>NW_027361771.1:18720000-19320000 GCF_039654945.1 Dendrobates tinctorius | reverse complement strand
TGTGCGAACAGAGGCAGGCTGTAATGCATTTGTGGGAGGATACACGGGCAGGCAGTTTGAGGGCAGACATGGAGTTGTCTGGTGTGCAGTGGTCGAAGCTGAAAGACCTCTGTAAAGTCCTTCTGTGTTTTGAGGAATGCACACAGCAGGTAAGCGCAGACGACGCCATCATAAGCATGAGCATCCCACTTATGCGTCTGCTCATGCAAACTTTGGCGCACATTAAAGAGCAGGCGTCTGCAGCCGAGGAGGAAGAGGAAGAGGAGGAGGGAAGCCTTGAAGACAGTCAGCCATTGTCTGCTCAGGGAACTCTCCTGGGTGAGGTGGAGGAAGAAGAGGAAGAGGATGGGGATAATTATTTAGGGGAGGAGGATGCTTCTCAGGGGGCAAGAGAAAATGTTGGCGTGGCAAGGTCAGGTACAGGGTTTGTGCGTGACTGGAGGGATGTGGATTTGCCAGAAAGTGCTCCTCCACCCAGCACTCGCAGTGCATCATTGACACCTGGAACATTGGCCCACATGTGTGATTATGCCTTGCAGATCCTAAAAAGGGACCCCCGCATTGCCAAAATGATGAACGATGACGACTACTGGTTTGCCAGCATCCTGGATCCACGTTATAAAGGCAAATTCCAAAACATCATGCCACAGGAGAACCTAGAGCTAATATTAGCTAACAAACAAGCAACTATGGTAAACCGTTTGTTTGAGGCATTCCCAGCACACAGTAGCGGTGATGGTTCTCACACGAGCCGTAGGGGGCAACATGGAAGAGGTGTTCGTGGTGCACACATCCGAAGTGGCGTTGGAGACAGGGGTTTCATGACCATGTTGTGGACTGATTTTTCAAGTACCGCTCACATGACTGGTAATACTGCTGTCACGCCGTTCTGTTTGTATTTGATTGTCGGCGTGACAATGCATGTTTTTTGCTTTAACCCCTTACTCCTTTCCCCCTAATTGAGCTGGGATACTGCTGGCTTTTACCTGTGTGGAGCCTGCTCTGTTCCCTGCTCTGCTGCGTAGCTGCACATGTGGTGTTAGGTCTTTGCTCTGCTGCTTGACTATTCACATGTGCGGTCCCTGGTCGCCGCTGTGGAAGCTGTCCGTGGGTTGTGAGGTCATTTGCAGCTGGTGCAAGACTTTCCACGTGTGTCTAGACTTGCGGACGATGCCAGGTGCTCTAAGCTGCAGTTCCTGCACTGATTGTGCTGCAATGGTTTCTGTGTGTGCTTAGGGTGTGCACGGCCACACCTTCCCTGCTTTTATCAGGGTTAGTGTGTGTACTTGAAATGCTGTCCCCAGCCAATTGCTGAGGGGCAGCTCCTTTATAAACTGACCCTGCCCTATGGGCAGGGCCAGAGCTACTCACAAAGCTCCTGAACCTTGCCATGTGTGTCTCGTGTCTGTGTCCCTGGACCTCGTCTGTCTCTGTTTTGGTACCAAATTCCCTGCCTTGAGTCCTGCTTTGTCCTGTTCCCTCGCCCTGCCCCGGAGGCGGTATATCCAGGCCTGGATCCCTGATCCTGTACCTGTCCTGTACCTGACCCCGTCTAAATTCGCCCTGGCCTGGAGGCGGTGTATCCAGGCTTGAATCCTTTATCCTGTACCTATCCCTTACCTGACTATGTCTGAGCTGTCTGCTGTGTTATGTTCCTGGAATCCCTCTGTGTTTGGAGCCCCGCACCCAGTGACTCTGAGACTCTTGCAACCGGTGCTCCTGCTGAGCATCTATTATGCTGTGCTCTGACTACCATGCGGTGCTAGCTCCATGCAGGCCCAGCTATCCTGCGGTGTTAGTACCATCACGCTTGAGTTCCTTCCTAGGGCCGATGCCTGGAGCCTGATGACTGCAGTCTGGAACCTGATGACCGCTGCCTGGAGCGTGGAGCTGGATGACTGCAGTGGTGCCTGTAGGTCGTGTTGGATGTCCGGAACCAAACGACTCTCGTCTGATGTCTGCTGGTGACTCTGATGTCCTGTGGGTGAGCCTGATGTCCTGATGACCTCGTGTACCCTGATGTCCTGATGACCTCGTGTGTCCTGATGACCTTGTGTGTCCTGATGTCCTCGTGTGCCCTGATGTCCTGATGTCCTCGTGTGCCCTGATGTCCTGATGACCTCGTGTGTCCTGATGTCCTGATGACCTCGTGTGTCCTGATGTCCTGATGACCTCGTGTGTCCTGATGTCCTGCCTGTGTCCCGCTTATGAGTGCCTCGGTGATCCGATGGTGCCTTGGGGTCCACTGCACTGGGTGGTACCCTTCTGGGAGGTGTGGAATCAGGAGCCTGGTTTAGCCCTGTTTTGTCTATGTACTGTGACTTTACTTTAAGTAAACTTTACTTTATTTATACCTGAAGTTGTGCGGTGTTATCTAGTCCTACGTGTCTTCTTTGTCCACATGCTCAACTGCCACTGAGTCCCGGTTGCTGCCCTTCCCTATTTCGGGTAGGCCCGGGTCACCCTCTGTGGTATAGAGGGTCCATATTGTGTCCCCGGGGGATGCCCGCCCCTCGCCATCGGCGTGGAGGCGCCTGCTGGGCCGCGTCTGCGGCTGCAGTCATGACAACTGCATCGATTGAAAGTGACAGAAGACAGCACTTGTCAACTATGGTTACAAACTACTTCTCCTCCCATATCGATGTTCTCCCTCACAGGTCATTCCCCTTTGACTATTGGGCCTGTAAACTGGACACCTAGCCTGAATTGGCACAATATGCCTTACAGGAGCTCGCTTGCCCTGCTGCTAGTGTGCTATCCGAAAGAGTCTTCAGTGCAGCGTCTGTCGACCCAAAATGTTGATGATCTAACCTTCATTAAAATGAAGCATGCATGGGTTTCAAAGGATTTTGTCCCACCTTCCCCTGCTGATACTTAGGTTGCCAGAAAAATGGCTCGCTTTTGTCCTCCTCTTCCTCGGACTTCTCCAATTCCTCCATTTGCAGCTGCTGAATGTCCGGCGTACTATGATGGGCCCTGTGCCAGTACCGCCGCCCACGAGTGGGCCCCCCCTGCTTGCTCAGGGCCCCAGCACTTGCAATACTTACCTCTCCCTGCTCCACCGCTGTGTAGTCTGGGCTGTTAAATCCTTCACTAGAACTGCCACTGCAAATTTGGTGAACTGATAGATGATGGTTAAGACATAGCTATGCCCTGTCCTGCTGGGCTCTATCTTCAGATGATCAATGGCTTCCATTTGTTATGGACGTCGACTCACAATGAGATGCAGTGGTGGTTTATCATCAACTTTCACAGTTTTCCTACTCACAGAGGTGTGACATTCCTGCCCACATTTTTAAATGTGTCCTCTCATGCCAATCCAATAGAATCGCCTACGGCCTGTGGCTTCTGTCTTTTGCACTCCAAAGTTACCTGACAGATCATGATAGGCAGTGAGGACCATGTCTACATCTCTCCCTGTGATCACAATTTGATGGAGATGACTAACGGTGGTGGGATCCACGGTACTGCGATACAGCAACCCTTTCTTCACAAAGAACTGTTTTTGCTGTCTCCACAGACAAAGTAATTGAGGGTCAGCATCACCTCTGAGAATTCTCCCGGGAGTTTTTCCCGTGATTAGTAATTCCAAAATTTCTGCAATCACTCGACTTTCCGTCTGTACTTGTATCCATCTCGTTTCCTCTTGCGGAGAGTCTGGACTGTCTTACTGAGACTGAAATATATATGAAGATTTAAAAATACCCCAATAGTGTATGCTTCAAATACATTACCCTTTTTCTACTTTTTAGATTCTTGTCTAATCCATACTGAGGCTGTGAGTGTCTTTGTCGGACTTGGGAAATATACACATAGATTTTTAATGTTTAAACTATGCTATATATACCTGTTATGCGGTGATACTGTACCCTTTCTCAACTTTCTACAATCTTGTTGAATCCATACTGAGCCTGAGACCGTCTGCGTCTGCCTCCTGATATATACACATAGATTTTTAATGTGTAAACTATGCTATATATTCGTGGTATCTGGTGATACTGTACCCTTTCTCAACTTTCTACAATCTTGTCGAATCCATACTGGGCCTGAGACCATCTGAGTCTGCCTCCTGATTAGAGATGAGCGGTGTTCGAGTCGAACTGTTCGCCAAGTTCAAATTCGAGCTGTTTGGGGCGGTGTTCGAGCCGTTCGTCGAACTCGAACACTTTGCTTAAAATTGTGTTGTTCGAGGTTCCGTTCGCGAATGGTTCGTTCACCAAAAGCGTACCTTCATTTTCACATTAACCCCTTAAGCCCCAAGGGTGGTTTGCACGTTAATGACCGGGCCATTTATTACAATTCTGACCACTGTCCCTTTATGAGGTCATAATTCAGGAACGCTTCAACGGATCTAGGTGATTCTGAGATTGTTTTCTCGTGACATATTGTACTTCATGTTAGTGGTAAAATTTCATTCATATAACTTGTGTTTAATTGTGAAAAAAAATGGAAATATGGAAAAAAATTTGAAAATATTGCAATTTTCAAACTTTGAATTTTTATGCCCTTAAAATAGAGAAATATGTGACACAAAGTAATTACTAAATAACATTTCCCACATGTCTACTTTACATCAGCACAATTTTGGAAACAAAATTTTTTTTATTAGGAAGTTATAAGGGTTAAAAGTTGACCAGCGGTTTCTCATTTTTACAGCAAAATTTACAAAACCATTTTTTTTAGGGACCACCACACATTCAAAGTCACTTTGAGGGGTCTATATGGCAGAAAATACCCAAAAGTAACACCATTCTAAAAACTGCACCCCTCAAGCTACTCAAAACTACATTCAAGAAGATTATTAACCCTTCAAGTGTTCCACAGGAGCAGAAGCAACGTGGAAGGAAAAAATGAACATTTAACTTTTTAGTAACAAATATGAGCTTTCAGCAACATTTTTTTTATTTTCCCAAGGGTAACAGGAGAAATTGGACCCCAAAAGTTGTTGTCCAATTTGTCCTGAGTACGATGATACCCCATTTGTGGGGAGGAACCACAGTTTCGGCACATGGCAGGGCTCAGAAGGGAAGGAGCGCTGTTTGACTTTTTCAACCTAAAATTGGCTGAAATTGAGATCGGACGCCATGTTCCGTTTGCAGAGCCTATGATGTGCCTAAACAGTGGAAACCCCCCACAAGTGACCCCATTTTGGAAACTAGACCCCCTAAGGAAATTATCTAGATGTGTGGTGAGCACTTTGAACCCCCAAGTGTTTTGCTAAAGCTTATAATGCCCGGGCGTGAAAATATAAAATCCTATTTTGCTTCCACATAAATGATTTTTAGTCCCCAATTTTTAATTTTCCCAAGAGTAACATGAGAAATTGGACCCCAAAAGACGTTGTCCAATTTGACCTGAGTACGCTGGTACCCCACATGTGGAAAAAAAACTATTTAGGCACATGTCGGGGCTCGAAAGGGAAGTAGTGACGTTTTGGAATGCAGACTTTGAAGGGTCTGCTGGCGTCATGTTCCGTTTGCAGAGCCCCTGATGTGCCTAAACAGGAAAAAAACCCATATGTGACATCATTTTGTATACTAGACCCCCAAAGAACAAATCTAGATGTGCTCCCAACTAAACTAATGTAAATTAGTAGTGCATGGAGGTGTGGTACAATTTGAAGCAATCCTTCATACACAGGCCAGGTTTTTCGGGGCAGGTGTCGCACTGGTAAATGGTGTCCTTGCATATTCCCTTTTTGTAACACACTCAGCACCTTTTTTGTGGCTTACCTTTTCTACCAGTTGGTGGGACCACCCCAGGAAAATGTTGACCTGGTACGATACGAGCACCTTCAGTTCCGGAAGTACTGGGACCCGCTCCTTCCTGAGCGCCAAACATCAGGGCCTTAACCACTACCTCCTGGAAATGAAAGTACGACGTATCGGTGTGGCATGCACATTGTGACAGCAGGAATGTGTTGAGCATTGCCATTTGTACAATGTGCACGGCCAGCTTTTTGTACCACTCCTGGCCTTTCTGATAGCATTGTACGGTTATAGGTATTGATCGGAGAGATCAACGCCCCCCATGTTTTTGCTGTACCCCCCGACACAGGTCGGTTTGCTGACCTGTGTGGAGGTACCCTGTACAGTGCAGAGGGTGCTTCCATCACCGTGTATGGTGGTCAAGAGATGGACATCTCTCTTGTCCTTGTACTTGACCACCAGTAGGTGGTCGCTACATTGGGCTCTGCTCTCACCTTTTCTGAGCATCTGCCCAAGTAGCGTCTTCGGAAGGCCTCTCTGATTTTTGTGGACAGTACCGCAGGCTGCGGTACCTCGCGCAGAGAGGGATTTGTAGAGTGGGATGCTGGTATAAAAGTTATCAGTGTAGAGGTGATAACCTTTATCCAGCAGTGGGTGAACTAAATCCCACACAATTTTCCCACTCACTCCCAGGACAGGAGGACACTCAGGGGGTTCAATCCTAGTGTCCTTTCCTTCGTAGACTCTAAACCTGTGACGTGTACCCTGAGGTACTCTCACAAAGTTTGGAGAGTTTGATTCCGTACCTAGCCCTCTTACTAGGCAGGTATTAATGGAATCCGAGCCTTCCCTTGAAATGGACCAAGGACTCATCCACGCTGATCTCCCTTTGGGGCACGTACACTTCAGCAAACTTTTTGTTGAAGTGTTCGATGACCGGCCGAACTTTGAACAGACGGGGTCATCTCATGTTGGACACTATGCATTATCGGTATAATGCAGAAACTTGTGGATGGCCTCAAAACGCGTCTGGACCATGACCATTCGGAACACTGGAGTGTTGTATAAAATATCAACACTCCAATATTGCCGAATTTCCGGCTTCTTCAGTATCCTCATGTGGAGGACCAGGCCCCAAAACTGCATCATTTCAAATGCGTCCACAGGAGACCAGTTGGAATATGATGAACGCGGGTTTTCCGCCAAAAATTGACGAGCGTACAAATTAGTTTGCTCCACCATGAGGTTAACAAAATCCTCAGAGAAAAAGACTTTGAAAAAGTCTATTTCTGTGAGGCCGGTGGTGTCAACCTTGATTCCTGATTCTGCCACAAAATCAGGAATCAGTGGCTCGTAATTTTCGGGGGGCGAAGTCCATACAGGGTCTACTGAATCCGCTTCGGGCATGGTGGGCGCTGCTTCATCTTCTGTCCTGGAGCGTCTGCGTGGCGGTTCCGCAGAACCTGAGGAGGAAGATGAGGAGGGGGAAGAGGATGAAGAATCCGAAAAATAAAGAAAAGTCGGATCCTCGTCCTCACTATCAGTGTCGGAGGCAAGGTAAGAATATGCCTCCTCCATTGAATAGCGCTGTTGGGACGAACGCGATGGGCGGGACATTTTTTGTGAAAGTGGTGCTTGGTTGTACTTTATTTAGAACTATGTGTATGTGTGGGGGGCTAGTGAATGATGCACACTATCCTGTAAAGAAAAAGCTAAAAGAAAAAAGGAAATGGGGAGAAAAATACCTGTGAAAAGAAAAGTCTAAAACAGCAGGCCCTAGCTCTGATAAGTGAATGGCGTCACTTATCAAAGTTCAGTGTCGGCTGCTGGGTGTGCGTACAGATGTGGTGCAAGGGGGGGTGAAAAAAAGGAAATCAGCAGGCACAAACTCTGATAAGTGAACTATGTCACTTATCACAGTTTGGCGGCTGTGGGATGCGAATAAGGAGTTGGCGCTAAGGGGGCTGCTAAATGTGCGCACAGAGGCAGTGCAAAGGGAGATGGAGGGGTAAAAAGAGGGGGAAGGGGGGATGAAGAGAGATCGGACAGGGATCAGGGATTAGCACTTACGCTTGTAGTTAGGTGGCGCAAAGGGGGGTGAAAAAAAAGGAAATGAGCAGGCACAAGCTATGATAAGTGAACTATGTCACTTATCAAAGTTTGGCGGCTGTAGGATGCGAATATGGAGCTGGCGCAAAGGGGGCTTAGGGAAAAAAAAAGCAAGCACGAGTGTTGATTGGTGAACTGCGTCACCAATCAACGCTTGGCGGCTGCTAAATGTGCGCACGGAGGTGGAGGGGGGTAAAAAGAGGGGGTAGGGGGATTGGGGGGGATGAAATTAGATTGGGGGGATGAAGCTAGATTGGGGAGGTGAAGCTAGATTGGGCAGGGATCGGGGATCAGGCAATACTTACAGTTGTAGGGCTTTCTTTCTTCTTTCTTTAGCAGGTATTGTGATGCTACAAGCTGCTGTGGCACCACAATACTCAGCACACCAGGAGATCCAGACGTATGACCGCTCTCTAGGGAATCCTCAGCTTGTGTGAGGACCCCCTGCAGAGCTGTCATACAGGTCACAGGCAGGTCAGGGGCAGGTCACAGAGCGGTCACATCGCTGCTGTGACCTGTCATTGGTGGGATCAAGTGATAACATCAATCCACCAATCCCTGCACTGCCTGGTGACCATGACAACCATCTAGGATCGGAGCTCACAGCTCCGATTCAAAGGCAGGTCATGCCCAGGTCATCAGAAGGGCACAGAGCGGTCACAGAGACCGCAGCTGTGCCCTGTGGTTGGCGCGATCGTCAATCTAATCGATTGCGCCAACCAGTCCTGCAGGCCCTAGGGGGCCTGTATCAGATCCCTGCCTAGGATCGGTGCTAATACAGCACCGATCTGGACCGATATTGGCAGGGCAGAGTGGCGCTATTGTGCCGCTGTTCCCTGCGTTTGGTGCGATCGATGCGATAAGCGATCACGCCAATCCGGGGGGATTTTGCTGGTGATCCAGGATCGAGTACATTGGTACTCGATCCTAGCCTAGGACATCATTGTTTCAGCCGCGTCGATTGGCTGAAGCAATGAGAAGCACTGTGATTGGCTGTTTCGATTTCAACTTCCAATCACAGCACTCGGGAGGAAGGGAGGGCGGCGACAGACCCCAGGATGCCGAGGCCATCTACCATAAGGTAATATGGCGCCGGAATTTTAATGCGATCATCGCGACTTAAGTCACGATGTCACATTAAATGCCATGATGTACTATCCTGTCCCTGGGAATTAAGTCCCAGGGCACATGGATGGGATAGTACGTCACATGGGATTAAGGGGTTAATAATGGTTTTCAATGTTAATAGACAGTTTCATGGCATAGTAGCGGTGTCTGGTAGCCAGCGGTGTAGTACACCTGTCAAGGAGCTACACCGTGTGTGTTTCTAATAATTTTTTACCGCATCTTGTCCAGAAAATCCTTTTGGGCCTTGTAGCACTGTCTGCTACCCGGCAGAGGAGCCCACCCGTGAACCTAACTTTGCCGCCTGTTTATGAAAGAACCAGTTTTTGATTGCATTTAGCCCAGTTAATACTTTGGGCCAAGTAACTGTGTCTGCTACTCAGCAGAGGAGCCCACCCGTGAACCAAGCTGTGCCGCCTGTTTATGTAAGAACCATTTTTTAACTTCATTTAGCCCAGTCAATACTTTGGGCCTAGTACCTGTGTCTACTGCTCAGCAGAGGAGCCCACCCATAAACCTAGCTATGCCGCCTGTTTGTGTAAGCATTGTCTGCTACTCAGCAGAGTTGCCCACCCGTGAACCAAGCTATGCTACCTGTTTATGTAAGAACTGTGTGCTACTCAACAGAGGAGCCCAGTTGTTAAGCAAGCTACAGCACCTGAGGTTTGGACACTTAATTTTTTCACATTCTTTCTGGAATGCCAGTTAGGCCTAATTCCGGAATTCCGGTTGACCTGCACTTACTGGGAAATCCTCATTCGCGGAGAGGAACTGGAATCCCAGATCCCCATCACTAACTGGGTTCAGCGGGTTATCTGCACCTGTAAGCGACACACGCTGGTCCTATCAGTGTAGCGCGCGTGCAGCCCCGAACATGTAAGGGCATGACAGACCTGTTATCGCTCGATCTCGCGTGCCAGAGCCTCGCGTGTCCCTCTAGTAAGTTGGACGCGGACCACGGGGGCATGCCGGAGTCTCGTTCGTTAACGGAATTAAGCTGACAAATCACTAGCACAACTAAAAACGGCCATGCACCACCACCCACAGAATTGAGAAAGCTTGCAATCTGTCCATCCTTTCCGTGGCTGGCATGGTTGAGGTTGCCCATGTGGAGTCCAATTAAGCCGCAGGCTCCACTCCTTGTGGTGGTGCCCTTCTGGACATTCCTTTAAGGTTCAGCTTTGCAACCATACTGCCCCCGTAAACCAAACACTTTGCCTTCATGGACGCTGTTCGGAGGGTCGTGGGAATTACGCCGCCCGATCGGCAGTTGGCATAATTTATGGTGGGAAGTCCGACGGTATATGATCGTCTTCGATTTTAGAATTTTAGAATTTTTTTTGTATTTTAGATTTTTATTCCAGCCATTCTTGACTTTATAAGGGCATGACATGCCTATATCTGTGTCTTCTCCTCCTTTTACTCCTCCACCTCTTTTCTATATGTAGTTGCCCTTTTCCATATGTTATTTGTGTCTTCTGAGCATTTTGTCTGCTTTGGGGCAACTTTTAAGGTGTTTTGTATGTGTTTTCTATGTGTTTGTATGTGTTTGTGATTGCCTGCCATTGTTTTCAATGGGGTTCGACGAACATTCGACGAACTTGCCTCCTGTTCGACGAACCGAACCGAACTCGAACACTAGCGGGGTGGCTCAACACTACTCCTGATATATAGACGTACATTTTTAATATTTAAACTATGCTATATATACCTGATATCTGGTGATACTGTACCCTTTCTGCCAGAAAGTCCTCCTCCACCCGCCACTCTAAGTGTATCATTGACACCTGGAATATTGGCCCACATGTGTGATTATTTCTTGCGGATCTTCTTTTTATATTGTGGTGTGATCCATCCTGAGCATGTGAGAGTCTGTTGGTTACTCCTGCAACTTATATGTAGATTTAAAAATTGCCCCAACACTGTATACAGCTCTACGATTGTGATACATTACCCATTTACTGGTTTTTATATTCTGGTCTAATCCAAACTGACCAAGTGAAAGTCTGTTTCTGACTCTGGAAATAGATACTGAGATTGACAATGACCCCTACACTGTATACAGCTGTACGCTTCAGATCCATTACGTTTTATGGCTTTTTATATTGTGTTGTAATTCATACTGAGCCTGAGAGCGTCTGTGTCTGCCTCCTGAAATATATGCAGAGATTTAGAATGTTTAAACTATACTATATATACCTGATATCTGATGATACTGTACCCTTTTTCTACTTTTTATATTCTTGTCTAATCCATACTGAGCCTGTGAGCGTCTCTGTGTGACTCATGAAATATATACGGAGATTTACAATTATCATTTGACTGTATACAGCTGTACGCTTCTGATACAGTACCATATATCTGATGTTATTTTGGGTACATTTTCTCCAAAATTTAGAAGTATGGTGGAAGAGGCCGCGGACGTGGGCGTGGGGGGGCTAGCTGGTACTGATGGTGGTGGTGCATCTGCTGGTAGTGGCAAAAGCACAATAGCAGCTAAGGCAGGAGGTGTTGAGCCTGCGTCATGGTCTGGCTCTGGAAGGCCTGGAAGACTACCTTTTCTGGGAGTAGGTTAACCGCATTTAAAGCCGGAGCATCAGGAACTGGTTTTGGCTTACATTGCCGAAACAGACTCCAGCTAATATGCCCTCCTCTTCTGAAGTTACAAAAAATGCAAGCACTGAGTCGTCAAGTGCTGGCTCCTGGTCAGAAAGAACCCCTTTCCTTGTGTTCTTCACCCCCACCAAAAGTGAATGATGCAGCAGGCCACACTTCACATTAGTCCATATAGCTCTTTCTTACATACCATGCCTGGGTTATCAAGTCAAATCATGAATTCCCCAGTCCAAGATGAATCTGACATGGAGTGTGGGTCACCAACCAGGGCAGTGGGGTTAATCGGTACCGGGCCGGTGTCTCAGAGGGATGTGTCACGGTGGTGGTGACCCGGTCCGTGGTCCTGGGCGTCCATGCAAAGGGGTGAATAACGTTTATAGGTGAATGATACGTGATGCCACCTGTGGTTTCTGATCAGATTGACCAGCGCTGCAGTGTCGCTTCTCTGGGACAGACGTTGTGGTGCAGCTAAGATGTAGAAGTCCTGCACAGGTAGGGCCGTAGTCGCAGGGCAGATGAAAGAGTTGGTAGGTGGTGTGCAGTGCAGGATGTAGTAGAGCCATGCGCCAGGCACAGGAGAAAGATGACAGACACAGTCGTGCAGTTCCTTTACCTGTACTTGGTAATAGAGATGAGCGAAACGGGTCGAAAAATTTCAAAAGTCGCCGACTTTTGGCAAAGTCGGTGTCACGTCTCCGTCAGATTTGGGGCCTGCTGTTCCGGTCGCAGCCACTAGGAGGTGCCGGGCCGCCACTTCGCCGTCAGACTCGGGGACGGCTGTTCCTGCCTCGGCCACTGGGAGGCGCCGTGGTTCTATTACGTCGCCGTCAGACTCAGGGCCTATGGTCCCAGCTTTAGCCACTAGGAGGCGCCGGTCTGTCACGTCACCGTTGGATTCGAGGCCTGCTGTTCCGGTCACGGCCACTAGGAGGCGCCAGACCGCCACTTCACTGTCAGACTCGGGGACGGCTGTTCCTGCCTCGGCCACTGGGAGGCGCCGTGGTCCGCCCATGAGTTATGGTGGTGACAGAGAAGTGGCTCCTGCGCAGGCATCTGGTGGGCGCAGGCTCCGCCCCTCTGTCAGTCATCAGGGGGTTACTGCAACTCCATCTGGCCTGGTCCTGGGGGCGGCCCTAATGACATCACCAGTCCAGGAACCTGTGAGGGATGACCTGATCCCTCAAATACCTTGGGACTGGTCTTGCAAGCCGCTGGATATATTCTTGGTTCCCCTGTGTGTTACTTAGTGATTGATTTCTGTTTGACTCTGACCTCAGCCTGGATTTCTGACCCCTCTTTTGCCTGACGATTCTGTACTTCTGCTACTCTCCTGGTTTGTGACCTTGGCCTGGATATTCTGACTCTGCTACTTCCTAACGATTCTGTACCTCTGCTGCCCTCCTGGTTTTTGACTCTGACCTTGGCCTGAAATTGACTCTGCTATTGCCTGCCGTTTTTGTACTTCACTCTGACGACCATCCTGCTCTGGCCGCTGCTCCTATTCAGACAGTACCTCCTGGGCTCTGTTGTAAATCCAGATCCCTGTATAGGGGTAAAGGGTATCAGTGTTTCTCGGGGTGTTGCCTGGCTGCAGCCCAGAACCGCAGACGGACGTTACATTATATCCGGCCATAAAATTAACTGCTTCTTGTGTATATACCCAACATATACAAAAGCAGTCTCCCTGAACTTTTTTTTTTTTCTTCTTCTGACTGAGCTGATTTTTAGCCTGAACACCTGTTGCAGTGCACAGCCTGGAAGATCTCTCTCATTTTCTTGGACAACTATGCGGCAGTCTGGAGTCTTCAGGGAGAGAGTTGCACCTCAAAGATCCATGCTCCTGGCACGTCGACCTCTGGGCAACTACTCTGGCTATGGTTGCCCAGGGGCTCAGGTATTGCCCGCAGATGCGGCTAAAGTTTTATTACCCATTTCAGTTTCATGTGGTCAGAAATCGCTGTGTTTAAACGTGTATGTGGATAGTGGCTCTGAAGGAAATTTTATGGATTCCTTGACTGCTAGGAATCTGGGTGTAACTCTACTAAAACTTAATGCCCCTATTAAAACCTTGGCTATTAATGGCACGTCCATTATTCAGGAGGGGGTTAAGTTTGTTACTGCCAAGGTTGCTATGTCTGTGGGAGCCTTACACACTGAGCTGGTGTCATTTTTTGTGATGGACAATTTAACCTCTGCAGTTATTCTGGGTATGCCATGGCTACGCCAGCACAATCCTGTCATCGACTGGCACTTGCGTGACGTTGTACGCTGGAGCCCACAGTGTCAGAAAAATTGCATATCCTTGGCAGTAAACCAAGTTAAGGTTAAAACCCCCCACATACCGTTTGCTTTCAGAGATTTTGAGGATGTCTTTTCTATTGTAGAATCTGAAAAGCTACCCCCTCACAGAGAGTATGATTGCCCTATTGATCTGATTCCGGATGCCCGTCTCCCTAAGGGAAGAATATTTAATCTCTCTGGCCCAGAGCGTCAGGCCATGAATGACTATATTGCAGATAGCCTATGAAAAGGGTTTATCAGACCGTCCATTTCTCCAGTTGGGGCCGGGTTCTTCTTTGTGGAGAAGAAAGATGGTGGTCTCAGACTCTGCATTGATTATCGGGAGTTGAATGCAATCACTATAAAAAAACAGTATCCGCTTCCACTCATCCCTGATCTTTTTAATCAGCTAACAGGAGCCCGTTGGTTTACTAAACTTGACCTCCGGGGGGCATATAATCTGGTCCGCATAAGAAAGGGAGATGAGTGGAAAACGGCCTTCAATACACCCCTTGGCCATTTTGAGTACCTGGTTATGACGTTCGGACTCAGCAACGCACCTGCCGTATTTCAGCACTTTGTTAATGATATTTTTAGAGACATTTGTGGGGTGTATGTCGTGGTGTATTTAGATGACATTCTGATTTACTCTGCTGACCCTGTGACACACTCTCAACACGTCTGTTCTGTGCTACAAAGACTACGTGAACACTCCTTGTTTGCTAAACTGGAGAAATGTGTCTTTTTTGCTGAGGAGGTACAGTTTTTAGGATACATGGTTTCAGGTAAAGGCTTCCGCATGGATCCTACCAAGGTCCAGCCTATTAAGGCTTGGGTGCAACCAAAATCGCTGAAAGCGCTGCAGCGATTTTTGGGGTTCGCTAATTATTACCGCAAGTTTATTAGAGGTTTCTCAGAGATTGCCAAGCCACTCACGGATCTGACCCGGAAAGGGGCGGACGTGGCCAACTGGAATCCTGAGGCAATTCAGGCGTTTTCTACATTAAAAGAGAGTATTGTGGCCAACCCAGTTTTGGTTCAGCCGGATCTGGACCGTCCATTTATTGTGGAGGTGGATGCCTCTGAAGTCGGAGTGGGAGCAGTGCTATCACAAGGCACTACATCCCTCACTCAGCTTCGTCCATGTGCGTTTTTTTCCCGCAAACTCTCTCCCACGGAGAAAAACTATGATATTGGGAATCGGGAACTATTGGCAATTAAATGGGCCTTCGAGGAATGGCGTCACTTCCTTGAGGGCGCCAAACACAAGATCACGGTAATTACCGATCATAAGAACCTGACATACCTAGAATCAGCAAAAAGGTTAAATCCTAGACAAGCAAGGTGGGCATTGTTTTTCTCTAGGTTTAATTTTATAATCACCTTCCGCCCTGGTACAAAAAATGTGAGGGCCGATTCCCTCTCTCGCAGTTTCTGCCCCTCACAAGCCGAGGACTGTGAACCAGTTCCGATATTGGCCACTGGGATCATTGTGTCCGCAGTGTCATTGGACCTTCTGGAGGAGATCCGTAAATCCCCAGAACAAGCCCCTGACACTACGCCACCCAACAAATTGTTCGTTCCGCCTGCATTTCACCTACAAGTGCTTAGAGAATCACATGACTCTGTCTTGGCAGGCCATCCTGGTCTCAATAATACCGCCAGATTGATAACTAAGAATCTTTGGTGGCCGACGGTGGTTAAGGACTGCAAAGAATATGTCTTAGCATGTGAGGTCTGTGCCCGTGCCAAGTCCTCCCATACTCGCCCTGCCGGCTGGCTCCAGTCCTTGCCCACCCCCGAGAGTCCATGGACCCACATCTCCATGGACTTCATTACGGACCTACCGTCCTCAGATGGAAAGACGTGTATCTGGGTGGTGGTGGACAGGTTCAGTAAACAATGTCATTTTGTCCCCCTGTCGGGGTTACCTAACTCGGAAACGTTGAGTAAACTGTTTATTGTACATGTAGTACGTTTACACGGTGCCCCGGTCAATATTGTGTCTGACAGGGGTACCCAATTCGTGTCAAAGTTCTGGAGGGCGTTCTGTAAACGCATTGGTATTGAGCTATCTTTTTCCTCGGCTTACCACCCTGAAACCAATGGGCAAACCGAACGTGTCAACCAGGCTCTGGAGCAATACCTTCATTGCTACATCTCAGAACACCAGTCCGATTGGGCAGAACATCTGCCACTAGTCGAGTTTGCCCTAAACAATCAGTATCAGGACTCCATTAAGTCTACCCCCTTTTTCTGCAACCACGGGCTGCATCCGCACTTTGGCTCATTCTCGGCCAGAATGTCGGAGCTTCCTGGGGTAGAGAAAAATATACAAAGTTTAAAAACCATTTGGTCTGAGGTAAACTCTAACTTGAAAGGGGCCCGGGTTAGACAGACCTCGGCAGCGAACAAACGGCGATCCAAAGGACCGCACCTGGGAGTTGGAGACAAGGTTTGGCTCTCCACCAAAAACATCAAGCTTAAAGTACCGTCTGCCAAACTGGGTCCCAGATTTATTGGTCCATACGAGATTATAGAGGTGATTAACCCGTTGGCCTTCCGTTTAAAACTCCCTCAGTCTTTCATATTACCCAATGTCTTCCACAAGTCTCTCCTCAAGTTGTATCGCTCCCCAATTCACCCTGTCCCGTCCCCTCCTCCTCCCGTTTCGGTCGGAGGGTCCTTGGAGTATGAAGTCCAGGGTGTCCTTGACTCCCGCCTTGTAAGAGGGTCTGTACAGTATCTGGTACACTGGAGGGGCTACGGCCCGGAGGAGAGGTCCTGGGTCCCTGCGCGGGACATCCATGCAAAAGCACTAATCAGAAGGTTTCACCTCCTTCACCCTGACAAATCAGGTTTTGAGGGTCCGGAGGCCCCTCTTGGAAGGGGGGGTACTGTCACGTCTCCGTCAGATTTGGGGCCTGCTGTTCCGGTCGCAGCCACTAGGAGGCGCTGGGCCGCCACTTCGCCGTCAGACTCGGGGACGGCTGTTCTTGCCTCGGCCACTGGGAGGCGCCGTGGTTCTATTACGTCGCCGTCAGACTCAGGGCCTATGGTCCCAGCTTTAGCCACTAGGAGGCGCCGGTCTGTCACGTCACCGTTGGATTTGAGGCCTGCTGTTCCGGTCACGGCCACTAGGAGGCGCCAGACCGCCACTTCACTGTCAGACTCGGGGACGGCTGTTCCTGCCTCGGCCACTGGGAGGCGCCGTGGTCCGCCCGTGAGTTATGGTGGTGACAGAGAAGTGGCTCCTGCGCAGGCATCTGGTGGGCGCAGGCTCCGCCCCTCTGTCAGTCAAAAGGGGGTTACTGCAACTCCATCTGGCCAGGTCCTGGGGGCGGCCCTAATGACATCACCAGTCCAGGAACCTGTGAGGGATGACCTGATCCCTCAAATACCTTGGGACTGGTCTTGCAAGCCGCCGGATATATTCTTGGTTCCCCTGTGTGTTACTTAGTGATTGATTTCTGTTTGACTCTGACCTCAGCCTGAATTTCTGACCCCTCTTTTGCCTGACGATTCTGTACTTCTGCTACTCTCCTGGTTTGTGACCTTGGCCTGGATATTCTGACTCTGCTACTTCCTAACGATTCTGTACCTCTGCCGCCCTCCTGGTTTTTGACTCTGACCTTGGCCTGAAATTGACTCTGCTATTGCCTGCCGTTTTTGTACTTCACTCTGACGACCGTCCTGCTCTGGCCGCTGCTCCTATTCAGACAGTACCTCCTGGGCTCTGTTGTAAATCCAGATCCCTGTATAGGGGTATCAGTGTTTCTCGGGGTGTTGCCTGGCTGCAGCCCAGAACCGCAGACGGACGTTACAGTCGGGTTTCATGAAACGAAACCCGACCCTAGGATGAGGTCGGCCACGAGGTCGGCGATTTAAGCGCCAAAGTCGCGTTTCAAAAGTTTGTTTTGCGCTCTTTTTCAGCCAATCAGGATCCACGGAAACTGTGGGCAACGTGATGACATAGGCAGGGGTTACCACCATCTTTCAGAAGGGCATGCAAGTGATTGGCTTGCTTTGGTGGGCGTCACAGGGGGTATAAAAGGGCGTGCACGCCGACCGCCATGTTACTCATGCTGATCTCAGAATAGGGAGAGCTGCTGCTGATGATGATTTTGTAGGGAGAGCGTTAGGCAGGGAAGAAGACACCAAAAACTGCTTCTGCTGCTAGCGATTTTGCCTGTACAACACACCTGTCACTGTGTGTGCAATGCAAGTGGAGGCTATATTTTGCTGGATCAGCGGTGTTGGTTGTTAGGCTGCCTTCTAAGGCTTCCTGACGGCTGCATTGCTGTTTACCCACTGCTCTGCAAACTGCTTTTTTTAAAAGCAATCCCAATTTTTTTTTTTTTGTCCTGGTGAGGTACTGAGCGTGCATTTTTTCACACCATACAGCGGTGCACACTCCTCACACAGTACCGTGTAACAGCTGTTATCACAGCCACAGTGAAGCTGTTGTGAGTTCATTTTCCCCTTCACTACTGAGGCCCGAGGAACTCCCTCTTCTGGTAAAGAAAGGTAGTGAGCCTGATTATCAAACACCTGAGTCTGATGATGATGACTGGCTGAGTGGAGTTACTGACTGGATATAAGGCTGCCGACGCCCTTAGGCCCTGCGGGTGATTTCTCTGTGGGATCCTTGGAGACCAGTCTGAATTCCTGCTCCTCTAAAGCTAAGTTTTCTGCTCGGCTTTTTGCATTTGTGCTTAGACTTTGTTTTGCTTTGTTTTTCTGGATTTCTGCCATTCCCTGCTGGGGTGTGCTGAATTCCTTTAGCTCTGTCTTCTGAAAATACCTGAGTGCTTATTTTGTTTTTGAAGCCTAGCTGCTTCAGGGTCTTTTTCATATCAGCTTGTTGGCTTATGTCTTTGATAGGGTTTTGGCAGATTGCAGACAGCAACCTTCCTTTCCTGTTCTGTTTAGCTAGCTTGGGCCCCATCGTTTGCTCAGCCTATCTTTCTATCTGTGTGAGTGTTTTTTCATCTTGCTTCACCGTCATTATATGTTGGGGGCTGCCTTTTACTTTGGGGTCTGCTCTGGGGCAGTTTAGATTTCCTTTTCTGTCTTTAGGCTATTTAGCGCTCCGGCTGTGATCGAGGGGTCTAGGACATCGTAGGAACCCCCCACGGCTACTGCTAGTTGTGTTGATAGGTTCAGGGGTCTGCAATCTGATAGTTGCCAATTTCTCTGGTTTTCTGGACGTAGCTTCTATTTTTGTGTCTGCCTCCTACGGTGACTCAATCATAACAGAATCCCCCGCCATACCGCAGATCCTAGGGTACTCAATAGCAGGAAAGAATTGTAAAAAAAAAAATAAATAAATAAAAAAGTGTGTATATTTTTTCCTCTATATCTCTGAGGCCATAGGGGGAATTTTTTTTTCTCTCAATGGAGATAAAGCAATTGTCTGATCGTGTGGAGCAGCTCGCTGCAGAAGTGCAGGGAATTTCCGCCTACCTTGCTCATTCACATGCTGCTGAACCAAAGATTCCTACACCTGATGTATTTTTTGGGGATCGGTCTAAATTTTTGAATTTCAAAAATAATTGTAAATTATTTTTTGCCTTGAAGCCTAATTCGTCAGGGAGCTCCGCACAGCAGGTTAAAATTGTCATCTCTTTGCTGCATGGCGATCCCCAGGATTGGGCGTTTTCTTTGAAACCAGATGATCCTATTGTGACTAATGTGAACGCATTTTTTTCAGGCCTTGGGGTTGTTGTATGACGAACCTAATGCCATTGATCAGGCTGAAAAGACCCTGCTGGCATTGAACCAGGGTCGTGATTCTGCAGAATTGTACTGTCAAAAATTCCGAAAGTGGGCAGTACTTACTACCTGGAATGATAATGCCTTGGCTGCTCTCTTTCGGAAGGGGTTGTCAGAAGCCGTAAAAGATACTATGGTGGGATTTTCTGTTTCCTCTGGTCTTGACGATTCTATGTCATAGCCATTCAGGTTGATCAGCGTTTGCGTGAACGCAAAGCTGCACGAGAGGTGTTGCCACCTGTTGAACAAATGTCTGAACCTATGCAATGTGATAGAGTTTTTTCCAGAGAGCAGCGTCAGGAGTTCAGAAGGCGTAATAAGTAGAGTTGAGCGACTTTTGTTTTTTTAGGGTCGAGTTTCGTTTCGTGAAACCCGACTTTTCCAAAAGTCGGGTCGAGCAAGATCGGCCGACTATAGGGAAAAGTCGGGGTCGTCCCGAAACACGAAACCCAATGTAAGTCAATGGGGAATAAAAGTCGGCAGTGAGAGGACAGGAAACACACCTACAGTGCTCATTTGAATGCCAAAAGCATCAATTCTTCTTACTTAAGCTTGTCAACCTTAATTAACTTCATAATACTAGTTACGCACTGAAAAATGCACGCTCAGTACCTCAGCAGGACAAAAAAAAAATTGGGATTGCTTTTAAAAAAGCAGTTTGCAGAGCAGTGGGTAAACAGCAATGCAGCCGTCAGGAAGCCTTAGAAGGCAGCCTAACAACCAACACCGCTGATCCAGCAAAATATAGCCTCCCCTTGCAATGCACACACAGTGACTGGTGTGTTGTACAGGCAAAATCGCTAGCAGCAGAAGCAGTTTTTGGTGTCTTCTTACCTGCCTAACTCTCTCCCTACAGAATCATCAGCAGCAGCAGCTCTCCCTATTCTGAGATCAGCATGAGGAACATGGCGGTCGGCGTGCATGCCCTTTTATACCCCCTGTGACGCCCACCAAAGCAAGCCAATCACTTGCATGCCCTTCTGAAAGATGGTGGTGACCCCTGCCTATGTCATCACGTTGACCACAGTGTCCGTGGATCCTGATTGGCTGAAAAAGAGCGCAAAACAAACTTTTGAAACGCGACTTTGGCACGTAAGTCGCCGAACTCGTGGCCGACCTCATCCTAGGGTCGGGTTTCGTTTCATGAAACCCGACTTTGCCAAAAGTCGGCGACTTTTGAAATTTTTCGACCCGTTTCGCTCAACTCTAGTAATAAGTTGTGTTTTTTCTGTGGAGATGCCTCGCATATTATTTCTGTCTGTCCTAAACGAGAGAAACGCTTTGCACACACGTTTTCTGTTGGTGGTGTTCAACCTGAGTTTCTTCTGGCTATTACTCTGATCTGCTCCCTGTCCACATTTTCCACCAAGGCTTTTGTGGATTCGGGAGCAGCCCTAAACCTAATGGACTTGGATTTTGCTAAACGTTGTGGATTTCCGATGACACCTCTGCAGATGCCTATCCCTTTGAGGTAGATTGATGCTACTCCTTTGGCTAAAAATAGACCTCAGTTTTGGACCCAGGTGGTAATGCGGGTCGCCCCAGACCATCAAGAAAATTGCAGATTTTTGGTGTTGCATAATCTGCATGATACTATTGTTCTGGGGTTTCCCTGGTTACAAATTCATAATCCAGTTTTGGATTGGAAATCTGTGTCTGTGGTGAGTTGGGGTTGTCGGTGTGCCTTTAGTGAGGCTCTGGTGTTTTCCACCTCTCCTCAGTCGCATGATGTTCCTGATTATTTGGCGGACTTTTATGATGTATTTAGTGAGAATGAGTCTGCGTCTCTGCCTCCTCATAGGAGTTATGACTGTGCAATTGAACTGAGCCCGGGGTGTAAATTTCCCAAGGGTCGGCTCTTCAATTTATCTGTACCCGAGCACGAGGCTATGCGATCCTATATTAAGGAGGCGTTGGAGAAGGGTCATATTAGACCATCCTCTTCACCCTTAGGTGCCGTTTTTTTTTTTTTTTAGCCAAAAAGGATGGATCATTAAGACCTTGTATTGATTATCGCGCCCTCTACAAAATTACTGTTAAATATCAGTATCCGTTACCCCTGATTTCTGATCTATTCTCCAGAGTTAAAGGTGCTTGCTGGTTTACCAAGCTTGACCTCAGGGGGGCGTATAATCTTATTCGCATTAAGCATGGGGATGAATGGAAGACGGCGTTTAATACTCCGGAGGGACATTTTGAGTACCTGGTGATGCCTTTTGGGCTCACTAATGCCCCTTCTGTCTTCCAGTGCTCCATGAACGATATTTTCCGAGATTTTGTCAATAAATTTTTGATTATCTATCTGGATGATATTTTGATCTTCTCCAAAGATTGGGATTCTCATGTGGAACATATTCGGACTGTGTTCCGGATCTTGAGGGAGAATTCCCTGTATGTCAAAGGATCTAAATGCCTTTTTGGAGTACAGAGGATTTCTTTTTTGGGATTTATTTTGTCCCCGTCAACTATTGAAATGGACCGGCCAAGGTACAGGCCATTTACGATTGGGTTCAGCCCACTTCTTTGAAGGCCCTCCAGAAGTTTTTGGGTTTTGCTAATTTTTATCGGAAATTTATAGCAAAATTTTCTAGTATTGCCAAGCCATTGACTGATTTGACTAAGAAGGGTACTGATGTGTTAAATTGGTCTCCGAAGGCTGTTTCTTCCTTTCAGGAGCTGAAGCGAAGATTCACCTCCCCCCGGTTTTGCGGCAACCTGATGTCTCACTTCCGTTCCAGGTAAAGGTGGATGCTTCTGAGATTGGTGCAGGAGCTGTTTTGTCCCAAAAGGATCCTGTAACATCTAAAATGAATCCCTGTGCTTTCTTTTCCCGAAAGTTCTCTCCATCTGAACGTAACTATGATGTGGGGAATCGGGAACTGTTGGCCATGAAATGGGCATTTGAGGAGTGGAGACATTGGTTGGAGGGAGCTAAGCATCAAGTCGTGGTCCTCACTGACCATAAGAATTTGATTTACCTAGAGTCGGCTAAGCGCTTGAACCCTAGACAGGCTAGGTGGGCCTTGTTTTTTACACGCTTTGATTTTGTGGTTTCTTTTCTTCCTGGAACTAAGAATGTCAAGGCAGATGCCCTCTCTAGGAGCTTCTTTGCTGATTTTCCTGTGGTGACCAAGCCTGCTACCATCTTAGGCGAAGGGGTAGTTCTTTCTGCCATCTCGCCCGATTTGAGACATGCTCTGGAAGAGTTCCAGGAGGACAAACCTGAGCGTTGTCCCATTGGAAAGTTGTATGTTCCTGACCAGTGGAAGAAGAGAGTGATGTCTGAAGTTCATTGCTCTGCTTTGGCTGGTCATCCAGGTATTTTTGGTACTAGAGATCTGGTGAGCCAGTCTTTTTGGTGGCCCTCCTTGTCTCGTGATGTCAGGAATTTTGTGCAGTCCTGTGGGACGTGCTCCCGGTCTAAATCGTGTTCTCGCTCTAGTGGGTTGTTGATGCCTTTGCCTGTCCCCAAGAGGCCATGGACCCATATTTCAATGGATTTCATCTCTGATATGCCTGTCTCTCAAAGGATGACTGTTATTTGGGTGATTTGTGATAGGTTCTCTAAGATGGTTCATCTTGTACCACTCCCTAAGTTGCCGTCTTCCTCTGAGTTGGTGCCCCTGTTTTTACAACAGGTGGTTCGCTTGCACGGGATTCCTGAGAACATTGTATCTGACAGAGGAGTCCAGTTTGTGTCTAGATTTTGGAGAACTTTCTGTTCCAAGCTGGGAATTCAGTTGTCCTTCTCCTCTGCTTTTCACCCTCAGACCAATGGGCAGACAGAGAGAACAAACCAGACCTTGGAGTCGTATTTGAGATGTTTTATTTCTGCTGTTCAGGATGATTGGGTTTCATTTTTGCCCTTGGCCGAATTTGCTTTAAATAATAGAGCTAGTTCTGCCACTTTGATGTCACCTTTTTTTTGTAACTTTGGGTTTCATCCTCGATTTTCTTCAAGGCAGGTGGAGCCCTCTGCCTGCCCAGGTGTTGACACTGTGGTGGAGAGAATGCACCAGATCTGGGACCAAGTGGTGGATAAGTTATCTCTCTCCCAGGAAAAGGCCCAGCGGTTTTCCAACCGACATAAGACCATTGGTCCCCAGTTTAAGGTTGGTGATATGGTGTGGTTATCATCAAAAAATATTGCTATGAAGGTGGCTTCTCCTAAGTTTAAGCCTAGATTTATTGGACCTTACAAGATTTTGGAGATTATTAATCCGGTCTCTTTTCGTTTGGCTCTTCCTTTCACATTTAAAATCCATAATGTGTTCCATAAATCTTTGTTGAAGAGGTTTGTTGAACCTGTTGTTCCGGGGGTGGCACCTCCAGACCCTGTATTGGTTGAAGGTAACATGGAATATGAGGTAGAGAAAGTACTGGATTCCCGTCTGGCTAGACGGAGACTCCAGTATTTGGTTAAGTGGAAGGGTTATGGTCAGGAGGATAATTCCTGGGTCTCTGCCTCTGATATTCATGCCAAAAGATTGGTGCGTGCCTTTGATCGGGATCACCCTGGTGGCGTGGTTGAGGGTTCGGTGACCCCTCCTCAAGGGGGAGGTACTGTTGTGAGTTCATTTTTCCCTTCACTACTGAGGCCCGAGGAACTCCCTCTTCTGGTAAAGAAAGGTAGTGAGCCTGATTATCAAACACCTGAGTCTGATGATGATGACTGGCTGAGTGGAGTTACTGACTGGATATAAGGCTGCCGACGCCCTTCTGCCCTGCGGGTGATTTCTCTGTGGGATCCTTGGAGACCAGTCTGAATTCCTGCTCCTCTAAAGCTAAGTTTTCTGCTCGGCTTTTTGCATTTGTGCTTAGACTTTGTTTTGCTTTGTTTTTCTGGATTTCTACCATTCCCTGCAGGGGTGTGCTGAATTCCTTTAGCTCTGTCTTCTGAAAATACCTGAGTGCTGATTTAGTTTTTGAAGCCTAGCTGCTTCAGGGTCTTTTTCATATCAGTTTGTTGGCTTATGTCTTTGATAGGGTTTTGGCATATTGCAGACAGCAACCTTCCTTTCCTGTTCTGTTTAGCTAGCTTGGGCCCATCGTTTGCTCAGCCTATCTTTCTATCTGTGTGAGTGTTTTTTCATCTTGCTTCACCGTCATTATATGTTGGGGGCTGCCTTTTACTTTGGGGTCTGCTCTGGGGCAGTTTAGCTTTCCTTTTCTGTCTTTAGGCTATTTAGCGCTCCGGCTGTGATCGAGGGGTCTAGGGCATCGTAGGAACCCCCCACGGCTACTGCTACTTGTGTTGATAGGTTCAGGGGTCTGCAATCTGATAGTTGCCAACTTCTCTGGTTTTCTGGACGTAGCTTCTATTTTTGTGTCTGCCTCCTACGGTGACTCAATCATAACATGAAGCTATCTGTGTGTCACTCTGTAAGGATAAGTCGAGGACATGTTCCGTTCTTACAGACCTGCACCTTCTAGTTTTGTCTAGTTTTCAAACAGTTAAATATATTTGCTGTTTGATCACATTCAAAACTATAGAGAGACAGCGTGTGTCAGTCCGTTTACTTAAAAAACACGGAGCTTGACAATTTTACGTACACCGGACAGCCGTGTACGTGCACGCTCCTCTCTCAGTACCGTGTAACAGCTGTTATCACGGCCACAGTGAAGCTATCTGTGTGTCGCTCTGTAAGGATAAGTCGAGGACTTGTTCTGTTCTTACAGACCTACACTCTAGGGAGATTCCTATTCTGCCCAATTCTATATGCACCTTGTAGTTTGTCATACACTAGCCAATTTCTGCCTGTGACATAGCGCTGTGATATTTACTGGGCCTCACACAATCCAAAAGTGTCCAGTGTCCACAAGTGTGTGCAGAAATTCAAAATCTCCGTTATCCTCTAGTGACATTTTTCACACCTGCGACATCGAGCCTGTGACAGCGCTGTGATATTCAGTGGGCCTCACACAATCCAAAAGTGTCCAGTGTCCACAAGTGTGTGCAGAAATTCAAAATCTCCCCTGTCCTATAGACACCTTGTACCTTGTTTTACATTACTATATAGTTTGTTGGATTTTGTCTACATTTCTACCAAAAATGAGGAAGGCTGGTGGAAGAGGCCGTGGAATTGGGCGGGGGTTGGCAGCTGGTAATAATGGTGTTGGTGGTGGATCTGATGGTAGTGGCAAAAGCAAAATAGGACCAAATGCAGGAGGTGTTGAGCCTGTGTCATTGTCTGGCTCCACAAGGCCTCGAAGGCTTAGTTTTCTATGAGTTGGCAAACCGCTTTTAAAGCCAGAGCTTCAGCAAAAAGTTTTGTCTTACATTGCTGACTCAGCCTCCAGCTCTATTGCCTCCTCTTTTGAAGTTGTAAAAAATAAAAGCACTGAGTCGTCATTGGAGGCTCATGTTCATAAACCACACCTTTCCTTGTGTCCTTCACCCCAACCAAGATTGAAGGATGACGCATGCCATACTACTGATTACTCCATGGAGCTGTTTTTACATACCATGCCTGGATTATCAAGTGAAATGGTGAATTACCCAGGCCAAGATGAATCTGACATGGAGTGCACTGATGCACAGCCACTGATAGATGATTCTGCTGGTACATTCACTCAGAGCACTACATTGTCATCGCAGTGTACAGAGCCAGATTCTGACCCTGATGAGACTCAGGTGCCCCTTCCCGCACACTATACCACCATACACGGTGACACAGAGGAAGGTGCACATGACATTGAAGAGGAGGTGATGGATGACCCAGTTGTTGACCCAGATTGGCATCCATTGGGGGAAGAGGGTGCTGCTTCCAATAGCTCAGATGAGGAGGAGGAGCATCCACAGCAGACATCGACATCGCAACAGCTGTTATCTGGCAGGCCCGGAGCACTCCAAAGACAGGTTCCAAAAATCAAAAGAGTTGCTGGACAGCTTGTCCAGAGGGTCAAAAGATCACAGCGTGCTAGGCCGCAAAATGTCTGCCAAAGTAGGAAGAGTGCAGTGTGGCACTTTTTTGAACAAAATCCTCATGATCAGGCCAAGGTTATCTGTAAGAAGTGCGTAAAGACCTTTAGCCGAGGGAAAAATCTGAAAAATTTGAATACCAGTTGCATGCTTAGACATTTAACCAGCATGCACTTGCAAGCGTGGACACAATACCAAACCTCAAGTACCACATGTGCAACTGATCACAAAGAAGGTAGTCAGCAACGCTACATTGTTTCCCCCACTGTAAGCCCACCGGTTAGCACAGCAGCAAATGTTGAGGTGTCGTTGCAAGGCCACAGCAGTCAGGGAATCCCACTGTTATATCAACGAAATACTGAATCTAGGCCATCAGAAAGAACACCAACTCCATCACCATCATCAACCCTCTCTCAGTCCGCCCTGTCCACCGCTACTTCCACCATATGCAGCTCTCAAGTCCAGCTCACCCTCCCAGACACTATGAGTAGGTCAAGAAAGTACTCAGTCTCTCATCCGCGTACACTGGGTTTGAACGCCCACATTGCCAAACTAATCTCGTTAGAGATGATGCCCTATCGGTTGGTGGAAAGCGCAGCTTTCCGCGAACTCATGGCCTATGCAGTACCACGCTATGACCTACCCAGTCGCCACTTCTTCTCTCGCAAAGCCATCCCAGCCCTCCAACATCATGTGAAACACCGCATTGTCCATGCACTCAAGCAGTCAGTGAGTGGAAAGGTGCACCTCACAACTGATGCATGGTCCAGTCGGCATGGCCAGGGCCGTTACGTGTCCATCACTGCGCACTGAGTTAATGTGGTGGATGCAGGGTCCACAGGGGACAGCGGTGGTGGGACAGTGCTGCCTAGCCGACGGTATAGGAAACAGTTGGCTGTAGGCGTTCGACCCTCCTCCTCCAGAAGCGAAAGCTCGTCCACAGAGCGCAGTCGTACGAGCACTCCATCTGCAGCTGCCACTGTTGCATACGAGGTGTCCCCCTATCGAGCAGCTAGTGGAAAGCGTCAGCAGGCTGTGTTGCAGATGATGTGTTTGGGCGACAGACACACTGCCGAGGTGTGCAGCTGGATCAATCCTGACAGAAAAAAGGACCCGTCTGTCATCCCAAAATGTGGATGATCTAACCTTCATTAAAATGAACCATGCATGGGTTTCCAAGGATTTTGTCTGACCTTCCCTTGATGACACATAGGTTGCCAGAAAAATGGCTTACTTTGGTCCTCCTCCTATTCCGCGAACTTGACCTATTTCGCCTTTTGCAGCAGCTGAATGACCCACATCTACATATGCCACTTTGTAAACCTCCCTAAGTGGGCGGCCCCCCCCATGGCCGGGGTCACCACCTAGCGCACAAAACCGTGCGAGTGCCGTTGCCCTGGACAGGTGGGTAGGCCGACTCTTGGGCGCGGGCACTGGCATAGGGTCCCTCATAGTGCAATCAAGTGTCTCTGACAGTGGTGGTGCACACCCGCCATCAGACACACCGCCGTACTATGAGGGGCCCAGTGCCAGTACCAACGCCCATGAGTGTGCCCCCCTTGCTTGGGCAGGGCCCCAGCATTTGCAATGTTTACCTCTCCCTGCTCCTCCGCTGTGTAGTCTGGGCTGTCAAATCCTTCACTGGGACTGCCACTACAGTTGATTGAACTGAAAGATGATGGTTAAGATGTAGCTATGCCCTGTACTGCTGGCCGGGCTCTAGCTCCAGATGATCAGTGGCTTCCATTTCTTATGGACGTCGACTCACAATTGCATGCATTGGTGGTTTATCATCAGCTTTCACAGTTTTCCTACTCACAAACATGTGACATTCCGGCGCACATTTCAAAATGTGACCTATCATGCCAATCAAATAGAATCGCCTGTGGCTTCTGTCTTTTGCACTCCAAAGTTACGTGACAGATCATGATAGCCAGTGAGCACCATGTTTACATCGCTCCCTGTGATAAAAATTGGATTGAGATGAGTAACAGTGATGGAATCAACGGAAGTGCGATACAGCAAGACTTTATTCACAAAAAAATGTTTTCACTGTCTCAACACACAAATTAATTGAGGGTTAGCATCGCCTGTGAGAATTGTGACGGAATTTTTTCCCGAGAATAATAATTCCTAGATTTCTGCAATCAATAGCCTTTATGTCACTAATTGTATGCATCTCATTTCCTATTGCGGAGAGGCTGGACTGTAATACTGAGACAGAAATATATATGAAGATTTAAAAATAACACCAAAAGTATATAGTTGTGTACGCCTCAAATGCATTTCCTTTTTTCCACTTTTTAGATTGCTGTTTAAACTATGCTATATATACGTGCTATCCAGTGATAAAGTACCCTTTCTCAACTTTGTACAATCTGGTCAAATCCATACTGGGCCTGAGAACATCTGAGTCTGCCTCCTGATCTATAGACATATATTTTTAATGTGTAAACTAGGCTACATATATACGTGTTATCCAGTGAAACTGTACCCTTTATCAACTTTCTACAATGTTGTTGAATCCATACTGGGCCTGAGAACGGCTGCCGAGCTGTTAAGCAAGCTACAGCACCTGTGGTTTGGACATGTAATTTTTTCTTGAATGACGGTTAGGCCTAACTCCGGAATTGCGGTTGACCTGAACTTACTGGGAAATCATTGTTCGCGGGGAATAATCTGGATCCCAGATCCCCATCACTAACGGAGTTCAGCAGGTTATCTGCACCTGTAAGCGACAAAAGCTGGTCCTTTCAGTGTAGCGTGCATGCAGCCCCGGACATGTACTGGAATGCTAGACCTGTTATTGCTCGATCTCACGTGCCACAGCCTCGCGTATCCCTCTAGTAAGCTTGACGCGTACCACGGGGCCATGCCGGAGTCTCGGTCATTAATGGAATAAAGCTGAGAAATCGCTAGCACAACTACAAACGGACATACCACACCACACACAGAATCGACAAAGCTTGCAATCTGTCCATCTTTTCTGTAGCTTGTATGGTAGTGGTTTCCCGGGTGCAGTCCAATTAAGCCACAGGCTCCACTCCTGGTGGTGCCCTTTTGGACATTCGTTTAAGGTTCAGCTTTGCAATCATACTGCCCCCGGAAACCAAAAACTTTGCCTTCAGGGACTCTGTTTGGAGGTTCGTGGGAATAACGCCGCCCGATCAGCAGTCGGCATATGGGTCGCCCTCCCAGGGCTGTGGGGTACTCGGTACCGGGCCGGTGTCAGTGGGATGTGTCACAGCAGCGGTGACCCGGAGAGTGGCCCTGGGCGCCCATGTAAATGGCGTGGTATAATGGTAAAGAGTTTATATAGATAGTTTGACGCCACCTGTGGTGTTCGGCAACATAGATGTTAGGCCGACGCTGCATGCAGATCCTCTGGGACTGATGGTGTTGTGCAGCAAAGATGGTGAAATTCCCCACAGGTGGAGCTGGAGTCCCAGGGAAGTGTAGATGTAGTGATGGGGGAAAGGCACAGGCGGTGTAGGTGCTGGTACCCAGATGTAGCGGTGCTGGAATAACTGTAGGACACCAGAGCGTGCAGTTCCAAACCTTTACTCACAGTCTGCAGGTTACACAGATGCCTGCCTCCGTGCTGTGTCCTCCGGGTCAGGACCTCTGCCAACCTCCGGGACCAGAATGGAAAGCTCCCTTCCAACACTCCGCCAACATGTACCTTCCTGAACGTCTCCTTTCTAGCACTTGTGGGGGGAAGCACTCACAGGACCGTGGTTCACTGAAGTGCCTCCTGTCTAACAGATGTTCCTCAGACTTTACTTGTATGGCAGACAGCTGTAGCCTTTTCCTTCTGCCTCACACACGTCGATGCTGGGGCCTCCGAGCCTTAGTTGGGTACAGAGCATTTATAGCTGCTACTTCCCCCGGTTTCTGCTGCAGGAACGTCAGTGTCCCTACAAACTCGGAGACCGGAATCCAGACCATGCGGACCTGCTCATCCTCCAGCTCCCCTTCTCACGTCCACACACTTCCCCTTCCCTGCAGCGAGTGCCCTAACTTACCTCCTCGCGACCACAGAGAGCAGCTCCTCAGCAGTCAGGTTCAGAGGTCTCCCTGCTGGCCTGGAGTGGGAAATGTGTTGTGTGTTGGTTTCACTGCGAGAGAGATCCTTCGTTGCTCCCAAGCTTGACAACACACTCCCTAGGAGGAAGGCAATGCCACAGTGGCGACCGTACTCTTGAGGACGCCACAAGTGCACTGAGGCCCAGCCACTGCTGGATGATGCTGCTGGTACATTGACCCAGACCACTACATTCCCCTCGCACTCTACATAGCCAGAATCTGACCCAGAGGAAACTCGGGTTCCCCTTCCCGCATACTATACCACCTTACACGGTGACAAAGAGGAAGGTGCAGATGAAAGTGCAGGTTCCTTGAGCAGGTGGGGGGGCATACTCATGGGCGATGGCACTGGCACAGGGCACCGCATAGTATGCAAAAGTGTCTCTGCCGGTGGGAGGGCCTAAACAGCCAAGTGCAGTGAGATGGAAGATGGGGACGACAAGGAGTTCAGAGTAGTGCAGGGATTCCCTAGCAAGGAGACTTATGTAATTGTTTTCAATGTTGGGACAGCAATTTTTGGGGAGCGCTATACTCTGGTGAATGATATATGGGGCCCACCATAAACTGGAGCATTCCAAAGGTGGACATCAGACACTGGAGCAGCATTTACAGGGCCTATTATACACTAGAGCAGTAGAAATGGGGCCCATTATATATGGAGCATTATTTGGGCCCATAAGACAGTGGAGCTTCATCCATTGGGACCAACATATACTGTAGCATTATGTGGAGCTCATCATATACGGTTTGAAACATTATATGGGAATAATGATTCCGTATGGAGAAATATATGGGCCTCATTACTCTGTATAGCGCACTAAGCGCTGGCCATGATAATGTATGGAGTTATATACTGTCCGTTTTTGGAGGTATTGGAGAATTTAAAATGGATATCAGTCATGAGATGTAAGAAGTGTAGTATTTTTCATTGTACTATACTGCTATTTCTCTGCCGTATCGGAGCATCATGAGTTGTGGTATGTGTTAAAGGGGCGCTCTTTGGACCTGGGCCCACGAAAACCTGGATCCAGCCCTCTCCCCCCACAACTATAGCCAAATAACCCCCATTTTTCAGTGCGTAACTAGTATTATGAAGTTAATTAAGGTTGACAAGCTTCAGTAACAAGAATTTATGCTTTTGGCATTCAAATGGGCACTGTTGGTGTGTTTCCTGTCCTCCTCTCACTGCCGACTTTAATTCTCCATTGACTTACATTGGGTTTCGTGTTTCGGGACGACCCCGACTTTTCCCTATAGTCGGACGATTTTGCTCGACCCGACTTTTGGAAAAGTTGGGTTTCATGAAACGAAACTCGACCCTAAAAAAAAAAAATTCGCTCAACACTACTTGGTAAGTGCCGTCCAGGACCCAGAGTACAGATGGAGAAGGAGTTGGTCAGCCTGGAAGCAAATTAGGAATTCTCTCTCTGCAGATAGGTAGTGTGGCCTCCGTTCTAGCGCTTATCTGAGGTAGTCGCAGTACTGAGTTCACTGAAGTTCCCCCTGTTGACTCTCTTTTGGAACTTTCTTGTATGGCAGGCAGCCGTAGCCTTTTCCTTCTGGCTCACACACGTCGCAGCTGGGGCCTCCGAGCCTTAGTTGGGAACAGAGCATTTACAGCTGCTACTTCCTCTGGTTTCTGCTGCAGGACCGTCAGTGTCCCTACAAACTCGGAGACCGGAATCCGGACAATGCGCTCCAGCTAGGAGTGAGCCTTAACTCTGCTCATCCTCCAGCTCCCCTTCTCACGTCCACACACTTCCCCTTCCCTTCACAGACTGCCCTAACTTCCCTCCTTCCGACCACAGAGAGCAGCTCCCCAGCAGTCAGGTTCAGAGCTCTCCCTGCTGGCCTGGAGTGGGAACTGTGTTGTGTGTTGGTTTAACTGCTATGGAGATCCTTCGTTGCTCCCAAGCATGACATCACACTCCCTAGGAGGAAGGTAATGCCACTGTGGCGACTATACTCCTGGGGGCGCCACAAGTGCTCTGATGCCCAGCCACTGCTAGATGATTCTGCTGGTACATTGACCCAGACCACTACATTCCCCTCGCACTCTACACAGCCAGAATCTGACCCTGATGAAACTCAGGTTCCCCTTCCCGCATACCATATCACCTTACACAGTGATAAAGGTGCAGATGAAAGTGCAGGTTCCCTGAGCAGGTGGGGGGGCATACTCATGGGCGACGGCGCTGTCACAGGGCCCCTCATAGTACGCAAAAGTGTTTCTGCCGGTGGGAGGGGGAGGGTCCCACCCGAGGGCCCACCCGTCGGCCCACCCGCTGTCAGACACACCGCCGTACTATGAGGGGCCCTGTGCTAGTGCAATCACCAACAAGTGGCCCCCCCTGCTTGTTCAGGATCACAGCACTTGCAAAGTTGAAATACTTACCTCTCCCTGCTCCACCGCCGTGACGTCTTCCGCGTTTCCTGATAGTGACAGTCTGGTCAGAGAGCGTGATGACATCACATCTGTACGCCCTCTGCCTAAACTGTTGTGAGCTCATCTGTTCATTCACCTTTTGTGTCCAAGGATCTCCCTCTTCTGATGAAGGAAGGTAGTGAGGCTGATTTGGATGAAAGAAACCAAACACCTGATCACGTGGATTGTGAATGGGTAACAGGAACTTCAGACTGGATATAAGGCAGCCGATGCCCTTCTGAGAGGCTGGTGATTTCTCTGCTGGATTCTTGGAGACCAGTCTGATTCCTGCTTCCCAAAGATAAGTTTTTGCTCTGCTATTGAACTTATTAGTTTTGGTTTTGTTTACCTTGTTTTTCTTTAGTTCAGCCATCCCCGGCCGGGGGTGTGCTGATTCTTATTCCTTGATTAGTGTTCTCTTTTGCTCTGCTTTCAGAATATTCTGAGTGCTGATATAGGGTTTGAAGTCTAGTGACTTCAGGGTCCTTTTTGCTTATCAGTTGTGTTGGTAATATTTTTAGCAGGGTTTTCTCAGATTGCAGACAGCAGCTTTTCTGTCCTGTCCTTTTTAGTTAGCATGGGCCCCATCGTTTGCTCAACCTATCTTTCTATCTGTGTTAGTGTTTTCATCTTGTTTCACCGTCATTACATGTTGGGGCCTGCCTATTGCTTTGGGGTCTGCTCTGGGGCAGTCAGTTTTTCTCTTTTCTCTCTTTAGGCTTATTTAGATCTCCGGCTGTGACGAGGTTTCTAGGATCACCGTAGGAACACTCCACGGCTACTGCTAGTTGTGTGATAGGATTAGGGGTCTGCAATCCGCTAGTTTCCAACCTCTCTGATTTTCTGGGCTGAGCTTGTGTCTTGTTTTTTCCTCCTCGGTGACTCAATTATAACAGAATCACCAGCCAAACCGCAGATTCTAGGGTACTCAAAAGCAGGAAGGAATTGTTAAAAAAAAAAGTGTCAATTTTTTTTTGTGTATATTTTTTCCTCTTTTTCTCTGAGGCCGTAGGAAGAATATTTTTTTTTCTGATGGAGTTTAAGCAATTGTCTGATCGTGTGGAGCAGCTTGCTGGTGAAGTGCGAGGAATTTCCGCCTATCTTGCTCATTCACACGCTGCTGAACCAAAAATCCCCACTCCTGATGTGTTTTTTGGGGATCGGTCTAAGTTTTTGAATTTTAAGAATAATTGTAAATTATTTCTTGCCTTGAAGCCTAACTCATCGCAGCAGGTAAAAATTGTCATCTCCTTGCTGCGCTGCGATCCCCAGGATTGGGCGTTTTCTTTAGTACCAGATGATCCTATTCTAACTAATGTGGATGCATTTTTTCAGGCCTTGGGGTTGTTGTATGATGAACTTAATGCGATTGATCAAGCTGAAAAGGCCCCGTTGGCATTGAGCCAGGGTCAAGATTCTGCAGAACTGTATTGTCAAAAATTCCGAAAGTGGGCGGTCCGCACCACTTGGAATGATGGTGCCTTGGCAGCTCTCTTTCGGTAGGGTTTGTCAGAAACCGTAAAAGATATTCAGGTTGATCGGCGTTTACGTGAACGTAAAATTACATGGGAAATGCTGCCACCTGTTGAACAAATGTCTGAACCTATGCAATGTGATAGAGTTTTGTCTAGGGCGCAACGTCAGGAGATTAGAAGGCGTAATAAGCTGTGTTTTTTCTGTGGAGATGCCTCTCATATTATTTCTGCCTGCCCTAAACGAGAGAAACGTTTTGCACACACATTTGCTGTAGGTGGTGTACAACCTAAGTTTCTTCTGGCAATTACTCTGATCTGCTCCCTGTCCACATTTTCTGCTAAAGCCTTTGTTGATTCAGGAGCGGCCTTGAACCTAATGGATTTGGATTTTGCTAAACGTTGTGCTTTCCCTATGACACCCCTGTGGACACTTATTCCTTTGAGGGGTATTGATGCTTCTCCTTTGGCGAAGAATAAACCTCAGTTTTGGACCCAGGTGGTAATGCGGGTCACCCCAGACCATCAAGAAAATTGCAGATTTTTGGTGTTGCATAATTTGCATGATACCATCGTGCTGGGGTTCCCCTGGTTGCAAATCCATAATCCAATTTTGGATTGGAAATCTGTGTCTATGGTGAGTTGGGGTTGTCGGTGTGCTCTTAGTGACACTCCTGTTTTCTCCACCTCTCCCCAGTCGCATGAGGTTCCTGACAATTTGGCTGATTTTTATGATGTGTTTAGTGAGAGTAAATCTGCGTCTTTGCCTCCTCATAGGAGTTATGACTGTGCAATTGAGCTGAGTCCGGGATGTAAATTTCCCAAGGGTCGACTTTTTAATTTGTCTGTACCCGAAGATGAGGCTATGCGTTCTTATATTAAGGAGTCGTTGGAGAAGGGTCATATTAGACCATCCTCTTCACCCTTGGGTGCTGGGTTTTTTTTTGTGGCCAAGAAGGATGGTTCACTAAGGCCCTGTATTGACTATCGCTCCCTTAACAAAATTACTGTTAAATATCAGTATCCGTTACCCCTGATTTCTGACCTATTTTCTAGAGTTGAAGGTGCTTGCTGGTTTACCAAGCTTGACCTCAGGGGGCGTTTAAACTTATTCGCATTAAGCATGGGGATGAATGGAAGACAGCGTTTAATACTCCGGAGGGACATTTTGAGTACCTGGTGATGCCTTTTGGGCTCACTAACACCCCTTCTGTCTTCCAGTGCTTCATGAATGATATTTTCCGGGACTTTGTGGATAAGTTTCTGATCATCTATTTGGATGATATTTTGATCTTTTCCAGGGATTGGGACTCTCATGTGGAACATGTTCGGACTGTGTTCCGGATTTTGAGGGAAAACTCCCTGTGTGTTAAGGGATCGAAATGTCTTTTTGGTGTACAGAGGATTTCATTTTTGGGATTTATTTTGTCTCCGTCAACTATTGAAATGGACCCGGCCAAGGTACAGGCCATTTATGATTGGGTGCAGCCCACTTCTTTGAAGGCTCTCCAAAAGTATTTGGGTTTTGCTAATTTTTATCTGAAGTTTATAGCCAATTTTTCTGTTATTGCCAAACCATTGACTGATTTGACTAAGAAGGGGGCTGATTTGCTGAATTGGTCTCCAGAGGCTGTTTCTTCTTTTCAGGAGCTGAAGCGGAGGTTCACTTCTTCTCTGGTTTTGCGACAACCCGATGTCTCCCTTCCATTTCAGGTGGAGGTGGATGCTTCAGAGACTGGTACAGGAGCTGTTTTGTCCCAAAAAGATCCTGTAACATCTAAAATGAACCCCTGTGCCTTCTTTTCCCGAAAGTTCTCTCCTTCGGAACGCAACTATGATGTGGGGAATCGAGAACTGTTGGCCATGAAGTGGGCATTTGAGGAGTGGAGACATTGGTTGGAGGGAGCTAGACATCAAGTTGTGGTCCTCACTAACCACAAGAATTTGATCTACCTTGAGTCGGCTAAACGCTTGAATCTGAGACAGGCCAGGTGGGCCTTGTTTTTCACACGTTTTGATTTTGTGTTCTCCTTTCTCCCGGGCACTAAGAACGTTAAGGCTGATGCCCTCTCTAGGAGTTTTTTGGCTGATTCTCCTATTGTGACCAAGCCTGCTACCATCTTAGGTGAGGGGGTGGTTCTTTCTGCCATCTCGCCTGATTTGAGACGTGCTCTGGAGAAGTTTCAGGAGGATAAGCCTGAGCGTTGTCCCAGTGGTAGGTTGTATGTTCCTGACCAGTGGAGGAGGAAAGTGATGTCTGAGGTTCATTGCTCCGCGTTGGCTGGTCATCCAGGTATTTTTGGTGCTAGAGATTTGGTGAGTCGGTCTTTTTGGTGGCCTGCCTTGTCTCGTGATGTCCGAAATTTTGTGCAGTCCTGTGGGATTTGCTCCCGATCTAAGCCTTGTTCTCGTTCTAGTGGTTTGTTGATGTCTTTGCCAGTGCCCAGGAGGCCATGGACCCATATTTCAATGGATTTTATTTCTGATCTGCCTGTCTCTCAGAGGATGACTGTTATCTGGGTGATTTGTGATAGATTCTCTAAGATGGTCCATCTTGTACCACTCCCTAAAAGTTGCCATCTTCCTCAGAGTTGGTGCCCTTGTTTTTGCAACAGGTGGTTCGCTTGCACGGGATTCCTGAGAACATTGTATCGGACAGAGGAGTTCAGTTTGTCTCTAGATTCTGGAGGACCTTTTGTTCCTAGTTGGGAATTCAGTTGTCCTTCTCCTCTGCATTTCACCCTCAGACCAATGGGCAGACGGAGAGAACAAGCCAGACTTTGGAGGCTTATTTGAGATGTTTTATATCTGCTGATCAGGATGATTGGGTCTCATTTTTACCCTTGGCCGAATTTGCTTTAAATAATAGAGCTAGTTCTGCCACTTTGTCACCCTTTTTCTGTAACTTTGGGTTTCATCCTCGATTCTCTTTAGGGCAGGTGGAGTCTTCTGCCTGTCCAGGGGTTGACACTGTGGTGGAAAGAATGCAGCAGATTTGGGACCAAGTGGTGGATAAGTTGTCTCTTTCCCAGGAAAAGGCCCAGCGGTTTTCTAACCGGCATAGGACCATTGGTCCCCGGTTTAAGGTGGGTGATATGGTCTGGTTGTCATCAAAGAATATCTCTATGAAAGTGGCTTCTCCAAAGTTTAAACCTAGATTTATTGGACCTTACAAGATTTTGGAGATTATTAATCCGGTCTCTTTTCGGTTGGCTCTTCCTGTCACATTTAAGATTCATAATGTGTTTCATAAGTCCTTGTTGAAGAGGTTTATTGAACCAGTGGTTCCTATGGCGGCACCTCCTGACTGACCCTGTGTTTGTTGAAGGTAACATGGAATATGAGGTAGAGAAGATACTGGATTCCCGTCTGGCTAGACGGAGACTCCAGTATTTGGTTAAGTGGAAGGGTTATGGTCAGGAGGATAATTCCTGGGTCTCCGCCTCTGATATTCATGCCGAAAGATTGGTGCGTGCTTTTCATCGGGCTCATCCTGATTGGCCTGGTGGCTTGGATGAGGGTTCGGTGACCCCTCCTCAAGGGGGAGGTACTGTTGTGAGCTCATCTGTTCATTCACCTTTTGTGTCCGAGGATCTCCCTCTTCTGGTGAAGGAATGTAGTGAGGCTGATTTGGATGAAAGAAACCAAACACCTGATCAGGTGGATTGTGACTGGGTAACAGGAACTTCAGACTGGATATAAGGCAGCCGACGCCCTTCTGAGTGGCTGGTGATTTCTCTGCTGGATTCTTGGAGACCAGTCTGATTCCTGCTTCCCAAAGATAAGTTCAATAGCAGAGGAAAACCTTATTAGTTTTGGTTTTGTTTACCTTGTTTTTTTTTTAGTTCAGCCATCCCCGGCCGGGAGTGTGCTGGATTCTTATTCCTTGATCAGTGTTCTCTTTTGCTCTGCTTTCAGAATATTCTGAGTGCTGATATAGGGTTTGAAGTCTAGTGACTTCAGGGTCCTTTTTGCTTATCAGTTGTGTTGGTAATATTTTTAGCAGGGTTTTCTCGGATTGCAGACAGCAGCTTTTCTGTCCTGTCCTATTTAGTTAGCTTGGGCCCCATCATTTGCTCAACCTATCTTTCTATCTGTGTTAGTGTTTTCATCTTGTTTCACCGTCATTATATGTTGGGGGCTGCCTATTGCTTTGGGGTCTGCTCTGGGGCAGTCAGTTTTTCTCTTTTCTCTCTTTAGGCTTATTTAGATCTCCGGCTGTGACGAGGTGTCTAGGATCACCGTAGGAACACTCCACGGCTACTGCTAGTTGTGTGATAGGATTAGGGGTCTGCAATCCGCTAGTTTCCAACCTCTCTGATTTTCTGGGCTGAGCTTGTGTTTTGTTTTTTCCTCCTCGGTGACTCAATCATAACACTAAACAGTCCAAGTGCAGAGAGATGGAAGATGGGGACGACAAGGAGTCCAGAGTACAGGGATTCACTAGCGAGGAGACTTATTTAATTGTTTTAAAGGTTGGGAGCAATTTTTGGGGAGCACTATACTCTGGAGAATGATATATGGGGCCCACCATACACTGGAGCATTCCAAAGGTGGACATCAGACACTGGAGCAGCATTTACAGGGCCCATTATACACTGGAGCATTAGAAATGGGGCCCATTATATATGGAGCATTATTTGGGCCCATAAGACACTGGAGCTTCATCCATGGTGAACAACATATACTGTAGCATTATGTGGAGCTCATCATATACTGTATCGAACATTATATGGGACCAATGATTCTGTATGGAGAAATATATGGGCCTCATTACTCTGTATGGCGCACTATGCGGTGGCCATAATACTGTATGGAGTAATATACTGTCCGTTTATGGAGCTATTGGAGAAATTAAAATGGATATCAGTCATGTGATGTAAGAAGTGAAGTATTTTTCATTGTACTATACCGCTATTTCTCTGCCGTATCAGAGGATCATGAATTGTGGCATGTGTTAAAGGAGCCCAGTGACACTCTTTGGCCCTGGGCCCACGAAAATCTGGAGCCAGCCCTACCCCCCCAGAACTTTAGCCAAATAACCCTCAGTTTTCAATGCCTAACTATTATTATAAAGTAAATTAAAGTTGACAAGCTTAAGTAATAAGAATTGTTGTTTTTGGCATTAAAATGGGCACTGTAGGTGTGTTTCCTGTCCTCCACTCACTGCCGACTTTTCTTCCCCATTGACTTGCATTGGGTTTCGTGTTTCAGTCGGCCTTCGACTTTTCACGATAATCGGCCGATTGCGTTCCACCCGACTTTTGCGAAAGTCGGGTTTCATGAAACCTGACTCGACCCGAAAAAAGGCAAAGTCGCTCATCTCTAAGTTGGAACCTTGACAAGTTCAGTACAGACGGGCAAGATGCTTCACCAGGGGCCAACAAACGCATTGACTGATGAATTGTGTCTGGGGTGAAACAGGCTGAAGGAACTGTCATTATAGCGAGATCAGACCAGGAAGGAACTGAGAAGCAGTCTAAGACGGTCCGGTCCTGGCGTGTACTGCACAGAAGTGACAACAAGCAAGGGAGAGATGAGGAAGCAAGCAAATGTTATGATGTACCAACTGTGGATGTAACGTGCAAAATCCTAAGTAAAGAAAGTGTTAAAGTTGTCTCGGACTGTGTCTCCATTGATGGGGCTGGCCTAGAAGAGGGACCATTATGGCCTGGGAAGTGCCCTGGTGAAGCTAAATCTGGAGATGCAGGTATGCCGAGGAGAAGAGTATTTTTTCATGTAGGGGAAGGACTGGACACAGCTGCTACAGTAATACAGGTCACGACTACAGTCCTGTCCCTCCCTTACACTTAGATCTCTCCTGAGGCTTGGGAAAATATCCTGGAGAGAGCTTTGCCATTTCTTGAACCAGGCCAATAAGAAATTATAAAACTAAACCTGGAAAAAAAAAAGCCCAACATGCTGGTCTTGCAGGCAACCTCTCAGCTGTACGGATGAATTCTAAATTTTTGTGGTTTGTAAGGACAGTCACCGGATGATTGGCCCCTTCCAAAAGATGTCTCTAATTGGAGAAGGCGACCTTTGTAGCTAAAAGTTCCTTATTGTCAATGTCATAATTCTTTTCTGCAGATGACATGGCATGAGAAAGGAATGCACATGGATGAAGCTGCATCTTCTCCCCAACTTGCTGTGTTAAAACTGCTCCCACCGCAGAGTCTGAGATGTCTACTTTGACAACAAACGGTAGTTCAGGATTTGGATGGACTAGTAATGGTACAGAAATATAAAGATACTTTAGTTTGTCCAAAGCCATCTGTCCCTCTGGGGATCAGAAAAACACTTAGGTTTTCTTTGCGAGCAAAGTAATTTGTAAAATAATTTTTGAAGAGATTTAATGAATCTTCAGTAGAAATTTGCAAATCTTATAAAGCATTGGATGTGCTTTAGATTTATTGAGGTGGGTCAGTCAACTACTGCTCTGATTTTACTGGGATCCAAGCTAAGACCTTTTGGGGAGATGATATATCCCAGGAATTAAGTCCTGGTTTGTTCAATGCACATTTTTCAAGTTTTATATAGAATTGATTCTCCTGTGGATGTTTCAGGACTAACTGGACATGCCTGCGATGCTCCTCCAAGGCGTCTGAAAATATAACTATGTCATCGAGATAAACATAACCAAATCAATCACAGAAATCTCAAAAAACATCATTAATGAAGTTTTGAAAGATGGCAGGGGCATTGCTAAGGCTGAAAACCATAACTAGATATGGAAAATGCCATATCTAGTTCTAATGATGATTTTCCACCCATCTCCCTGGCGAATTCGTATGAGATTATAAGCCCCTCTTAGATTGAGTTTGGTAAAAATTCTGGCAGAACGTAGTCTCTCCACCGACTCAGGAATTAAGGGGAGTGGGTAATGATTTTTAATGGTTATCTTGTTTATTTCCCTGTAATCACTACATGGCCGCAGGGTTGAGTCCTTCTTTTCTATAAAAAACAAGGGTGCTCTAGCTTTCGAAGAAGAAGGTTGAATGAAGTCATTCTCTAAATTTTCGTCTAGGTATTCTTTTAGTGCTTTCATTTCCAGTTCAGAAAGTTTATAAATTCGCCCAAATGGAATGGATGCTCAAGGAAGCAATTGAATAAGACAGAAATAAGAACGATGAAGAAGCAGTTGATCGGCTTTCTTCTTATTGCAGACCTCACTGAACTGCTGGTAATGAGGTGATAGTTTATCATCATTCTGATAAGTAATCTCTGATACTTGAATTTGTTTGAGAACAGATAAATTAGCATGACCGCAATTGTTCTTACAGTACTCAGAGGGAAAGGGAAAGGTAAAGGTCCTTGATGCCCAGATAAGGTTATGGATTGAAAACAAGGGAATTCCTAGAATAACTGGAAATTGTGGAGCGGAAATAAGATAGAAATTAACAGCTTCATGATGATTTGGTTCAATACAGAATAAAGTTCAATTGTCTCATAACAGGTCCAGAAGATATAGGTGATCTATACACAGTTTGCATATTGTTTGGCATAGATTTAGTGCAAATTGCTTTGCTGTTATCAAGTGTAAATTGTAAGTCCATAAAATTTTTTGCTGCTAGAGACTCTAACATGGCAGAGCATTGCATTTTTTGGGTCCCAATTATAACCTGTATGGGAACGACAAAATGAAAATGACGATGGGGATTGCTCTTTGCCTTTATCCTGCATTGCAGATGAGATGGTCTGCATAACCGGATCTGGCCATTCAAAAAGGTCTAAATCGCTTTCAGTTTTGGCATATGTGAAAGCCATGGTCCTTTTATTAGGACAGTTGATGGCAAAATATCCAGTGCCCCCACAATAGAGGCATAAATTTTCTGTACGTGGCCTCTCCTTCTCTATTGCAGAGAGAGGTTTATGGATTACATCAATTTGCATAGGTTCAGGAACACTTTCCATTTTCTGTTGGTTTTTAATGCTGGTTGAGTAAAAGAGTAGTTAGGGTTGTTTCCATACACTCGCAGCCTTTCCTTTCTTCATTCAGTGAGTCTCTGATTAATTCGGATGCATAGTTGAATAAAGTCTTCTAAATTATCAAGGGTCTCAACCCTTGCAAGTTCATCCCTTATTAGCTCTGAAAATCCTTGGCAAAATGGACTCCTCTTGACAGCTAAATTCCATGTGGTGTCTGCCATCCAACAGCGGAATTCGGAGGTATATTCAGCGCCAGAGTGCTCGGACATGATGTAGGATTTGCAATTTGATTTCAGCTGTAGCATATTAATTTGGGTCATCAAACACTTCATCCAAAGCAGTGATGAAGGAACCTAAGTTATTTATTTTGCCAGAGTTCTTTTTCACATAAGGTGAGGTCCGTGCAAGAGACTTATCAGTCATGAGATTAATGATGAAAAGAACCTTTTTCCTATCACTGGTAAATGGAGAAGGTTGAAGTTGGAAATAGATAAGACATTGATTAAGGAATCCACGATAATGATAACGATCCCCACTGAATTTTGCAGGCAGCAGCGTGCATGCGTTTGATTCCGAACCGGAGTTGTGCAAATCCAGAAGTTGCCTCTGCAACTCAATTTCCTTTCGCTGACCCAACACCTGTATTTGCAACTTTGAACATTTTTCTTGGTATGTGGCAACAAAATTATGAAGTTCAGCAACTTGTTGCCTCATTGCCTCAGTTGTGCTGCAACAGTCTCCATTTTGTGTGCGAGAATATTATGTTAAGGACTGACCTTAGTTGCAACTACTAGGGGCATCACCGGCAGGTAGTATTGTCAGGATATAGCCAGAGGCCGGCACACAGAGCAACAATATAGTTGGAAGGATAAGAAGGAATCGTAGTCAGTATATAGCCAGAGGTCGGTACACGGAGCAGCAGTAGGATCTTGAGGATAAGTGGAAATCGTAGTCAGGATATAGCCAGAGGCTGGTACATGGAGCAGCTGTATAGTTGGGAGGTGTGACAAAGTCACTAGTAAAGTACTGGAGGGGAGATATGTGTCACTACACTTAATGGCATGAAACCAAGAGTATTTTGCTCATGCACACTAATTTTAGGAAGGGGTTAAGCTAATTTTCATAATGGGCTGGCCTTTATGTAGACCTTGTCATGATACAGGATGGGTTTTTTTCTCCCATCCTGGTCAGGTGGGGGTTAACTTTGTTTAGCCTCTCTTTGTTTCAGGGAGGGCTATTTAGGTTTGCTTCTAGCCTGGTTCTGTGTCAGTGATACTTCTGCTTGCCTGGCTTGAGTTGCTGACCCTGGTTATCGTTCTGTTATCATTGTGCCTCTGTGTGCTTGTGTGTTTCAGTGTATGACCCGGCTAAGACTCTGTATCTCCTTCTGTCTCTTGATTCGGTACTGCTTTGTATTCCTAGGTTCTGATTCCCGGCTCTGTCTCTGACCACTCTGTCTTGCTCTTTGGTCCCGCCCTCCCATCTGGCTTCCGATTTCGGCTTGTCCCCCACCATCCTTCTGTCTTGTCCCTGGCTACTGCTCATCTTCATGGCTTATGACCTCAGCTTTCCGGACTACATGCTTGGTTCTCATCCAGCTGTCGGCTCTCGTCCATTCACAGAGCTTGACTTCGCCCCCCTCCAGACGACTCCCCGGTTGTCACGTGATCTACCATGTCCTGCTCCCCGCACCTCATGCACTGCAGTGTCTGTGCTCTCCCAAACTGTCCTGCGTCTCACGTGCAGCGACTGCTAGAAAGACACACAGTGTGTGTGTGTCTTTACAGACCTCCATTAAGTGGGTGGGAGGATGTCCATCTTATTTCAACCCCAGGGTGTGGTCTGGGGCTTATATAGCTGGGCTCCAGAGGCAGTCTTGGTCCAGCAGCACTGGAGAGAGGATCTCCAGTGGCTTTGTCTCCTAAAGAGGAAAGACTGAACCTGTGTTACTCCAGAGCGAAATTGATGAAACGTTGCAATGCAGGATAGTCCGGATGGTGGATAAGCAGCCCCAATCAAGTTCCAAAGAAAATCAAGCTGTTCTGCAGTCTCTGGATGCATCAGTGTCAGTGGAAACTATCTGTCGACATTTGAATGAAATGAAATTCTATGGCAGGAGACCAAGGAGTACCCTACTGTTGATACAGATGCATAGAAAAACTAGGCTGCAATTTGCCAAAATGTATGCTAGTCAGCCAAAATCCTTCTTAGAAAGTGTCTTTTAGACAGATGATACTAAGATAGAGCTTTGTTTATAGAAGATGGAATGAGGCCTACAAGAAAAGTACACAGTACTTACTGTCAAATATGGTGGAGATTCGAAGATGTTTTGGTTTTGTTTTGCTGCCTCTGGCACTGTTTGCCTTGACTTTGTGCAATGCATATTTAAATCAGAAGATTACCAAAGGATTTTGGGCCGCAATGTACTGTAGTGACCTGTGTCAGAAAACTGGGTTTGCATTCTAAGTCATGGGTCTTCTAGCAGGACAATACCCTCAAACATACTTCAAGAAGCTGTGACTGTTCGTTAGGGAAAGGTACCCTGAACTGTCCCTAGGTCTGGGACCTTAAATATCTCTAAAGGTGAGGAGGTTTGAGCCAGCAACCTTACTGCTCTCCTGTTATTCCCTAAGCTGTCCCCTCCCCCTCGAGGCCTGGGATAAAAATGCTATTGTATCAAAACGTAAGACAGACTGTCAAGATTTGAACCCAGCAGCTCTTGTGCACCAGGTGACAGCTCATCCCTCTGTGCCATTCAGCTCGCTGGACAGTTCCTTGCCAAATCAGATACTTGTACCTGTGTTGTTCCTGATGTATCCAACCTGAGTTCCTGATATCTCCACCCCAAGTTCCAGATTGGCTCACCCTGTGATCTCCTGATTGAGCACCCTACTTAAACCTGTCACTGCACTTCATTCATTGCAAGAGTATTGAGATCCTAGCCTTTAGTCTAGCTTGTTTCCATCTGCTGCTTATCCTCAAGATCCTACTGCTGTTGAATGTACCGACCTTTGGCTATATCCTCATTACATTACTTGCTTATCCTCTGTGATAGTTCAACTCACACGGCTGTACACGGAGGTAGAAAACAGGAACACTGTCTCTTTAAATCTTCGGTTGGTTTATTATATGGCGGCATAAACCAACAAGAAGAGGAAAGTACACACAGCCCTTCAGCAAAAACAACAAAGAAAACCAAATGCTGTAACACAACCCATGCGTTTGTGGGTAGCATTTCGCTCTGGAGTAACACAGGTTCAGTCTTTCCTCTTTAGGAGACAATCTAAGTGCAGCAGAGAAATCTAAGTGTTGTTTTGTTTAACCCTGTCTGTCGTATCACCCCTTGGTGTTTTATTAGTGCAGCTGTGGGACCAGTGTCAGCACTTACCAATTCCCTAGTGAGGGATAGGTGCAGGGTAAGTGAGGGCTAAGGTATCCTGCTCGGCGACAGTTTGAAAGAAGCCATATAGGGACATCAGGTTAGTCCAGAACTCAGCCGCAGCAGAGTGCAGGAGGTGTCCTTTTCCCCATTGCGTATAGCAGGGCCCACCGTTGTAATTGTTTCCCCGGTGTCCCCTTGTTGTCTTGCTGTTTGGTGACCGACCGGTCGTTGGGTCACGCCACGGAGGGCCAGTCACATATCAAGACATTATAAACGCAGGGCCAGTCACATATTGTGACACAATGTGTTCTAGCTTTGCATTTTTCTATTGTATGCCAAAAATCCATAAAAACACTAATCATCCACGAGGTAGACCCATCATTTTGGGCATATTAACTAAATGTAACTAAATATGTGGACCTGCATTTACAACCTACATACATATCATAGCGCCTATGAATTATTTGGCATTAACACTGTTCCACAGATACCAATATCTCTTGTATAGGCTTCTTTCCCAACATAATTCTATATATTTATATGTACAGTATATATTTCTTGTTTTTTTTTTGCCATCTATTATTTATTAGCGCAACAGTATTATTTAGTTTTGGATTGTAGAGATGATCACACATGCACATTGCCTTTCCATTTATACATGGGACTTTGGGACCCCCATTCTTTGGATACGCAGAGATCTAGTCAACACTGATTATTATTATTATTCGTTATTATAGCGCCATTTATTCCATGGCGCTTTACATGTGAGGAGGGGTATACATAATACATGCAAGTATAGTAATCTTAAACAATACAAGTCATGACTGGTACAGGATGAGAGAGGACCCTGCCCGCAAGGGCTCACAATCTACAACGGGATGGGTGAGAATACAGTAGGCGAGGGTAGACCTGGTCGTGCAGCGGTTCGGTGGATCGGTGGTTACTGCAAGTTGTAGGCTTGTCGGAAGAGGTAGGTCTTCAAGTTCTTTTTGATCATACAGCTGTCAACTATTCATTTGATAGGTGACCAATGTATTTTAAAGGAAACCCCATTAATATATAGAAAGCTCTGTATCAAGAAAAATGTGTGCAGAGCTGCAATCCGAGGAAGTACATTAGCTATGTTCAAGGATTTTCTCAATGTCACCATGCATTAACCCTTGATGTAAATGTCACCACCAATGTAAATAATATTGGCAGTATAAACACTCAGGTAAACGCGCCTGCGTCAGCCGTCCATGCCAGTACTACCTCGTTGACATAAGGTCGATAAGGCTGTAGACATTTGGGCTGGCATGCATGTCAATATGTTTTTATGGCACTCTTCCAAAAGCTCTGCTTGTTCATTTGTGGATACATTTACACAAGATAAGAGATCATGAGAGATCCCGGTGAAAGGAGAAGCAAATACAGAATTGGGAAGTTTAAATAAACTGGCAAATTCAACATGTTTTATGATCACCTGCCAAAATCATTATCGTGTCCATGTTTATAGCAAACACGTGGTATCGGAGAAATGAAAATATGATGGTGTTAATGTCATTCTTCATACATAGAAGTAAATATAGTATTTAGTAAGGCCTTATTCACACAACTGTGTCCATTTTCCAACAATCCCCATGAGGTTTTTTTTTTTTTATCCATTTGTGTTCTGTGTGTTCTTTTTACCATCTGTAGAACATCCTTTTTCTCATGTGCAAAATGAAAAATTGCAAGGATGTTTCCTAAGTTTTTCAGAGGGACCAGTAAGTGTAAATGATGGAATGATGGTATGAAGGATGTCCTTTACCAATTTACTTGAATTGTTGAGTCCAGTCTAAAAAAACCTAAATTTTGTATGTAGACTATATCTTTCTTTAAGACTATGTTAATAGTCTAAAAAAATAAATAATGTGCCTAATACTGTCTATGAAAAAAAGGACAGCACATGTACAACAAAGGTTAGGGTCACCAAGCATGTCAATTTTTTGTGCAGTCATGTCCCCAAACTGCAGATGTGACTGTGTCTGTGTGCAGCTCTGTAAAGACATCCACATAACGGATGGGTACAGGAGCTGGATGGGTACTGACAAGTTATTAAAACAAACAAGACTAGTGCATTTTGCATTTTACTTTTTTCATTATGAAGCTTATGCTACCTGTGGAAAATTGTTCATGTGCACTAGCATATTAATTATCATTGATCAGTCTGCTGTAAACTGAAATACACATTCACATGAAACAGAGGGTTTGGTTCAGGGGGGGGTGAAACATCCGAGTGGCCCCTAACCAGGTAACCCTGATTACAACTATGGTGGCACACCCTAACGGTATGTGTCGATGATGAGGAATTGCTGCAGGTTTAACGCTGCGTATTTATGCAGTGTCAAAAGCGCAGTGGACAGATGTTACGGCATAGAGGAGGGGATTTCTAGAAATCCCATGTCCACTATGCGTGTATGTGCACCTGCGGACAGTGACATCGGCGCAGGTTTACAAGTCACAGCAAGTCAATTGATCTTGTGGAGGAGACGCTAGTCTCCGCAAGAGAAATTTCACCAATAGAATGTATGTTCAGTGAACACATACCTGCATGATTAAAACGCAGCGAAAATACGCTACGTCCAAAGTGCTGCTACTTCCTGATTGTGGGAACGCACCTTACCAGTGGATGTAGAAGAATCTCAACAGATGACAGAGCTGTTACTAGAAAAATAATCTCTATACCAAGGCCAGCACTGAAATTACTGCCATAGTGGCCAGATAGTGATAGATCCCAGTGCTGCAGAACATGTGATTACAGTACAGTTATAGATGGTGACTTACAGCTGACATTCTTTCTGAGAGTCACTCATTTCATCCATCTTTTCCATAAGCTCACACTGACATGACAACTTCTTCCAGCCAGGACTCGTCTGCAGAGATTACATAAAAGACACATCTGACTTCTCACATTTTAGGCACTGTCCCCATCTATTCACAACCTGCACAAACTCCTCATCCTGCTGATACCCCAAAATTGTCACCTAGAAATTATTTTTGCCTTGTGCAAGTGCCCTAGAAAACAGTGCCCACATTTTGCCCCACTAGAAGGTAATAATGCCCCATGAGCACGTTTAATGGTTACAACAATCTGAGTGCCCCTATAAGAATAATGGTTCTTAAGTGCCCAATTAACATTTAATAATATCCCCTGAGTTCCTCAATGTACAGTAATAGCCCATGAGTTCCCAGCATCATTTACAGCTCTGGCAAAAATTGAAAGACCACCACATCAAAACCCTGTCATGGGCAGCACATTCTCCTGACCTGAACCCCATTGAAAACCTCTGGAATGTAATCAAGAGGAAGATGAATAGTCACAAGCCATCAAACAAAGAAAAACTGCTTACATTTTTGTGCCAGAAGCAGTGTGAAGGACTGGTGGAAAGCATGCTAAGACGCATGAAAGCTGTCATTAAAAATCATGGTTATTCCACAAAATATTGATTTCTGAACTCTTCCTGAGTTAAAACATTAGTATTGTTGTATCTAAATGATTCTGAACTTGCTTTGTTTGCATTATTTGAGGACTGAAAGCACAGGGTTTTTTTTTTTAACCAATTCTCCTTTTCAGAAAAAAAAAATTATTGCTTGGAAATTTGAAGACATGTTGTCAGAAGTTTGTAGACTAAAAGAACAATTTACATTTTACTCAAAAACATACCTATAAAGAGAAAAATCAGACAAACTGAACATTTGAAAGTGGTCTCTTAATTTTTGCCAACGCTGTATGTGATCAGGGGGTCATGTCATGATCTGCCAGTCTGCAGTCACATAGAGTGACTGCAGACTTTTATCCCAAGCCGGGACAACCTCTTTAATAACTTTATACAAATAATAAGTTGATTATTATGAAATTATTAAAGTCTGAAAGTCTGCAGCTACTCTATGTGAACGGAGACTTGTGAATCGTCACATTGGGTGCACAGCACATTGTCAGGATTTCCCAGTGTGGGGAGTGAGTAGTCATGTGACCTCAAGTATGTGTTTTTCATACTCCTGGCCACACTCCAACTAGACAATGTCTGGCCTCGCTCAATACACTTGTATTGAGTGAGGCCATGCACATGTAGTCAGAATGTAGTCAGTAGTATGTAAATCGCATACTCATACTCATTTGATGAATACTCACAGTGCACAAGATGTGAGGATTCAGAAGACTGCAGCCATGTAGAGTAACTGCAGACTTGTAGATTTAGACCGTGCAACCACTTTAAATAAAGTGCAGCTCATGCCATAGTTACTGTATGGGGGATTGATATGCTGTCTGGAGCTTATAAGGCTATGTGCCCACATTCAGGAATAGCAGCTCTTAGGACGCAGCATATTTTCGCAGTTAAATCCACATGCAATCATTGAAACATGCGGATTTAACACATCTAATGAATGGCTATGGGTGAGACTATGCAGTAGCGTCTCTTGAGGCTTGTAAACTTGCACCGCGGGTGAGATTGCGCAGTGGTAAATAGGAGCACAGTGGGCATGGGATTTCTATAAATCCCATTCACTGTGCTTCTAATGTAGAATGCAGCATTTTAGACTGTGTCTGAAACATTGCTATTCCTGATCGTGCGCACATACCCTAATAAGACCTAGCTGTAAATATAATAAGCCCCCTATCTCTCTCTTCTCCCTCCCCAAACAGCATCTATGATATAAGATAGCATATTATCTCAGAACACAAGGCCTCCAGCGCCACCCCACTACCCTCATTCAGCTCCCCCTCTTCCCCTCATTCACCCCACTCCCACAGTAACATCATATGCATGAATTTATTTTAATAAAAATATGTTCTAGCAGCCCTAACATATGTAGTGATGATGATTGGTCCGGGTCAGGCAGCGTCTTGGTATATCCTAAGTGCACGCTAGGACCCAGAGGAAGGCCAGTGTGGACCAATCATGTGCAAGGGGTGGAGCTAACAACAGCATTGCCAAGTGCCAAACTGAAGATCATGAGAGAGGGAGATAGAGAGAGAGAGAGAGAGACAGACTCTTCTGGCAGCTCCCTTTCCCTTACTACAACCATTTTATAACACAAAAGTTTGGGTCCCTATTGACTTCTATGGGTTCGGTCTCAAGTTCGGGTAGAGTTTTGGTACCTAAATCGAACTTTGGACTAAATCCAAACATCCACAGGTCAGCTTATCCCTAGCTGTACCACTAGAAAATTAAAGGTTCGCATTTCAGAACATTTAACCGACATTGTTTGTTCTTCTAGTTTGCACCATACGGTATCCTACATGTCTAAGCATTTTATTACTCACCATGAAATCCAAACAGCATCTTTCAAAGTATTTGGCATCGAAATGGTGTTGAAATCCCCGAGTGGAGGAGACATCATGAGGTGCCTCCTAATATAGGAGGCATTTTGGATAGATAACCTCAGTACCTGCCATCTTGAAGGTCTCAACGCTCGCCCTCTTTGATTGTTTTCATTTCTCATCGCTGTCTGCATGTTTTTATTTTATATTTTGTATAATTTTATACATGTTCTTATTGTACATGCCCTTGTCAAGCGATTTATGCATCGGTTCTCATTGATTACATCAGCGTTTATAGTTATATTATGATCCACTTTCATTAGCTCTGAGAACAAACGCCAGAGAGCTTTTGAAACGCGTTGCTCTTGATCACACACTATGGATTGAAATAATTTTTAATTTGTTAAAATAAGCTTGGAATTTTAGAGGAGCTGGAATTTTCTATTTTTTTGTACATCTCTTTTTAGTAGCTTTTCGCTTTGGCTACGGCCAGATTCACACATCCAAGTTTCCTCAAACTGCAATGCACGGACTAGCCACGGATTTCCTGATCAGAACTCGACAGTCCCATAGGTTGTATAAACTGGAGGCTCATCTAGCAATGGCTTACTTCACTTTTGCCATAGAGAGCACACGAGAACTAAGCCAAGTCGAGTTAGGAGAGATAGCTGTTGTTAGGCGTCGGGTTCCTGCAACTGCACAGCAGGGATCCAGAGCCTCACATCCTGCGGCCTCCCATTTTCCATCGAAAGCATCGTTCCCGACACTCTGCTCAGACCAGCTCTGTGGGTCTGGCTGTTGCTGCCACCTCTGGGCCAGCAATAGCAGAGCAGGCTGATCAGCGGCAAGTCACTCCAGAGGCTAAGTCCTTCCGTCGCTCAACTGAGCATGCTCACGAGACGATGTCCAATTGGAGATCGGGAGTCACATGCCCAGGTACTTCTCCAGATCTGATTAGTCCATCTCAGGGATCTGGAAGCTTCCGGTAGGTCCCAGCTATAAATGGTTTGCATGGCCGCTCGGCCATGCGCTAGTATACACTCTAGTTGTTAACTGTGTGAATGACTCATTAAGATTCCCTTCCCTCTGATATTACGTGTGTGGATAGGGACTTAGTCATAGAGTCAGCGCCAGTCAGTGGCACGCTACAGGCCACAGTGCATATCTCCACAGAACTAGTGTCCGACAGTGCGCCCCCTCCTGGGCATTGTCATACAGTGGCTGTCAGTCGCCGCGCTGCACCCACGGTCGGTCTAGACGGACACTGACCCTGTGTCTTGGGCTCTTGTCCTGTGACCATATACCGTGCGTGCATTCCACTGAGACCATTTGAGTCCAACAGGCTCGGTATTTATGTTTATTGCTTTGGCACCTCTGTGAATCAACAGAGTACGCCCAGCGCACACCGGGTGACTTTCAACCCGCGTGCGATATACTGCCATATTGAGTTTCCGCCATTACCTAGCAGCAGAGTAACACCTTCTGCATGGTGGACCCCAGGCGGCGAACGTACTTTCTATTATTTATTATTTAGTGCGTTCTGCCGTCCCTTACAGCTGTTGGCCAAATGAGCCTTCTGCTGGTTCTTTTCTAAGATGTGTTGTGGTGGCCTTAAGTACTGTAAATACTTTTATTAGAAATTAACAGTTTTGCATTTCCTTTTCTGAAATCTCATTCATTGTGGTATTTTTCTTTTACTCCTTTAAATGTATAAATACATTGACAACTTGGTGTTGCAACTCTTTATCAATTTGGTGTGTTTCCAAACAGTCTAATAACTGCCATATACATTAGGTTGTATGGTCACTGTTTCTTCAATGAAACTTTGCATAAATCAATAGTACAATCAATATAGTACAATCAATATAAGAACTTTTGAAATATATGTTACAAAGAAATTGCTTTTTTACCTACTTATGAACCACTTCTTCCTCTTTCCCCTACTACCTGAACTTTTCATTCACTAGGATAAAGGGCTCAAATCCATCATGGCCAAAGTAAGAGTATCTGCCAGTACAATGAGGTGTCAGGCTACACAACCTATTAAGCTCTATGGAGTCAGTAAGAGAGAATGAATGATGAGCACACAGCACTGATACTTACAGACTTGTGCTGCAGCGTCGGACAGTGCTGAAATCACAACCAGACAGCTCTGGACTGCTGGGTAATATCCTCCACGCAAATATTTATTGTCTTTTATACTGTTGCTGCTTCTGAAAATATGATAACAAAAGAAAGAATTGCAAGAATCTCTGTTTCTGTGTGTATGGAAGACATCTAGCAGCTAAGCTCCTTCCAATAGATCAGCGAATACTGAAAATTGGAGAAAAAGCATTTAGATGGAAAACTCATGAATATTGCAGGATACAAGTCATTTAATGATCAGAAAACGCGTAATTCCTCATGTAGAGAGATGGGCGAACCCAAACAGTAAAATTTGGGCTCCATACTAAACACCTAGTGTTTGGGCACGGACCCCAAACACAAATTTCTCTAGGAAGTCCATGTTACTGTTGGGTTTAGCACCCAGAAAACTGAGTGTTTCCCATGCTGTCATCTGTATGACAGCGCGAGAAACACTGGTGACTCTGATCAGAGAGTTGCAGTTCCCACACTGTCAGATGACAGCGTGAGCCAGCAGTTGTGACGGGCAATAACAAGGTTACCTCCGGACACATGCATTGGCTGATGAGAGAGTACTACTCCAATCAGACTACACCTGCTGTCACTGATAATTTTCGGATGTTTTGGAGAGCAGTCACATCAGTGACCACTCTCCCCATCAGCTGGAACACACTGACAGGAACGTAATCACGCTCCTGCAGTGTCTAGTGCTGAGCTCCCATGAGAAAGTTTACCAAAGTTCATAGCTGAACCCAGGTAAACTCACGGCAACTTTCTCACGCAGTGAGTAGTGCTGTAAGTGAAGTCAGCGGGGTTTCGCTATAAACTTTGGTGAACTTTCTCTAGACGGCTCAGTGCTAGTCACTACAGGACGGATTACGCTCCTGTCAGTGTGTTTCAGCTGGCGGGGATAGCTGTTTCCTCACCGATGTGACCACTATCCAAATCATCCAGATTATTGTGGGACAGTATGGATTATCTTTATGTTGGACAGGTGAGGAAAATGGTTGATTATTATTTTTCTTTTTTTTACAGAGGACAAGGGCTTCAATGGATTAGGCATAATGTGAGTATAATGGACTTTTGTGAGTCCAGCACTCAACAGTCCAGCACTGGAGCTATTGTGAGACCCAGTGGCTTGAACTCCAGTAACCTTTGGATTACTAGAATTCACAGCCACTGGGTCTTCTGGCAGCTGCGAGGCCCAGAAACCTCATGGGAAATTTAGAGGGACATTTTAAGTTACTGGAGTTTCCAACTGCTGGAACACCTGGAGGGTGTGAACTAAGGTTACTTTGGATGTGCATTTTACTGTACTTGTTAATAAAGTAAAAAAACGGTGTGGGGTTCCCCATAATTTTCATTTGCTGATCAAACCACAGGCATCGTGAGTCAGAGCCTCCAGGTATATTTTTCGCTGAAACACTGGTGCATGTCAAAGAAAACATAGTTTGAATAGTTGGTTCAGTACTACAGGAAGAAAGGAGACTAGTATGGAGTTGCACTCAGCCAGTTTCTCCCCGCAATGCTTTAGTTAATTGATAGGTCCCTCCTGATGTAAATCACCTGGAGCAGGTTGGGGAGAAACTGGCAGCGGCTGCGCTGGAGTAGTTTCATCTCTCACTATGGTACCCAGAATGTTCTTCAAGCTATGTTTTCTCTGAAAATCCTTAGAATTTTAGAGAAAAACATATCTGGCTGCATTTGTCCAGAGAGGCTCTGAATCATGCTACCTGTGGTTTGGCAGCATAAATCAACTTACAGGTTACCTTTAAGCAAACAATTCCTAACCAAGGGCTTAGTGGTTAAAGTGCTGGGGTCCAGGTTTTGAATCCAACTAAAGCAACATTTGAATGAAGTTTGTATGTTCTCCCCATGTTCATTCAATGGTTTCCTCCAAAATTATAAAATTGAAAAATGTAGGTTCATTTGGATTTCATATTGTGAGCCTTAATGGGGGGAATAGTTTGATCTGGGTGTTGACATTCTCTGTAGACAGGTAAGAAATATGTTAGCCTAATCTAAATGAGAGAAAAATTCAAAATAGTCTGATTATTGTTGATTGTGTCAGAGTGCACAACTTAGAGTTTACTAAGGTTTCCAAAAATAGATACATATTAGCTTTAAAAACTGCCATATACATTGGGTATTATAAAATGAATGTCCATTTACTGAAGATTTATCATATAATCCTTTTCTTCAACATTTACCGTTAGTGCTGATTTTCCAGCTGTCTGATTGTATAATGAGATTATAATGTAAACTCGGGGGAATTTATTTAACTTCCATAGTTAGCTTTGATGTCTATGACAGACAATAACAAAAGGGAATAGTGACTCATTAGGGATGGCTGCCCAAAGACAACTAATTACAGCAAGTACAGTTACTAGACTAGTTAGACTACATACACATCGGTGTATAGCTTCGGTGCAGAAGGATATATCCTTTTGTACTAATTTATAGTGCTACAATAATTTAATATTTTCCTATTTACATGACTAATAAAATGTCTGGGGTATGTTTCAGGCTACCAGAAAAACATCTATACAAAATGTTTTGTCTCCACCCCCATTTTGCAGATCCAATGGGGTGACCTGCTTGCATGAGCACTATGTATGGTTTGTAGATAAATAATATTTTAGAATGAAGTTTGCTAAATTGTATGTAGTTCTCATTAAAGGAGGCCTTACAGATTAGATTTAAGTGTCCAATCCATGATGGTTTTACCAGGATCAAATAGATTTTGGAATGTTTAGACTTTCTATTTATGGTAGATGTTGGGTGAAAGAAGGATGAGGGTGTTGGATGAAAATGCCCGATCCATTTGGTTTTTACTATAGCTAATCTGTTGCCAGAAGTAACTGACAGCAGCTTACTCAGATCTCCCCAAACAGAAGACATGCACACTTGACCAAACCAAAAGCATGTGTGCAAGAGCCACTGTAAGAAATAGTTGTAGCCCCAGTTACTTGAAAATTGACACATCTGTCAAAGTCTGTCAACCGTTCCCATATCTACAGTAGCTATTTGATAGGAAGAAGATGTTTGTCCATAGCATATTTTGCCTTGAAGGGCTTTTCCCACTAGCAAAAGTTCATTTTAATCAATAGATCATGGAACAATAATGATTTCCACAATTGGATGTGTTTAAATAAAATGTCCCTGTGCTGAGATAATCTTATAAATGTGCCCTTGCTGTGTGCTGTGTAATGGCTGTGTCTGACCGTACAGGAACATGGTCTGATCATACCACAGCTCCTGGGCAGGATGGGGGGGAAATTATTCAGACATTGCAGCATGGGATCACAGCTGATTCTGTTTTTGAAGAAAAGCATTGTTTAAAAATTTGCCGTGAAATGCTTTACCTCACAAAAAGAATGAGCTGTAATCCTCAGCTGTAATATCTGTACACTCTCTTTTGCATCCTCCCCTGCCCAGGAGATGTGGTATGATCAGACCATGTTCCTGCATGGTCAGACACAGCCATTACACAGTACACAGCAGGGGCACATTTATAAGATTATCTCAGCACAGGAACATTTTATTTAAACACATCCAATTGTGGAACTTAGTTTTACTCCAAGACCCATTGATTAAAATCAAGTTTTGTTTGTGGGAAAAGCCCTTTGAGGAGTACTAAAAAATTATTAAATTGTTGGGATAATGGTCATTGTTCAGAAGAAATACTTTAAAGGAAGAGATCAGCATTCATCAATAGTGTCATTTTTACAACATATTGAGAAAGACTCACAGGTTTGAGGATTTGTCATGTTGTGGAATTTTGCCCTTTTAAGATAATGGATTCTTATAGAGAGATTTCCATTTTAGCATCTACTGTCTAGTTCATTTCCAGATGTCTTACATCCAAACATGTGACATACGCCACATATATTTGAAATGTAAATCTGTTAGAGATGTTGGCATTTGGCATAGTTACCAACATTAATGTTGGAGATTCATGAGCATTTAAAGCCAACCTGTCAGCAGGATTTAGCTCAGTAAACTATAGATGTTATACTAATTACAATGATACGTTGGTTGATGAAATCTGTCTTGTGGTTGTTGTTTAATCTTTATTTGCAGTTTGCAGTTAATGAGATTCTCGTGCTCCGTGGTAGGCATGTGGGGGGTGGTCTTTATGTAGTGCTATGCTTACATATGCATCCTTATGGGCTTATGACAGGTCACGGTACGTTAACTGACCTGCCTCCTATTTTACATACTGCTTATAATATTGGTTTTGGAAAAAAAATGTACTTCTGCAAAAAAATTTGGCTTCAGCAAAATGGTGCCGACAAGTGATAGATGCTAATGCACATGTGCCGCCCCCAGCGCCATTTTGCTGAAGCCAAATTGTTTCCCTCCAATAAAATGGAGCCAGTGTCAATGCATGTGCCGTAGCATCTATCACTTGCCTCCATTTTGCTGCAGCCAAATATTTTTTTCCTCCAACAAAATAGCGCTGCTGGCTGCACTTGTGCAGTAGCATCTATCGACACACAACAGATGACGCTGCATAAGTGCCGCTTGCGGCGACATTTTCTTGGAGGAAAAAAATTGGCTGCAGCAAAATGGCGCCGTCACATGAGCCATTTTTCAAAGCCAACAATATTATATGCAGCATGTAAAGTAGGAAGCAGGTCACTGAAGGTTCAGTGAACTGTCATAAGCTTATAAGGATGAATATGTGAACAGAGCACCAAATAAAGACCTGCCCACAGCCCGCCCCGGAACACAAGAATTTAATTAACTAGAAACTACGAATACAGATTTGACAATAGCCACAAGACAGATTTCATCAACCAAGGTATCATTTTAATCAGTATAACTGCACGAACATTACCACTGTCTGTAGTTTACTTAGCAAAATCCTGCTGACAGGTTTGCTTTAAGCCCTACTTCTGAGCCCACCTGGTCAAGGAAAAAAATCTCATCTATGAACTCCTATTTGTGGGTACAATTTGTGTAATCCTTTTAGGTGTGGAACATTCTTAAATTTGCAGAGATGGGTTCCAAAAAATCAGAATAGTTATGTTAGATCCGGGACTACTGGCAACTTTGGACTTGTTAGGTTGAGACATATCAATCTTATTTTTAGCACTTTGTTTTTATTTACACCTAAACCGTATTAAGTGAACCAAATTCAAAACATGTAAAAAAAAGTACATACTGTATATATGTACAATATGTACTGTACATAATCGAAGGTACACTCTGCATGTTATGGCAACTTTTTTAGATGCCAGATTGCCATTTCTATGTCCTAGTTTCTGTGTACCATTTTTAAGAAATTATTAGTGAATATGACTATCTGTATAGTTCAAAATCTGTTTTATTCACATTTTAAATATTATTACAATAGTCAAATAAAAATGTGCTTGGAGAGGGAATTTCCAATAGAACTTCTGGTTTCCACGTTCCAGCCACGAGTCGGTATCATTCTAGCCAAATAAAAAACCTAATTTTAAACGGGTTAGCTACACAAGGTCAACTAGTTCAATATAGCCTTTATATCCCACAGTTTCTCAAGTAATTATAACACTGGCAAGAAACCAATCTTCCTGTGTGTCCTTCTACTGAGCATTAAATGGGCTAAATTGTTAACAGAACATGAAGATCAGCTTGAAACTATTAAAACCGAATAAGAAAATAATTTCTTCAGGCAGAAATTTCATAAAAGTAAATTATTTATTTTACTTCCAGTCAGTCTTGATGAGCTTTAACCTGACCTCTATTTCGCACTACCATTTATTTCTGTTATCATTAGGAGCAAGAACAATTATTTTATGCCTGCCAATATTCTGCCTGAAATAATGGATGACCTAAGAAGTCATTAGTCAAACTTATGTAATATTTGTGGGTGAGTGTGGCACCCTGCAAAGACAGGCGTCACAAATGCCTGTGAACTCTGATGATGTGAGAAGTCAGCTCTTCAGCCATTTTTACTTAGAGATATAATTAGTGTAAAGGCTTTTCTGAAGTCGGGTGGGTAGCATTTCCCCATAGGAAAACTAGCAAGCCCAGTAGAAGCAACCCTGCACCACTGGGATTGAGTGGTGGTGGAGATCAAGGAGGCTAGCCAGTGCCTTTGCTGTGGTTGCAGTTGAGACTCCAGCGAAATCTGTGCAGCCTCATGGCTACCAGATGACGTTGGTTAGGGATCAGAGGAGAGAGGTCTAGATACGATCCTTAGTTGTCAGCCGTGGGAAGAGAGCTGAGGTTCTTTCCTGTAAGCTTAAGCTGCTGTGGATGCCAATGTCTAGGCTGAGAGGTGAAGTTTTAGTGAACGTATAGTGCTATATGCAGCATGAGTGAAGAGAACTGCTGCACATTGCCAGAAAAGAGTTGTGTTCACCACACCATGAGGGGCTGTTTGCTCAGTGTAGTGAATAACTGTGAAGAGCTGTAATCATCATTATCATCAATTGCTCCAGCAAAAGCGAGTTTTTTTTTCTGTTGCACTTGAGGTCTGGACATTGCTTACTGAAATCGGCTGATCCTTTATCCCTTCCATAACTTTTCCCTTTTTATTCTGCTGAGGATGGTCCGCTGGCTGGTGAGACCATTGTGACCGTTGACCGCCATTAAGCCCTGGCACTAGAGTTGAGCGAAACGGGTCGAAAAAATTCAAAAGTCGCCGACTTTTGGCAAAGTCGGGTTTCATGAAACGAAACCCGACCCTAGGATGAGGTCGGCCACGAGGTCGGCGACTTACGCGCCAAAGTCGCGTTTCAAAAGTTTGTTTTGCGCTCTTTTTCAGCCAATCAGGATCCACGGACACTGTGGGCAACGTGATGACATAGGCACGGCTCACCACCATCTTTCAGAATGGCATGCAAGTGATTGGCTTGCTTTGGTGGGCGTCACAGGGGGTATAAAAGGGCGTGCACGCCGACCGCCATCTTACTTCTGCCGATCTTAGTATAGGGAGAGGTTGCTGCTGATTCTGTAGGGAGAGCGTTAGGCAGGGAAGAAGACAAAAAAACTGCTTCTGCTGCTAGCGATTTGGCCTGCACAACACACCAGTCACTGTGTGTGCAGTGCAAGGGGAGGCTATATAGTGGTGTATCAGTGGTGTTGGTTGTTGGGCTGCCTTCTAAGGCTTCCTGACAGGCTGGCATTGCTGTTTACCCACTGCTCCGCAAACTGCTTTTTTAAAAGCAATCCAATCTCCCTTATCCTCTAGTCACTTTTGTCACAGCTGTGCCATCGAGCCTGTCACATAGCGCTCAGATATTCATTGGGCCTCACACAATCCAAAAGTGTCCAGTGTCCAAAAGTGTGTGCAGAGATTCAAAATCTCCCTTATCCTCTAGTCACTTTTGTCACAGCTGTGCCATCGAGCCTGTCACATAGCGCTCAGATATCAGTGGGCCTCACACAATCCAAAAGTGTCCACTGTCCACAAGTGTGTGCAGAAATTCAAAATCTCCCTTATCCTCTAGTCACTTTTGTCACAGCAGTGCCATCGAGCCTGTCACATAGCACTGAGATATCAGTGGGCCTCACACAATCCAAAAGTGTCCAGTGTCCAAAAGTGTGTGCAGATATTCAAAATCTCCCTTATCCTCTAGTCACTTTTGTCACAGCAGTGCCATCGAGCCTGTCACATAGCGCTGAGATATCAGTGGGCCTCACACAATCCAAAAGTGTCCAGTGTCCAAAAGTGTGTGCAGATATTCAAAATCTCCCTTATCCTCTAGTCACTTTTGTCACAGCAGTGCCATCGAGCCTGTCACATAGCGCTGAGATATCAGTGGGCCTCACACAATCCAAAAGTGTCCAGTGTCCAAAAGTGTGTGCAGATATTCAAAATCTCCCTTATCCTCTAGTCACTTTTGTCACAGCAGTGCCATCGAGCCTGTCACATAGCGCTGAGATATCAGTGGGCCTCACACAATCCAAAAGTGTCCAGTGTCCAAAAGTGTGTGCAGATATTCAAAATCTCCCTTATCCTCTAGTCACTTTTGTCACAGCAGTGCCATCGAGCCTGTCACATAGCGCTGAGATATCAGTGGGCCTCACACAATCCAAAAGTGTCCAGTGTCCAAAAGTGTGTGCAGATATTCAAAATCTCCCTTATCCTCTAGTCACTTTTGTCACAGCAGTGCCATCGAGCCTGTCACATAGCGCTGAGATATCAGTGGGCCTCACACAATCCAAAAGTGTCCAGTGTCCAAAAGTGTGTGCAGATATTCAAAATCTCCCTTATCCTCTAGTCACTTTTGTCACAGGTGTGCCATCGAGCCTGTCACATAGCGCTGAGATATCAGTGGGCCTCACACAATCCAAAAGTGTCCACTGTCCAAAAGTGTGTGCAGAAATTCAAAATCTCCCCTGTCCTATAGACACCTTGTACCTTGTTTTACATTACTATATAGTTTGTTGGATTTTGTCTACATTTCTACCAAAAATGAGGAAGGCTGGTGGAAGAGGCCGTGGAATTGGGCGGGGGTTGGCAGCTGGTAATGATGGTGTTGGTGGTGGATCTGATGGTAGTGGCAAGAGCAAAATAGGACCGAATGCAGGAGGTGCTGACCCTGCGTCATCGTCTGGCTACATAAGGCCTCGAACGCTTAGTTTTCTAGGAGTTGGCAAACCGCTTTTAAAGCCAGAGCATCAGGAAAAGTTTTGTCTTACATTGCTGACTCAGCCTCCAGCTCTATCGCCTCCTCTTCTTCAGTTGTAAAAAGTAAAAGCACTGAGTCATCATTGGAGGCTCATGTTCATGAACCACACCTTTCCTTGTGTCCTTCACCCCAACCAAGATTGAAGGATGACGCAGGCCATACTACTGATTACTCCATGGAGCTGTTTTCACATACCATGCCTGGATTATCAAGTGAAATGGTGAATTACCCAGGCCAAGATGAATCTGACATGGAGTGCACTGATGCACAGCCGCTGATGGATGATTCTGCTGGTACATTCACTCAGAGCACTACATTGTCCTCGCAGTGTACAGAGCCAGATTCTGACCCTGATGAGACTCAGGTGCCCCTTCCCGCACACTATACCACCATACACGGTGACACAGAGGAAGGTGCACATGACATAGAAGAGGAGGTGATCGATGACCCAGTTGTTGACCCAGATTGGCATCCATTGGGGGAAGAGGGTGCTGCTTCCAATAGCTCAGATGAGGAGCATCCACAGCAGACATCGACATCGCAACAGCTGTTTTCTGGCAGGCCCGGAGCACTCCAAAGACAGGTTCCAAACATCAAAAGAGTTGCTGGACAGCTTGTCCAGAGGGTCAAAAGATCACAGCGTGCTAGGCCGCAAAATGTCTGCCAAAGTAGGAATAGTGCAGTGTGGCACTTTTTTGAACAAAATCCTCATGATCAGGCCAAGGTTATCTGTAAGAAGTGCGCAAAGACCTTTAGCCGAGGGAAAAATCTGAAAAATTTGAATACCAGTTGCATGCTTAGACATTTAACCAGCATGCACTTGCAAGCGTGGACACAACACCAAACCTCAAGTGCCACATGTGCAACTGATCACAACGAAGGTAGTCAGCAACGCTACATTGTTTCCCCCACTGTAAGCCCACCGGTTAGCACAGCAGCAAATGTTGAGGTGTCGTTGCAAGACCACAGCAGTCAGGGAATCCCACTGTTATATCAACGAAAGACTGATTCTAGGCCATCAGAAAGAACACCAACTCCATCACCATCATCAACCCTCTCTCAGTCCGCCCTGTCCACCGCTACTTCCACCATATGCAGCTCTCAAGTCCAGCTCACCCTCCCAGACACTATGAGTAGGTCAAGAAAGTACTCAGTCTCTCATCCGCGTACACTGGGTTTGAACGCCCACATTGCCAAACTAATCTCGTTTGAGATGATGCCCTTTCGGTTGGTGGAAAGCACAGCTTTCCGCGAACTCATGGCCTATGCAGTACCACGCTATGACCTACCCAGTCGCCACTTCTTCTCTCGCAAAGCCATCCCAGCCCTCCACCATCATGTGAAAGACCGCATTGTCCATGCACTCAAGCAGTCAGTGAGCGGAAAGGTGCACCTCACTACTGATGCATGGTCCAGTCGGCATGGCAAGGGCCGTTACGTGTCCATCACTGCGCACTGGGTTAATGTGGTGGATGCAGGGTCCACAGGGGACAGCGGTGGTGGGACAGTGCTGCCTAGCCCACGGTATAGGAAACAGTTGGCTGTAGGCGTTCCACCCTCCTCCTCCTCCTCCTCCTCCAGAAGCGAAAGCTCGTCCACAGAGCGCAGTCGTACGAGCACTCCATCTGCAGCTGCCACTGTTGCACACGATGTGACCCCCTATCGAGCAGCTAGTGGAAAGCGTCAGCAGGCTGTGTTGCAGATGATGTGTTTGGGCGACAGACACACCGCCGAGGTGCTGGCCGAGTACTTGAAGCGACAAACTGAGTCATGGCTGGGCAGTGTACATCTTGAGGCAGGCAAGGTAGTTAGTGATAACGGCCGTAATTTTGTGGCAGCCATAGCCCTTTCAAAACTCAGCCACATACCTTGCTTGGCTCACACCTTGAACCTGGTGGTGCAGTGCTTCCTCAAAAATTATCCGGAGTTAACAGCCCTGCTCCAGAAGGTGTGAAGACTGTGCGCGCACATCCGCCGGTCGCCTGTACACTCCGTTCGTATGCAGAAGCTGCAGCGATTGCTCCACCTTCCCAACCACCGCCTCATTATCGACATTGCAACAAGGTGGAACTCCACCCTGCACATGGTGGAGCGGCTGTGCGAGCAGAGGCAGGCCATAATGCATTTGTGGGAGGATACACGGCCAGGCACTTTGAGAGCAGACATGGAGTTGACAGGTGTGCAGTGGTCGAAGCTGAAAGACCTTTGTAAAGTCCTTCAGTGTTTTGAGGAATGCACACGGCTGGTAAGCGCAGACGACGCCATCCTAAGCATGAGCATCCCACTTATGCGTCTGCTCATGCAAACTTTGACGCACCTTAAGGAGCAGGCGTCTGCAGCCAATGTTGATGAGGAGGAAGAGGAGGAGGGAATCCTTGATGACATTCAGCCATTGTCTGCTCAGGGACCTCTCCTGGACGAGGTGGAGGAAGAAGAGGAGGATGATGATGGGGATGATTACTTAGGGGAGGAGGATGCATCTCGTGGGGCAAGTGAAAATGTTGGCGTGGCAAGGTCTGGTACAGGGTTTGTGCGTGACTGGAGGGATGTGGATTTGCCAGAAAGTGCTCCTCCACCCAGCACTCGCAGTGCATCATTGACACCGGGAACATTGGCCCACATGTCAGATTATGCCTTGCGGATCCTAAAAAGGGACCCCCGCATTGCCAAAATGATGAACGATGACGACTACTGGTTGGCCAGCATCCTGGATCCACGCTATAAAGGCAAATTACAAAACATCATGCCACAGGAGAACCTTGACCTAATATTGGCTAATAAACAAGCAACTCTGGTAAATCGGTTGCTTGAGGCATTCCCAGCACACAGCAGCGGTGATGGTTCTCACACGAGCCGTACGGGCCGGGGGCAGCTTGGCAGAGGTGTTCGTGGTGCACACAGCAGAAGTGGCGTTGGAGACAGGGGTTTCATGACAATGTTGTGGACTGATTTTTCAAATACCGCTCACACAACTGGTAATACTGCATCGATGGAAAGTGACAGGAGACAGCAGTTGTCAACTATGGTTACAAACTACTTTTCCTCCCATATCGATGTTCTCCCACACAGGTCATTCCCCTTTGACTATTGGGCCGCTAAACTGGACACCTGGCCTGAATTGGCCCAATATGCCTTACAGGAGCTCGCTTGCCCAGCTGCAAGTGTGCTATCGGAAAGAGTCTTCAGTGCAGCTGGATCAATCCTGACAGAAAAAAGGACCCGTCTGTCCACCCAAAATGTGGATGATCTAACCTTCATTAAAATGAACCACGCATGGGTTTCCAAGGATTTTGTCCCACCTTCCCCTGATGACACATAGGGTGACAGAAAAATGGCTTGCTTTGGTCCACCTCTTCCTGGTACTTCACCTATTTCGCCTTTTGCATCAGCTGAATGTCCAACATCAACATATGCCACTTTCTAAAACTCCCTAACTGTGCTGCCTCCCCCCCCATGGCCGGGGTCACCACCTAGCGCACGACACCGTGCGAGTGCCGTTGCCCTGGACAGGTGGGTAGGCCGACTCTTGGGCGCGGGCACTGGCACAGGGTCCCTCATAGTGCAATCAAGTGTCTCTGACGGTGGTGGTGCACACCCGCCGTCAGACACACCGCTGTACTATGAGGGGCCCAGTGCCAGTACCGACGCCCACGAGTGGGCCCCCCTTGCTTGGGCAGGGCCCCAGCATTTGCAATCTTTACCTCTCCCTGCTCCTCCGCTGTGTAATCTGGGCCGTCAAATCCATACTCTGCCTGACACCGTCTGAGCCTGCCTCCTGAGACATATATTTTGAATGTGTACGCTATCCATACATGTTATCCGGGGATACGGTACCCTTTCTAACCTTTGTGCAATCACGTGCAATCCATACTGGGCCTAACACTGTCTGAGCCTGCCTCCTGAGACATATATTTTGAATGTATACGCTATCCATACATGTTATCCAGGGATACGGTACCCTTTCTAACCTTTGTGCAATCACGTGCAATCCATACTGGGCCTAACACCGTCTGAGCCTGCCTCATGCTGTATAGACATATATTTTGAATGTGTACGCTATCCATACATGTTATCCGGTGATACGGTACCCTTTCTAACCTTTGTGCAATCACGTGCAATCCATACTGGGCCTATCACCGTCTGAGCCTGCCTCATGCTGTATAGACATATATTTTGAATGTGTACGCTATCCATACATGTTATCCAGGGATACGGTACCCTTTCTAGCCTTTGTGCAATCACATGCAATCCATACTGGGCCTAACACCGTCTGAGCCTGCCTCATGCTGTATAGACATATATTTTGAATGTGTACGCTATCCATACATGTTATCTGGGGATACGGTACCCTTTCTCACCTTTGTGCAGTCACGTGTAATCCATACTGGGCGTGAGAACGGCTGGCGAGCTGTTAAGCAAGCTACAGCACCTGTCCAGACAAGTACAGGGATTCCCTAGCGAGGAGACTTATTTGATTGTTTTCAATGTTGGGACAGCAATTTTTGGGGAGCACTATACTCTGGAGAATGATAGATGGGGCCCACCATACACTGGAACATTCCAAAGGTGGACATCAGACACTGGAGCAGCATTTACAGTGCCCATTATACACTAGAGCATTAGAAATGGGGCCCATTATGTTTGGAGCATTATTTGGGCCCATAAGACAGTGGAGCTTCATCCATGGGGACCAACATATACTGTAGCATTATGTGGAGCTCATCATATACTGTTTCAAACATTATATGGGACCAATGATTCGGTATGGAGAAATAGATGGGCCTCGTCATGAGATGTAAAAAGTGAGGTATTTTTCATTGGACTATACCGCTATTTCTCTGCCGTATCGGAGCATGATGAGTTGTGGTATGTGTTAAAGGGGCGCTCTTTCGCCCAGGGCACATGAAAACCTGGAGCCAGCCCTCCCCCCCACAGTTTGTAGCCAAATAACCCCCATTTTTCAGTGCGTAACTTGTATTATGAAGTTAATTACGGTTGACAAGCTTAAGAAAGAAGAATTGATGCTTTTGGCATTCAAATGGGCACTGTAGGTATGTTTCCTGTCCTCCTCTCACTGCCGACTTTTATTCCCCATTGACTTACATTGGGTTTCGTGTTTCGGGACGACCCCGACTTTTCCCTATAATCGGACGATCTTGCTCGACCCGACTTTTGGAAAAGTCGGGTTTCACGAAACGAAACGAACGCACTGTGAAGGCCGACCAGACAGAAAACTGTTGTCATGAAAAGGATCGCAGCCTGCTGTGCCATCTACCTGAAGACCTGCTTCGGAATTGTGACATCAAGGCTAGTGAGAAACTGCAACAACAGGACTGTCATGGAGTGACTGACCAGTGCGATATGACCCAACAATTGGTCGGTCACCAAACAGCAAACAAACAAGGGAACACCGGGGACACAATTACAGTGGTGGGCCCTGTGATAAGGAACGGGGAAATGGACACCTCCTGCACTCACCTGAGGATGTGCCTTGCTCTTACAAGCGTCCCTATACAGGTTCTTTTAACCTGTCGCTGGGCAGGATGCCTTAGCCCTCATTTGCCCTGCACCTATCCCTAAGTAGGGAATTGGCAAGTTAAGACACTGGTCCCACCGCTGCACTAATATGACACCAAGGGTAGATATGACAAACAGAGTAAAGACAAATGACACTTAGCTTTCTGCTGTAAAGCACCGAACAGCAGGATCACGGCACCAGATGCACCATAAACAGCTGAGGTACCACAGCTCCCAGCAAGCTCCTTCTCTCCCAGTGGTCGCTGATGAATGACCTCTAACACCGATGGTCAGCTGATGCATCAGGTGACCATATAAAGGATGGTGGGAGTGGTCACCATCTGCATCAGCAAACTAAGCAGTGATGTAATTACACCAGCGGCCACCGGGGGGGAAAAACAGACATTAAACCCCGATGGCCTAAAAGGAAAAAAGTTTATATGTGAGAATCCAGATCTGACACAGATGTAAAAATGGATTGTGACTAGGACAATGAGTAGTATTGACCCCAGGTTAGCTGTAAAAAGAGGTGATAGCCATGTCAATCCCCAATAACATACAGTATGGGAGGAAAGAGAGCTGCAGTTGCTAGTTTCCATGGCAGCGATACCATCTCCTCCATCTTGCTGCTTCAGCCAGGCTGAAGTTTGCCAAAGACCATAAGGATTGGTGTAACAACCCTGCCAGCATCACTGCATGGCCTCCCATCCCCCACACACCAACTTATTCACTGCTCCAGGCCATGCTGTGACTTCTATCTGCTGCCGGCTCCATGATGTGTGCCTCTTGCTTCCTGCCTGCTTCTGCCTCTATTCATAGGGGGGTGGCGCCAGATCTCTTTGGTTATTATGAAATCTGGGTGCACCTGTCTAATGTGTCCCCGGCCAATTACCAAGAGGCCTCTAGTATTTAGGGCAGCTCAGTGGTAGCGGCCTGAGCACAGCCTTAACTCAGTGTCTTGCTGCTGAGTTGCCAGGTCCTTTCCTGTGTTTCGTCTTCTCTGTAGGCTTGATTCCTTGTCCTGTGTCTGTGCCTGTCTTGCCGCACTCCAGTGTCCTTGTTCCTTGCCTTGTCTTGTACCTCTCCATCCGCCCTCCAGGAGGCAGAATATCCTGGTCTCTGTATCCTTGTTCCTAGCCTTGCCTTGTACCTGTCCTGTCTGCCCTCCAGGAGGCAGAATATACTGGTCCCTGTGCGATTGTTCCTTGCCTTGTCTTGCACTTGACAGCTCTGCCCTCCAGGAGGCAGTATATCCAGCGCTCTGTGTCTTTGTTCCAGTACCTTGTCTTGCACCATTACCTTGTCTGAACTTAGTCCTACCTCTGTCTCTCAGTCTCCTTGTCTGTGGCTCCTTTCCTTGCTGTGTCTATCCTTGTATCCTCTCCTTCTGCCTGTGCTCCACACTCTTGTGGCTCTGCCTGCTCTGTACTCTTGCGGCTCTGCCTGTGCTCCAAACTCTTGTGACTCTGCCTGTGCTCCGTACTCTTGTGTCTCTGCCTGTGCGCCATACTCTTGCAGCTCTGCCTGCTCCATACTCTTGCGGCTCTGCCTGCTCTGTACTCTTGCGGCTCTGCCCATGCTCCGCACTCTTGTGGCTCTGCCTGCTCCATACTCTTGTGACTCTGCCTGCGCCATATTCTTGTGACTCTGCCCATGCTCCGCATTCTTGCTACTTTACCTGCTCCGTAGTCTTGTGACTCTGCCTGCTCCGTACTCTTGTGACTCTGCCTGTGCTCCGCACTCTTGCGGCTCTGCCTGTGCTCCGCACTCTTGCGGCTCTGCTGGTGCTCCGCACTCCTGCAGTTCTCCTTTGTTCTGCTTCTGCTGCTGTTGAATCTCCTTCTGCAAACTGCAGCTCCTTACCACAGCCTTGCAGTTCTTCTCCAGTGCGAACAGGTCCACACCTGTTCCTTCATACACCACTCCTTCCTGCCAGTACCAGTACCTCCACCTGCAGTGTGAACAGGCCTCTACCTATTCCATATACTACTCCTTCCTGCCATGTCCCTGTGTCTCAGCCGTGCCCACCTGCCAGTGTCTCAGCCGTGCCCGCCTGCCAGTGTCTCAGCCGTGCCCTCCTGCCAGTGTCTCAGCCATGCCCGCCTGCCAGAGTACCAGCCGTGCCTGCTGTGCTCTTCTGTCTGTCTGCCAGTTGTGCCTGTCACCCGCACCTGTCCTGGCATCCTGGTCCCCAATGGGATCAGCAGCCACAGCCAGACACCACACTGGAGTGGCACCTGGCAGCTATCTGCCGCACAAGCCTGACCTCACCATCAGAGGCTCCAGCGAACACCGAGGTAGCTGTCCTAGGCATGCCCCTTCTAGGGTATTCTGGTTTGTGGCACAATGAGGCCACAACCCCCTCGCTCGCGCCCACCTGCCAAGGCGCCAGCATGACAATTGGACCATTGAGGACTGGAGTAAGATAATCTTCTCTGATGAGTCTAATTTTCAGCTTTGCCCAACACCTGGTCATCTAATGGTTAGACGGAGACCTGGAGAGGAGTACAAGCCACAGTATCTTGCACCCACTGTGAAATTTGGTGGAGGATTGGTGATGATGTGTGGATGCTTCAGTAAGGCTGGGATTGGGCAGGTTAATCCTTGCAAAGGATGTACGAATCAAGCCGCATACAAGGTTATCTTGGAAAAACAGTTGATCCCTTCTTCTCAGGCAATGTTCCCCAACTCTGAGAATTAGTTTTTCCAGCAGGACAATACCCCATGCCACACAGCTAGGTCAATCAATGTGTTGATGAAGGACCACCATATCAAATCCCTGTCATGGCCAGCCCAATCTCCAGACCTGAACCCCATTGAAAACCTCTGGAATGTAAACAAGACTAAGATTAATAGTCTCAAGCCATCAAACAAAGAAGAACTGCTTAAATTTTTTACTAGGAGTGGCATAAGGTCACCCAAAAGCAGTGTGAAAGACTGGTGGAAAGCATGCCAAGACGCATGCCAGCTGTGATCTAAAATCATGGTTATTCCACAAAATATTGATTTCTGAAATTTTCCTGAGTTAAAACATTAGTATTGTTGTTTCTAAATGATTATGAACTTGTTTTCTTAGCATTATTTGAGGTCTGCAAGCACTGCATTTTTTTGTTATTTTGACCATTTCTCATTTTCTGAAAATAAATACAAAATTTAGTGCTTGGAAATTCGAAGATATGTCGTCAGTAGTTTATAGAATAAAAAAGCAATTTACATTTTACTCTAAAATCTCTCTATATAAAACTGAATGTAAGTGTGTGTGTGTGTGTGTGTGTGTGTGTGTGTGTGTGTGTGTGTCACCAACCAATCACGAAGCATCTTTCATTTCATCAGAGCTGTTCAAAAGAAGCTGAGCTGTGATTGGTTGCTATGAGCAACAGTTTTCCTTGCAACCAATCACTAAGCATTAGAGTTGAGTGAAACGGGTCAAAAAAATTCAAAAGTCGCCGACTTTTGGCAAAGTCGGGTTTCATGAAACGAAACCCGACCCTAGGATGAGGTCGGCCACGAGGTCAGCGACTTACGCGCCAAAGTCGCGTTTCAAAAGTTTGTTTTGCGCTCTTTTTCAGCCAATCAGGATCCACGGACACTGTGGGCAACGTGATGACATAGGCACGGGTCACCACCATCTTTCAGAAGGGCATGCAAGTGATTGGCTTGCTTTGGTGGGCGTCACAGGGGGTATAAAAGGGCGTGCACGCCGACCGCCATCTTACTTCTGCCGATCTTAGCATAGGGAGAGGTTGCTACTGATTCTGTAGGGAGAGCGTTAGGCAGGGAAGAAGACAAAAAAACTGCTTCTGCTGCTAGCGATTTGGCCTGCACAACACACCAGTCACTGTGTGTGCAGTGCAAGGGGAGGCTATATAGTAGTGTATCAGTGGTGTTGGTTGTTGGGCTGCCTTCTAAGGCTTCCTGACAGGCTGGCATTGCTGTTTACCCACTGCTCCGCAAACTGCTTTTTTAAAAGCAATCCAATCTCCCTTATCCTCTAGTCACTTTGGTCACAGCTGTGCCATCGAGCCTGTCACATAGCGCTCAGATATTCATTGGGCCTCACACAAACCAAAAGTGTCCAGTGTCCAAAAGTGTGTGCAGACATTCAAAATCTCACTTATCCTCTAGTCACTTAGGTCACAGCTGTGCCATCGAGTCTGTCACATAGCGCTCAGATATTCATTGGGCCTCAAACAATCCAAAAGTGTCCAGTGTCCAAAAGTGTGTGCAGACATTCAAAATCTCACTTATCCTCTAGTCACTTAGGTCACAGCAGTGCCATCGAGCCTGTCACATAGCGCTGAGATATCAGTGGGCCTCACACAATCCAAAAGTGTCCAGTGTCCAAAAGTGTGTGCAGATATTCAAAATCTCCCTTATCCTCTAGTCACTTTTGTCACAGCAGTGCCATCGAGCCTGTCATATAGCGCTGAGATATCAGTGGGCCTCACACAATCCAAAAGTGTCCAGTGTCCAAAAGTGTGTGCAGATATTCAAAATCTCCCTTATCCTCTAGTCACTTTTGTCACAGCAGTGCCATCGAGCCTGTCACATAGCGCTGAGATATCAGTGGGCCTCACACAATCCAAAAGTGTCCACTGTCCAAAAGTGTGTGCAGATATTCAAAATCTCCCTTATCCTCTAGTCACTTTTGTCACAGCAGTGCCATCGAGCCTGTCACATAGCGCTGAGATATCAGTGGGCCTCACACAATCCAAAAGTGTCCAGTGTCCAAAAGTGTGTGCAGATATTCAAAATCTCCCTTATCCTCTAGTCACTTTTGTCACAGCAGTGCCATCGAGCCTGTCATATAGCGCTGAGATATCAGTGGGCCTCACACAATCCAAAAGTGTCCAGTGTCCAAAAGTGTGTGCAGATATTCAAAATCTCCCTTATCCTCTAGTCACTTTTGTCACAGCAGTGCCATCGAGCCTGTCACATAGCGCTGAGATATCAGTGGGCCTCACACAATCCAAAAGTGTCCAGTGTCCAAAAGTGTGTGCAGATATTCAAAATCTCCCTTATCCTCTAGTCACTTTTGTCACAGCAGTGCCATCGAGCCTGTCACATAGCGCTGAGATATCAGTGGGCCTCACACAATCCAAAAGTGTCCAGTGTCCAAAAGTGTGTGCAGATATTCAAAATCTCCCTTATCCTCTAGTCACTTAGGTCACAGCAGTGCCATCGAGCCTGTCACATAGCGCTGAGATAACAGTGGGCCTCACACAATCCAAAAGTGTCCACTGTCCAAAAGTGTGTGCAGATATTCAAAATCTCCCTTATCCTCTAGTCACTTTTGTCACAGCAGTGCCATCGAGCCTGTCACATAGCGCTGAGATATCAGTGGGCCTCACACAATCCAAAAGTGTCCAGTGTCCAAAAGTGTGTGCAGATATTCAAAATCTCCCTTATCCTCTAGTCACTTTTGTCACAGCAGTGCCATCGAGCCTGTCACATAGCGCTGAGATATCATTGGGCCTCACACAATCCAAAAGTGTCCAGTGTCCAAAAGTGTGTGCAGATATTCAAAATCTCCCTTATCCTCTAGTCACTTAGGTCACAGCAGTGCCATCGAGCCTGTCACATAGCGCTGAGATAACAGTGGGCCTCACACAATCCAAAAGTGTCCACTGTCCAAAAGTGTGTGCAGATATTCAAAATCTCCCTTATCCTCTAGTCACTTTTGTCACAGCAGTGCCATCGAGCCTGTCACATAGCGCTGAGATATCAGTGGGCCTCACACAATCCAAAAGTGTCCTGTGTCCAAAAGTGTGTGCAGATATTCAAAATCTCCCTTATCCTCTAGTCACTTAGGTCACAGCAGTGCCATCGAGCCTGTTACATAGCGCTGAGATAACAGTGGGCCTCATACAATCCAAAAGTGTCCAGTGTCCAAAAGTGTGTGCAGATATTCAAAATCTCCCTTATCCTCTAGTCACTTTTGTCACAGCAGTGCCATCGAGCCTGTCACATAGCGCTGAGATATCAGTGGGCCTCACACAATCCAAAAGTGTCCAGTGTCCAAAAGTGTGTGCAGATATTCAAAATCTCCCTTATCCTCTAGTCACTTAGGTCGCAGCAGTGCCATCGAGCCTGTCACATAGCGCTGAGATAACAGTGGGCCTCACACAATCCAAAAGTGTCCACTGTCCAAAAGTGTGTGCAGATATTCAAAATCTCCCTTATCCTCTAGTCACTTTTGTCACAGCAGTGCCATCGAGCCTGTCACATAGCGCTGAGATATCAGTGGGCCTCACACAATCCAAAAGTGTCCTGTGTCCAAAAGTGTGTGCAGATATTCAAAATCTCCCTTATCCTCTAGTCACTTTTGTCACAGCAGTGCCATCGAGCCTGTCACATAGCGCTGAGATATCAGTGGGCCTCACACAATCCAAAAGTGTCCACTGTCCAAAAGTGTGTGCAGATATTCAAAATCTCCCTTATCCTCTAGTCACTTTTGTCACAGCAGTGCCATCGAGCCTGTCATATAGCGCTGAGATATCAGTGGGCCTCACACAATCCAAAAGTGTCCACTGTCCAAAAGTGTGTGCAGATATTCAAAATCTCCCTTATCCTCTAGTCACTTTTGTCACAGCAGTGCCATCGAGCCTGTCATATAGCGCTGAGATATCAGTGGGCCTCACACAATCCAAAAGTGTCCAGTGTCCAAAAGTGTGTGCAGATATTCAAAATCTCCCTTATCCTCTAGTCACTTTTGTCACAGCAGTGCCATCGAGCCTGTCACATAGCGCTGAGATATCAGTGGGCCTCACACAATCCAAAAGTGTCCAGTGTCCAAAAGTGTGTGCAGATATTCAAAATCTCCCTTATCCTCTAGTCACTTTTGTCACAGCAGTGCCATCGAGCCTGTCACATAGCGCTGAGATATCAGTGGGCCTCACACAATCCAAAAGTGTCCAGTGTCCAAAAGTGTGTGCAGATATTCAAAATCTCCCTTATCCTCTAGTCACTTAGGTCACAGCAGTGCCATCGAGCCTGTCACATAGCGCTGAGATAACAGTGGGCCTCACACAATCCAAAAGTGTCCACTGTCCAAAAGTGTGTGCAGATATTCAAAATCTCCCTTATCCTCTAGTCACTTTTGTCACAGCAGTGCCATCGAGCCTGTCACATAGCGCTGAGATATCAGTGGGCCTCACACAATCCAAAAGTGTCCAGTGTCCAAAAGTGTGTGCAGATATTCAAAATCTCCCTTATCCTCTAGTCACTTTTGTCACAGCAGTGCCATCGAGCCTGTCACATAGCGCTGAGATATCAGTGGGCCTCACACAATCCAAAAGTGTCCAGTGTCCAAAAGTGTGTGCAGATATTCAAAATCTCCCTTATCCTCTAGTCACTTAGGTCACAGCAGTGCCATCGAGCCTGTCACATAGCGCTGAGATAACAGTGGGCCTCACACAATCCAAAAGTGTCCACTGTCCAAAAGTGTGTGCAGATATTCAAAATCTCCCTTATCCTCTAGTCACTTTTGTCACAGCAGTGCCATCGAGCCTGTCACATAGCGCTGAGATATCAGTGGGCCTCACACAATCCAAAAGTGTCCTGTGTCCAAAAGTGTGTGCAGATATTCAAAATCTCCCTTATCCTCTAGTCACTTAGGTCACAGCAGTGCCATCGAGCCTGTTACATAGCGCTGAGATAACAGTGGGCCTCATACAATCCAAAAGTGTCCAGTGTCCAAAAGTGTGTGCAGATATTCAAAATCTCCCTTATCCTCTAGTCACTTTTGTCACAGCAGTGCCATCGAGCCTGTCACATAGCGCTGAGATATCAGTGGGCCTCACACAATCCAAAAGTGTCCAGTGTCCAAAAGTGTGTGCAGATATTCAAAATCTCCCTTATCCTCTAGTCACTTAGGTCGCAGCAGTGCCATCGAGCCTGTCACATAGCGCTGAGATAACAGTGGGCCTCACACAATCCAAAAGTGTCCACTGTCCAAAAGTGTGTGCAGATATTCAAAATCTCCCTTATCCTCTAGTCACTTTTGTCACAGCAGTGCCATCGAGCCTGTCACATAGCGCTGAGATATCAGTGGGCCTCACACAATCCAAAAGTGTCCAGTGTCCAAAAGTGTGTGTAGATATTCAAAACCTCCCCTGTCCTATAGACACCTTGTACCTTGTTTTACATTACTATATAGTTTGTTGGATTTTGTCTTACATTGCTGACTCAGCCTCCAGCTCTATCGCCTCCTCTTCTTCAGTTGTAAAAAGTAAAAGCACTGAGTCGTCATTGGAGGCTCATGTTCATGAACCACACCTTTCCTTGTGTCCTTCACCCCAACCAAGATTGAAGGATGACGCAGGCCATACTACTGATTACTCCATGGAGCTGTTTTCACATACCATGCCTGGATTATCAAGTCAAATGGTGAATTACCCAGGCCAAGATGAATCTGACATGGAGTGCACTGATGCACAGCCGCTGATGGATGATTCTGCTGGTACATTCACTCAGAGCACTACATTGTCCTCGCAGTGTACAGAGCCAGTGTACTCTTTATGCATCAAATGGCCAAGTTCTCCAAAAAATATGACATAGTTGTCATGGGAGATTTCAACTATCCAGACATTTGTTGGGAATCTCTCTCAGGCAAAACTAACAGGTCAAGGAAATTCTTATCCTCTCTTGCTGACAACTTTATCTTCCAAAAGGTAAGGGAGAAAACAAGGGGAACTGCTACCTTGGATCTAATCCTTATAAACAGGGAGGAAATGGTTGAGGAGGTAAAAGTGGCTGGGACCCTAGGAGGTAGCGACCATGCTATTTTAGAATTTTGGATAACTAGAGGCGGAAGACCTGTGAAGACTCAGACGTCAAGGTTAGATTTCAGAAAGGCAGATTTTAAGGGATTCAGAAAGAGAATTGGAGGGATCCAATGGCTGGATATCCTTAAAGACAAAAATGTCCAGGAAGGATGGGAAATCTTGAAAAATGAAATTCTCAAAGCACAGTTGTTAACAATTCCGAAAAGAGGGAAGAATAGGAAGCAGTTAAGGAAACCAGGATGGATGAACACAGAACTTAAGCACATGCTAAAAAGGAAGAAAAAAATGTTTATAAAATGGAAAGAGGGAGGCATATCTAAAGAAGAATATAATGCTGTCTGCAGAACCTGCAGGGCACAAATCAGATTATCTAAAGCTGAAAATGAATTGAGGCTTGCAAGAGATGTCAAAAGCAATAATAAAGGATTTTGGGGATATGTCAAAAGTAAAAAAAAAGTCAAAGATGCTATAGGATTTTTACAGGATGAAAATGATGAAATGGTAAGACAGGATGTTGAGAAGGCTGAACTTTTAAATTCCTATTTTGCATCTGTTTTCTCTCAGAAAGGAAATGTAACATCAACTGTTATTCACTGTCCTATTAAGGGAATAGAAGAATCCAGGATATCTATAAACAGAAAGATAGTGAGGAAACACTTAGCTAGCCTAAATGAATTCAAGTCTCCAGGTCCAGATGAATTACACCCCAGAGTACTGAAGGAGATAGCAGAAGAAATTTTTGAACCCCTCTCTATAATCTTTGAAAATTCTTGGAGAACAGGAGAAGTGCCAGAAGACTGGAGAAGAGCAAATGTTGTTCCTATCTTCAAAAAGGGGAAGAAGGTGGACCCAGGTAACTATAGGCCGGTGAGTCTGACTTCTATACCAGGAAAGATCTTTGAACAAATTATTAAACAACATGTATGTCAATACCTGGATAAGAATGAAGTGATTAAACAGAGTCAGCATGGGTTTGTAACTAATAAGTCATGTCAGACTAACTTAATTTCCTTCTATGACGGTATCACTGATTGGGTGGATCAAGGAAATGCTGTAGATATAGTATATCTTGACTTCAGCAAAGCATTTGACAAAGTCTCTCATACAATCCTTATTGAAAAAATGATTAAGTATGGAATGGACAAGGCAACTGTTAGGTGGATTCATAACTGGCTTAGTGATCGGACCCAAAGAGTGGTCGTAAATGGCTGCACATCCAGTTGGAAGAATGTCTCAAGTGGGGTACCACAGGGCTCTGTCCTGGGCCCTGTATTGTTCAACATCTTTATCAACGATTTAGATGAAGGAATTGAGGGTAAACTGATTAAATTTGCTGATGACACAAAGCTAGGAGGGATAGCTAATACTAGAGAAGAGAGAGAGAGGATTCAAAAAGATTTAAATAAACTGGAGAAGTGGGCAGCAACTAACAGAATGGTTTTTAACAGGGAGAAATGCAAAGTACTACATCTGGGCAATAAAAATGGAAAAAGCATATATAGAATGGGAGGAATAGGGCTAAGTGACAGCACATGTGAAAAAGACTTGGGTATACTAATAGATCACAGACTGAATATGAGTCAACAGTGTGATGCAGCAGCAAAAAAGGCAAATGCAATTCTAGGATGTATTAACAGAAGCATACAGTCTAGATCACGTGAAGTCATTATTTCCCTCTACTCCTCTTTGGTCAGACCTCATCTGGAATATTGTGTCCAGTTTTGTGCACCACATTTTAAAAAAGACATCAACAAACTGGAGCAAGTTCAGAAAAGAGCGACCAGAATGGTGACCGGTCTGCAAACCCTGTCTTATGAGGAAAGGTTGCAGGATTTGGGAATGTTTAGTTTGCAAAAGAGAAGACTGAGAGGAGACTTAATAGCTGTCTACAAATATCTAAAGGGCTGTCACATTGTAGAAGGATCAACTTTATTCTCATTTGCACAAGGAAAGACTAGAAGCAATGGGATGAAACTGAATGGGAGGAGACACAGATTAGATATTAGAAAAAACTTTTTGACAGTTAGAGTGATCAATGAGTGGAACAGGCTGCCACGAGAAGTGGTGAGTTCTCCTTCAATGGAAGTCTTCAAACAGAGGCTGGACAGACATCTGACTGGGATGATTTTAGCGAATCCTGCTTTGAGCAGGGGGTTGGACCAGATGGCCCAGGAGGTCCCTTCCAACTGTACGATTCTATGATTCTATGATTCTAGAGCCAGATTCTGACCCTGATGAGACTCAGGTGCCCCTTCCCGCACACTATACCACCATACATGGTGACACAGAGGAAGGTGCACATGACATAGAAGAGGAGGTGATGGATGACCCAGTTGTTGACGCAGATTGGCATCCATTGGGGGAAGAGGGTGCTGCTTCCAATAGCTCAGATGAGGAGCATCCACAGCAGACATCGACATCGCAACAGCTGTTATCTGGCAGGCCCGGAGCACTCCAAAGACAGGTTCCAAACATCAAAAGAGTTGCTGGACAGCTTGTCCAGAGGGTCAAAAGATCACAGCGTGCTAGGCCGCAAAATGTCTGCCAAAGTAGGAAGAGTGCAGTGTGGCACTTTTTTGAACAAAATCCTCATGATCAGGCCAAGGTTATCTGTAAGAAGTGTGCAAAGACCTTTAGCCGAGGGAAAAATTTGAATACCAGTTGCATGCTTAGACATTTAACCAGCATGCACTTGCAAGCGTGGACACAACACCAAACCTCAAGTGCCACATGTGCAACTGATCACAACGAAGGTAGTCAGCAACGCTACATTGTTTCCCCCACTGTAAGCCCACCGGTTAGCACAGCAGCAAATGTTGAGGTGTCGTTGCAAAACCACAGCAGTCAGGGAATCCCACTGTTATATCAACGAAAGACTGATTCTAGGCCATCAGAAAGAACACCAACTCCATCACCATCATCAACCCTCTCTCAGTCCGCCCTGTCCACCGCTACTTCCACCATATGCAGCTCTCAAGTCCAGCTCACCCTCCCAGACACTATGAGTAGGTCAAGAAAGTACTCAGTCTCTCATCCGCGTACACTGGGTTTGAACGCCCACATTGCCAAACTAATCTCGTTTGAGATGATGCCCTTTCGGTTGGTGGAAAGCACAGCTTTCCGCGAACTCATGGCCTATGCAGTACCACGCTATGACCTACCCAGTCGCCACTTCTTCTCTCGCAAAGCCATCCCAGCCCTCCACCATCATGTGAAAGACCGCATTGTCCATGCACTCAAGCAGTCAGTGAGCGGAAAGGTGCACCTCACAACTGATGCATGGTCCAGTCGGCATGGCCAGGGCCGTTACGTGTCCATCACTGCGCACTGGGTTAATGTGGTGGATGCAGGGTCCACAGGGGACAGCGGTGGTGGGACAGTGCTGACTAGCCCACAGTATAGGGAACAGTTGGCTGTAGGCGTTCGACCCTCCTCCTCCTCCTCCTCCAGAAGCGAAAGCTCGTCCACAGAGCGCAGTCGTACGAGCACTCCATCTGCAGCTGCCACTATTGCACACGATGTGTCCCCCTATCGAGCAGCTAGTGGAAAGCGTCAGCAGGCTGTGTTGCAGATGATGTGTTTGGGCGACAGACACACCGCCGAGGTGCTGGCCGAGTACTTGAAGCGACAAACTGAGTCATGGCTGGGCAGTGTACATCTTGAGGCAGGCAAGGTAGTTAGTGATAACGGCCGTAATTTTGTGGCAGCCATAGCCCTTTCAAAACTCAGCCACATACCTTGCTTGGCTCACACCTTGAACCTGGTGGTGCAGTGCTTCCTCAAAAATTATCCGGAGTTAACAGCCCTGCTCCATAAGGTGCGAAGACTGTGCGCGCACATCCGCCGGTCGCCTGTACACTCCGTTCGTATGCAGAAGCTGCAGCGATTGCTCAACCTTCCCAACCACCGCCTCATTATCGACATTGCAACAAGGTGGAACTCCACCCTGCACATGGTGGAGCGGCTGTGCGAGCAGAGGCAGGCCATAATGCATTTGTGGGAGGATACACGGCCAGGCACTTTGAGAGCAGACATGGAGTTGACAGGTGTGCAGTGGTCGAAGCTGAAAGACCTTTGTAAAGTCCTTCAGTGTTTTGAGGAATGCACACGGCTGGTAAGCGCAGACGACGCCATCCTAAGCATGAGCATCCCACTTATGCGTCTGCTCATGCAAACTTTGACGCACCTTAAGGAGCAGGCGTCTGCAGCTAATGTTGATGAGGAGGAAGAGGAGGAGGGAATCCTTGATGACATTCAGCCATTGTCTGCTCAGGGACCTCTCCTGGACGAGGTGGAGGAAGAAGAGGAGGAGGAGGATGATGATGGGGATGATTACTTAGGGGAGGAGGATGCATCTCGTGGGGCAAGTGAAAATATTGGCGTGGCAAGGTCTGGTACAGGGTTTGTGCGTGACTGGAGGGATGTGGATTTGCCAGAAAGTGCTCCTCCACCCAGCACTCGCAGTGCATCATTGACACCGGGAACATTGGCCCACATGTCAGATTATGCCTTGCGGATCCTAAAAAGGGACCCCCGCATTGCCAAAATGATGAACGATGACGACTACTGGTTGGCCAGCATCCTGGATCCACGCTATAAAGGCAAATTACAAAACATCATGCCACAGGAGAACCTTGACCTAATATTGGCTAATAAACAAGCAACTCTGGTAAATCGGTTGCTTGAGGCATCCCCAGCACACAGCAGCGGTGATGGTTCTCACACGAGCCGTACGGGCCGGGGGCAGCTTGGCAGAGGTGTTCGTGGTGCACACAGCAGAAGTGGCATTGGAGACAGGGGTTTCATGACAATGTTGTGGACTGATTTTTCAAATACCGCTCACACAACTGGTAATACTGCATCGATGGAAAGTGACAGGAGACAGCAGTTGTCAACTATGGTTACAAACTACTTTTCCTCCCATATCGATGTTCTCCCACACAGGTCATTCCCCTTTGACTATTGGGCCGCTAAACTGGACACCTGGCCTGAATTGGCCCAATATGCCTTACAGGAGCTCGCTTGCCCAGCTGCAAGTGTGCTATCGGAAAGAGTCTTCAGTGCAGCTGGATCAATCCTGACAGAAAAAAGGACCCGTCTGTCAACCCAAAACGTGGATGATCTAACCTTCATTAAAATGAACCACGCATGGGTTTCCAAGGATTTTGTCCCACCTTCCCCTGATGACACATAGGGTGACAGAAAAATGCTTGCTTTGGTCCACCTCTTCCTGGTACTTCACCTATTTCGCCTTTTGCATCAGCTGAATGTCCAACATCAACATATGCCACTTTCTAAAACTCCCTAACTGTGCTTCCTCCCCCCCCCATGGCCGGGGTCACCACCTAGCGCACGACACCGTGCGAGTGCCGTTGCCCTGGACAGGTGGGTAGGCCGACTCTTGGGCGCGGGCACTGGCACAGGGTCCCTCATAGTGCAATCAAGTGTCTCTGACGGTGGTGGTGCACACCCGCCATCAGACACACCGCTGTACTATGAGGGGCCCAGTGCCAGTACCGACGCCCACGAGTGGGCCCCCCTTGCTTGGGCAGGGCCCCAGCATTTGCAATCTTTACCTCTCCCTGCTCCTCCGCTGTGTAATCTGGGCCGTCAAATCCATACTGTGCCTGACACCGTCTGAGCCTGCCTCCTGATGTATAGACATATATTTTGAATGTGTACGCTATCCATACATGTTATCCGGGGATACGGTACCCTTTCTAACCTTTGTGCAATCACGTGCAATCCATACTGGGCCTAACACCGTCTGAGCCTGCCTCCTGAGACATATATTTTGAATGTGTACGCTATCCATACATGTTATCCGGTGATACGGTACCCTTTCTAACCTTTGTGCAATCACGTGCAATCCATACTGGGCCTAACACCGTCTGAGCCTGCCTCATGCTGTATAGACATATATTTTGAATGTGTACGCTATCCATACATGTTATCCGGGGATACGGTACCCTTTCTAACCTTTGTGCAATCACGTGCAATCCATACTGGGCCTAACACCGTCTGAGCCTGCCTCATGCTGTATAGACATATATTTTGAATGTGTACGCTATCCATACATGTTATCCGGGGATACGGTACCCTTTCTAACCTTTGTGCAATCACGTGCAATCCATACTGGGCCTAACACCGTCTGAGCCTGCCTCCTGAGACATATATTTTGAATGTGTACGCTATCCATACATGTTATCCGGTGATACGGTACCCTTTCTAACCTTTGTGCAATCACGTGCAATCCATACTGGGCCTAACACCGTCTGAGCCTGCCTCATGCTGTTTAGACATATATTTTGAATGTGTACGCTATCCATACATGTTATCCGGGGATACGGTACCCTTTCTAACCTTTGTGCAATCACGTGCAATCCATACTGGGCCTAACACCATCTGAGCCTGCCTCATGCTGTATAGACATATATTTTGAATGTGTACGCTATCCATACATGTTATCCGGTGATATGGTACCCTTTCTAACCGTTGTGCAATCACGTGCAATCCATACTGTGCCTAACACCGTCTGAGCCTGCCTCCTGAGACATATATTTTGAATGTGTACGCTATCCATACATGTTATCCGGTGATACAGTACCCTTTCTCACCTTTGTGCAATCACGTGTAATCCATACTGGGCGTGAGAACGGCTGGCGAGCTGTTAAGCAAGCTACAGTACCTGTCCAGACAAGTACAGGGATTCCCTAGCGAGGAGACTTATTTGATTGTTTTCAATGTTGGGACAGCAATTTTTGGGGAGCACTATACTCTGGAGAATGATAGATGGGGCCCACCATACACTGGAACATTCCAAAGGTGGACATCAGACACTGGAGCAGCATTTACAGGGCCCATTATACACTAGAGCATTAGAAATGGGGCCCATTATGTTTGGAGCATTATTTGGGCCCATAAGACAGTGGAGCTTCATCCATGGGGACCAACATATACTGTAGCATTATGTGGAGCTCATCATATACTGTTTCAAACATTATATGGGACCAATGATTCTGTATGGAGAAATAGATGGGCCTCGTCATGAGATGTAAAAAGTGAGGTATTTTTCATTGGACTATACCGCTATTTCTCTGCCGTATCGGAGCATGATGAGTTGTGGTATGTGTTAAAGGGGCGCTCTTTCGCCCAGGGCACATGAAAACCTGGAGCCAGCCCTCCCCCCCCACAGTTTGTAGCCAAATAACCCCCATTTTTCAGTGCGTAACTTGTATTATGAAGTTAATTAAATTTGACAAGTTTAAGAAAGAAGAATTGATGCTTTTGGCATTCAAATGGGCACTATAGGTGTGTTTCCTGTCCTCTCACTGCCGACTTTTATTCCCCATTGACTTACATTGGGTTTCGTGTTTCGGGACGACCCCGACTTTTCCCTATAATCGGACGATCTTGCTCAACCCGACTTTTGGAAAAGTCGGGTTTCATGAAACGAAACGCGACCCTAAAAAAACAAAAGTCGCTCAACTCTACTAAGCGTCTCTCATTTCACCAGAGCTGGTTAAAAGCTGAGCTGTGATTGATTGCTATGAGCAAGTTTTCCCATTTGACAACACCTCAGCAGACACTGACATGGTGGGAGACATCTAGCATCCCCTGGAACATAAGCTCCCAGCCATTGTCTGCCCCCCAGAAAGGAGCACAGAGCACATGACAGAAATGAATCCCCCCTCCCATGGATCATTGGTATGCAAGTTAGGGCAAATTCACTCAGCATTTTGGTACTGACCCCAGGCCTTTCTTAAAGGGATCCTCGGTATGGAAGTCAGGGCAATTGCCTTTAAATACTCTAGTACTGACCCCAGGCTCTCTTAAAGGGATCTCCTGTACGGAAGTTAGGGAAAATCTCTCAGCGCTCTGATTCTGACCCCAGGGTTCTATTAAAGGGATCATTGGTATGCAAGTCAGGGCAAATCCATCCAGCGCTCTGGTTCTGATCCCAAGCTTTCTTAAAGGGATCCCCGGTATGGAAGTTAGGGCAAATCCACTCAGCGCTCTGGTTCTGATCCAAGGTCCCTCTTAAAGGGATCCCCAGTATGGAAGTGAGGGCAAATCCAATCTGTACTTTGGTACTGACACAAGTCCTCTCTTAAAGGGATCTCCGGTATGGAAGTCTGGGCAATTGCCTTCAAATGCTCTGGTACTGACCCCAGGCTCTCTTAAAGGGATCTCCTGTACAGAAGTTAGGGCAAATCCCTCAGCACTCTGATTCTGACCCCAGGGTTCTATTAAAGGGATCATTGGTATGGAAGTCAGGGCAAATCCACTCAGCATTCTGGTTCTGATGCCAGGCCTCTCTTAAAGGGATCCCTGGTATGGAAGTTAGGCCTGTTCCACTCAGCGCTCTGGTTCTGACCCGAGGCTGACGAAATGATGTGGGATATTAGGGGTAGTAGCCCGGTGCCTCTGGCTGACGGGATGATGCGTGATATTAGGGGGAGTAGTCCAGTGGCTCTAGCTGACGGGATGAAGCGGTATCTTAGGGGTAGTAGTCCGGTGGCTCTGGCTGATGGGATGATGTGCGATATTAGGGGTAGTACTCCAGTGGCTCTGGCTGAGAAGATGATGTGGGATTTTAGGGGTTGTAGTCTGGTGGCACTGACGGGATGATGTGGGATATTAGGGGTAGTAGTCCGGCGGCTGTGACGGGATGATGTGGGATATTAGTGGTAGTTGTCCGGAGGCTCTGGCTGATGGGATGATGTGGGATATTAGGGGTAGTAGTCCGGCAGCTGAGACGGGATGATGTGGGATATTAGTGGTAGTTGTCCGGTGGCTCTGGCTGACGGGATGATGTGGGATATTAGGGGTAGTAGTCAGGTGGCTTTGATGGGATGATGTGGGATATTAGGGGTAGTAGTCCGGTAGCTCTGGCTGAAGGGACAATGAGGGATATTACAGTGAATGTGGCTATGCGGAGTGGGCGGGGCTCTACACTCAGCTTTATGTATATAGATATAATCATTATAATTTGTTATAACTAACCGTAGTTAGTTACTATGCCCGGGCAGTGCCGGGCTCTTCAGCTAGTATTTCTATAAAGAAAAAAAAATCAGACAAACTGAAAATTTTACAGTGGTCTCTTAATTTTTGCCAGAGTTGTATATACTATGTGGCTTTCTATGTTGCTCCCTCTTGAGATACTACCATAAGTTGGTGATCTATTTCTCTACTTTTGTGTATGGCACTCTATCTGTGTGATTTTATATCATGTACAATATATGAAAATGGTTACTCTCAATCGTGTTAAAGCATGTCAATGTGAAATCTATGAAATGTGAATAGCAAAAATGGCTTTTGAATATTAGGAAAAATACACGAAAAATACATGAGACGCTTAGCACAAAATTTGGCCAAATAATATCTGCCCATCAACCATCGACAAGGTGGCCTCATGAGTTTGATGGGTCCCTGTCCTGTGTGACCACCTCTCTAAGGCTAATGTCTGAATGCATGGGTGAATGTGGAAACCTCTCTCAGTAAAACCTACATTTAGGGTTGGCAGGAACCAGCTGTAATTAAAGTCACCTGATGGTGAAGGGCGGAGTGCTCAGTCAGAAAGCTAGCATAGAAATAATGGAAAACTGACTTGCACATCAAGGACTAGTTAGAACAGGTGCATAACAAAAAAGAGCTACTTACATGTACACTGCTCAAAAAAATAAAGGGAACACTTAAACAACGGAATATAACTCTAAGTAAATCAAACTTCTGTGAAATCAAACTGTCCACTTAGAAAGCAGCACTGATTGACAATCAATTTCACATGCTGTTGTGCAAATAGAATAGATAACAGATGGAAATTATTGGCAATTATCAAGACAACCTCAATAAAGGAGTGGTTCTGCAGGTGGGGACCACAGACCACATCTCAGTACCAATGCTTTCTGGCTGATGTTTTGGTCACTTTTGAATATTGGTTTTGCTTTCACACTCGTGGTAGCATGAGACGGACTCTACAACCCACACAAGTGGCTCAGGTAGTGCATCTCATCCTGGATGGCACATCAATGCGAGCTGTGGCAAGAAGGTTTGCTGTGTCTGTCAGCGTAGTGTCTAGAGGCTGAAGGCGCTACCAGGAGACAGGCCAGTACACCAGGAGCCGTAGGAGGGCTGCAACCCAGCAGCAGGACCGCTACCTCCGCCTTTGTGCAAGGAGGAACAGGAGGAGCACTGCCAGAGCCCTGCAAAATGACCTCCAGCAGGCCACAAATGTGCACGTGTCTGCACAAACGGTTCAAAACTGACTCCATGAGAATGGTCTGATTGCCTGACGTCCACAGATGGGGGTTGTGCTCACAGCCCAATGCCCTGCAGCCCTCCAAAGAAATGCTACCCCACTCCATTACTGACCCACTGCCAAACCAGTCATGCTGAAGGATGTTGCAGGCAGCAGATCGCTCTCCACAGCGCCTCCAGACTCTGTCACGTCTGTCACATGTGCTCAGTGTCAACGTGCTTTCATCGGTGAAGATCACAGGGCGCCAGTGGTGAATTTGCCAATCCTGGTGTTCTGTGGCAAATGCCAAGCTTCCTGCACGGTGTTGGGCTGTGAGCACAACCCCCATCTGTGGACATTGGGCACTCAGACCATTCTCATGTAGTCGGTTTCTAACCGTTTGTGCAGACACATGCACATTTGTGGCCTGCTGGAGGTCATTTTGCAGGGCTCTGGCAGTACTTCTCCTGTTCCTCCTTGCACAAAGGCGGAGGTAGCGGTCCTGCTGCTGGGTTTTTGCACTCCTACGGCCCCCTCCACATCTCCTGGTGTACTGGCCTGTCTCCTGGTAGTGCCTCCATCATCGGGACACTACGCTGACAGACACAGCAAACCTTCTTGCCACAGCTAGCATTGATGTGCCATCATGGATGAGCTGCGCTACCTGAGCCACTTGTGTGGATTGTAGAGTCCGTATCATTGGTAGTGAGATGTGGTCTGTGGTCCCCACTTGCAGAACTACTCCTTTATTGAGGGTGTCTTGATAATTGCCAGTAATTTCCATCTGTTGTCTATTCCATTTGCACAACAGCATGTGAAATTCATTGTCAATCAGTGTTGCTTCCTAAGTGGACAGTTTGATTTCACAGAAGTTTGATTTACTTAGAGTTATATTCTGCTGTTTAAGTGTTCCCTTTATTGTTTTGAGCAGTGTACAATTGGACAATATACGAAAATAGTTGCACTTAATCATGTCAAAGCATGTCAATGTGAAATCTGTGAAATGTGAATAACAAAAATAGCTTTTGAATATTAGGAAAAATACATGAAAAATACATGAGATGCTTAGCACAAAATTTGGCCAAATAATGTCTGTCCATCAACGATCGTCAAGGTAGCTTCATGAGTCTGATGGGTCGCTGTCCTGTGTGAACACCTCTCTAAGGCCGGGATCACACATGCAAGAAACATAGAAACATAGAAATACATGCAGCAGCACATTCCGATCCCGAGTGCTGGCGGCAGTGCCGGGTGTTAAGATGCGAGACTTGTCCAAGTTTGTCGCATGTGTGATCCCGGCCTCAGGCTAATGTCAGAACTCCTGGGTGAATGTGGACACCTCTCTCAATAAAGCCTACATTTATGGGTTGGCAGGAACCAGGTGTAATTAAAATCACCTCATGGTGAAGGGTGGAGTGCTCAGTCAGAAAGCTAGCATACAAATAAATGAAAACTGACTTGCACATCAAAAACTAGTCTGAACAGGTGCATACCAAAAAACAGCTACTTACATGTACAATATATGAAAATGGTTGCACTCAATCGTGTTAAAGCATGTCAAGGTGAAATCTATGAAATGTTAATAGCAAAAATGGCTTTTGAATATTAGGAAAAATACATGAAAAATACATGAGACGCTTAGCACAAAATTTGGCTAAATAATGTCTGCTCATCAACCATCGTCAAGATGGCCTAAGGTTAATGTCTGAATGCATGTATGCTAGCTTTGGTATGCACCTGTTCAGACTAGTTCTTGATGTGCAAATGAGTTTTCCATTATTTATATTCTAGCTTTCTGACTGAGCACTAAGCCCTTCACTATGAGGTGATTTTAATTACAGCTGGTTCCTGGCAACCCTTAAATGTAGGCTTTGCTCAGGGTCTCAGGTAACAATTATGCCTTTAAACTTATATGAAAGATACTGGGCCAGAGAGGACTTTGTCCAGGATCCTGAAGATGAGATCTTCTCGTTGGCAAATAATGGCTAACCAGTGATACAGGTGGGCTATAAGGACGTTATCATAGAGGTGGGCCAAGTTTAACTGCCTTCCCGGGATTACTGATCATAGACGTTGGGAGGGGTGACGGTGCTCCTGCAGTGACCCTAAGCACCAATGTGACGGAACGCTGCCTGGATGATATTGTTGATATGATCAGGGACACTTTGCATACAGTCCCATGGAGGGGAGAGAAAAGCCTTGCAATGGAACCTTAAAGGGAAACTGTCACCTATTTTTTGCCCTATTAGCTGCGGCCACCGCCATCAGGTGCTTATCTACAGCAATCTGTAATGCTGTGTATAAACCCCCTGCTGTAACCTAAAAGATAAGAAAAATGAGTTAGATTATACTCACCCCAGCGTCTGTCCGGTCCGATGGGTGTAGCGGTCCGGCGCCTCCCATCTTCTAGCGATGGCATCCTCCTTCTTACTTCTGCCGCGGCTCCTGCGCAGGTGTACTTTATCTGCCCTGTTGAGGGCAGAGTAAAGTACTTAATGCGCAAGCGCCGGACTTCTTTGACCGTTTCCGGCGCCTGCGCCGGACAGCGCCCCCCACTGCACCCGACCGCACCCCCCAATGAGTATAATCTAACTCGTTTCTCTTATCTTTCAGGTTACTTCGGAGGCTTATCTATAGCATTACAGAATGCTGTAGATAAGCCCCTGATGGCGGTGGCCACAGCTAATAGGGCAAAAATTAGATGACAGATTCCCTTTAAGGTCCTAGTAATGTGTCAACAGATAGGATGTGTGAGACTTGCAAACCCAAACCCCCTTTCTCTGACCCTTAGGAGACAGACAATCCTGCGGTGCAGGACTGCTGTAGGTATAGGAAGTAGAGATTATGATGCCCTACTTGAGCCAGTGTTTTTGATTAGTAGGCCCACCATCCTTGCAGCACACCAAGTGCTAAACAATTGCAAGGGAAGTGTCTCGGTGCAAGTACTGAACTGTGGGGTGGAGCAGGTCTGCCAGCCCCTGTACTCCACGTTAGCCAGGCTATATGTGATAAGCACTAATGCAGTCAGTGCTGCCCAACCACTGACTCCTGAATGTTATACATTAAAAAATGGTCTCAGGAGTTGCACAATGGTACCAACACTTTGTGTCAGCATAATGAAAATCGTGGTTTGAGGGTGGCACAAGAGTATGGTCATGTATTCAACAAACACCCCCTTGACTTTGGTAGAATAATCTCCATTCAACCTCACATGTCCACAGGGACCAACCTGTCGACGAAAAAAAAGGGTAGACTAATTCGCCCTGCAAATTACCAACAGGTAAAAGATATGTTACAGGAGATGAAACAGGGAGGAGTGATTAGGGAAAGCTATAGTCCCTGGGCTGCCCCTTCGATTTTGGTTGAAAAGAAGGATGGGAGCATCCGCATGTGTGTGATCTACTGTAAAATTGTTACCCATAAAGATGCATACCCATTACAGCGTTTTGAGGAGTCGCTGGCTGCTCCTAGGGATGCTAGGTATTTCTCTACCCTGGACTTGACTAGTTGGTATTGACAGGTTCTGGTTGCTGAAGCTGACAAGGAGAAGGCAGCCTTCACGATGCCAATGAAACTATTCGAGTACAACTTTATGCTGTTTTGGACTGTGCAACACACTGGGAACGTTTTGAAGATTAATGGAGTGCTGTTTGGGGAATAATAACTTTGAAATAGTCCTCTTCTATTTGGATGATATAATCATCTGTTCCAAGAACTACGAGGAAGACCTGCAACATCTTGCCGAGGTATTCGAATTCCTGGCATAGTTTGGATTGGAAGTAAAGCCATGAAAGTGCCTTTTGCCGAACCCAAGGTTCAGTAATTGGGCTGTTGTCAGCCCAGAAGGAGTGTCTCCAAATCCTAACAAGGTGACGAATATTCACAACTGGCCAAGGCTAACCACTGTTTGGGATGTTCGTCAGATTCTTGGTCTTGTAAGTTACTACTGCCGCTTCATTTCTGACTTCACAAAGCTGGTGGCTTCACTGCAAGAATTGTTGGTAGGTCAATCCGGAAAGACAATACACACAAGTCCTCCCATTCAATGGAATGCACAGCTGGAAAAGTTTTTCCAAGGCTTGAAAAAAGCCCTCACTGGGGTAGAGGTATTAGCATATATATCCTGACTGCAATCGACCTTTCATCTTGCATACCGATGCTAGCACTATGGGACAAAGACTGTTCTATCCCAAGTAAGCAATGGACAAGAATAATCAATCATCTTTGCTAACAGATCACTCTGACCATCAGAAAGAATCCCCTTAAACTATAGCCCATTCAAACTAGAATTTTGGCTATACCTAACCAAAAGATTCAAGCATTACCTAGCTAGCTCAAAATTCACTGTGTACGCTAACAATAATTTGCTTACCCATTTCAATACAGCTAGACTAGGTGCTCCAAAACAGAGATGGATAGAGAGATTATCTAATTATCAGTTCATGATAAAGTATTAAGTCGGCAAGAAGAACAATAAAGCCAAAGTCACACTAGTGTATGGATGCATCGGATGCGATATGCTCATGACCCTTGGCTCCTGCTTTGCTGCGAACGGGAACTGAGTTTTATGCTACTGTGCTCCAAGCCTGTCGCACAGCTGCGGAGGAGGCAGTGAAAGTAATTTCTCCATCTCCACTGCTGTGTCACTCACACACATAGACTTATATGGGTGCAAGTGAGCCGAGACTCATCCGAGACTCTGTGCCAATCGCAGCATGCTGCGAGTGTTTTCGCATGCCAATTTGGCATGAGAAAATAATCGTAGATGTAATATGTTCCATAGTTTTATCTCATTGCTCTCAGCTGTATTCTACGGTAGTGTGACTCCGGCCTAATGGTGATGCGCTGTCTCGGATCCCGAATCCTCCTACGTCTGAAGAAGACCCTGATTTGCTGGAAGAAGTAGAAATGCCAGCTTACTAACACCAGGCTGTTAACATAAATATCCACAGACACAGCATCATTATGTACATGCAGTATTCACCATAGTGTACCAGACCAAATTTCTGCATGGACACAATAGAAGGTTCTGTCCATATAGAAATGCAGTCATATACTATAGAAATTTCAAATTTTTCAATAGTACTGTATACTCTGGTTCTTGCGTACAATTTTGTCTGTATCATCAGGCTGTGCAGCAAGAATCCTGTCAAATGACTGAGAAGCCTCCAGATTTCAGAAGCCTGACTGCCAACCCCCTGCCCCATTTCAGGTGGAAGAAAGCACAAGACAAAGATCCAGTGCTGTGCCGCGTGAAACAACTTCTGATGGACAAGAGGCCATCTCCTGAAAAAGAAGAACCCCCAGAGGTCTACCAGATCTGGAAAGAGAGGAAAAGATTCTTCTGAACCCCTTTCCTACATTAGACGTACTATTCTGTTCATGTGACCTGGGACCTAAGTCCCAAGGACGGAATAGTACGTTTAGCGCGATCAGCGGCGCTCACTGGGGGAGCGCCGCTGATCGCGGCCTGGTGTCAGCTGATTATCACAGCTGACACCTGGCATTATGTGTCAGGGTCGGTCATGGACCGCCACAGACACATTAACCCCCGACACACTGTGAGCAAACATGATTGCAGTGTACTGGCGGCATAGGAGAGAAGCGTGCAGGGAGGGGACTCCCTCCGTGCTTCCCTGAGACCCCGGAGCAGCGCGATGTGCAGCGCTGCTCCGGTGGCGTCCTTCCCTGCAGGTGCCGGATCCAATATGGCGGCGGGGACCTTCGGGGGCCAGCAGGGAGCCGGCTTCCTCATGCCTGCAAAGCGCCGGCATGAGGAAGCCTCCAGCACTGCCTGTGACAGATCGCCGATGTCCCCCCTGGGACAATGTAATAAAGTTAAAACAAAAAAGGGTAAAAATAATTTATAAAAAATCACTAAATAAATAAAAAAAAAAATATTCCCTAATAAATTAATTTTTTGAAAATAAAAAAACAATAAAAGTACACATATTTGGTATCGCCGCGTCCATAACGACCCGCTCTATAAAACTGTCCCACTAGTTAACCCCTTTATTTAACCTCTTAAAAAAAATAAAAATAAAAATCTAAGTAAATATTAATGCTTTATCATCATACTGCCGAACAAAAAGTGCAATAACGCGCGATCAAAAAGACGGATATAAATAAACATGGTACCACTGAAAACGGCATCTTGTCCCACAAAAAACGAGCCACCACGCAGTGTCATCAGCGAAAAAATAAAAAAGTTATAGCTTGCAGAATAAAGCGATGCAAAAATAATTATTTTTTATATAAAATTGTTTTCATTGCATAAAAGTGCCAAAACATAAAAAAAGACATGAATGAGGTATCGCTGTAACCGTACTGACCCGAAGAATAAAACCGCTTTATCAATTTTACCGCACGCGGAACGGTGTAAACGCACCCCCCAACAGAAATTCATGAAACGCTGGTTTTTGCTCATTCTGCGTCCCAAAAATCGGAATAAAAAGCGATCAAAAAATGTCACGTGCCCGAAAATGGTAACAATAAAATCGTCAACTTGTCCCGCAAAAAAATAAGACCTCACATGACTCGGTGGGTCAAAATATGGAAAAATTATAGCTCTCAAAATGTGGTGATGCATTAAATATTTTTACAATAAAAGCGTCTTTTAGTGTGCGACAGCTGCCAAATATAAAAGCCCGCTATAAATAGTAAATCAAACCCCCCGTTATCACCCCCTAAGTTAGGGAAAAATAATAAAATAAAAAAAAATGTATTTATTTCCATTTTCCCATTAGGGCTAGGGTTAGGGCTAAGGATAGGGTTAGGGGTGTGTTGGGGTTAGGGTTGGTGTTAGAATTGGGGTGTTTCTACTGTTTTGGCACATCAGGGACTTTCCAAATGCGACATGGCGTATGATCTCAATTCCAGCCAAAAAAGTCAAATGGCGCTGCTTCCCTTCTGGGCTCTGCCATGCGCCCAAATAGTGGTTTACCCCCACATATGGGGTATCAGCGTACTCAGGACAAATTGCACAATAACTTTTGGGGTCCTGTTACTCTTGGGAAAATAAAAATTGGGGGTGAAAAGATCATTTTTGTTTAAAAAATATGATTTTTTAATTGTACGGATGTACGTTATAAATTTCTGTGAAGCCCTTGGGGGTTCAAAGTGCTCACCACATATCTAGATAAGTTCCTTGGGGGGGTCTAGTTTCCAAAATGGGGTCACTTGTGGGGGGTTTCCACTGTTTAGGCACATCAGGAGCTCTCCAAACTTGACATGGCTTCTGATCTGAATTCCAGCCAATTTTGCAGTGAAAAAGTCAAACGGCGCTCCTTCCCTTCCAAGCTCTGCCATGCGCCAAAACAGTGGTTTCCCCCACATATCAGGTATCAGCGTACTCAGGACAAATTGCACAATAACTTTTCCAGTCCAATTTCTCCTGTTACCCTTGGTAAAATAAAAAAAATTGAACCTGAAGTAATTTTTTTTGTGAAAAGTTAAATGTTTTTTTTTTTTTTTTTAAACATTCAAAAAATTCCTGTGAAGCACCTAAAGGGTTAATAAACTTCTTGAATCTGGTTTTGAGCACCTTGAGGGGTGCAGTTTTTAGAATGGTGTCACTTTTGGGTATTTTCTATCATATAGACCCCTCAAAGTGACTTCAAATGTGATGTGGTCCGTAAAAATAAAGTGGTGTTGTAAAAATGAGAAATTGCTGGTCAACTTTTAACCCTTATAACTTCCTAACAAAAAAAACATGTAGGAAATGTTACTTATTGAGTTTTTTGAGTGCCATATCTCTGTGATTTAAGAGCATAAAAATTCAAAGTTGGAAAACTGCGAAATTTTCAACATTTTTGACAAATTTCCGCTTATTTCACAAATAAACACAAGTTAGATGAATGAAATTTTACCACTAGCATGAAGTACAATATGTCACGAGAAAACTGTGTCAGAGTCACTGGGATCTATGGAATCATTCCAGAGTTATTACCTCATAAAAGGACAGTGGTCAGAATTGTAAAAATAGGCCCTGGCATTAACATGCAAACCACCCTTGGGAGTAAAGGGGTTAAATGAAGGCAAATTGATCAGATGACACATCAAAACACGGATCCATGAAGTCGTATGGCAAGTGTTGTTGGTACTGAAAGCAGATGTACTCATGATCCTAGCAGCCTACCACGATCAGAGTGGCCATTTCGGCTGGAAGAAACTTGAGATGCTGCTTCACAACCGCTTCTTCTGGCTCATCATGCGTATCTCAGTTGAGAAGCGGTGCAGAGAATGTGGTCCGTGGGCACTAAAACTTAGAGATCTGACAAGCCAGAGGGCGCCTCTATAGCCGATTATCACCAGACAGTCATTGGAGATGATAGCCCTGGATCATGTTAAGCTAATACCCAGTCAATCCTAACATGCATTAACTATTGTGGATCATTATTCCCGGCTCTTAGTGGTTGTACAGGCTAATGATCTCACTGCTAAGACGGTAGCTAAGCCTTTAAAGAAAATTTTTGGGCGCCCTCATAGATACCCTGGCCAGATATTGACTAACCGAGGTCCAGCCTTTGAAGTACAGTCATGGCCAAAAGTTTTGAGAATGACACAAATATTATATTTTCACATGATCTGCTGGCCTCTGGTTTTTATGTGTGTTTGTCAGATGTTTTTATCACATACAGAAATATAATTGCAATCATATTATGAGTAGCAAAAGGTTATATTGACAGTTAGAATGAGTTAATGCAGTAAGTCAATATTTGCAGTGTTGGCCCTTCTTCTTCAGGACCTCAGCAATTCTCCCTGGCATGCTCTCAATCAACTTCTGGATCAAATCCTGACTGATAGTAGTCCATTCTTGCAAAATCAATGCTTTTATTTTGTCTGAATTTGAAGGTTTTTGTTTGTCCACCCGTCTCTTGATGATTGACCACAAGTTCTCAATGGGATTAAGATCTGGGGAGTTTCCAGGCCATGGTCCCAAAATCTCTATGTTTTGTTCCCTGAGCCATTTAGTTATCACCTTTGCTTTATGACAAGGTGCTCCATCATGTTGAAAAAGGCATTGTTGAGCTCCAAACTGCTCTTAGACGGTTGGGAGAAGTTGCTCTTGGAGGACATTCTGGTACCATTCTTTATTCATGGCTGTGTTTTTAGGCAAGACTGAGAGAGAGCCCATTCCCTTGGCTGAGAAGCAACCCCACACATGAATGGTTTCAGGATGCTTGACAGTTGGCATATGACAAGACTGGTGGTAGCGCTCACCTGGTCTTCTCCGAATAAGCCGTTTTCCAGATGTCCCAAACGATCGAAAAGGGGATTCATCAGAGAAAATGACTTTACCCCAGTCCTCAGCAGTCCACTCCCTGTACCTCTTGCAGAATATCAGTCTGTCCATGATGTTTTTCCTGGAGAGAAGTGGCTTCTTTGCTGCCCTCCTTGAGACCAGGCCTTGCTCCAAGAGTCTCCGCCTCACAGTGCGTGCAGATGCACTCACACCTGCCTGCTGCCATTCCTGAGCAAGCTCTTCACTGCTGGTAGCCCGATCCCGCAGCTGAAACACTTTTAAGAGACGGTCCTGGCGCTTGCTGGTCTTTCTTGGGCGCCCTGGAGCCTTTTTGGCAACAAGGGAACCTCTCTCCTTGAAGTTCTTGATGATGCGATAGATTGTTGACTGAAGTGCAATCTTTCTAGCTGCGATACTCTTCCCTGTTAGGCCATTTTTGTGCAGTGCAATGATGACTGCACGTGTTTCTTTAGAGATAACCATGGTTAACAGAAGAGAAACAATGATGCCAAGCACCAGCCTCCTTTTAAAGTGTCCAGTGGTGTCATTCTTACTTAATCATGACAGATTGATCTCCAGCCCTGTCCTCATCAACACCCACACCTGTGTTAATGGAGCAATCACTAAAATGATGTTAGCTGGTCCATTTAAGGCAGGGCTGCAATGATGTTGAAATGTGTTTTGGGGGATAAAGTTAATTTTCTAGGCAAATATTGACTTTGCAAGTAATTGCTGTTAAGCTGATCACTCTTTATAACATTCTGGAGAATATGCAAATTGCCATTAGAAAAAATGAAGCAGTAGACTTTGTAAAAATTAATATTTGTGTCATTCTCAAAACTTTTGGCCATGACTGTAGAACTTTTCAAAGAATTCTGTACATTACGCAGATGTCAGAAAATAAGGACAACAGCTTACCACCCTCAAGGGAATTGATTGTATGAAAAAATTAATGGGGTTGTCCTGGAATTATTGAAGACTCTACCTCTAGAACACCATAACTAGTTGCTAGAGAAGTTGTCTGACTTAGTGGACCTTAACAATCAAATATTCTTTTAATATATCAAGTTTGATGGCAGTCCATAGGTATAATATCTTTGTTTTCAACACATGTGTGATATATGGTATTGCCCTTTTGTCTATTGGTTCATTGATAAAGCTTGTAATATACATTTTTTATTGGACTTGCGCAGCTATATCTTTTATTCATTTATTTTGTTCCTGACAGCCCAACTCCACCTCCTCTTCAACTCTTAACCCACTTGCTCCTGCCCTCTTGCTTTTATGTCTCTTCCTTTTTTCCTTTTCTCAGTTATATAGGATTGTAGCTCTAATATTGACTCATGTAGGAAAAGGAGATTTCCTATTTCTACACAGAGCTTAGAAGGACTCAGCAAGTTTGTTTATAATCACATGATGTCATAGACCTAATGGAAAACAGAATAATTAACTTGATAGAAGGGAAAAATGAGCAATTGTAAGTGCACAGTGATATATAATACAGTTAGTGAAATAAGTATTGAATACTTTCAGGACAATAGCTGAGAGATCATGCAGATTTCCCACCGTTGACACCAATTTGACAGGGAACCAGCCAGGGAATCATGTAGATATCCCACAGCTGATACAAAGCTGTCACGAACAGCACTCCACTGCCTCCAATCATCAGGACAATTACGCAATTGACGACGATGGATGGATGAGGCCATGGTGGCTTTCGCTACTAGGCCATTTAATGAGGAACTCACAATTAAGGTATAGTATACAGATAACCGATTCCAATGCATGGAATATATATACTGTGGTACGATCATTTCCAAGCATCGCAATACCCCAAGAAAACGATCTGCTACCACCAATCGTTTATACACGCCGATTGGAAACCCGTTACAGGTAGCATTTGACTTCACTGGTGCGATTCACAAAAGGAACAAAGCTATTAAATTGTATCAATTTAATCCAAAAAGTAGGCAGTGTTTATACAAATGTATAAAAGATATTACAAAAGGGGACAAAAAATACAGTATATACAATTTTATAAAATAAAAAGAGATAAAAAAAATTAAAAAAAAGTACTAAAAATGCATCACGCAAATGGTGCAGATCTTAGTGGTAGGAAGCTCTTCTTTTAGGAAAATGGTATAGAATGCCAGCGAACCATGTCTTCCAGGACTGACAATGATTATAATTCAAATTCTGTATTTTTCAGATAAAAGTCACACTTACATACCTCCCTGGGTGATCTCAGATTGGGGCTGGTCCATGGGATGTGGCTAGGGTCATATATACTATCATGATTTTAGCTTTCCATAGATAAGAAACATGGCATATATACCTTTATCCATTGGTACAATATAAATTTGGAGCCGATGACAGGCTGCCAATGCTATAAGTAAAGGTTTTACGTTTGCCACTTTGTCTCAATGATGAAAATATGTCATCTGTAACTAAAGGACCTATGCCATTCACAGAATATTCCAATATTTATAACGGGACTTTGGTGTCCCGTCCTGATATTTTTGGTCAAATGTGTCTTTGAAAAGAGGAAACTTATTTCGACAGGCGAGAAAAGTCACACTTCCCAGCCTCTTGTACACAATGAGCTCAGACTGCTTATCTGCTCTTCAGCACATAACCAATGTCAATTATCTGTTCCAAGCAGGAAGTCATAGCTGAATAGGCATTAAATATAGTGTTTTAGAGTGCTAGTGTCACGGGTGTGTCAGAGGCTGCAGACCGTCGCACTGCATCTGGCTGCAGCAGTTTGCTTTGCAGACTTCTTCCTTGTCCTTCTGACTCTATGACCCAGTGGCAACCTTCCCCCGGCTCCAATGGACACACCTGAACCTGGGTGTTTATGACTCCCAGCTTGCTGCTGGGAGTTGCCGGTGATATTTCCATTTCCATTTCCCTGTTGAGGCTTGGAGCTATAACAGTGGGCTAACTTCCTATTTGCTGTTTGAAGGACATATGTGAGTCTACTCAAGCTAAGTGTTTCCCTTGTTTGTGTATCCCATCTGTCTTTTGGAATAGTGGACATCGACCAGCGGTCACCACGTCCTTCCCTAAGCAGGACTTACTGCTAGGATCAGGCAGGGATTAGCTATCCTGCTTGGTGATGGGTGAAGAACCAATAAAGGGATGCTTATGGCAGACAGGGTGACGTTAGATCTGCCTAGGGGTCTCCACTTCCCGCTTCCCTTGTATTGGACTCCCTTCCCCTTATCACTTTGTGTTGTACTTAGTCTTTCCTACATCGTGCGTGACAGCTAGCTCTTGTTCCTTTCCAAAGATGTAATTAAATCATGCTGCAAAGTTCAGTATAAGGGTGACATGTCCCTTCTTAAGAGATGGCTTTATAGATTTTACAATTACATCTATGACAAACATGTTACCAATTTTCTAAATAAATGTTTTTCTAAAGGTGCTATTGACATGAAATTCTCACCAGATGTTGGCAACAATCCATCCAATCCACGCAGGCAAAGAAATCAAACCAAATATATCTTTAAATTAAGTAATGTGTAGTAATGCTAAATGACACAGGGAATTAAGTAATGTGTAGTAATGCTAAATGACACAGAGAAAATGTATTGACTGGCCCATTCTAGTAGCTTTATTTTCTTTCTCTTAAACTAATTGAGAGTTTCCTTGGCTGTGTGTTTGGGATCATTGTCTTCCTAAAGTATCACCTTCATTTCATCTTCATCATTCTGGTAGATGGCAGCAGAAATTTTCAAGAATGTCTAGTTAAATTTGTCCATTCATCTTTCCTTCAATCACATGAAGTTTGCCAGTGATGTATGCTGAAAAACAGGCTCCAAACATCACTGTTGGCGTGTTGTTTATGGAGTGATATGTGGTGCCTTTTGGCCTCCAAACACATATATAGTGCATATGACTTGCTCCCTTAGGCCGTGGGGTACTCGGTGCCGGGCCCGTTGATGTGAATGGGAGATGTCACAGTGGCAGTGACCCGGCCCGTGGCCTCAGGCAGTCAATGTAAAAGGGGTAGAGTGATGGGGATAAAGTTTTTGAGATGATTCGTGACACCACCGGTGGTTTCTGGTCAGTTTGCCAGCGCTGCAGGGTTGCTCCACCCACCACCCAGCATCCTTCATGAACCAGAGCAACTGCCATAAAGGGTGCTCTGCTGTTCTAAGGTGTCTGTGTGGATGTGAGTGTTGGAGGCTGGTCAGGTGTTCCATCTTACCTGGGAAGTGGGATACTACACCTTAGGAGGAGGTGCAGTACCTCTGTGGTGACTGAACCCTCAGGGGCGCCACACATACAGTATATGACATATTTTTGCATCCAAAGAGTTCCATTTTGGTCTCATTTGACCAGACTATATTATTCAAGTATTTCCCAGGCTTATTTAAATGTTGTTGAACAAACTTTAAACATGCTCTGACATGCTGTTTGTTCAGCTTGAACAAGCATACAAGCCATGGAGGTTGAGTGAATTAATTATTGTTTTTTTTTTAAATAATTGAACCTGCTGATTCCAGGTCTTTGAAGTAGAGCTCCACAGGTGGCTCTTTGCTCTTCGACAACTCTTCTGATAATTCTTTCCACTACTCTGTCTGAAATCTTGTAGGGAGATCCTGGTCGTAGCTGGTTTATGATGAAATGATGTTCTTTCCCTTACAGATTTTGGCCACAGCAGTGCTCCCTGGAACCTTCAATAGTTTAGAAATTCTTCTACAGCCAATGCTATCGATATGTTTTGCAACAATAAGTTTGCGAAGGTCTTGAGGCAGCTCATTGTTTTTTCCCCATCATGAGATGTTTCTTGTGTGGTACTTTGGTAATGAATCACCTTTTTATAAGCCATCAGTTGAACTAGCTGATATTATTTTTCACTAAGTGGCAGGATTGCTTTTTAAATACTGAAATATTTCAGCTGGTGTCATGACTTTCCATGGGTTTTTGTACCTCTCTTTTTTCATGTGTTCAATACTTTTTTCCTATGTCATTTCTCATAATTACACATAATTTATGGACATCTATGGTTTGATTTCTTTCCCCGCGTCAATTGAATAAGTTTTTACTGAGATCTGGTGAGAATGTAATATCAATAGCACCATTACAAACATATTTACTTAGAAATTTGGTGATGTGTTCAAACTTATTTCACCCACTGTTTGTTGATTGAAATATATTTAGAGGATACAAACTTGAATGGGGGTGCTTCTTAATATTTCAAATTACTTTTGTCACTTTCAAGTTGCTTTAATTACCATTGTGGGTTTTTCTTACTTTAACAGAAGGGTACCAACAATTTTGTCTGTGTGTAAGAACTTATCAATGCTTACCTGTAAGTTGTAAATATAAATTATCTTGTTAGGTTTTACAAATCTATGAAAATAATTTTAAATCTCACAACCACCATTTTATTTTAAATTTTAGATTTTGCGCATGACTAAATGGGAGCAAAATTGTGCACAGTAACCTACAGACAGTGTCAGGTCGGCGCCGTTATACTGATTACAATGATACCTTGGTTGATGAAATCCATCTTGTGGTTGTTGTTTAATCTCTTTTTCAGTTTTGAGTTAATGATATGCTCGTTCTCCAGGGCGGCCTGTGGGGGTCTTCATGTGGTGCTCTAATTAGCTATTCATAATGCAGACTGCTGACAGGTCACTGATCCCTCAGTGACATGACCCCTAGTTTACATAATGAATATTATATGTACATACTAAAAATAAAAATAAAACCTTCTGCAGGCAAGGGCCAGCTGTGGGCTCTGCATTCCAGCATAATCACATGTTTATTGTGTTAATTATAAATGTGCTTGCAGTCATCCTGATATTTAAAATAATCCATTTGAAAATGGCACCCGCTGCACCTGCGCAGTAGCCAGCTATCAATGTTCTTGCTAGAAAAAAGTCTCCTCCAAGCTGGCCCCGACAACCCATGCGCAGTAGCAGCTGTCCGATCATCGCTATATGCACCGATAGCTGCTACTGCGCAGCAGGGTGCCATTTTCAAATGGATTTTTTTAAGCGTAACCTCAAACATAATAATTATATGCACATTACACATGCGATTATGCTGCAGTGCAGGTGCCACGGCTGGCGCTTGCCTGCAGAAGGTTTTTTTTTGTATTTATACATAATATTCATGTAAACTAGGGGGCTGGTCAGTCATAAGCTATACACATGAATATGTAATCAGAGCACCACATGGAGACCACCCACAGGCCGCCCCAAAGCACAAGCATATCATTAACTCAAAAATGAAAATAAAGATTAAACAACAACCACAAGATGGATTTCATTAACCCAGGTATCATTTTAATCAGTATAACGGCGCCGACCTGACCCTGTCTGTAGGTTATTGTGCTCAATCCTGCTGACGGTTTCCCTTTAAGAATGCTGGCTGGGGATTTAATAGTTGGTCTGAAGGATTTCTGCCGTTACCCTGACCACCAGGAAAAAAGGCAAAGAAAAAAACTGCAAACTGATTTTTTTTGCAGTTCAGTAGGCGCTAGGAATTTCTCAGGGATAAACTATTGGCATTATTTGAATAAAACTAATGTACAATGCTCTCTATTTAAGCTACCAACTTAGATACTGAGAAAAAACTAGTGTTGTGGCGACAGTGACATTAGGACTGCATTGAAGTGCTACGTAATGCACTTTCATTAAAACAATCAGTCTGGCTGTACAAAGAGCCATGTATAATGGCATTGCACTCTATTCAGCAGCTGCCTTAAAAAGGTTTTTGTGTTTTCAGGCATCCATAGAAATGAATAACCTGTCAGTAGACAAACATACAGTTCAGGATTACCATTACAATATTACATAGGTGGAGCGAGGAGCGTAATGGAAATAGAATTGATTTCTGAAAACAAAAAGTTGTTGGAGTGTAGCGTGAAAAATGTCAACTCGGTTATGAGAGGGTTAATTCACCATGACAACTCCTTTATGTACTAAGGATAGCCCACTAATAGCGGCACAGTAGCTATACAATTGTGGCCAAAAGTCTTGAGAGTGACAAAATCTGAATTTCATAGAGATTGCAGCTTGAATGTTTTTAGATCTTTAGGTCGGATGCTTCTATGGTTAGTATTGTACACTTTTTGAATGTGATTCAGATCTGGGGAGATTCTTGGCCATCGTGCTGAAAAGCTATTGTTCATCACTTAATTGCTCTTGGATGGTTGGGAGAAGTTGATCCTGGAGGGTACTTAGATATCATTCTTTATTCATGGCAAAATTGGGAGTGAGCCCCCTCTCATATGGATGAAAAGCAACCTCACATATAAATGGTTTCAGGATGCTTTACTGGTGGCATAACACTGAACTCTTGGCAATGTTCACCTTTTCTTCTCCGGAAAATCATTCTTCCAGATGTCCCAAATAGTATGAAGATGGCTTCATCAGAGAAAATAGCTTTACAATTATTGGACTACAGTGGAATGGGGTAAAGTTATTTTCTCTGGTGAAGCTCCCTTCAGGCTGCTTAAGACGGACCTGTTAGAATGATCATCCGGACATGAAAGGGTGAGAACTACCATGAGTCTTGTGATACATAAACAAGAAAGCATCCAGAGACCATTCATGTAGGGATTACTCTTCATCCAAGGAAGTGAAGGGGGTCCAATGGGGTCTCATTCACAATTTTGCCTACCTACACTGCCATGAATAAAAAATGATATCCAAAAATCCTCCAAGAGCAAATTTTCTCAACAATTTAGAAGTAATTTGGTGATGAACAATGTTTTTTCCTCCATAACTGAGCACTGTGTCACAGAGCAAAAGTGATGATAACTAAGTGGCTTGGTGAACAAAATATTGAAATTTGGGGTCCATGGCCAGGAAACTCTCTAGATTTCAAACAAAACACAGAAATTGTGATAAATTCTAAGCACTGGTTAGGCAAAAAATGGTTATCATCAGACAGAATTTGGCCCAGAAACCGATATCCAGTTGACAGGTTAAATTTCAGAAAAATTGAAAAATAAGGATCAGCACTATAAATATTGAGTCTTTGAATAAACTTGATACAGGAAGATATGTATCATTGTACCGTGTTAGCCAGTAGGTAGAAGAATATTTAGAGTTGAGAGTCCTCAGTGGTTGAAACCTTTTAATGGCTAACTGAAAAGATGGTAACAAGTTGCAAGCTTTCAAGACTATTCAGGTCTCTTCATCAGGCTAGACTAATACAAAATCTGAAGGATAACATATTTATACAAAAGACAGCACAGAAATAACCCAATAGCTAAGACAAGTGATGTGAAGTGGAATAGTCATTATGGGGGAGTGATAAGCATAAATATTGGAACAGTTCATAGATAAGCAGTGTGAAGGTTTTATTGCCTTCTGTCTGGTTCTGTGTTGTGTGATGACCCCAGAAGGTCTAAAGAGCAAATTCCTTAATTGAGGTAAAAAGACATAAATCCATGCGACACATTCATTCCTGCACTGGATGTTTGGAAAGTTTTCATAAATTTGTACTCTGAGATTCTTCTTTCTCTCTGAGACTTGAAGTTACCTTTTAATACAAGTAATTTAATGTCCATCATGCTATGGCCAGGGATACAATAATGTTTTGCCGTAGGTAGATCCATTCTTTTTTCTCTTATTGTGTGATGATGAGAATTCATCCTTGTTCTCAGTTTTTGCTCTGACTCACCAACATACAGACCCCCAGTTGGACATTTAGTACAAATAATTAAGTACACCACATTAGATGTAATGCAGCTGAAAGTACCTGGGATCTTGTAGTCTTGATGTGAGTTGGGGATCTTTATCTTGTCCGTGGTCATTAAAAATGGACAGGTTTTACATTTTTTCTGGTTGCAAGGAAAGGTTCCTGCAGCTGTTGGAGAGGACAGGGAGCTTCTGACAATTATGCTTCTTAAATTTGGGGGCTGCCTAAAACACAGCAGTGGGGGGTCTGGAAATATGAATTGTAATAGGGCATCTTTTTGTAGTAAAGGTTGCAATGTCTGTGCAGCTCCTCTTAGCACCTCCAGATTTGGATTGTAGGTGACCACTAGAGGCACCCGGTTATTTTCTTGTTTAGCTTTGTAATGTATCAGGTGATTCCTTGATATTCTGGTGGCTCTTGTAATTTGGTTTTCAATTGTTCTTGGATGGTAGCCCTGATTCAAAAAGGTTTTTCTGAGGCGACCAAGGTGTTTGTCTCTATCCGTGGGGTTGGAGCATATACGATTGTATATGATGGCTTGGCTGTAGACAATAGAGTTTTTTATGTGTTTTGGATGGAAACTGTCCCATTTAAGGTATGTTGGACGGTCGATTGAATTCTGATACAGGGATGTCTCTATTTCATTGTTCTTTAGCTTAATCCTTCAGATTTTGTATTAGTCTAGTCTGATGAAGAGACCTGCGTAGTCTCGAAAGCTTGCAACTTGTTACCATCTTTTCAGTTAGTCATTAAAATGTATCAACCATTGAGGACTCTCAATTCTAAATATTCTTGAATAAACTTGATGCATTTGTGAATTAAAGTCTAAAAACTTATAAAATGCTTATTATTCTCATCCAATAACCATAGAAACATTGAACTAAAAATCTAAACACTGCAGCAGCAAAACTAGTGAAATCCAAAATTTGTGTCAGTCTAAAAACTTTGGCCACAACTGTAGATCATGCATAGTAGGGCTAAATTGACGCTGTATAGTATAAGAGGACACCAGCACTATCAGTCATTTGCAAGCCACTTCACAATTGGTAATGGAATAGTACTGGACTGAACAAAAGCTTCAAGTGGTCGCATGTCAACCATCGTTCAGGTTGATTGGATGGCCAATGAAATAATGGCAGATGGAGGCAGACTTAAAAGTCTGCAGTGACACAATAACTTTAATATACACATGAATTACATATTTTCTCTCCGCAGGAGGGCTCATCGTTACGTGTAATGTTACATAATATTACAGCCACAAGGGATATGGCAGTCCTTTTTAAGCGACAGTCCATATGTTCTGGTAGTGCCATGGAGGAAGTCCCAGATGCAGGACCATAATCTCTACCTGCTCCCTATCTGGAACATTGCATGCTCCTGCAGTACACTAGCTGTAGGGGGTAAAGTTCAGGCACCCAGTTGCACGAACTCTTGCAGGTTCTAAGTTGGACTTCGTCTGGCACTTATGGCAATACAAGAAAGAAAACTCCCTCTCCTTCCATGCTCTCGTTCTCATCATTGTCATCTGTTTTATCATTTATGCAGCAATCACATCTGTAAGGTTGACATCTCGGGACATGGCAAGAACTATTCTCTCTTCTCCGGCACAATTTCTTTGCTGTAGGTCATGCAGCCATCACTGGCGATACCCTTTGGTGGGGCATAGACTCAACTGATGCAGCACTATAAATAGGCTGGAGAGAACTGCTCTTCCACCTGTGCAGTCTCTGCTCCATATTTCTGCAGGCGCTGTACTTCTGCACCATTTAAAGAGATCTCCTTGCTTATTGTTCAGTAGCATCCACTGCGGCAGGTCTTTTCAGAAGTCTAGCCCCAACAGTGAGTAAGCTGGTCACCCGTACGCCTTCTTTCCTGACCAAGTGACATGCTGTGCTCAACGTTTGTATTTTTAATCGGACACCACACACTTCCTTTGTCAGCAGCGCCAGTTTAGCTTAGCCTTATTGACTGCTGTACATTTAGCTATTATATTTCCATATTATAGAGGTCACAATACTCCATAGGAGCACCCAGGGCAGCTTCAATGCAGCAGTGCTGCTTACATCTCTATAAGGGGGTTTCTTCCACCCCTTACAAGATCTAAATGCATTTTTGGAAGACCCCAACTAATCAGTGCCATATTGTCCTCTGAAATACGTCCATAGTTACATTAATCACAATAATCGTAACGACAGTAATGGCAATCTGAATGTAAGGATCCACAAAGCTCATCTATATGAATCAATAGGGATAGATGCTAAAATGAGGGGAATTTGTTATATCCATGTGCCAGAATCTCATTTCCCAGAATCCCATCTCTCGATCTAAAAAAAAGGAAAAAGAATGTATTATGAATATCTAATAAGTGCACAGAGTAATAAAAGTACATTTACAGACATATTAGAAATAAAACAAGCTGATAATTCCATAAACTGGCAGACATTTCTTAAGTTACTGATAATGTAACCCTATTGCTAAGAAAGACTTAGGTGCCGATTCATTAAGACTGGGCGTTGCACACGCTAATCTTAATGACGGGGTCTCACTGAAGCAAGTAATGCTAAATTCATTAAAGAATATATCATCAGGTTTTTGCAAACTCATCTGAGAGCAGCATGATGTAGGCAAAGAGATCTTGAATCCAGAGATGTATCACTGAGATTATTCGGTGCAGTAGTTATCACACAATCAGAGTTCTTAGATTTAGCAATGCAACAGAGTTGAGAAAGTTTCCCCCGCCCACACCAGGCTCTCTATGTACATTCTCCATAGACAGTGAGCTGCTTATCACAGGAAGGGGTGGTAGTCGGACTAGCATGCACTGCTGTAGTTGCTCTAGTCCAGGCAATGATAATCAGCAGATGATAAACTCATCATTGTAAGTGAACAACAACACACAGCCTGATATGTGACACATCGTTAAAATCTGTGTTTTAACCCCTACTTCATGCTGTCCTCTGATTACATAGCAAAATTCTGCTGACAGATTTCCTTTAAGAGGTTCGCATCACTTAATGACTTTGATGCATCTTCCTCAGCGACATGTGCCTCTGTATGTCTTGCCGGAATGTCATATCACTACTTCTCCCCAGTCTCGCCCATTTTGGTGGAATTGATTCAAACTGATGTGAAAATGCCAAAAGTTTTAACTTATTTTTTAACAGTATTCAGGCATAAAAGTTTTGATGAATTGCCACCTTAGTCTTAAAAAGATTGATTCTCTGCAGGAGATACAGTATGATGAAGTCACTTAGTTGATAACTATACTCAGTTATTACACGGTGCATGATCTTTAGATACAGTATACTGTATATAAGCAAAAAAAAAAATGTGGGCTATGTAGATTGGAGAGTGACTTATGCGGCCATTGTCTATGGACACGCAGTGTAAATAAGATTAAAACTGTTGGCTGAGGGCAGTGGAGGTCATGACTGTGACTTCTAAGAATGCTTTCTGTGAAGAGAAATTACAGGCAACAATGGCTATTTTGGATAGATGCAAACTGAGCTGATGTGTGCACTGCTCATGTTATTAGTAAAGTTGAACTGTTAGAAAAGGACTATGACTCTGCAGTGTTTAATGGAACCTGGAAACCTGAAGCTGGAGTGACAGAGACAAAGGGGACTCCAGCAACTGAAGTGAGCACTCTGCTGCACACATCACTTACACAGCAGAAATGACTTGTTATTTTATCTGTGAGGCGTCAAGGTGTGGGAACAGTAAAACCAGTTGACACGACTGCCACCATGGCTGCCTTACACATTCAGCATATAGTCAAACTTTGATTTGGACTGATGACTTTCTCTAATAACTCCTTTTAGCTGATTATCTGTCTGGATGATGTAAGATCACTAGGCTACAAATTTCAATTGCTAAATAAGAAGAAGCTAAATGATTAAGTCAACTTAAGTCCCAATAATTTTGTGTTTCGAAAAATGAGCTACAAGAAATTAAAGTTTTTCTTTCAGGATTTACAAAAATGCTTCCAAGGAATAGGTTAATTAAATACTTTAAAACTTGTACATATCTTTTCATTCCCCCACTGCTCCAGTACCATCACTCTGGTGATTCTTGCTGGTCTCTGCTTTCTTCTCGCAGCCAACATATGCCATATATCATTCAGAAGAATGATGCAGCCTATTTCTGCAGTCAGTGGTCACATACAGTACATGTAGTGTTGATTGAGCACTGAAAGTCCCAAGTGTTCAATACTCAAATCGAGTATGTCGGACGCTCGGATGTGCTCAACTCGAGTGGCGAGCAAAATTGAAGTGAATGTGAAAGGGCTTTTTTCCAGAGGACCAACTCCCTCTCTCTCTACATCCCGGAGTTCTACAGCTCACAAAAAGTCCAACTGACAGAGGAGTTCCTATGATACTAGCAGGGGAATACTCCGCTTCAGTGCATCACGCAGCTCAGATGATTCAAATGAAATTCCTCTGAGGACGCGAGCACTCAAGCATCAGGTGATACTCGATACTGCTCGATACTCGATCGAGCACCCCGATGCTCGTTTGAGTATCAAGCAATGCCAAGCATGTTCGCCAATCACTAGTCTCATGCCATACATGCGGGCATCACTGTGGGGAATATTGATTGGTTGAAGCAGTGATATATCAATATATGGAAAGTAAGAGAGGCAGTTATAGACCATCAGAGACCACAGGAGTCAATGGAAAGACTGAGAATAGAAGACATGAATACTGGTTTACTTTTTAGTGTCGCTATATCTACATTTTTTGGAATCCCGGAGCTCAAAAATTGATATAAAATAAATTAATGTTAACTCCAAAATATGCTGCATTTTTGAACAAGTTGGGATACTAGTAAGGTAAATGTTAGGCGTCGGTATAGATCCCAAGCCTTGTCTGGTGCAGTGGTCTCTCATTCGGGTCCGGCTGCTGCAAGTGCTGCTCAGCACAGACATCGGTCCCAGCGTCTTGCTCAGACTCGTGGTGTTCGCTTGGTTGCTGCTGGATCTCCAGTGATATACTGGGGCAACCTTGCGCTCTGAAATCTAAGTCCAGAGATTACCCTACTGAGCATCTCCGTGACGTGGCATCTTCTCAGTGGTGGATGGATGTCAGCTGCTCTGGTGATGTGGCACCTTTGGATTGGCCCATGGGCGATGTCTCAGCCAACTGGGTGTGTGTGTTTAGGGTGGAGCCTAGCGCATAAAAGGCCCTCAACGGCGCACGTGAGTGTGCTTGTGTGGGTGTGGACACTCTGTTGGTTATGTGAGCCTGTTTAGCTTTGGGACTGTACTCTTTGCAGGCAGTTAGTGTCAGTGGGGGCAATTAGCTCTTGACTTGGCACTAGCGATGAGTAAGCATACTCGGTAACGCTCGGTACTCACCCGAGCATCACTGTACTCTCGGTACTCAGCGAGCACCGAGCATTTCTGGGATTATTCGGCGGGAGTTCGGGTCCCCGCCCTGCAACATGCAGAGAGTGTCTGCCATACACTGTAATGCCGCAGCCATCTTGGTTGTGGTATTACAGTGATTGGCTGGCCACACAGAATCATCAGGTCTATATCAGACCTGGCGCCGACCTGATCAGCATAGTTAGCTCCGGAATCACCAGTGTAGGCAGAGTTGCTGCAGCGATAGGGACAGAATAGTTGGGGTATCAGTTACTGTGGGTATACCATTGTTGAATCCACAAATCCAGATAAACCAGCAGTCCTTCTAAGGACTAATTACGGCAGGGTATATAGATTTCAGTGATAGGTAGGCAGGCAGTGTATGTGGCTATATACAGTACATATCAGTGCTAGGAAGCAGGCTGTGTATGTGGGTCTATAGATATCAGTGCTAGGCAGGCAGGCATTGTATGTGGCATACTTTATTGCATACAGCAAGAGGGTCCATTCCATTACTGTCTGCTGCTGCCTATTACAGATTTTGACCGTATAGTTGACTCGCCACCAGAGGCCGTGGGGCACTCGGTGCCGAGCCCGTTGATTTCAATGGGAGATGTCACAGTGGCAGTGCCCCAGTCCATGACCTCAGACAGTCAATGTAAAAGGGGTAGAGTGATGGGGATAAAGTTATTGAGATGATTCGTGAAGCCACCTTTGGTTCCTGGTCAGTTTGACCAGCGCTGCAGGGTTGCTTCTCTGGACAGATGTTGTGGTGTAGCTATGATGTTGAAGCTCTCCACAGGTAGAGCTGTAGTCCCAGGGCAGATGAAGAGGGTTGGTAGATGGTGAGGTAGTGTAGGGCGGAAGATGCAGCAGTGCGGGGGAAGTGGCGCAGAAAGAAAGCAGAGGACACAGTGGGATGTAGTTCCAAGGCTTTACTCACAGTCTGTTGCGCATGCAGATGCCCACTTCGGTGCTGTGTCCTCCAGGTCAGGGGCTCAGCCAACTCCCAGGCAAGATAGAGTACACCTTTCCAGCACTCCTCCAACATATGCCTTTCCTGAACGTCTCCTCATTAGCGCCTAAACTGAGGTACTTGTAGTTGTGAATTAAACTCAAGTTCCTCCTTCCAGCTGTTATTTAGAACTCCACTCGTACGGCAGACAGCTGTAGCCCACGTCGGGGACTTCCTACTATCAGGTCCCGGCTCACACACAATGCTATTCTGCCCCCGAGTCTTAGGTGGGAATAAAGTGGTGACAACTTCTATTCCTCTGGTTTCTGCTGCAGGACCATCAGCATCAATACAACTTCGGATACCGGACTCCGAACCATGCGCTTTAACTTAAGGAAGGGCTCTGCTCTCTCCCTTGTCCTCAGTTCTCTTCTCCCCACGTTCCATACTAATCTATTACTCTTCTGAAGAATCAGGCTTTCTCTTGCTCTTTCCCGTGCCAACAGCTCCGACTCACAACAGTCTGCAGCTGCACTTCCTTTCACTCCATCGCTCTCCGGGGATCTTCTCTCACTAATTGACCCTTTCCTAATCTCCTTCCGCTCTCTTGTGCAGTCTAAGCTCCACCTGCTTCCCCAGCACCCTTCGTGAACCAAAGCAGCTGACTTACAGGGTGCTCCACTATTCTAAAGTGTCTGTGCTGGGTGAAGGTGTTGGAGTGTGGTCAGGAATCTCCACCCTACCTGGATAGTGGGGTACCACACCTCAGGAGGAGGTGCAGTACCTCTGTGGCGACTGAACCCTCAGGGGCGCCACATATACATAGTCCCAGGTATCAATGGCTAGGAATAAATTTTTTGGCATCTTAATCCTGATTATTTTGTTCAAAAGCAATCCAGAGCACACATTTTGTTCTGCATTTGTTTGTTGACAATGCAGAATACAGCCAGATCCTTTTCATAGTACAGCATGAAAATCCAGCTAGTTTAAATGGGTTTGCCTGTCCCAGTGGTACTGTAAATTTTTTTTGAGTGCCTTATACAATTTCTTGGCACTATTTTGCTGACAAAAATATTTAGCTTCCAAAAAAATATTTAGCTACAGGGCAAATATTTTACACGGGGTTTTGTCCACCACACGGCTCACATATCATTGCGTTTAAAATCGTGCCATTTCAGGCCTCCATAGAATTTTTTTTGTTGTGTCTTAGCCTACTTATTGACACAATTTTACTGGCCAGAAAAAATACAGGCCAGATATTTGAAAATGTGGTATCTTCGTCACATGCCTCATCTATCTGTGGGCTACAAATTGTGGCATTTCAGGCGTACATTGGACTGTTTTTGCTGTGTGCTACCCTAGCTAGTGACACTATTTTGCTGTAAAAAATAAAAATACAGGCGACATATTTTACAGAGTGGTATCTCCATCACACGCCTCATCTCTCTGTGGGCTACAAATTGTGGCATTTGAGGCCTCCATTCCAATTTTTTCCTGTGTCTTAGCCTAGTTATTGACACCAGTTTGCTGAAAAAAAATTGTTACCTACAGATATTTTAAACTGTAGTTTTACCACACACGGATCACATATACAGTGGGGAAAAAAAGTATTTAGTCAGTCAGCAATAGTGCAAGTTCCACCACTTAAAAAGATGAGAGGCGTCTGTAATTTACATCATAGGTAGACCTCAACTATGGGAGACAAACTGAGAAAACAAAAAAACAGAAAATCACATTGTCTGTTTTTTTTTCATTTTATTTGCATATTATGGTGGAAAATAAGTATTTGGTCAGAAACAAGCAATCAAGATTTCTGGCTCTCACAGACCTGTAACTTCTTCTTTAAGAGTCTCCTCTTTCCTCCACTCATTACCTGTAGTAATGGCACCTGTTTAAACTTGTTATCAGTATAAAAAGACACCTGTGCACACCCTCAAACAGTCTGACTCCAAACTCCACTATGGTGAAGACCAAAGAGCTGTCAAAGGACACCAGAAACAAAATTGTAGCCCTGCACCAGGCTGGGAAGACTGAATCTGCAATAGCCAACCAGCTTGGAGTGAAGAAATCAACTGTGGGAGCAATAATTAGAAAATGGAAGACATACAAGACCACTGATAATCTCCCTCGATCTGGTGCTCCACGCAAAATCCCACCCCATGGGTTCAGAATGATCACAAGAACGGTGAGCAAAAATCCCAGAACCACGCGGGGGGACCTAGTGAATGAACTGCAGAGAGCTGGGACCAATGTAACAAGGCCTACCATAAGTAACACACTACGCCACCATGGACTCAGATCCTGCAGTGCCAGACGTGTCCCACTGCTTAAGCCTGTACATGTCCGGGCCCATCTGAAGTTTGCTAGAGAGCATTTGGATGATCCAGAGGAGTTTTGGGAGAATGTCCTATGGTCTGATGAAACCAAACTGGAACTGTTTGGTAGAAACACAACTTGTCGTGTTTGGAGGAAAAAGAATACTGAGTTGCATCCATCAAACACCATACCTACTGTAAAGCATGGTGGTGGAAACATCATGCTTTGGGGCTGTTTCTCTGCAAAGGGGCCAGGACGACTGATCCGGGTACATGAAAGAATGAATGGGGCCATGTATCGTGAGATTTTGAGTGCAAACCTCCTTCCATCAGCAAGGGCATTGAAGATGAAATGTGGCTGGGTCTTTCAACATGACAATGATCCAAAGCACACCACCAGGGCAACGAAGGAGTGGCTTCGTAAGAAGCATTTCAAGGTCCTGGAGTGGCCTAGCCAGTCTCCAGATCTCAACCCTATAGAAAACCTTTGGAGGGAGTTGAAAGTCCGTGTTGCCAAGCGAAAAGCCAAAAACATCACTGCTCTAGAGGAGATCTGCATGGAGGAATGGGCCAACATACCAACAACAGTGTGTGGCAACCTTGTGAAGACTTACAGAAAACGTTTGACCTCTGTCATTGCCAACAAAGGATATATCACAAAGTATTGAGATGAAATTTTGTTTCTGACCAAATACTTATTTTCCACCATAATATGCAAATAAAATGAAAAAAAAACAGACAATGTGATTTTTTGGATTTTTTTTTCTCAGTTTGTCTCCCATAGTTGAGGTCTACCTATGATGTAAATTACAGACGCCTCTCATCTTTTTAAGTGGTGGAACTTGCACTATTGCTGACTGACTAAATACTTTTTTTCCCCACTGTAAGTTCGCTCCAAATTCAGCCATTTGTAGTGAACATGGAAAATATTGCAGTCCATTTAAAATGGGCAAGGCGCATAGCAAGGGACAGAGAAGTGGACGTGATGGTGATGGTGCATGCAGAGACCGAGGTCATGGGCAAGCTGAAATTGTGCCAGAACAAACACACACATCTTTTCGCCTGACCTTCTTGTCCGAACTATTGGGGACTGCAGAACACCACTATTGAACCCAGAGCAGTGACAAAATGTTGTAGGTTGAATAGCGGAAAATGCTTCCAGTCACTTTGCCACTACTACCACCTTGTCTTTCACACGATCAAGTCTGAGTAGCCAGGAGTCTGGGCTCACCCTGATCCTCCTTCCTCACACAATGCTGAGTGCCAGGAGACAATTGATTCTACACTTGGACACTCTGAAGAGCTGTTCACTTTTCCATTCATAGATTCGGGCCTCTCGCCTGGTCCACTCGAAGCGGGGCAAGATGATATCGCATGTAGCAATGCCAAAATATTTGATCAGCCACAGTCACATGAAGGCGACGATGAGAATGTGTCACAAGAGGTGGACCATGATGAGACACAATTGCCAGAAAGTCAGGAGGAGGACAAGGGTGCGGAAGTGGATGATGAGGTGGTGGATGATATAGTAACTGACCCAACCTGGCAGGAGGACATGCAAAGTGGGTACAGCAGCACACAAGGGGGGAGGCGTAGCACCCCAACAGGCAGGAAGAAGCAGCGTGGAGGCCGCAGACAGAAGACGGGCAACTGTTCCTCGTAACACCAACATGACGTAAGTTGGCAGTACAACTGATAGGTCTTTCTGAGTCTGGTTGTTTTTTGAAGACTCTTCCAATAACCCCAAACAGGCCATTTGCACCAGCTGCCATGCCCACATCAGCAGGGGTAGCAAAACTACCAGCCTGACCACCATCAGCATGACCAGGCAAATGGCAACAAAGCACCCTACTTTGTAGGCTGAACCCCATGATCCAGGAACACTGTCTGCGGGTGAAACCTCTGCTTCTTCCGCTGTTGTGCGTGGAAGCCAATCCCCTGTCCATGGTGCCTGTGAAGATGCCTCCTGCCCTGCACGTGTCATTGCACACACTCAACTACCTCCATCATCAAGTACATCCGCGTCCTTATCCCAGTTCAATGTTCAGTTGAACATACCCCAGTCCTTGGAACGCAAGCGGAAATATGCAGCTAACGCCCCACAGGCCACAGTACCAAATTCACACATTTCTTGTCTGATTGCGCTCGAAATGTTGCCTTTTAGGCTCGTGGAGACGGAAGCTTTCTGCAACCTGATGGCAGCGGCCGTCCCAAGGTACTCGGTCCCCAGCCGCCACTATTTCTCCTGGTGTGCCATCCCGGCATTACACAAGCATGGGTCCCGCAACATTACCCGTGCCCTCAACAATGCTGCTACTGGGAAAGTTCACCTAACCACGGACACATGGACAAGTGCTTGTGGGCAGGGACGGTACATATCGCTGAAGGCACACTGGGTTAAGATAGTGGAAGCCGGGACCCAGTCGGACCTTGGGATGGAACACGTCCCTTGATGCCGAGGATTGCGGGCCCTACATCAATGAGGGTTGTTCCCACAGTCTACAGCTCCTGCATCTCCTCCTCCTCAGCATCCATCTCCGAAAAGACCACATCAGTCACAAGCTGGAAGCACTACTGCACTGCCTCAGCCAAGCGGCAACAGGCTGTGCTGAAGCTAATATGCTTAGCTGACAAACCGCACAATGCTGAAAAGTTGTGAACAGCTCTGAAAGAGCAGGCAGATCTGTGGTGGACACCAGTGAACCTACAGCCAAGCATGGTCATGTGTGGCAATGGCCGGAACCTGGTGGTGGCTCTGAGGCGAGGCATGTTCACACACGTACTATGCCTCGCCCATGTGCTTAACCTCGTGGTTCAGCAGCTTCTCAAAACCTACCCAGAGCTGCTGGATCTGCTTGTCAAAGTACGCCGCCTATGTGCCCTTTTTAGATAGTCATCTACAGCTTCCGCTGCCCTTGCTGTGCTTCAGCAGCGTCTGTAGCTTTCGGCTTATGGACTGGTGTGTGATGTCCCACGCGTTGGAACTCTACACTGCAGATGTTGGGAAGGATTTGTGAGCCTAAGAGGGCAGTTGTTGACTACCAGCATCAACAAGACCTTCGGTATTCAGTTCAGGCTCCACACATAAGACCTCATGAGTGGACATGAATGTCAGACATATGTACCATCCTCCAAAGCTTTGAGGCATCCACCAAGATGGCGAGCGGCGATGATGCCATAATTAGCATCACCATCCCGCTTCTCTGTATTCTGAAAAGCTCTCTGCTCAAAATGAAAGAGGATGCATTGCAGGCAGAGCATGATGAGATGGAGCAAGGAATCATACAGGGTGATTATACACAGCCCAGCCTCATGTAATCCCAACATGGATTGGTTGACAATGAGGAAGAGGAGGAGGAGAAAGAACAGGAGCTACTTTCATGCACTATAGACAGTACTACAAGCACAGCTGTCATAACGTCTTTTCATCATGGATGGCCTGAGGAGAGGGAGGAGGAGGAAGAGAGCATGGTCAGTCAGTCGTCCTCTTGCCTGTTAGCATTCTGGCACACATGGCTAACTTTATGATACGTTGCCTTTCCTGTGACCCTCGTATTCTCCAAATGTTGGGTGACAGTCATTACTGTTTGGTGACCCATCTTAACCCACACTACATGGAGATCTTTCAATCTCTTCTTCCAGAGGCAGGCAGGTGTACTAAAATGGTGCAGTACCAGAAGGCCAATTGTTGCGGAATTATTAGAAAAATTCCCATCTGAAAATGCTGGCGGCAGAGGTCACAGTTCATTGGACAACCAAGGAGCACAGGCGAGAGAGACACAACTCCAATTCAGCAGAGGAACACTGGCAAAGTTCTTGGAGAGTTTTATCAGACCCTCCCATTGCACTGGCCCTGAAGCACGTGGTACTCTCTCACAAGGAGTGCAAAGTTTTGGAAGATGCTGAAGGAGTACCTTGTTGACTGTACCAACGTCCTCTGTGATTCCTCTGTGCCTTTTAATTATTGGGTATCTAAGTTGGACATGTGGTATGAACTGTCTCTCTATGCCTTGGAGGTCCTGACCTGCCATGCCGCTAGCGTTTTGTCAGAGCGGGTTTTTAGTGCCGCTGGTGGAATTATAAAGGATAAGCGCATCCACCTGTCAACTGAAAATGCTGACAGGGTGATTCTTATAAAAATGAACAAGGGCTGGATTGGGCCAGACTTCTCTACACCACCGAATGATAACAGCGAAACATAATCTCAATTCTAGTGTCATTTTTTGGGAGGTATACAGTATTCCCCTGCAACTCTTTACACCCACACATGGGTATACACTTCCTGATTGTGCCTATTTGCTGTTATCCTCCTCCTCCTCATCCTCATCAGCCACCCCCACTAGATCACCATGATGACTGTGATCCGTGATGCAACAGCCACTTTATTGTGTTAAAGGGTGTATTTGATGCCCGTAAATAAATTTTTTACACATTAGGCTGATGTGTACCCCCAGGGGGAAATGTTTGGCAGCGCATACACTTAGTGTGTGGGCATTACAAGTATAGGAGACGCGCTCCTTTAAACTGGGAAAACATTTTTTGGAGGCCATCCTCCACGTCTCTTCCAACACCACCACTAGATCACCATGGTGAACGTGTTCCGTGATGCAACAGCCAAATAATTTTTTTCAAGGGTGTTTATGATGACCATTCCAAAAATGTTTACACAGTATGTTGAGATGTACCCCCCAGGGGGAAATGTTTGGCAGGCCGTACACTTAGTGTATGGGCATTACAAGTATAGGAGACCTGCTCCTTTAACCTGGGAAAACATTTTTAGGAGGCCATCCTCCAAGTCTCTTCCAACACCACCACTAGTTCACCAGGGTGAACGTGTTCTGTGATGCAACAGCCAAATAATTTTTTTCAAGGGTGTTTATGATGCCCGATCCAAAAATGGTTCTTCTTCCTTATCTTTGTAGTAAGCTCGGTTCTGCTCCCATACCGGTGTAGTAAGCTTGCTGTGTGCTCAATCATTGTTTACTAGCAGCAGTTTTACAGCTCTGCACGATAGACCCCGGGTTGTGATTGCACTTTATTATTAATTTTTATCTAGTGCAATCCACCAACTCTAACCGTACACTAGCACCAGGGTCTGGCTAATAATGGCGGACGAGCAGCAGCTTCAGTGTATTATCCTGCAGCTGGAGGGCAGGTTGTCTACGCTTGAGCGGGCGACTTCAGCTGTGGATCTATCCACAGTAGCGGCACAGGCAGCCAGTGAAACCGCTACTAGGGTTTCTGCTGCGACTCTTGTTCTGTCTTTCCCATGCTTCCCGCTTCTCAAAAAGTTTTCAGGGGACAGCAAGGCTTGCAGGGGATTTGTGAATCAGTGCTCAATCCAGCTGGAGCTACTGGCCTCACATTTCTCATCTGAATGGGCCAAGGTGGGATTTGTGGTGTCTCTGTTAACTGACAGAGTGTTGGAGTGGGCTACGCCGCTATGGGAGCGTAAGGACCAGGTGGTCTGGAGCACCTCATGCTTCTTGGGTGCTCTGAAGCAGGTCTCTCTAGGACCTCAGGCTACCCATGGTGCCGCACTCCAACTCTTGGCATCAACCCAAAGCTCTTCCGCTGCCAGCCAGTTTGCTATCCAATTCCGAACTTTAGCTTCTGAGTTGGAGTGGCTAGATCAGGTCCTGATTCCCTTTCTTAGAGGGGCCTTGCAGAGCACGTAAAGGATGCGCTGGCCACTAGAGAAATCCCAACTATAATGCAGGATTTAATTTCTGTGTCCACCCACATTGAACTTCTGCATGCTGAACGAAGATTGGAGTGAGCCCAGTGTAGACAAAGGATTCGGTTAGCTCCAAACTTTACCAATCCTTTGGGATCTCCAGCCTGGATGGGCGATCTGGTGGAGTCCAAGGGGGTCTCTCGGGTTGAATCTAAATCCCATCCTGAACATTCACAGCCAACCTGCTTCCTTTGTAGGCAGGCTGGGCATTATGCCAATAGGTGTCCCAGGCGTCAGGGAAAACGACCGTGTTTAGTGGCTATCGGAGGAGGCTCACTAGATCCGGCAGATGTGCCCTCCAAATTAGCCCTAAGGGTGTCCCTGTCATATAGGTCCACTACTCAAATTACCGAGGCTTGCGTGGATTTCGGGGCCGAGGGCAATTTTCTGTCTTTCACCTTCGCCCAACGGCACAAAATCCCCTTAGTGATGCTTCCTAAGCTAGTCACCATCCGAGTGGTTAATGGTCCGTCCTTCCTCCTCAAATTACTCATCAAACAATACCTCTTACCTTAATGATGTCTCCCAAACATCAGGAGATAATCTCCTTCTTAGTCATCTCTGAGGGCATGGATAACGTACTTCTAGGAATACCATGGTTGCTTCGCCATTCCCCTCATATCGACTGGGCTACTAGGAGCATAAAGAGTTAGAGTAGTTCATGTGAGGGCGGTGCCTGAGAGCCTAAGTTCAGGTTGGATTTTCTGAGGTCACTAGATCTAACTTCCCTACCTAAGCAATAATGACAATATACTGACGAGTTTTCCAAGAGGGCCGCAGAGACTCCTCCTCCTCATCTCCCCTATGATTGCTGCATAGACCTCATTCCGGGAGCAGAGCCCCCTCATGGGGGTGTTTACCCTTTGTCTTTCCCGGAGACTGAGGCTATGTCATAATATATCAGGGAAAATTTGGCAAGGGGGTTTATCAGGAAGTTGGCGTCTCCGGCTGGGGCTGGTTTCTTCTTTGTCCAAAAGAAAAATGGGGAACTACGCACCGTATTGATTATTGTGGTTTGAACGCTATCACAATCAAAAATAAATATCCTTTGCCGCTAATCTCCAAGCTCTTTGATAGACTGCGGGGTCCAAGGATATTTACTAAGTTAGATTTGCATGGGATTTATAATCTAATTGGTATACGTGAAGAAGACGAATGGTAAACTGCCTTTAATACGTGGGACGGTCATTACAAGCTTTTAGTAATGCCATTCGGTCTCTGTAATACCCCCACAGTTTTTCAGGATTTCAGGAATTATTATCGACATCTGTGGTGATATATCTGGGTGACATTCACATCTATTCTCTGGATTTAGACACTCACCGAAAAGATTTGGGTAAAGTCTTTGAGCTCTTACGCGCCAATTCTCTTTTTGCCAAATTGGAGAAGTGCGCGTTTGAGCAGGAGTCTTTACCAATCCTGGGATACATTGTCTCAGCCAAGGGTTTATGTTATGATGAGTCACCGAAGGAGGAAAAAACAAAATACCAGCTAAGTCCAGAAAAACCAGAGAGGTTGGCAGCTATCGGATTGCAGACCCCTAGACCTATCCACAACAACTAGCAGTAGCCGTGGGGGGTTCCTACGGTGCCCTAGACCCCTCGATCACAGCCGGAGAACTAGATAGCCAAAAGACAGAAAGGGGAAAAACTAAACTGCCCCAGAGCAGACCCCAAAGCAATAGGCAGCCCCCAACATATAATGACGGTGAAGCAAGATGAAAACACCAACACAGACAGAAAGATAGGTTGAGCAAACGATGGGGCCCAAGCTAACTACATAGGACAGGACAGGAAAGCTGCTGTCTGCCATCCGCAAAAACCCTATCAAAATGAGCCAACCGACTGACAGGAAAAACAGGCCCTGAAGTCGCTAGGCTTCAAAAAACCACATCAGCACTCAGGTATATTCTGAAGACAGAGCAAAAGATCAACAGATCAGAGACAAAAATGGAATTCAGCTCACCCCCGGCCGGGGATGGCAGAACTCCCAAAAAACAAGGCAAAGGAAAAACAAAACTGAAAAGTACAAAGCAGAGCAGAAAAACTTAGCTTTGAGATGCAGGAATCAGACTGGTCTCCAAGAATCCAGCAGGAAAATCACCAGCCAGGAAGAAGGGCGTCGGCAGCCTTATATCCAGTCCTCAATTCCAGCCACCCAGTCATCATCCAGCTGCCCAGGTGTTTGATAATCAGCCTCGCAACCTTCCTTCACCAGAGGAGGGAGTTCATCAGACCTCAATGGTGAAGGGAAAAATGAACTCACAACAGTACCTCCCCCTTGAGGAGGGGTCACCGAACCCTTATCCATGCCAACCGGGGCGATCCGGGTGAGCCCGATGAAAGGCAAGCACCAATCTTTTGGCATGAATATCAGAGGCAGAGACCCAGAAATTATCCTCCTGACCATAACCCTTCCACTTAACCAAATACTGGTGTCTCTGTCTAGCTAGACGGGAATCCAGTATCTTCTCTACCTCATATTCCATGTTACCTTCAACCAATATAGGGTCAGGAGGTGCCACCACAGGAACTACTGGTTCAACAAACCTCTTCAACAAGGACTTATGAAACACATTATGAATTTTAAATGTGACAGGAAGAGCCAACCGAAAAGAGACCGGATTAATAATGTCCAAAATCTTGTAAGGTCCAATAAATCTAGGCTTAAACTTAGGAGAAGCCACCTTCATAGCGATATTTTTTGATGACAACCAAACCATATCACCCACCTTAAACTGGGGACCAACGGTCCTACGCCGGTTGGAAAACCGCTGGGCCTTTGACTGGGAGAGAGACAACTTATCCACTACTTGGTCCCAGATCTAGTGCATTCTCTCCACCACAGTGTCAACACCTGGGCAGGCAGAAGGCTCCACCTACCCTGAAGAAAATCGAGGGTGAAAACCAAAGTTACAAAAAAAAGGTGACGTCAAAGTGGCAGAACTAGCTCTATTATTTAAAGGAAATTCGGCCAAGGGCAAAAATGAAACCCAATCATCCTGATCGGCAGAAATAAAACATCTCAAATATACGACTGCAAAGTCTGGTTTGTTCTCTCCGTCTGCCCATTGGTCTGAGGGTGAAACGCAGAGGAGAAGGACAACTGAATTCCCAGCTTGGAACAGAAAGTCCTCCAAAATCTAGACACAAACTGAACTCCTCTGTCAGATACAATGTTCTCAGGAATCCCGTGCAAGCGAACCACCTGTTGCAAAAACAAGGGCACCAACTCAGAGGAAGATGGCAACTTAGGGAGTGGTACAAGATGGACCATCTTAGAGAATCTATCACAAATCACCCAAATAACAGTCATTCTCTGAGAGACAGGCATATCAGAGATAAAATCCATTGAAATATGGGTCCATGGCCTCCTGGGCACCGGCAAAGGCATCAAAAAGCCACTAGAGCGAGAACAAGGTTTAGACCGGGAGCAAGTCCCACAGGACTGCACAAAATTCCTGACATCATGAGACAAGGCGGGCCACCAAAAAGACCGACTCACCAGATCTCTAGTACCAAAAATACCTGGATGACCAGCCAATGCAGAGCAATGAACTTCAGACATCACTCTCTTCCTCTACTGGTCAGGAACATACAACTTTCCACTGGGAAAATGCTCAGGTTTGTCCTCCTGAAACTCTTCCAGAGCACGTCTCAAATCGGGCGAGATGGCAGAAAGAACTACCCCCTCGCCTAAGATGGTAGCAGGCTTAGTCACAACAGGAGAATCAGCAAGGAAACTCCTAGAGAGGGCGTCTGCCTTGACCTTCTTAGTGCCCGGAAGAAAAGAGACCACAAAATCAAAACGTGTGAAAAACAAGGCCCACCTAGCCTGTCTAGGATTCAAGCGCTTGGCCGACTCCAGGTAAATCAAATTCTTGTGGTCAGTAAGGACCACGACTTGGTGTTTGGCTCCCTCCAACCAATGTCTCCACTCCTCAAATGCCCATTTCATGGCCAACAGTTCCCGATTCCCCACATCATAGTTACGTTCGGATGGGGAGAACTTTCGGGAAAAGAAAGCACAAGGATTCATTTTAGATGTCACAGGATCTTTTTGGGACAACACCGCTCCTGCACCAATCTCAGAAGCGTCCACCTCCACCTGAAACGGGAGTGAGACATCAGGTTGCCGCAAAACCGGAGCAGAAGTGAATCTTCGCTTCAGCTCCTGAAAGGAAGAAACAGCCTACGGAGACCAATTCAGCACATCAGCACCCTTCCTAGTCAAATCCATCAATGGCTTGGCAATACCAGAAAAATTAGCTATAAATTTCCGATAAAAATTAGCAAAACCCAAAAACTTCTGGAGGGCCTTCAAAGAAGTGGGCTGAACCCAATCATAAATGGCCTGTACCTTGGCCGGGTCCATTTCAATAGTTGACGGAGACAAAATAAATCCCAAAAATGAAATCCTCTGTACCCCAAAGAGGCATTTCGATCCCTTGACATACAGGGAATTCTCCCTCAAAATCCGGAACACAGTCCGAACATGTTCCACATGAGAGTCCCAATTCTTGGAGAAGATCAAAATATCATCCAGATAGATAATCAAAAATTTATCCACAAAGTCTGGGAATATATCGTTCATGAAGCACTGGAAGACAGAAGGGGCATTAGTGAGCCCAAAAGGCATCACCAGGTACTCAAAATGTCCCTCCGGAGTATTAAACGCCGTCTTCCATTCATCCCCATGCTTAATGTGAATAAGATTATACGCCCCCCTGAGGTCAAGCTTGGTAAACCAGCAAGCACCTTTAACTCTGGAGAATAGATCAGAAATCAGGGGTAACGGATACTGATATTTAACAGTAATTTTGTTGAGGGCACGATAGTCAATACAAGGCCTTAATGAACCATCCTTTTTAGCCATGAAAAAAACCCCCAGCACCTAAGGGTGAAGAGGATGGTCTAATATGACCCTTCTCCAATGCCTCCTTAATATAGGATCTCATAGCCTCGTGCTCGGGTACAGATAAATTGAAAAGCCGACCCTTGGGGAATTTACACCCCGGGTTCAGCTCAATTGCACAGTCATAACTCCTATGAGGAGGCAAAGACGCAGACTCATTCTCACTAAATACATCATAAAAGTCAGCCAAATAGTCAGGAACATCATGCGACTTGGGAGAGGTGGAGAAAACAGGAGCATCACTAAGGGCACACCGACAACCCCAACTCACCACAGACAAAGATTTCCAATCCAGAACTGGATTATGGATTTGCAACCAGGGAAACCCCAGAACAATGGTATCATGCAAATTATGCAGCACCAAAAATCTGCAATTTTCTTGATGGTCCGGGGCGACCCGCATTACCACCTGGGTCCAAAACTGAGGTTTATTCTTCGCCAAAGGAGTAGCATCAATACCCCTCAAAGGGATAGGCGTCCGCAGAGGTGTCATAGGAAATCCACAACGTTTAGCAAAATCCAAGTCCATCAGGTTAAGAGCTGCTCCTGAATCCACAAAAGCCTTAGCGGAAAATGTGGACAGGGAGCAGATCAGAGTAATTGCCAGAAGAAACTTAGGTTGAACACCACCCACAGAAAACGTGTGTGCACAACGTTTCTCTCGTTTAGGGCAGACAGAAATAATATGCGAGGCATCTCCACAAAAAAAACACAGCTTATTATGCCTTCTGAACTCCTGACGTTGTGCCCTAGACAAAACTCTATCACATTGCATAGGTTCAGACATTTGTTCAACAGGTGGCAACATCTCTCGTGTAGTCTTGCGTTCACGTAAACGCCGATCCACCTGAATGGCTAATGACATAGAATCGTCAAGACCAGAGGGAACAGGAAATCCCACCATAGTATCTTTTACAGTTTCTGACAAACTCTTCCGAAAGAGGGCTGCCAAGGCACCATCATTCCAGGTAGTAAGGACCGCCCACTTTCGGAATTTTTGACAGTACAACTCTGCCGAATCCCGACCCTGGCTTAATGCCAACAGGGTCTTTTCAGCCTGATCAATAGCATTAGGTTCATCATACAACAACCCCAAGGCTTGAAAATATGCGTTCACATTATTCAGAATAGGATCATCAGGTTTCAAAGAAAACGCCCAATCCTGGGGATCGCCGCGCAGCAAAGAGATGACAATTTTAACCTGCTGCGCGGAGTTCCCCAACGAGTTAGGCTTCAAGGCAAAAAATAATTTACAATTATTCTTGAAATTCAAGAATTTAGACTGATCCCCAAAAAACACATCAGGAGTGGGAATCTTTGGTTCAGCCACATGTGAATGAGCAAGATAGGTGGAAGTTCCCCGCAGTTCAGCAGCGAGCTGCTCCACACGATCAGACAATTGCTTCATCTCCATTGAGAGAAAAATTCCCCCTACGGCCTCAGAGATATAGAGGAAAAAAATATGCACACAAAAAAAAAAATTCTGACACTTTTTTTTTTTTTTTTTTTTTTTACAATTCTCTCCTGCTATTGAGTACCCTAGGATCTGCGGTATGGCTGGTGATTCTGTTATGATGAGTCACCGAAGGACGAAAAAACAAAATACCAGCTAAGTCCAGAAAAACCAGAGAGGTTGGCAGCTATCGGATTGCAGACCCCTAGACCTATCCACAACAACTAGCAGTAGCCGTGGGGGGTTCCTACGGTGCCCTAGACCCCTCGATCACAGCCGGAGAACTAGATAGCCAAAAGACAGAAAGGGGAAAAACTAAACTGCCCCAGAGCAGACCCCAAAGCAATAGGCAGCCCCCAACATATAGTGACGGTGAAGCAAGATGAAAACACCAACACAGACAGAAAGATAGGTTGAGCAAACGATGGGGCCCAAACTAACTACATAGGACAGGACACGAAAGCTGCTGTCTGCCATCCGCAAAAACCCTATCAAAATGAGCCAACCGACTGACAGGAAAAACAGGCCCTGAAGTCGCTAGGCTTCAAAAAACTGCATCAGCACTCAGGTATATTCTGAAGACAGAGCAAAAGATCAACAGATCAGAGACAAAAATGGAATTCAGCTCACCCCCGGCCGGGGATGGCAGAACTCCCAAAAAAAAAGGCAAAACAAAAACAAAACTGAAGAGTACAAAGCAGAGCAGGATAACTTAGCTTTGAGATGCAGGAATCAGACTGGTCTCCAAGAATCCAGCAGGAAAATCACCAGCCAGGAAGAAGGGCGTTGGCAGCCTTATATCCAGTCCTCAATTCCAGCCACCCAGTCATCATCCAGCTGCCCAGGTGTTTGATAATCAGCCTCACAACCTTCCTTCACCAGAGGAGGGAGTTCATCAGACCTCAATGGTGAAGGGAAAAATGAACTCACAACAGGTTTAGCTATGGAGCCTGCCAAACTGGAGTTGGTGTTGAACTGGCAGGAGCCTCACTCTCTTAAAGCGGTGCAGCGCTTCATGGGATTCATCAATGACTACCGCCAGTTCATCCCTCACTTCTCCACCTTAGCAGCTCCAAAAGGGAGCTATCCTAGGCAGTGGTCTGAGGAGGTCTCCAAGGCTTTTCCCTCCCAAAAAGTCCCATTTCACTAGGACGCCAGTTCTGCATTGGCCTGATGTGGATAAGCCCTTCATTCTGGAGGCAAATGCTTCTTCCGTTGGTGCTAGAGCAGTTCTGTATCAAAAGGATGCTCAAGGCCGTAAACATCCTTGCTTTTTCTTCTCCAAGACCTTCTCACCAGTGAAGAGGAATTATTCTATAGGGGACAGGGTGTTGCTGGCCATGAAATTGGCCTTCTCGGAGTGGAGACATCTCCTGGAGGGAGCTCGGCATCCATTTAAGGTCTTCACGGACCATAAAAATCTACTGTATCTGCAAACTGCCCAACGGCTGAATTTTCGCCAGGCCAGGTGGTCCTTATTCTTCTCCTGGTTTAATTTTACCATCCATTTTTTGTCAGGGGAGAAGAATTTACATGCCGATGCCCATGTCCCGCTCTGAAGTCTCATCCGAGGATGAGGACAAGCCACGTCTAATAGTCTCTTAAGAGAGTTCAGAGAAAAGTAACCACAATTGTGACCAGTCTGCAAACCATGTCCTATGAAGAACAGTTACAGGATTTGGGAATTTTTAGCTAGCAAAAAAGAAGACTGAGAGAAGACTTTATAGCTGTCTACAAATATCTCAAGGGTTGTCACACTGTAGAAGGATCATCTTTATTCTCATTTTTGCACAAGGAAAGACTAGAAGCAATGGGATGAAACTGAATGGGAGGAGACACAGATTAGATATTAGAAAAATTTTTTTGACAGTTAGGGTGATCAATGAGTGGAACAGGCTACCACGAGTTCTTCCATGGAAGTCTTCAAACAGAGGCTGGACAGACATCTGTCTGGGATGATTTACTGAATCCTGCTTTGAGCAGGGGGTTGGACCAGATGACCCAGGAGGTCCCTTCCAACTCTACCATTCTATGAATCTATGAGTCTCGTCCTCCGACCCTAGGGTGGTGGACTGACAGTGGAGGCGCTTGACATCTGGGATCGCGTGCAGGATGCAATTAAGGTGTCAAAAGAGAGGATGAGGGCGTCTGCCGACAAGCATCGTCATACTGCTCCAGTCTTTGCACTGGGTGATTTAGTGTGGCTGTCAGCTCGCAACATCAAGCTGCATGTAGAGTCCACTAAATTTGCTCCCTGCTACTTAGGTCCTTTCAAGGTTCTTGAGCAGGTGAACCCTGTAATTTATTGCCTCAGTCTTCCACCGTACCTGAATATCACCAACCCTTTTCATGTGTCTCTCCTGAAACCCTTGTATTTGGCCCAGTTTTCTGAGTCTCCTGCTGGGCGTATAAGTCCTCGGACGATTTTGAGGTCAATGTCATTGTTGGGGCCAAGGTGGTACACGGAAAAAAATTAATTTTGGTTGATTGGAAGGGTCATGAACCAGAGGATAGGAACTGGGAGCCTATTGGGCACATTCATGCCCTAGGCTTATTGCTGCCTTCGAGCATGGCAAACGTCGCAAGAGGGATACTAGGAGGGGGTAATGTTAGGAATTGGTATTTTCCCACTGTGCAAGATAGATCCCAAGTCTCGCCTGGTGCAGTGGTCTCTCATTCAGGTCCGGCCACTGCAAGTGCTGCTCAGCATAGACGTCGATCGCAGCATCTTGCTCAGGCTCGTGGTGTTTGCTTGGTTGCTGCTGGCTCTCCAGATAAGTCTATGGTAACCAGTGTTATACTTGGGCAACCTTGCGCTCTGGAGTCCAAGTCCAGAGATCACCCTACTGAGCATGTCCGTGACGTGGCATCCTCTCAGTCGTGGACGGATGTCAGCTGCTCTGGTGATGTGGCATCTTCTGATTGGCCTGCAGGCGATGTCTCAACTGAATGGGCATGTTTTTGGGGGTGGAGCCTAGCGCATAAAAGGCCCTCAGCGGTGCACGCGGGTGGGCTAGTGTTATGTATGTTATGGTGTGAGTGTGGATACTCTACCACTCTGTCTGCTGGTTGTTTGGGCCTGTCTAACTTTGGGACTGTACTTGTTGGCAGGCAGATAGCATCAGTGGGGGCAATTAGCTCTTGACTTAGGCTGGTTTCACACTTGCGGTTTTTGCGCTTTTTTTGTGCAAAAAAAGCATGATTTTTTTGCCCTATACTTTACATGGGTGCGCATACACATGCGTTTGTACGCGCATGCGTTTTTGTAATGTGCGTGCATCCAGTTGCATTTTTTGTGCGTCCAACTTGTCCCAAAAAAATACTTGCGTACGCAATGCGTTTTTTTCACCCAACCACCCATTATAGTCTATAGGTGCGCTGATGTGTGCATGGTAATGTGCACGTCAGCGCAAAAAACGCATGCGTTTTTTTTTTAAAAAAGCGCACAAAACCGCAAAAAATGCATGATGCGTTTCTTATGTGTGTTTGCACTGCGCACGGTGCGCAGCGCAAAAAAACGCAAGTGTGAAAGTAGCCTTAGCACCTGTTTCCTACACGTGTGCGGTTAGCATGGTGGAGTTACAGGGCAAGTTCAACCCTTAGTCAGGGTATTATATCTAGCGTCATATTAGTTCTTCTCACAGCTTGCATCTGATTAGTTTAGTGTGCAATTGACACTGTTCAGTTGCAGAGCAAGCTTAATCCTTGTGCTATAACCCTGTAACATTTAACAGGGTATTTCACTCAGTATTTTTTTGGTTAATACCTCTGTCATGATCCATGCTGGATCATGACAGATAAAAGCACATGTAACCTTTTTTTTTTCCCTTAAGCTGTGTGCTTAAGTTTGGTTTTGCCCCCGGTGGCCATTAGGATTATTACACAGTGGTGTTTTTTGTTCTAGTTTGCCCCCGGTGGTGGTGAGCGTCATTGCACTTTGGTTTCTTTAGTTTAGTGCATGTGATATAAAGCAGGTGTGATTGCTGGCTCTTACCTATAAAAGAGATTCAGATGTTGCAATAACTGTTGGTGATAGTGTTCATTTCAACCATCCTTCGTGGAGGAAGGATCTAGAGAGAGGTCCTGGCAGCTCAGTCAGAGCCCTGCTGTGGAAGGAGTAAGAGGGTATTTCCTTGCAGCTCTGACAGAGCTTGGTGGCAGCTATTCAGGAGGAAAGCTGCATTCTGGTGGTGGACTCTGTTGCTGGGAGCAAGGGCAACAGAGCAAAGCTAAGTGGTGTTTCCCTGTCTGTATTTTTCCTGGTGTGTATTAGTACAGCGGTGGGGCCAGTGTCTGCATCACCCAGCTCCCTAGCAAGGGATAAGTGTAGGGTGTGCTAGGGTGACAGGTATCCTGATCGGCGCCCGGTGCGGAACCGGCCTAGGGAACGTTAGGAGTGTGAGGGACACTGACTCAGGGGAGTGCAGGAGGTCTCCACATCTCCGTTCCCTATCGCAGGGCCCACTGTTGTAACTGTTTCCCCTTTCCCCGTGTCTTGTTGTTTTAGTTACCGGCCTGCGGACCGTGTCACACAGGACAGTTTCACGTGCCGTGTCTCGTTGTTTCAGTTACCGGCCTGCTGGTCGCGTCACACAGGACGGGTCCACGTGACAACCTCTCTGTGTAGCAACAGAGCTTGGAACTCAGCGCTCTGTTCACACTGAGTGGCTTTAATTCTGTGTGTACAAGCAATCGCTCGCTGTGTGTTCCGTCATTGCTTACTAGCAGCAGTTATTCATCTCTGCATGGAGGACCTCAGGTTGAGATTGCACTTTATTATTAATTTTTATTTAGTGCAATCTGCCAACCTTAACAGTAAGCTTCATTCAACTGTATAAGGGCTCCTGCCTAAAACTCCAATTTGTAAGCAGTAATACAGCACCCACATAGGCATTTATAATGACGCAATGTATGTCATGTATGTCATATAAGTTCCACTAAGCCTAACTTTACTTTTTGCAATTGTAAGGATCTTTATTGTAACTCTTGTGAAATAATTGTCAATCGACAGACAGAGATGGCAGATGTTTGCCTGCACACAAAAAAATTGCAAGTTTGGACTTGGAATGGTGTAAATGCCAGAGGACTATAAACATTACATTGTTAGTGCTCTAATAAAAGATGGCTATGGATTAGAGCTAGATCTTAAAGAATAAACCAGCTAAGGGAGGCACAGGCTAGTCTGGCCAAGAAAGCTCATGTTCCTTAGCCTTTAATGAATTCCCATTATGTTTCTAGCTTTGGTTATCATAACTTTGCCGGCAGCCACAAATTAGTGTTAAGTTTAGGTAGACTGAAAGAGACTGCATGATTTTAATCCTACACAGACAATGAAACTAATTAGTCTTAATGTCTGTAACCAATCATACAAATATGTTTATTAATTTCTAAAACCAATATAGAAATTGTTAGAAATAAAAGCTTTTCCAGAATTTAGAATTTAGACTTGAAGAGCACCAGGTCAAAAGTGGTCAGTGTTTGGTCTTGGTGACTATTCTGTTTTGTATTTTTTTAATGTACCATACAGTGGTGGAGATATGGGAATTTTTATGTTCATTTTTATGCTTTTTTTTATGCAATTTCCTGCAGATATTTCAAAAGTTTGTATTGTTGGCTGTCCGAAAGCTAGGATCCCTACTGATCACTAAAATTAAGGGGCTCATTAGAAAGTCTATGAGCCAGTCTTGAGGTATTGAGGAGAGACATTACTTCACTGGATTATTCTATTATTATTGTATTAAGGATTAGTGAATTTTAGCTCAACTGCTTGTCTTTCTCAATTTTTGATAAAATTAGTGCATTTTTAGATATAACATTTATGTGCAGAAATGTTTTTCTTACTTCTTATTCCAGCCTTTACTGGATTTGGAATCGCAGCTTTCTAAAAAGTAACTATTTGTAGATTTGTCTTGGACCAAATTTTCCAAACTATATCGGCTCTGTTTCGCACCCTTTTTTTTTAAATGTGAAGAGTTTAAAGTGTTGCAATTCGCAACAAAATTTACAACTTTTAGATGCTAGAAAACTATATTAAAAGCTTTAATAAATTCCACCCATCTGTAAACTATCCTCAAGAGATTTCTGAACATTTACAGAAGTTCTACTTGCAGAAAAAAAACAACAACAAAGTTCTGAAAAGAAAAGACTGTAACTATCCAGTAGGATATGCAACATGAAATTGCTTTAAAAATTCACTTGAACTACTGATTTATGCAAAAAAAAAATCAAAACATTAGATATGTTTAGTGTATTCAAACCAAGGAGAGATACATGTATGGCATATCTAATGTATGTACCATAAGTGCTTCAGGGGTTGGATTCCCACCATTATACTACCATCAGATTTTAACCCCTTACTGACATATGATGTTCAGTATATCATATGCCTGCTACCTGACTCTGCAGGGACTGAGCCCACATCTTTACCAGCAGATGATGGCTGTAATATTCAGCTATTATCTGCTGCTAACATCTGCGCATGGAGCAGAGCTCTACTTGCAGCTGTTAACCTGTTGAATGTCGCTATCAATCTCTGACAGAGGCATTTACTGTGCATCTGCAAAAGAGCGCGTCATCCTTTGCGCCCTTCGGTGCTCCTGTGATGTGATCATTGAGTGCTGATGGGTTGCGATGATAGCCAGGGGTCTGCAGAAGATCCTGTGCCTGTCATGATGGCACTCCTGTGAACGCCAGCTGGTGTTCATAAGAGACCGTGATTTTTGCTATATTGTATTGCTGTTTATAGCAAAAGCAATTGGATGACTGCAGGTTCAAATCCCCTAAGAAGGCTAGCAAATACTGTGCAAAGTGAAAAAAAGTTTTAAAAATATGAAATTTTTTTTAAAAAAAATTTCAAATCACCCACCTTTTTCCCCCATTAAAAATAAAAAAATAGTAATGAACAAAATACACATATGTGGTATCACTAAATCTGTTAAAGTATGTTCGATCTATCAAAATATAAAATGAGCTAACCCAATCAGTAAACAACGTAATGATAAAAAGAACCTGAACACCAGAATTACATTTTTCTTGTGGTCACCACAACACTGCAAACAAAATGGAATAAGAGACAATCACAACATTGTATATACGCCAAAATAAAAACATCCTCTCAAGAAGCCCTCATACCACCTGATCGACCAAAAATAGCAACACAAGAAAAATGTTTTATTTTTTAACACATTTCCAAAGTTTTCTTCACCACTTACATAAAAAGCTATGCATTTTTGGTATCTTTATGATTACCCTGACTAGGAAAATTATACTTCTAGGTACATTTCACTGGATAATGAATGCAGTAAATAAAAAAAATTGTGGAATTGTGCTTTTCTGAAATTTTGCAACACTTGGAATTGTTTTCCAGCTTTTCAATACAACACAAGATAAGATACTGTAAGGCTGTGTGCACACGTAGCGATTTTTAAGCGTTTTTGCCGCGATTTTCGGTGCGAAAACGCTTAAAAATCGTGTACAGAACGCACCCCATGCATTCCTATGGCATTCCGCACATGCTGTGCTAATGCTGCGCTTTTTTCCGCGGCGGAATCGCATCGCGGAAAAAATCGCAGCATGCTCATTCTTTGTGCGGAATCGCAAAGAATTGCCGCGATTCCGCACCCATAGGAATGCATGAGAATCGCTTACTTCCCGCATGTGGCTATGCCCACCATGCGGGAAGTTAAGCGTCTCATGTGCGGTTGGTACCCACGGTGTGGAGGAGAGGAGACTGTCCTCCAGGCCCTGGGTACCATACCCCTGTAAAAAAAGAATAAAAAATCGGTGTATATTTACCTTCCGGCGTCCCGCGATGTATTCCCGGCCTAAGCGTTCCCAGTAATGCCTTGCGGCAAGGTCCTGTAATGACGTAGTCTCGCGTGACTCTAGCGGTCTCGCGAGATCGCTATAGCAACGCGAGACTACCTCATCACAGGTCTCGCAAGGCATTACTGGGAACGCTGAGGCCCGGGAATGCAGCGCGGGACGCCGGAAGGTAAATATACACCGATTTTTTTATTTTTTTTAGCATTTTAACATTCTATCTTTTACTATTGAGGCCGCATAGGCGGCCTCAATAGTAAAAACCTGGTCACACTCGTCAAACACTATGTTTGACGAGTGTGACCAACCTGTCAATCACTTTCCAAGCGATGCTTCAAATCGCTTGGAAAGTGCTTGAATATCGCACGCGAAAATCGCGGCAAAATCGCGATCATAATCGCGGTAAAATCGCGGTGAAATTGCGCGGAAAAAAACGCGCGATTTCTGGGAAGGAGTCCGGTTTTTAGTAAGCGTTTTAAAACGCTACGTGTGCACATAGCCTAAATGGTGTCAGTCAAAGAAACAAAGTCTTTATATGGCTATGTCGACGGAAAAAGAAAGTTTATGATGACTAATGGTAGTAAAAAAATATAGAAAATATAGAAACAGAAAACAGCCATGTCTGGAAGGGGTTAAACTTTAATTGTATTGAGAACTAGAGAGCTTAATCCCCAGTTTTGCTAAAACAGTTGCACATGCATGATCAGTTTCTGATTCTGACCTGTCATAGAAACTATACCACAAAATTGCTTAGTATTCAAGTAAATATCTTAAAACTCCCTAGGATGCTCCATAGACTGAATATATTGTATATTCTAAAATGCTCTTGATAAATTTATAACAGAGAAATTAACATTTTTCTAAATGTATTGTGTATTGTTTAAAGATGTCTAGTGTTTTGTAATCCGTATTGTAATGTACCAATTAATTTCTTCTCGCTCTCGAATATTCATGTTCTATACCCAGTGTAAATGAACCATATGTGGACAGATGCATGGTCCATTAACCTCTTTGTTACTTTGTTTAATGCTACATTATGGTGCCCTCTGCATGAAATTACAGCTCAATTACATATTTCTAAAGCCTTGACCCTTACATCTGGCCATGCATTATTTTTTTCCTCCAACATTATAGTGAGTATGATGCCAGAATTGATCCTAAAATTTTCTATGTGTTCTGTTCTTAAGCATCCAGTGCACCAGACTGATCCAAAAAATGGTCCTGTTTCCTCTTTTGGATCCAGGTTTGGATGCCATACTTTTATATAAAGTCAACTACTTTGTCAGATTCTTTCCGGTTCAGGTATAAAACTGCACAAGAGTTATATATGTGAAACAAGCCTAAAGAGGTAGATTTTTGGGGAAAAACATAGTAATATTTGCAGATTTTCAAGGTATCTCCAGCTCGATTTGTATTTGAATTTTTGAGGCGTCTTTCCATTTTAATTAAATTAATCGTTTGAATATGTATCTAAAGGCTAATTATTAATTTTTAATTTGCATTTTTCATCGACATATGAAAAATTGAAACTCTATGTGATGCATCCTGTAAAAAACGAAAACAAAAAACTGAGTCAGGTTCTAGTCACATTTTTGTTTTTTAGTAGTTTCAAGGAAAAAGTCGCCCAGTCGAATACATTTATTATCACAATAGCTGGCCATATGTAATTCATGTATGCTTTAGTGCAATCTTTTTTTTTTAACTATTCTTTCCCTTTAAATATTGTCCCAACAAAACAATAGAATTTCAAAGTCTGTTATCTTTTTCACTATTGGAGAGATAAAGGGCTTTTCTTAGCTTAGAAAAAAAACCTATTTTCAAAGGTAAGAAGACAACTATAAAATATGACTTTCATAGACTGTACTTGCATTGTGACCTAGACTGACACTGGGAGCCTATTATTCTATAGAGTATACTGGTGCTGTGTATTTATATCTAAAAGTACAGAACCAAGTTTTTAAACTGTTATTACAGCCTCAACAGAAAGCACGCCACCACTATTATACTACAATACAGAGGTACTATGAGCTATTCTAAAAAAAATGTGTTATATTAAGTTCTATACCATTATCCAATCAAATCAAACCTAATGATATACCTACAGTTTAACCAATTCCAGAAATTGTCTTCCTGTTATACTGATAGGGTTTTATGGACATTTAGCTCCTCAGAGCCACCAGAGGTCTAGCTATTTTTGTGACGTTAAAATACATCTGCACTGTGGCTACCTGAAAGCACCCATATGACGAAGGTTAACTTGATAGCCAAAAATCGTAGATAAGAAAGCATGTATAGCCTCAAGATTCCACCAAGCTGACCAGGTATGGTGTCCAATTATCGTGGGCCATTTTTATATAAATCTTAGTTTCATATTACTTCATAAGGAACCCAACTGACACAAATTCTCTTACATACCATGTGAAGCAGAAAAGTCATCATTAATTATTACAATTCTTGTGGAATGAATTAGTCTTATGCATTTGTCACAATAATTTCCAATATTTGTGTGTATTTGTCTTGAGACTGATGAAGCGCTGAAGCCAACATTCTGCATAGGTAACAACACGTATGTTTGGGAAGAACTAGGATTATCGGGAGACTATGAGGTACCTGCCTATGTCCTGCAACTAATAAAATCCAAAAATAGGCATTGAAAATTGTGATTTGCTAAAGAACATAGCTGCAGGAAATGATCATGAACATTTTGAGTATAGACCAGTGGTAAGCAATCACAATTCTTTAACATTAGGATTAATGGCGTGGCAATTATAATTAGAACCTGTTCCAAGGTGAGGTACTCCAGCACTCCAAAATAATTAAAAACCCCTCTTCTTTATTCATATAAAGACGAGTGGAATACAAAAAATTAAAATTCAGTGATGGATAACTAGATTTTAATTTATTGCATTAAATGAGTGTTCATATAAATAAAGAGTTTTTTTAAATGATTCTGCAGTGCCGAAGGACCTCACCTTTGAACTGGATGTTTGATCCTGCTTAACCTCATGTACCGCTGAATGTTTTCCCATTTAAAAAAAAAAAAAAATGCTTCAAAAATGGGTGAGAGCATCAATCTCTGATTTTCGATAATTAGGAATAGTCACATAAAGGTTCACTTTTGGAGGTGTCATATCATAAAATGTCATCCATTCGGATCTATAATATGGAAATCCCAACGGTATCTAGACTTAGCAGTTTGGCATTTTGCCCAGTTATTTCAATGTTCCTTTCTGGTATTTAGCCTAGAGACGGCTCACCCATTGAGATGATTGAGACTGCTTCCACATATTAGAAGTTGTATAAAAGTGAACCTTCATTTGAATTTTAATAAAAATTATCTTAAAAACAATCTGTGTTCTGTATATTAAAATGCATTCCTGAAATTTAAAATATATAATTTGACTGCATAAAATACTAAATTGGCCCAAAAGGCCACATAATCTGTATACTGAACCATAGCTGGTTTACCCCTCTTCTCTTTCATAACCATGGAAGAAGACTTGAATCACCCAGAGCTTAGGAATAAATTATGATTGAAACACCTAATGGGTTTCTAATTACCTAAGCACTTACTTGTTCCTTCCGGCTTTTTTCAGATTCATTTAGGCTCCTTCACACAAATGTGATCAGAAAATCTCTTTAGACAACTGTTATTTTCTTCTCAAGTAAATCAGGTCTGTTCTCGTAGGCCTTTCCCCAAGTAGCACTTTGCTGCATTACCACCAAGCGAATAGGCGACCTGTTCTCTGGCTCTGTCTCCGGAGCATACTCCTTACTAGGATCCTTTCCCCGGCAGTCGTACAACACACAGGAGACCAGAAAAACCAGCAGGAGAATGACATAACTGGCTACCAGAATTATTAAGTTTAGAGTCACTGGGTCAATTTCCAAGTAAAACTCCATTACATCTTTCACATTTTTTGCTCTACTTCTGGGCTATGGATTCCTTCAGTTCTGTCGGAGCAGGGAGAGGTGAATGGATTCTAATGGTTGCACAGGATTGTGTGGTAAAAATACATTTAATCCCCTCCACTCATTTCTAGTCTGCATGATTAAAGCGGCTCAATTTAATAACTTAATCCTCTCCCTTTGAAGACCACATAGAAGATGCATTTTGCCTGATTGAAATGAAAGCATGGTCATAGCAAGCTGATTAAATATGAAGATTGGTGATTCTATTATTTTTCTAATCATTTTATACTGATGATAATAAACTGACCTTTATTGGTTGTGCCAGGGGGGCATTTACTCATTGGAATGGCTATTTATTGATAAGGGCATTGGCTATAAAATTTCATCCTTTGAAATATTCAGCCTATTGTTAATAGGTAGTAAAGTGTAGTCGATATGATTTGGACCACTTAATGACATACTGATAAAATAACTGTGGTGATTGCAAACACACAGAATGGAAATATTTAGCTTTTTTAAGGCCAGGTAACTATCCTACAGTGACCCATGCATTAAAAATACCTGTAATTGCATATATTATGAAGTGTTTTTAAGGCCTCTGGGTTGATTTCTGGAAGAGGATGAACAAATGCGAGTACCACATAGCAAGAGTGTAGTGGCCCATGCAGGAGCCATGTAGCCAGATTTAAAATATACTAAATGGACAAAAAGTATAGAGAAACACCTCCTAATCATTGAATTCAGGTATTAAACTCAGTCCCATCGCCACAGGTATGAATTTCCATGACTGAATAGCTGCATGGAAGCCTTACATCACCAAGCATAATGCCAAGAGTTAGATAAAGTAGTGTAAGTATACTGCCACTGGACCCTGAAGCAGTGGAAATGTGTACTGTGGAGTGATGAATCACACTTGACTATCTGGTATTTGATGGAGGAGTTTAGATTTGTCAAACGCCAGGAGAACATTATCTACTTGACTGCATTGTGCAAACTGTGAAGTTTGGTGGAGGTGGAATAATATGGGGTAGTTTCCATGAATTTGTCCAAAGTGTCCTAATTAGAGTGAACATAATTCCTAATACTTCAGCACATCAAGGCTTTTTGGACAATTGTATGCTTTCAACTTTGTTGGGACAGTTTTGGTAAGGCCCTTTTCTTTTCCAACATGACTGTACCTTAATACACAAAGCACAGTCCATAAAGGCAAGGTTATCTGAGTTTGGTGACGAAGAACTTGACTTCAATCTCACCTTTGTGATGAAACAGAACCACGATTGCGAGCCATCTCTTCTCTTCCAGGATAAGTTTATGACCTCACAAATGCTCTTCTGGATGAATGGTCAAAAATTCCCAAAGACATCCTCCAAAATTTAGTAGAAGACTGAAAGCTGATATAGCTGCCATGGGGAACCAACTTTAGAATTAATGGATATATAATGGGATGTCAAACGCTCCTGGAAATGTAACGTGTATCTGGGTCAACATGGATTTCTATACAGTGTACCTCCAAATGTGCATTAAATATTCACCAAGTATGATCATATGCAAGTGTGGCGCCCCTGAGGGTTCAGTCGCCACAGAGGTACTGCACCTCCTCCTGAGGTGTGGTGCCCCACTATCCAGGTAAGGTGGAGAGACCTGACCACACTCCAACACCTGCATCCCACACAACATAGTAGTGTAGCAAAGCACCCTTTGGTGGTTCCCTGTGTGGCGCCCCTGAGGGTTCAGTCGCCACAGAGGTACTGCACCTCCTCCTGAGGTGTGGTACCCCACCATCCAGGTAAGGTGGAGACACCTGACCACACTCCAACACCTGCACCCCACACCACAAAGTAGTGTAGCGAAGCACCTTCGGCGGCTCCCTGCTTGGAGTGTAGCATAGCACCCCTTGGTGGCTCCCTTTTTGGAACACGAAACGTGCTGGGAGTTGGGTGGAGCTGAGTTTACATAAAAGAGCGGGAAGAGTTGAGTCAGTGATTCAGTCAGTCATTCATTCAGTCAGTGAGTGAGGATGTAGAAGGACAGAGAGTGAGACAGAGAAGATCCCCGGGAGAGGGATGGAAGAAGGAAGTGCTGCAGCAGGCCACAGTGATTTGGGTCTGCTGGCACAGGAAAGAGACAGAGAAAGGAAGCTTGATTCTCCATTGGGAAGAAGGATTAGCACGGAATGTAAGGAGAATAGGAGGACTAAGGATCAGGGTTGGAAGAGAGAACCCTTCCCAAGTTCACAGCGCAAGGCCGGGGTCCGGTCCCCGAGGTTGTATGGATACCAATGGTCCTGCAGCAGACACCGGAGGAATAGAAGTTGACATCACTTTATTCCCACACAAGACTTGGGGGCACAACAGCAACATAAGAGAGAGACGGGACTAAGTAGTAAGGAGTCCCTGAAGCAGGCTACAGCTGTCTGCCGTACAAGTAGAGTTCATAGGAACATCTGATAGGAGGAATTCCAGTGTAATTCAGTACTGTGAGTACTTCACTAAAGGCGCTAAGAGGGAGACGTTCAGAAAAGGCACATATGTTGGCGGAGTGTTGGAAAGGAGTACTTCGTCTTGCCTGGAAGTTGGCTGAGCTCCTGACCCGGAGGACACGGCACGGATGCGGGCACCTATACCTGCAACAGACTGTGAGTAAAGCTTTGGAACTACATGCCCCGATGTCCTCCACTTATTCCTGCGCCAACCCGGCCAGCACTGCTACATCCCTTGCGCCCGACACTACACCATCTAAGTGTCACTTTACTTACTCTGCCCTGGGACCACAGCCCTGCCTGTGGAGGGCTATAACATCATTGCTGCACCACACCATCTGTCTCAGAGGATCTGTTTGCAGCGTCGGCAACATCTTCATTGCCGAACACCACTGGTGGCATCACGACTCATTCATTCATAAACTCTAATCATCATAAGCGCACCAAACTTTCCCCCCTTTTACAATTGGCGCCCAGGGCCACGGGCCGGGTCCCAGCTGCCGTGACATCTCCCATTGAAGCTCATCGTGCCCGGTACCGAGTACCCCCACAGCCCTGGGAGGGCGTCCCACAAGTGTTTGTGATTATAATATGTTTCTCTGATAGAATAAGGTATTGATAAATGTAGTAGCTAATGGTCTTATTGCCAATTTTATGATGTTTGCCATTTGATTTTTTTACTGTACAGAAACAGTCCTACTTTTTGGCAGCAACATGAGACATCTGGTCTAATGTTTGCATCATCTGTTCTTACTGTTGGCTTAAAATGATAAACGGAACTAAGAGACTGACTGTAAAATAGTGACCCAATTAAATGCAAATAAATGATCTGCAATCCAAACATGATAAATGTTTAACAGGAATTGTCTTCTGATAAACCTGCGATATTCTGTTGGTGCGCATGACTGTTTAATCAGATATTGCCCTTTAATATTTTACTACTTCTTACTTTGGGAATGTTGCAGATCAGATCAGTTTTTAGTCTCACTGACAATTTAATTTATTTTTGGAGTACGTTATCATATTTTTTGCACTATGAAGTGGAATCAAGTTAAGATTCCAAAACATAAAAAAATGGGAATTTATTCCATGGCTGTCAAAAGTAAAGGAGAAGGCTAAAGCCCCCGTCACACATAGCGATCTTGCTAGCGAGATCGCTGCTGAGTCACAAGTTTTGTGACACAACAGCGATCTCACCAGCGAGATCGCTGTGTGTGACACTGACCAGCGACCGGCCCCCCTGCCGGTTATCGCTGATTGTCCTGGAATGGCCAGGACATTTTTTGGATCGTTAATCTCCCGCTGGCCAGCACGCATCGCTGTGTGTGACAGGCGGGAGACCAGCGATCAGCGAGCAGGAGCTGGTAACTAAGGTAAATGTCGGGTTTCTAAGCTGTGCGCAGCGCTTACAAACCCGATGTGTACCTTAGTTACCAGCGCGCTGGTGCAGGGAGCTGGTAACCAAGGTACACATCGGGTTTCTAAGTGCCGCGCTCTGCTTAGAAACCCGATGTGTACCTTGGTTACGAGCTCACTGCACCAGCACGCTGGTAACTAAGGTACACAGTGGGTAACTAAGCAACGTGTGTCGCTTGTTACCCTCCTGTCGCTGGTGCTGATCGCTGGTGAAGCTGCCTGTTTGGCAGCTCACCAGCGATCATGTAGCGACACACCAGCGATCTTGACAAGGTAATATCGTTGTCAGGATCGCTGATGCATCGCTATGTGGGCCCTAACACTAATCTAGGGAAAGTCATATGTATATGAGGAATGTATATATTTTTTTCTGTGGTTGTCCAGGGTAAAACTTGTTGTTAATGTCTAGTGATATAAAGAATATTAGGGATGTGTTTTTTTTATTTCCTGATGATGTAGAGAAAAATAGGGAAAAATACCTAATGGTCTAGAGTACATAAGGGATTGAAATTTAGTTATCTCATGATATATAGTTAAATGGGGCAATATCTGGTAGTCTAGGGTATAGAGTTAAAGTGGTTGCCCCAGGAGCAAAGTACATTTTAATCAATAGACCTTGGAATAAAAATAATTTCCACAATTATGTGTTAAAAAAATGTCCCTGTGCTGAGATAATCTTATAAATGTGCCCCTGCTGTGTTCTGTGTATTGGCTGTGTATGGCCATGCAGGAACATGGTCTGATCATACCACATCTCCTGGGCAGGGGAGTGAGCAAAAGAGAGTATACAAACAGGACAGCATGGGATGTCAGTTGTTTCTTTCTGGGAGGCAAAATATTTCCTTGTCTGTTTTTAAACAATATTTTACCTCAAAGAGAAAATCATCTGTGATCCCGTGCTGTAATTCCTGTATACTTTTTTTGCAGCCTCCCCTACCCAGAGATGTGGTACGATCAGACCATATTCCTGCACGGTCAGACACAGCCATTACACAGTACATATCAGGGGCACATTTATAAGATTATCTCAGCACAAGAACATTTTATTTAAACCAATCCAATTACAGAACTTATTATTATTCCAAGATCTATTAACTAAAATTTACTTTGCTTGTGGGAGAAACCCCTTTAAGTATTTTGTTTTCTGGTGACCAGGGAACAATTGGGTGTTTTTCACTAATGCTTTGGTAACACATGGTTTCTACCATCGATAGTGAAGGAGTGACATACTCCTGTGCTGCTGCTGATAAATCCACAAGAAAAATTTATTAAACAGGTTTACAGGGTCAACTCACTTTCAATGTCGCGCAGGACCTCTTCATCAGGTCAGAAGCCTTGACCAAGTTTCTGTCCTGATGAAGAGGTCCTGCTCGACCTCAAAACGCGTTGACCCTGTAAACCTGTTTAATACTTTTTTATCCATTGAAAACCATTGTGGATACATCAGCAGCAGCGCAGGAGTGACATCTCCTTCCCGATCGATTCACATTGTTTGGTCCCTCCAGTGGCCGATGTCCTTGCAGCTGCTGATACATATTTCATGCCAGTTACATGTTGCTCTGTAGCAACGATACAAGGTGAGTGGATCCCTTTCCTTGACACCTTTTTGTTACCAGTTAAGACCCTATTGTGCTTTCTTTCTTTCCCAGTTTCGTTGTTTGCATGGTTTCTGCTATGTGACTTGTGGTGTCCTGTCCAATACGAAGCTCTCGTGATCCGATAGTGAGGGCACTGTGTTATATTTTTCTCTCTATGATGGACAGTCAGGTTCACGGAACATTTTTGATTGAATTGTAAAAAAAAAGTATTATTTTGTTTTGTTGTATATATGACAAAAAAACAGTCTTTATGGCTTTAGTTATGCTAGCCATACCTCTTGTGAGCATAGTTCTCATTTAAAGAGCTGACAGATGGTACACTATGGGTTAGGCCAATTTAGGACAATCTTTGGGATTTGACATAATTTGGTTCTTCTTCTATGAAGAATACCACTGGAAGAATTAAATTTTGGTTTTCCCCCTAAGGTGGCCCATACAACCACGTTCTAATCTGCAGTCAGATATTTCAGTAGATTTACTTGAGGAGTAACGTCCATAAGCGTTATACATGTCCATCTGAACCATTTTGATTGCATTTTTGTACAATTTTTTTTAAGTATTCCTGTGTTTGCTAAGGAAGAAATAGCAGTAAATGCATATTTCATAAATGTAGGAACCATGCAGGTGATATATCTGATTCCAGGCTGCCCCTTCCCCAGCCAGTAGCTCGCAAAACCTATTCTCTGCTCCAGGTAAGCAGTATGATGGGGCTGTTTTGGGCATAACCCATATGGAGAAAACTCTAAAAAAGCAATGAAGTATGTTTTCACTCAAATCATAATGCAAATAGATTTGTTACTGACAAATTACACATATGGATATATATATATATATATGTTTGTGTGACTTTTCTATCAAGCAGTAAGTCTATTGCTGTCCATGTATATTTGATCTTTTCTAAGTGTACCAACCTAGTTCAATTTAAAAGGGTGAGATATTGCTGAGTCTACAAATTCTTCAATGTTCAGAGCTGATTAGATTGGAAGTTGAAATTCATAGATTTGCTCCATCTTGTGTCTGATGATAATATTGCAACTGCCAAACCTATATCATAGTACATTCCGGGCAAATACTTGAGAACTAAGCACTATGTATTTATTTATGTAGTCAATTATTAATACAGTCATTGCCTTGCCAAGCTAGGGTTCACAGCTTCAATCCACACAATACAGTAGGTTTTCCTTATGATTCATGGCTTTTTTCCAGCTTCTCTCATTCTCACATTTCAAGGACAATTTAGTACATTTATTGACTTCCTATCAAAATGAACCTACTGTATGTAAGAGAGTAAAATTATATTGTGAGCTCCATTGTGGAAGATGACTGTGCGGTCCTCTGACAAACCCCTGACTCGCTTGCCTTCTCTGCTGGGTGTCAAGGACGTCTGCTTGGATTGATTGCTGAATCTCCCTGGCTGCAGTAATTATTGATTGCATAACATGCCATAAACAACTGGACATACTTGTGAAACTATTTTATGCAATTTACTGTTACAAAATTGTGTAATAATTGCATTTTCAATAACATTAGAACTTGTTTAGACTTGGATTAAGTTCTCACATTACATTTTGATTGATCATTAGTGTTGAGCGATACCATCCGATACCGTGAAATATCTGATCGGATTGGATCGGACCGATACCCAAAAAGTATCGGATATCGCCGATTCCGATACCGGAAACCAATGAAAGTCAATGGGACAGAAATATCAGAATTAAAATAAACCCTTTCTTTCCTTGTAGGTTAATTCTACATGAAGGAAAACAACTAAGAATAATGTAGAATGTATTGGGGGAGGTGGAGGAGACATTAAAGGCATAGAGGTTTAGCCCAATCAAATGGAATAGCAGGAATAATTTTTTTTTAAAGACATTCAGAGTTACAAAGATATTGACTATGTTAACTTTTTTATATTTTGTCAGATATGTATGTTTCACTACTTCCATGCTCTTCACCTTCTTTTCTCCCACACTTTCTCCTTCATCATCCTCAGCAGCAGCATCTTTTTCATCAACTTCTTCTTCACCTTATTCATCTTCTTCTTCACCTTCTTCCTATTATTCTTTTTTTTAAATTCCTCATATTCTTCATATTCAACTATTATTCTTCTTCATATTCTACTTCTTCATCTTCTTCCTATTCTTCTTCTTCATCATGTTCTTATTTGTGACAGGCATTCCTGTAGTTGTTATCTATAAAAGTTTGAAGATTACACCTTTCGTTCTGCCTGTCACAAAAGATTTACAACAGGATTTGTCAGCGTTCAGTTTGGCCTGCAGCAGCAGGCATTTTCCAGGGGCACCACGAGGAGGAACGGACTCACCCCCATACACTGCTTAGTCTTCTTCTGCTTATAATTTAGATAATATCTTTTGCTCTGATTTTTAGTCTTATGCTTTTTGTTCTTCTGCTTCTTGGTCTTCTGCTTCTTGGTCTTCTGTCTCTTGTTGTTCTGTATCTTGGTGGTTGTCTTCATGTTCTTTGTCCTCTTGGTCATCTTCTTCAGGGTCATCTTTTTGGTCTTCTTCGGGGTGGTCTTCCGGGTCGTCGTCTTCAGGGTCATCGTTTTCGTGGTCGTCGTCTTCTTCGGGGTGGTCTTCAGGGTCGTCGTCTTTAGGGTCGTCGTCAGGGAGATCCAGAGTGATAACTAAAAACCATTTCCAAAAGCTTGAACTTAGAAATGTAGCAGAAGGTACAAGAAGGCTGAGGAACTGCCGAGAAGCAGCTGATGGTACTGGAACCCGGATGGGTAGCAGAAGGAACAAGAGCCAATGGCACTACCAAGGACCAGCTGATGGTACTGGAACCCAGTTACTAAGCAGGAGCTACCTGTGCTAGAAAGCACTAACAAGGACCAGCAGACGTTGCTGGAACTCGGATACTGAGGAGTCACCTAAGCCAAAGGCACTGCCGAGAACCAGCTGACGGTGCTGGAACCCGGATGGGTAGCAGAAGCTGCAAGAGCCAATGGAACTAGTGAGGACCAGATGACGGTGCTGGAACCCAGAGGGGCAGCAGAAGGAACAAGAGCCAATGGCACTACCGAGGACCAGCTGATGGTGCTGGAACCTGGTTACTAAGCAGGAGGTACCTGTGCTAGAAAGCACTATGAAGGACCAGCAGACGTTGCTGGAACTCAGATACCGAGAAGGAGGCACCTAAGCCAAAGGCACTGTCGAGAACCAGCTGACGGTGCTGGAACCCGGAAGGGTAGCAGAAGCTGGAAGAGCCAATGGAACTAGCAAGAACCAGCTGATGGTGCTGGAACCTGGAGGGACAGCAGAAGGAACAAGAGCCAATGGCACTACCGAGGACCAGCTGACGGAATGTGGACAGAGCAGGAGACGTTGCTGGAACTTGGATACCGAGAAGGAGGCACCTAAGCCAAAGGCACTGCCAAGAACCAGCTGACGGGAGCAGCTGGTGTTACTGAACCCCACTAACACTGGAGCATGTGTTTTTCTCTGTGCAGACGGCACGTCTGAGCAGCAACTGGCGGTGTTGGAGCCCAGGGTCATTCATGGAGTAGGCTAAGGCCGAATTGGAGCAAGTTTAATATCTGATGTTGGGAAGAATGTGGAGGCAGCAGGAGACTTTGCCGGACACACAGCAGGGGAGCAGCTGGCGTTACTGAACCCCACTAACACTGGAGCTAGTGTTTTTCTCCGTGCAGACGGCATGTCTGAGCAGCAACTGGCGGTGTTGGAGCCCAGGTTCAATCAGGGTTTAGGCTGAGGCCTAATTGGAGCAAGTTTTATATCTGATGTAGTTTGAATGTGGAGGCAGCAGGAAACTTTGCCGGACACACAGCAGGGGAGCAGCTGGCATTACTGAACCCCACTAACACTGGAGCATGTGTTTTCCTCTGTGCAGGCGGCACTTCTGAGCAACAACTGGCGGTGTTGGAGCCCAGGTTCAATCAGGGTTTAGGCTGAGACCTAATTGGAGCAAATTTTATATCTGATGTAGTTTGAATGCGGAGGCAGCAGGAGACTTTGCCAGACACACGGCAGGGGAGCAGCTGGCGTTACTGAACCCCACTAACACTGGAGCATGTATTTTTCTCTGTGCAGACGGCACGTCTGAGCAGCAACTGGCGGTGTTGGAGCCCAGGGTCACTCATGGAGTAAGCTAAAGTCGAATTGGAGCAAGTTTAATATCTGATGTTGGGATGAATGTGGAGGCAGCAGGAGACTTTGCTGGACACACAGCAGGGGAGCAGCCGGCGTTACTGAACCCCACTAACACAGGAGCTAGTGTTTTTTTCTGTGCAGATGGCATTTCTGAGCAACAACTGGCGGTGTTCGAGCCCAGGGTCATTCATGGAGTAGGCTAAGGCCGAATTGGAGCAAGTTTAACCCCTTCCTGACATGAGACGTACTATCCCGTCCATGGGACCCGGCCCCTATGCCCATGGACGGGATAGTACGTCTACAGCGATCAGCGGCGCCCACGTGGTGAGCGCCGCTGATCGCGGCCGGGTGTCAGCTGATTATCACAGCTGACACCAGGCACAATGTGTCAGGGGCGGTCACGGACCGCCCCCGACACATTAACCCCTTGCACACCATGATCAAACATGATCGCGGTGTACCGGGGGTTAAAGGGAAGCATCGGCAGGGAGGGGGCTCCCTCCTTGCTTCCCTGAACCCCCCACGGCAGCGCAATGTGCAGCACTGCTGCGGGGAGCTCCTGTCCTGCAGGCCCCCGAATCCAAGATGGCGACGGGGGCCTTCGGGGGCCTGTAGGAAGCTGACTTACTCAGTGCCTGCAAAGCGCAGGCATGAGGAAGCCTTCTGCAGTGCCTGTGACAGATTGCTGATCTGTCACAGTGAAATTAAAAAAAAATCGCCAAATAAATTAGAAAAAAAAAAAAAATATTCCCCCAAATAAATCCATTTTTTAGAATTAAAAAAATAAACAAACAATAAAAGTACACATATTAGGTATTGCCGCATCCGTAACGACCCGCCCTATAAAACTGTCCCATTAGTTAACCCCTTTAGCGAACCCCTTAAAAAATAAAAATAAAAAACGAAGCAAAAAATAATGATTTATTATCATACCGCCAAACAAAAAGTGTAATAACGCACGATCAAAAAGACGCATATAAATATCCATGGTACTGCTGAAAACGTCATCTTGTCCCGCAAAAAACGAGCCACCACACAGCATCATCAGCGAAAAACTAAAAAAAGTTATACCTCACAGAATAAAGCGATGCAAAAATAATTATTTTTTATATAAAATAGTTTTCATTGCATAAAACTGACAAAACATAAAAAAAGACCTAAATAAGGTATCTCTGTAAGCGTACTGACCCGAAGAATAAAACCGCTTTATCAATTTTATCGCAAGCGGAACGGTGTAAACGCACCCCCCCAAAAGAAATTCATGAAACGCTGGTTTTTGTTCATTCTGCGTCCCAAAAATCGGAATAAAAAGTGATCAAAAAATGTCACGTGCCCAAAAATGGTACCAATAAAAACGTCAACTCGTCCCGCAAAAAATAAGACCTCACATGACTCGGTGGGTCAAAATACGGAAAAATTAGAGCTCTCAATATGTGGTGATGCGAAAACTATTTTTACAATAAAAAGCGTCTTTTAGCGTGTGACAGCTGCCAAACATAAAAACCGCCATAAATAGTAAATCAAACCCCCCGTTATCACCCCTTAGTTAGGGAAAAATAATAAAATAAAAAAAATGTATTTATTTCCATTTTTCCATTAGGGTTAGGGTTTTGGCTAGGGTTAGGGTTAGGTTAGGGCTAGGGTTAGGGTTAGGGTTAGGGCTGAGATTAGGGTTAGGGGTGTGTTGGGGTTCGGGTTGGAGTTAGAATTGGGGGTTTCCACTGTTTGGGCACATCAGGGGCTCTCCAAATGCAACATGGCGTCTGATCTCAATTCCAGCCAATTCTGAGTTGAAAAAGTCAAATGGTGCTCCTTCCCTTCCAAGCTCTGCCATGCGCCCAAACAGTGTTTTACCCCCACATGTAGGGTATCAGCCTACTCAGGTCAAATTGCAAAGCAATTTTTGGGGTCGAATTTCTCCTGTTACCCTTAGGAAAATAAAAAATTGGGGGCAAATTCATTTTTGTGGAAAAAAATGATTTTTTTATTTTCACGTCCGAGCGTTATAAACTTCTGTGAAGCACTTGGGGGTTCAAAGTGCTCACCACACATCTAGATAAGTTCCGTGGGGGGCCTAGTGTCCAAAATGGGGTCAATTGTGGGGAGTTTCAATAGTTTAGGTACATCAGGGGCTCTCCAAACGCACATGACACCCGCAGACCATTCCATCAAAGTCTGCATTCCAAAATGTCACTGCTTCCCTTCCGAGCCCCGACGTGTGTCCATACAGTAGTTTTCTCCCACATATGGGGTATCAGCATACTCAGGACAAATTGGACAACAACTTTTGGGGCCCAATTTCTCCTGGTACCCTTGGGAAAATAAAAAATGGTGACTAAAAGATCATGCTTGTGGAAAAAATACAAATTTTTTATTTTCATGCCCGGGCGTTATAAACTTCAGTGAAGCACTGGGGGGTTCAAAGTGCTCACCACACATCTAGATAAGTTCCTTGGGGGGTCTAGTTTACAAAATGGTGTCATTTGTGGGGGGTTTCCACTGTTTAGGTACATCAGGAGTTTTCCAATCGCGACATGGTGTCCGATCTCAATTCCAGCCAAAAACGTCAAATGGTGCTGCTTCCCTTCCAAGCTCTGCCATGCGCCCAAATAGTGGTTTACCCCCACATGTGGGGTATCAGCGTACTCAGGACAAATTGCACAATAACTTTTAGGGTCCTGTTACCCTTGGGAAAATAAAAATTGGGGTGAAAAAATCATTTTTGTGGAAAAAATATGATTTTTTAATTGTACCGCTGTACGTTATAAACTTCTGTAAAGCCCTTGTGGGTTCAAAGTTCTCACCACATATCTAGATAAGTTCCAAAATGGGGTCACTTGTAGGGGGTTTCCACTGTTTAGGTACATCAGGGACTCTCCAAACGTGACATGGCGTCCGATCTGAATTCCAGCCAATTTTGCATTGAAAAAGTCAAACGGCGCTCCTTCCCTTCTGAGCTCTGCCATGCGCCGAAACAGTCGTTCCCGCCCACATATCAGGTATCAGCGTACTCAGGACAAATTGCACAATAACTTTTGCCATCCAATTTCTCCTGTTACCCTTGGTAAAATAAAAAAAATTGAACCTGAAGTATTTTTTTTTGAAAAAAGTTAGATGTTCATTTTTTTTTAAATATTCAAAAAAATTCCTGTGATGCACCTAAAGAGTTAATAAACTTCTTGAATGTGGTTTTGAGCACCTTAAGGGGTGCAGTTTTTAGAATGGTGTCACTTTTGGGTATTTTCTATCATATAGACCCCTCAAAGTGACCTCAAATGTGATGTGGTCCTAAAAATAAAATGGTGTTGTAAAAATGAGAAATCGCTGGTCAACTTTTAACCCTTATAACTTCCTAACAAAAAAAATTTGGTTCCAAAATTGTGCTGATGTAAAGTAAACATGTGGGAAATGTTAGTTATCAAGTTTGTTGTGTGCTGTATCTCTGTGATTTAAGGGCATAAAACTTCAAAGTTGGAAAATTGCAAAATTTTCAAAATTTTCACCAAATTTCCGTTTTTCCCACAAATAAACGCAAGTTATTTGAATGAAATTTTACCACTACCATGAAGTACAATATGTCACGAGAAAACAATGTCAGAATCACCGGGATCCATGGAAGCGTTCCAGAGTTATGACCTCATAAAGGTACAGTGGTCAGAATTGTAAAAATTGGCCCGATCATGAAAGTGCAAACCACCCTTGGGGGTGAAGGGGTTAATATCTGATGTTGGGTTGAATGTGGAAGCAGCAGGAGACTTTGCCGGACACACAGCAGGGGAGCAGCTGGCGTTACTGAACCCCACTAACACAGGAGCATGTGTTTTTCTCTGTGCAGACGGCACTTCTGAGCAGCAACTGGCGATGTTGGAGCCCAGGGTCATTCATGGAGTAGGCTAAGGCCGAATTGGAGCAAGTTTAATATCTGATGTTGGGATGAATGTAGAGGGAGCAGGAGATATTGCTGGACACACAGCAGAGGAGCAGCTGGCGTTACTGAACCCCACTAACACTGGAGCATGTGTTTTTCTCTGTGCAGACGGCACTTCTGAGCAACTACTGGCGGTGTTGGAGCCTAGGGATTACAGTTCAGGTGGTAGAAACATGAACACAATAGGAGACCTGTATACTGTTGCCAACCAATTTATACTGGAAGAGGACTATCAATTTCTGGCGAGATCCAGGCCTTGTTCTTTTTCAGAAAAGTAAGCCGGTCAACATTATCGGAGGATAGTCGCGTGCGACGGTCTGTTAGTACACCACCTGCGGCACTAAAGACGCCTTCCGATAATACACTAGCAGCAGGGCAAGCCAGCACCTCCAATGCATACTGGCTAAGCTCTGGCCATGTATCCATCTTAGAGACCCAAAGCTTGAAGGGGAAAGAGCCGTCTTGGAGTACACTGAGAGGGCAAGACTTGTAGTCTGTCACCATCTGACGGAAACGTTGCCTCCTGCTGACTGGAGCCGTCTGTGATGGTGTAGACATTTGTGGCGGGCACACAAAACTTTGCCACATTTGGGCCATGGTGGTCTTGCCTTGTGCTGAGGCGCTGCCTCTGCTCCCTCTTTGTGCAGAGCTTCCTCCACAGCCTCGACGCACAGTGCTGCTTTGTAAAGCACTAGCAGCACTGCTCTCGGGTGGAATGGACAACATGATGGAATGCACCAGTGTGTCTAAGTACATGGCTAGGAAATGAGGTAAAGGAAGTTGGGGTGTAGCGAAAGAAGTGAATAAATATATAAATCTGCAGGACTGAGAGCAGTGTAGGTTGGATTAATTGATCTATTTCGGGATTGGGTTACTTTAAAGTTATCCCATGATTTATGGGTGGTGAATTTCAGGCTACATGTAGTGGTTGGTATTTAAGTTGAGGGCTATTCTTCCAAAATCTCACTTTTCCAGTGCTTCCATTTTTGATAACCTCAATTCTTGTTCATAATTGACTTGGCTTCTATACCACATCATGGGATTATTTAATCATGGTCCTACATGTCCATTTACTTATGGGTGGAATAAAGGCTAATCATTTTGAAGGTGTGGGGGAAATCACATATTTTGGTATTAAGGTTATGATCAACCCCAACTCAAGCCACAATTAAACAACAAAATGTGCTGTTGTTTTTTTTTTAAGCGCATGTCTTGGTTATCTGTCATTAGTATCAACCCTCCTATGCCGTCTATACTGACTTGCAGGTTCTGGAAAGTTGAACAAAATGATACCTTGTTATCTGTGATCCAGTGTCTTATTACAGAGAAAGCCACATTTTTGATGAGCTGTGCCATACATCTTACACTGTTTCTTCTGTATGCATATTAATCAATGTACAGTGTACCCAATAATGTGCCCATTTATCATCCACTGCTGTTACCTATAGATGTCCAATATTCAGTGGAACTTTAGTACTATTAGTATTATTTTTCATAGTAGGCAATGGGATATTGGAGATCCTGAGCTAGGGAACTTATCAGGTGGATGTAGTATAAGTTGTCAAAGGGAAAGGGTTATAAGTAGGAATGAGCAAACCTGAACTGTAAGTTGTCCGGTACCGAACCAAGAACTTTTCACAGGATATCTGATATATTGTTCGGCTTCAGATGCCTAATAAAGTTTGTTGAAAGGCTGCAGCACAGCCGATCAACAAGCTTTTAGGCTGTAGGCACTTCCGAAGCCATCACAGCCATGCCGAGTATTGTTATCGGTATGATTGCCTGACACACTTCATGACCGGGACTGTATAAATGCCGGATCATGGGTGCCGTCACCATTCTGCTCGCCTTACTGTAGGAGTAAGATGAAGCTGGAGTGAGGGACAGATTTTGACTGCGCACTCTGCCACAAATCCGCTGTGCGCACTCTACACTTGACTCAGTCGAAGTGCTGTGCCAAAAGCCACTGTGTGCAATCTGCAACCCATATCTGTGGAAGTAATGTGCCAAAAGTCGCTGTGTGTACTCTGCAACACCACCTGTGATAGTACTGTGCCAAAATGTGCTGTGTGTACTCTACAACCATGTCTGTGATCATACTGTGCCAAAAACTGCTGTGTATGCTCTGTGACCAAGTCTGTGATACTACTGTGGGAAAATCTTCTATGTGTATTCAGCAACCCTGCCTGTAGGAGTACTGTACCAAAAAAGCTGCTGTGTGTACTTTGCCTTTTGTAGGTAAAATAATTTTACTGTACTACTGTGTCTATATGAGTAGTGTGGCAAAAAATAAATCTACTCTTTACAGCACACAATTTCAGGCCCCCATTGGCTTTGTGGGTGCTATTTTAACTGTCGGAAGCAAAGAGAGCTGTCAATTTCGCTCTGACGTGCTCATGCTGCTGCTTTCCGCTCACCTCTTTGCAGACTGTCCCATGTCAGCTTCCTCCTGGTCTTTTGCTCAGCCCACTCTTCCAGGGGCCGTCCGTCTGATGCACTCACCATGTCACTCATTGCTCCCGCTGACTTTGCCTTTGGCCATGCCTCTTTCACTCATCTCTTGCTAGATGGGCCTTGATTTATTTTAAAAATGTGCCCTCTTCCAGAACCTCCATTCTGGGGCAAATAGGAGAGAGCAATTAGTTCCAGCTGCGTGTAAAATTCTTTCTTTATTTCTTCAATAAAAATACATAAATCTTCATAATGTGTGCCCCAACATGGACAACGGCAACGCGTTTCGATCTAAAAGATCTTTGTCAAAGCCATAAAGACACATAGGTCATGTCTACTTTACATAATACATGTAGTCCAATGGCATTCAAAGAATACAATCATGTGACAATCTATAAAACTACAAATCACAAATTTAAATATAAAAATTAAAACATATTGTGAAAAGGCAATATTTCACTCTTTAACAGTAATGAAGCATTAGGTCATTTCTTTTATTCAGACCTTGCGGAGATCGAGTATTAAGGTGAAAAATCCAAAAAGCCTCTCTTGTTAAGAGACGTCGCTTGGAGTCTCCACCACGGAAAGGAATTTTAACCTGTTCTATTCCCTGCACTCTGAAGCCAGAGATATTGCGGGCATGATGTGTAATGAAGTGCTGGGATACAGCTGACAAATTGCGATTTAAATTATTCATGTTGTAAATGTCAGATAAATGTTCCCTAATGCGCACCTTCATTTTCCTAGAGGTGCAACCAATATATGACAATTTACATATTGTGCAATCTATTTTATATATTATATTGGTAGAGTTGCAATTTATGTATTGTTTTATATTGTAATACACTGTCTCCCCAGCATTAGAAAAATTCTTAGTGACATTTGCATATCTACATGTCTTGCAATTAGTTGTTCCGCACCTAAAAAAAACCCTTATATGTCAACCATGTTTTATCTGATTTTTTATTACTATTATCAGAGAATAAATTTGGCGATAGTTTATCACCCAGTGTGGGAGCTCTCCTCGATACTATATTTATACCCGGCGCCAAAATTTCTGCTAATTTGGTGTCCTCATATAGAATAGGTAAATATTTGTTTATGATTTTTTTAATATGAGAAAATTGTCGACTAAACTGAAAACAAATATATGGTTTTTTACCTATACTAGACTCATTCATGTTTCTGCTAGTAGAAATCATATCAGTTCGATTTTTACTTTCTATTATCTTTCGTGCTCGATTTAAGGACCAGTTCGGATACATACGATTTTTTAGTTTTTTACTCATATGTGCCAATTCACCATTTAAATTGCTTTCTTCACTGCAATTACGTTTAACCCTCGTATATTCCCCCACCGGTATTGCTTTGAGAGTATGCTTGTCATGTGCAATCTGCAACCCATATCTGTGGAAGTAATGTGCCAAAAGTCGCTGTGTGTACTCTGCAACACCACCTGTGATAGTACTGTGCCAAAATGTGCTGTGTGTACTCTACAACCATGTCTGTGATCATACTGTGCCAAAAACTGCTGTGTATGCTCTGTGACCAAGTCTGTGATACTACTGTGGGAAAATCTACTATGTGTATTCAGCAACCCTGCCTGTAGGAGTACTGTACCAAAAAAGCTGCTGTGTGTACTTTGCCTTTTGTAGGTAAAATAATTTTACTGTACTACTGTGTCTATATGAGTAGTGTGGCAAAAAATAAATCTACTCTTTACAGCACAAAATTTCAGGCCCCCATTGGCTTTGTGGGTGCTATTTTAACTGTCGGAAGCAAAGAGAGCTGTCAATTTCGCTCTCGCGTGCTCATGCTGCTGCTTTCCGCTCACCTCTTTGCAGACTGTCCCATGTCAGCTTCCTCCTGGTCTTTTGCTCAGCCCACTCTTCCAGGGGCCGTCCGTCTGATGCACTCACCATGTCACTCATTGCTCCCGCTGACTTTGCCTTTGGCCATGCCTCTTTCACTCATCTCTTGCTAGATGGGCCTTGATTTATTTTAAAAATGTGCCCTCTTCCAGAACCTCTATTCTGGGGCAAACCCTGGCATTAGCACATCCCCTCTTCAGGGTTGAACCTTCAATAGGCGGAGCACCTTTTTCACTTCCTTGGGTGCTGTTCACTCCCATGATGGGCCGCATGTCTTCACCTCAGACTACAGGTCTTCTCTATCTTGGGATCCATGCTGTTGAATGCCATCTTAGTTTGCTTAATTTTCAGGTACTGTCATATTTGCATCACCATTGACCATTTTGGAATTTATATGCTGTACCATTTCAGGTTGTTCATTTTATGGCACTTCCTAATTTGTGCCACAAGCTTTCTTCACCCCGCTTTCTCCTTGTGAGGAACCCGTATCCTGCCAACTACACCAAATGTAATAGGTCCCAGGGTGGTAGTTATGGGCAAGTATAATACAATTGGCACACTGGCCTGCTAAACCAATTGGGGGACCTTTGGGTACCTGGGTGTGTGTGAAGAGCAGTGTTTTGGTGAGGTATCAGCTTGTACTTGCAGAATCCTCTTTACTTATTAACACATTCAGATACTGTGAGTAGCATGTAACACATTTTCTTTGATGTTTTTTCACGGCAACTGAACTTTCACGGTGATGATGGACACAGACTTAGTTCTTATACTATAGATCACTGCAGAGTGTTTCATCCCTAAGGGTAAATCCGTCTCCTTGGAACCTTGACATAAGGGAGCTCCTGCTCAAGTTTACTGTTCCCGCTACCTGGCTATCCTGAAACCACCTTCTAGGCAAGGCTTAGTCTTCCACCAGTTACCCACATAATCATGGCCCCAGTTCCAACAAATAAGAAGATAGAAAAGGAGTACTATTCCATTATCTCTAGCTGGAGTATTCAGGCGTGGTTAAGGCATGGTTTCCTGCTTTGCACGGAACTCTTAGGCAACAGCCTTGGGAAGAGTTGCAAGGCAAACTGACTGTGACTGCCAGCAGGGCCGGTGTCACGAGCGCTTCAGATGTGACAGGCTATCATCCTGCGTCAGGCCTCAGAAGGTCTGAGCGCCTGTCCATACAGACTGCTCCCTGAACCATCTGCCTCTAGGACCCAGCGTCGACCTCCTCCTGCCCTGAGAAGTTTGGATCTATTTAGTTAGTGGCTCAGTTGTGACCCAGTGTGGGTAATTGCTTCATTTCCACTTCTGCTTGCTAGAGTGGTGGACCTTCTCAGAGTGCTCCAGGTTGGTGTCTGGAATCACTCTACTGTATTCGTATCTGGTGATCCAGCTAAGTGTTCCCCTGTTTGTCTCACCTTACCGTCTTTAGTTTAGCAGAGACTGCCTAGAGCGCATCTCCCTCCCATTCCCTATTCAGGACTAGGCACCAGGGAGATTCAGGGCCTCAGGTTCCGGCTCGGCGATTGGTGAGGAATCAATATAGGGACTCGTTAAATGTTCTAGGGAGAGATTAGATCTAGCCTAGGGGTCTCCATATCCCTTCCTTAGTGTCTGGGCCCCCTTGCCCATTTCCGTTTATGTTACACTTGGTTTTCCCTCACCGTGCATGACAGCCGGTTTTAGACAAAGTGGGGCCCCAAATGCTTACATATTGCAACATCACAGAGAAACATTTTGGTTGTATTTACATGCGCTGAGTTCAGGCCGTTAAGCGAGTGATCGACAATAATGAAGTTGTTCGATGCTTGTTTTCTGACCTCCTTACTCCAACTGAGGAAGAAAGATGGGGATAGTCCTCAATACAGTATTATGCAGGTCCCATATAGTACATATATTATAATGCACTGACCATGGTACTTAATAGAGTATAATGCAGCCCCTCTCAGACTATAATGCTACTGCAGCCCACCTCAGAGTATAATGCAGCCCCCTCATAGATTATACTGCACCCCCCTCATAGATTATAATGTAGCCCCCCTCATAGGGTATAATGCAGTCCCCTCATAGGGTATAATGCAGCCCTCCCCATAGAATATAATGCAGCCCCCCTCAGAGTATAATGCAGCATCTCACACAGTATAATGTAACCCCATCATAGAGCATAATTCAGCCCCCTCAGAGCATACTGCAGCCCCCTCAGAGTATACTGCAGCCCCCTCATAGGATATAATGCAGTCCCACACACAGAGTACAATGTAGTCCCCTCATAGAGTACAATGTAGTCCCCTCATAGAGTACAATGTAGTCCCCTCATAGAGTATAATGTAGTCCCCTCAAAGAGCATAATGCATCCCCCTCAAAGAGCATAATGCAGCCTCCTCAGAGTATAATGCAACCACGCACAGTATAATACAGCCCCCCTCACAGTATATTTCAGCCCCCCCAAAAAAACACACAGAGTATAGTGCAGCCCTCACATACACGGTATAATGTAGCCCCTCCACAGACAGTATAATGCAGCCCCCCACACAGAATAGTGCAGCCCCCCACACAGTATAATGCAGCCCCCCACATACACATTATAGTGCAGTCCCCACACACAGTATAATACAGCCCACCACACAGTATAGTGCAGCCCCCCACATACACAGTATAGTGCTGTCCCCCCACATACAGTATAATGCAGCCCCCCACTCAATGTACAATGCAGCCCCCACACAGTATAGTGCAGCCCCCACTCACAGTATAATTCAGCCCCCACATACACAGAATAGGGAATTCACCAACTCACAGTATAATGCAGCACCCACACACACAAAAACACACACAGTATGGTGCAGCCACCACACAGTAAAGTGCAGCCTCCCTTATACACGGTATAGTGCAGTCCCCCTCAAACACAGGATAATGCAGCACCACCACACACACAGTATAATGCAGCGCCCCACTCACAATATAATGCAGCCCCAACATACAGTATAGTGCAGCCGCCACTTACAGTATAATTAAGCCCCACATACACAGTATAGCAGAGTCCCCCCCACTCACAGTAAAATGCAGCCCCCCCACACATATACACACAGTATAGTGCAGCCACACACATACACAAACATGCACAGTATAGTGCAGCCACAGACACTCGAACACACACAGTATAGTGCAGCCACACACACATATATACACACACACACACACACACACACAGTATAGTGAAAACACACACATACACACAAACACACAGTATAGTGCAGCCACACACACACAAAATACTTACCTCTCCTCCTCATTCCCTGCTGCTCTAGCTTCTGCAGAGCCTCTCAGTGTTCATCAGCTCCACTGCTGACACACGTTGAGTCAGAGGGGGAGTGATGGAAGAGGGAGTGTCACATGACGCTCTCTCATCCATCACTGCTTTCGACTGTATCGTTGCCAATAAGTTGAATGCGCAATGTTGGAGGTGACGCCAGGCCCCTCTTACTCACGGGCCCCATAGCGGCCATGTGATGTGCCGCTATTAGCGGCACGCCACTGGGGCCCCAAGATGAGCAGGTGCCTGACAAACGGTAGCAAGCCTTGTGGTGAACCACAACCTTGATCCAAGAACAAACTTCAAGCTTTTTATTTGCGGCTGCTCTATTATTGAAGGTTAAACTTTGGCTCTGTGGGTGAACTGTGAAAACATGCTCTGTATGTGAAATTATTAATAAGATTCTGTGGGGGTACTGTGCTGTATGCTCTGTGGGTGACATTTTTAATCACCTTCCATGGGAGTACTGTTCCCCATGCTCTGTAGGTTAAATTTTTAATCAGTTTGTATGGGGGTACTTTGCCCCATGCTCTGTTGTTGAAATTTGTAATCTGCTTCTGTGGGGGTACTGTTCCCCATGCTCTGTGGGTGAACTTTTTAACTGGACAGCTGGTAGCAAGCTTCACAGTGGGAGTAGGTTTGTGAGTGGCTGCTTTTATCAGTATGCACCTGTGCTGCCTCTGCCTTTATAATGGGGGTCTGCTGCATCCTGCCTGTGTATTTTTGTTCTGACTGGTGTTGGTAAGGCTATTTCTTTATGGTATATTTTTAGCAAAATAGTAATACAATGCATAATATCTCCATTTAGCTCTAACTCATAACATCAGACATTATTCAAATAACTAATTTATATCCTATGTTAAAATGATTTTGCCATTGAGTGACTAATAGACTAATAATACCTTCATACAGCAGTCAACTCTGAATAGTTTATGCAAGGCTTCCTTTTTATTGTTCATGGCAGTGGTTGGGGCACTCTCAGTAATGTGGCTACCAGGGGGCAGAGGGGGCTATCTCCCCAGGCCCCACCTGGAGCTACGCTACTTTTAACCGTATCAGCATGTGCAGCATGCAGATATAGTTAAACTCTATGGGGCCCGTGAAAGGTGGGGGGCCCGGTGACAGCATGAGCACAGGCACCACTCCCTGCACGTTCAACTATATCGGGATCTGCTGATACAGTTGAAACCAATGATGGAGGAGGGAGCGTCAGCTGATGTTTTCTTCCCCATCATACTTCCTCGGTGTCTGGCGTCTCAGCACAATGACGTATCTACATGGCATTCTCTACGCTAAGATATGCAACACTTCAGAAAACCAGTTGCAGAGACCCGAGCAGCAGAGGAACAAGGGGGTGAGTATTGTATTTTACTATTTTTTTAGAACATTGTAGTGGCCATAAAACTGTATTGAGGACTATGAGATGCATTATACTGTAAGGACTATGGGGTGCATTAAACTGTATGGGCTATGTTATACTTTATGGATATGGGGTGCATTATACTATATGGACTATGGGGTGCAATATACTGCATGTGCTATGAGGTGCATTATACTGTATGGACTATGGGATGCATTATACTGCATGGACTATGAGATGCATTATACTGTATGGACTTTGGGGGGCATTAGACTGTGCGGGCTACGGGGTGCATATTATACTGCATGGGTTATGGGGTGCATTATACTGTACATACCATGGGCTGCATCATACTATATAGACCATGGAGTGGATTATACTCCATGGGATGCATTATAATGTATGGATAACTATGGGGTGCATTATACTGTATGGGCTATGGAGTGCATTTTATTATATGGACCATGGGGTGCATTATACTGTATAGATCATGGGGTGTATTCTACTGTATGGACTATGAGATACATTATACTATGTGGACTATGGGGTACATTATACTGTATGGGCTAAGGGGCGTTTTATGCTGTTTGGGCTATGGGGTGCATTATACTGTATGAACTAGGGGTGTGCTAGGTATCGGGTTCCTGCCACTGCACAGCAGGAATCCAGAGCCTTGCATTCGGTGGTCTCCCATTCTTCTTCGACCGCAGAGGAGCCTGCTCAGCAGTCTCGTCGCTCCCGACGCTCTGCTCAGACCAGCTCTGTGGGTCTGGCTGTTGCTGCCACCTCTGGGCCAGCAATAAGCAATAGCAACGCAGGATGCTCAGCAGCAAGCCACTCCTGAGGCTAAGTCCTTCCGTCACTCCACTGAGCATGCTCATGGGACGATCTCCCATTGGAGATCGGGAGTCACATGCACAGGTCCTTCTCCAGATCTGATTGGTCCATCACAGGGATCAGGAAGCTTCCGGAAAGTCTCTGCTATAAAAGGTTCGCATGACCGCTCGGCCATGCGCTAGTATAGACTCTAGTTGCTACATGTGTGAATGATGACGAATGCATGGTACTGCAAATGACTCATTTAGATTCCCCTCCCTCTGATATTATGTGTGTGGGCAGGGAACTAGAGATAGAGTCAGCACCAGTCAGTGGCAAGCTACAGGCTACGGTGCATACAATTCCACTGTACTAGCGTCCGATAGTGTGGCCCATTACAGGGCATTATCGTACCGCGGCAGTGTCTGTCTCCTCGCTGCAGTCTGCAGCAGTTATTGGCGTTCATGGCTGCGATGCCGCACGCACTGTAGGTCTAGAGGGACGCTGACCCTGTGTCTTGGGCCAGAGTCCTGTGACCGTATACCGAGCGTGCATCTCGCTGAGCTCTGTGAGCTTGAACAGGCTCAGTATTTGTGTTTAGTGCTTCGGAGACTCTGTGATGTAACAGAGCCAGCCCAGCGCACACCGGGTGACGTTCAACCGGCGTGTGTTATACCGCTGTGGTAGCGACCGGGCTTGGGGGGGTGGACCACTGCTTACCCTGTTCGGACGCCGCAGACACCAGGCGACTCAAGGATGAGGCGGAAACAGATTTCATGTGTAACAGTTCTGGATTTATTCGTCGTCCTCCTGACGACCACCAAACACGCACCGCAGCTTCTTCACACTGTCTCCAGGCCCAGGTTCCTGCACCTTTGTTCCAGTCACAGTAATGCACCTTGCGGATCTTTCACTGGGGGCTGTCCTAGACCAATCTACCCCCAGAGCTTCACCTGTCCGAGGTCGTCGTCCAGTCGATACCCCCGGGGCCTTGTCTGTCCTGCGGTCTGTCGGGTCAAGGCCACACCCCTGACTGTCTCTTCTCTGTCCGTCCCCTGGCCGAGCTCTTCTCTTTTCCCTGTCTTCTTCTGAGCTCCTCCCGGGACTAATGTCATCTCGAGCCCCTCCTTCTTCTATTTATCCACTCTCTCACAGGGGAATTCCCCTCCCGGGCTCCTATCTCCCCACCCCCGATGACTAAGCATATCCTGAGCCATAAGCTGATGTATAGTCCTGCACTACTCTCCCCTGCCATCTTGTGGTCACTTCTCAGTACTACACCCTCTTATCCTGCCTTTCCTAGCTGTCACCCTTCTATCCAGTCAATCTCCGTCTCTGGTGTACAAACCGTCCCCTCCTACTGCCAGTCACGTCTGTCCATCAAGTCACCTTCCCCACACTGCCATATTGTGCATCCGCCATTGCTTAGCAGCAGCGTAACACCTCTGCACGGTGGACCCCAGGCGGCGAACGCACCTACTATTATTTTATAATTTGGTGTGTTCCGCCAGCCCTAACAGGGTGCATTATATTGTATGAGCTATGAGGTGCATTATACTATATGGGCTACGGGGTAATATTATACAGTATAGACTATGGAGTGCATAATACTGTATGGATTTCAATAAAAACTGAGTTAATAAAAAAATGCTATTTTTGTTTAGTTGACTAGACCAGAATACTTTGCAATTTTATAGTCTAAAGACAAGACACATAAAAATTTGGAAAATAAAAGGCTGTGCACTGTGCTATTCTTTACTTTACAGCACTGTATTTACTAGAGATTTTTTATTGCATTGGCACTGCATAAATTGCCTGCTTCATCAGCAGTCTGGGTTATGTGAGGAGATGAAGTTTACTTTGAAGGTCATATTATCTCTGATTAGTTGTCAAGTGAACTTTATCCTATAGTATGGTCACCAGTGAAGTTTAAAGTTCACAGTCTGAACTGAAAAGTTTTATCCTGATCATATTGCGACCGCTCATTAATATCTAGTTTGTGTGTTAGGGTTATCGCTAAAGAATTAATTATATTACATGCTACCTTATATACTATAGAGTTCAGTGCCAGAATATGCTGACACACTGTAAATATTAATTCTTCAATATAGAGAAACATGTCAGTGATTAACAGAAACCTTTTAAAGTGAGAGGGCTTATGAATTCAGTGCTTCCTATTGTAAAAAAAAGTGGTTTCCTTTCAACTGTGTCTACTTGGATACCTTTCTACATATACTTTATAATAGCTCATGCAGATGTCCTCGGATCTCGGTCCGACCTCGGACCACAATGCACAGGCTGGCCGCGGATCTCCCGACCTGAGCATGACAGCCTCATAGAAATACAGGGTTGGGTTGGGAGACCTGCGGCCCAATTTACTCGGACATCTGCATGAGCCCTCAGAATGTTGATGGGGTTATGTTAGTGTGTAGAATGCTTAGTGGACTATTCCGGTTAAGAGGTCAAAACCTAATATTTTTTTCCGTAATCACCATACTTAGGTCCACCGTCAAATCTCTGCTTCTACTCCCAGTGTATGCATTGGCAGTGGCAACGATGTCAGAATGAAAGTGCAGCAGTTAATCAATGAGCAAAGCGGCACAGCCAATGTAGGGGAATTAATCCCTCAGAGCCGCTGAACTCTCACATTGTTGATATGTCGTCAATGCTAAGCACTGGGAACTGTGGCTGAGACTTGTCAGTGGAACCCGGGATGGTGGGTACACAACACTTTGTTTTTATACCAGGCAACACCCATCCCTTATCAGTTGCCAATGGCAAATTTTAAAGTAACCCAAGTTCCAGATTGCCTGCTGTGCGATATAATCAGTCATCGCTTTACATTGATTGAACATGGCTCCAACATATGCAGCATTTTAATCTAACACGTTGCAACATTGCAAATCAGGAGGTTCTCAGATATGCTGCCTTGTTTCTGAAAAGCCTGGATGGCATGTTCGACCACGTATAAATGTTTGAAATGCCCATATACTCTCCTGGCAATTGGCAACATCTTCATTAAGCATGTGAATGTCATTAAAAGCTTTTGCACAATCAAATTCAAGAAGTGCTCCATGCAAAGAGCATGTGTTACTTTGTCCAATATAGCGTAGTTATGTTTAACATGCAGTGCATGATATTCCAAGAATCATCACTTTATAAAATGCCAAGTTGTGTCCAGGAGCCATCCTGCATGAGATTTGCTGCAAATGAGCAACTCGTTCACTGTGCGGATTTTGTTGTCCATGCTCCTAAATTGTAAAATAGCTTAAACTTACGAGAACGAAAACACTGAAGGCAGCAAGTGGATGCTACATTTTGCCCTGTTGCTTATGGGGATTGATGTCTTTTTAAGTAGAATATATAAAATGTTGTGGATAAGCTCCATTCATTGATGGAACCAGACTTAGCACCTAACTGTGGAAAATTTACCACTAGAGATGAGCGACTTTGTCTTTTTTCGGGTCGAGTCGGGTTTCATGAAACCCGACTTTCTCAAAAGTCGGGTTGAACGCAATCGGCCGATTATCGTGAAAAGTCGAAGGCCGACTGAAACACGAAACCCAATGCAAGTCAATGGGGAACCAAGGTCGGCAGTGAGTGGAGGACAGGAAACACACCTACAGTGCCCATTTTAATGCCAAAAACATCAATTCTTATTACTTAAGCTTGTCAACCTTAATTAACTTTATACTAATAGTTAGGCATTGAAAGCTGGGGGTTATTTGGCTAAAGTTGTGGGGGGGTAGGGCTGGCTCCAGATTTTCATGGGCCCAGGGCCAAAGAGTGTCAATGGGCTCCTTTAACACATGCCACAATTCATGATTCTCTGATACGGCAGAGAAATAGCGGTATAGTACAATGAAAAATACTTCACTTCTTACATCACATGACTGATATCCATTTTAAATTCTCCAATAGCTCCAAAAACGGACATCATATTACTCCATACAGTATTATGGCCACCGCATAGTGCGTTATACAGAGTAATGAGGCACATATATTTCCCCATACAGAATCATTGGTCCCATATAATGTTTGATACAGTATATGATGAGCTCCACATAATGCTACAGTATATGTTGGTCCCCATGGATGAAGCTCCACTGTTTATGGGCCCAAATAATGCTCCATATATAATAGGCCCCATTTCTAATGCTCCAGTGTATAATGGGCCCTGTAAATGCTGCTCCAGTGTCTGATGTCCACCTTTGGAATGCCTCAGTATATGGTGGGCCTCATATATCATTCTCCAGGGTATAGAGCTCCCCAAATATTGCTGTTCCAACATTGAAAACAATTAAATAAGTCTCCTCGCTAGGGAATCCCTGTACTAGTCTGGACTCCTCGTCGTCAACATCTTCCATCTCACTGCAATTGGACTGTTTAGACAGAGGGCGTACAGACGTGATGTCATCACGCTCTCTGACCAGCATGTCACTGTCAGGAAATGCGGAAGATGTCACGGCGGTGGAGGAGGGAGAGGTAAGTATTTCAACTTTGCAAGTGCTGTTATCCTGAGCAAGCAGGGGGGGCCCACTCGTTGGCGACGGCACTGGCACAGGGCCCCTCATAGTACGGCGGTGTGTCTGATGGCAGGTGGTCCCTCCTGGGTGGGCCCTCCCACCGGCAGAGACACTTTTGCGTACTATGAGGGGCCCTGTGCCAGTGCCGTCGCCCATGAGTATGCCCCCCCACCCTGCTCAAGGAATCTGCACTTTCATCTGCACTTTCCTCTTTGTCACTGTGTAAGGTGGTATAGTATGCGGGAAGGGGAACATGAGTTTCATCAGGGTCAGATTCTGGCTGTGTAGAGTGCGAGAGAAATGTAGTGGTCTGGGTCAATGTACCAGCAGAATCCTCTAGCAGTGGCTGGGCATCAGTGCACTTGTGGCGTCCCCAGGAGTACGGTCGCCACAGTGGCATTACCTTCCTCCTAGGGAGTGTGATGTCATGCTTGAGAGCAACAAAGGATCTCTCTAGCAGTTAAACCAACACACAACACAGTTCCCACTCCAGGCCAGCAGGGAGACCTCTGAACCTGACTGCTGAGGAGCTGCTCTCTGTGGTCGGGAGGAAGTAAGTTAGGGCAGTCTGTGAAGGGAAGAGAAGTGTGTGGATGTGAGAAGGGGAGCTGGAGGATGAGCAGAGTTAAGGCTCACTCCTAGCTGGAGCGCATGGTCCGGATTCCGGTCTCCGAGTTTGTAGGGACACTGACGGTCCTGCAGCAGAAACTGGAGGAAGTAGCAGCTGTAAATGCTCTGTTCCCAACTAAGGCTTGGAGGCCCCAGCAGCGACGTGTGTGAGCCAGAAGGAAAAGGCTATGGCCGCCTACCATATGAGAAAGTTCCAAAAGAGAGTCAACAGGGGGAACTTCAGTGAATTCAGTACTGCGAGTACCTCAGATAAGCGCAAGAACGGAGGCCACACTACCTATCTGCAGAGAGAGAATTCGAAATTGGCTTCCAGGCTGACCAACTCCTTCTCCATCTGTACTCTGGGTCCTGGACGGCACTTACCAAGTACAGGTAAAGGAACTGCACGACTGTGTCTGTCATCTTTCTCCTGCGCCTGGCGCACGGCTCTGCTACATCCTGCACTGCACACCATCTACCAACTCTTTCATCTGCCCTGCGACTACGACCCTACCTGTGCAGGGCTTCTACATCTTAGCTGCACCACAACATCTGTCCTAGAGAAGCGACACTGCTGCCCGGGTCAATCTGATCAGAAACCACAGGTGGCGTCACGTATCATTCACCTATAAACGTTATTCACCCCTTTGCATGGACGCCCAGGGTCACGGAATGGGTCATCACCACCAACGTGACACATCCCTCTGAGACACTGGCCCGGTACTGATTAACCTCACTGCCCTGGCTGGCCACCCACACTCCAAGTCAGATTCATCTTGGACTGGGGAATTCACGATTTGACTTGATAACCCAGGCATGGTATGTGAAAAGAGCTCCATGGAGTAATCTGTAGTGTGGCCTGCCGCATCCTTCTCTTTTGGTAGGGGTAAAGGACACAAGGAAAGGTGTTGCTCCTGACTAGGAGCCTCCGCTGATGACTCAGTGCTTTTATTTTTTGAAACTTCAGAAGAGGAGGCGAGAGAGCTGGAGGCTGTGTCAGTAATGTAAGCCAAAACTTGTTCCTGAAGCTCCGGCTTTAAAAGTGGTTTACCTACTCCCAGAAAAGGGAGCCTTCGAGGCCTTGTGGAGCCAGATGATGACGCAGGCTCAACACCTCCTGCCTTAGGTGCTATTGTGCTTTTGCCACTACCAACAGATGCACCACCAACACCACCACCATCAGGATCAGCTGGCAACCCCCGCCCACTTCCACGGCCTCTTCCACCATACTTCCTCATTTTTGTGAAAATGTACCCAAAATACCACCAGCTATATGGTACTGTAAAACAAGGTAGAAGGTGTATATAGTATTGGTGAGAATTTGAATCTCACTATAGATTTGAGAACGCTGAACTATTGTCTCAGGCCCAGTAGAGATTACACCTCAATGTAACACCCTGAAATTGGATGGTGTATGACAAGGTGGAGGGTGTATATAATATTGGTGACAATTTGAATCCCACTAGAGATTTGAGGATGCTGAACTATTGTCTCAGGCCCAGTAGAGATTACACCTCAATGTAACAGGCTGAAATTGGATGGTGTATGACAAGGTGGAGGGTATATATAGTATTGGTGAGAAGTTGAATCTCACTGGAGATTTGAGGACGCTGAACTAGTATCTCAGGCCCAGTAGAGATTACACCTCAATGTAACAGGCTGAAATTGGATGGTGTATGACAAGGTGGAGGGTGTCTACAGTATTGGTGAGAATTTTGATCTCACTAGAGATTTTAGGAGGCTGACAATGATGCTCTCACTCCAAGTATGGACGCAGGCAGCCTAATAAGCAGAACTGCTGCACACAACAGGGTGGAAAAATGAACGCTTGGTAACTGTGCAGAAAAGAGGAAGAAAAGTATTTTTGCTTTTAAAAAAGCAGTTTGCACAGCAGTGTGCAAACAGCAATGCAGCTATCAGGGAGCCTTATGAGGCAGCCTAATAACCAACAGAGCTGATGCACAAAAATATAGCCTTCCCTGTCACTGCACACAAACTGTTGTGTTGTAAGTGGAAATCGCTAACAGAAGCAGTTTTTTGGTTCTTCTTCCCTGCCTAACGCTCTCCCTTATTCTGAATCAGCAGCAGCAACCTCTCCCTAATGCTAAGATCGGCAGAAGTAAGATTGCGGTCGGTGTGCATGCCCTTTTATAGCCCCTGTGATGCCACACAAAGCCAGCCAATCACTTGCATGCCCTTCTCAAAGATGGTGGTGACCGACGCCTATGTCATCGCTTGCCCACAGTGTGTGTCCTCCATCATTGGCTGAAAAAGGGCGCTGGAAGCATCATTTGAAACGTGACTTTGGCGCTCAGGTCGCCGACCTCGTGGCCGACCTCACGCTATGGTTGGGTTTCGTTTCATGAAACCCGACTTCAGCGAAAGTCGCCGACTTTTGAATTTGACCGACCCGTTTCGCTCAACTCTATTTACCACCTGTTCTAGTGCATCACTGCACACAAAACATTCACCCAGAAGGCCATGAAAGATATGTTCCTGTTCCTTTCCATTACTATTGATCCACATGTTAATGGCTCAGTACGCTTTTGAGCTCAATAACTAGTCCGGGAAGAGGCTCATGTCCTTTTGCACATGAAAGCAGAGAACAAGTACCCCGTTCTGTGAAAATACATGACAGCTGGTTATCTTCCAGTGAAGCTGAGTTCACACCATCATTTATGAAAGGCAATGGACTCCATTGAGTGTTACGGCATTGACTGTAACACCAGCAGCTTGACCAGATGGTCGTTGAATTGACACACAAGTGGATAAGCGAGTGCGTTTTGTTATTTCCTATGTACACAATAGAGTAAAAGAAGCAGGAGTAGCCACAGTATAACAAGCTGTAGAAGGTTAGCTTTAATTTTACTCATCACAAGAAGTATAAAAGAATTGCAGCCCTCACCTGATCCTTGGTGATATATTTCTTTATTCCGTTACATGGATAACATAATAAGGTTAGGAGTGTAGGTGGCACAGGAGATTAACAGGTAAGACAAGAGACCTGATGGACTACGGCCGTTTTGCGCCTTCTTTCCGCTTCTAATGGTCCATTATAGAATGGAATAAAGAAATATATCACCAAGGATTGGGTGAGTGCTGCAATTCTTTTATACTTCTTGTGAATTATTCATATATGCTATGATGATGCACCACCCTGAAGTGAGCCACTGAAGAAGCACATGAGGTGTTATTTCCACAGACACTTTACTTTTGGTTAATCTTGCTCATAATGCTGGCCAATTTACTTTTCCCAAATTCCTCATTCCTGGACCAGTTGAAGCTGTAACACGCGAAACAGCCGTCGTCCTCGCCAGCACTCCCCGCATTCCTCCACAAACCTGAATCCCGCACTCAAACGCCTGCACCATTGGTGAAATAAAGGATTTTTGAGAAATACTGCAAACGTGGTGAATGCCACATTTTTTTTCTTTGTCAAGCATTATACTCACATGTTATTTCTGTGCTGAGCACCACAAACCGTTTGCAAAGCTGACAATATTCAGTCAAATAACAGGCCATTTTACTTCCATTGTGGACTCGTAGCATCTCTAGTGCAGTTTACTTTACTATTGCTGCATGGACCATTTCAATTTTCCCAAGTTCCTCACGTGAAGATAGCGGGGTAAGGACCTTTGGTGCCCATGGAATAGTGTCAGAATAAGTGTGACTCAAGATGGCGGCCAGAAGCTTGGATTCCATGATGATAACAGCGGTGGTGAAGAGAAGAACCACCTATTGTGAGTTTGGACGGTGCTCGAGAGTGCAAAAATATGTTCAACCCCAAAGAGTGTCTGCCCGAAGAAGGATGTGCTCTGCAGCCAGGATCCGACTCGGAGTTTGAAGTTTGTTTTTAAGGAGGGCATGCTGCAATGCGAGGCATGGCCCATTGGGTGGAAGAGGGCAATGGCAAAAGGTAGGTCCGAAGGCAGAGCTCCCAAGAGTGTATCACAATACAGTGGTCGATTCAGATTTTTGGTCCAGGAAGAGGCAGAGTGGAGCGGCTGACGCCATTTAGAGTGAGAAGCTAGGACGAAAGCCCCAGGCAGAGATGGCACATAGCGATCGAGACCAAGGTGGGCCCCATGACTGCTCCATGGATATGAGTGAGGGAGAGACAAAAGTTCAGGAGGAAGTGACTGAGATCATCACGCCCATGGTGGAAAGTTACAGAACAATGGGTACTGCCTGAGGACGGTCACCCTCAGATGATGATCTAGTGGTCAACCATTCCACAGCCAGAGGTATGCATTCTGGTCCATGAACTGAGGATGCTTTGATGGAGCCCTATGTAGGAGGAAGAGGCTCCCTTGGGCTGAGGGAGAGAAGACCCCTAAGGCCACCAGCACAGGAACACATCCGCTGAATAGTGCAAACAAGCCTCTGTGTGGCTGGTCCCCCTTCAGGTGTCTGCCAAAAAAGTCCATAAGGAGATGCCGGAACAGGTCGGGACTGATGTTAGCATGGCAGAGGTAAGACTGAGTGAGCAGAAGGTCCCTCGTATTATTTGGTGGGAGATAAAGAAGGACTTGCTTTGTACCCATTGCCCAACAGCCAGTAATGCCTGCTGATAAAAGCAACCCCCTAAGAGCCTCCCCTAATGGAATCAGAAGTGACCAGTCAGAATCCCCAGGAGGGTCGTGAATTGGCTGAACAGTCTTGTCAGGTGGAGCCACCAAGCTTGCTAGCGCTGTGGAAAGAAGGTCCAGGAAGTATGAAGCAGGAGTCAACTGAAAGAAACAGGGCCACTACAGACCAAGTGGTCAATAAAGTTCAGGTGACCAGTTATGGGTGGAAGCGCTATGTCTGGAGGAAATGATGGGGTAAAATTTCTGGACCAGCCCTGAAAGCGGAAAAGACCACCCTCCCCCACCACTTAGACCATTTTCATGAAGGAGAGGCTAGATACCCTGAAGAAGTCTTGAAGCAATAGGTGATCCAGGCCACAGCGTCCTTGTGCTGGAATTAGTTTAGAAGGAAGCCAACCCAACTCTGTCTATCAAAAAATCAGAGGATGTAGTTTTCATTGTTTTTGCTGAACCTGTTGCACCTTTTTCTGCTAGACTGCAGGCACTGATATGACCATTGTGATTTTCCTGTGCTCTGTCCCTTATGGACACTACCATCAAGAGAAGGTGATAAAATCCGCTGGACGGTGACCTTGGATAAAAGGGACTACTGTTGTGCTGGCCCACAGGGCTCTGTTAAGATCTGGACATGGACACTTTGCTTCTAGTGTCCTTAATAAAAAGAACAAGTGGGTGCTAAGTTTTAAGGTTATAGACTGTGTCATTTGCTGTTCCAGGACCCTTACCAATAAGGGCTAGGTGTCCACTGAGAAGAGGATGCCGGGGAAAGACTGCAATCTAAATGTTTCACAATGTTTTATGACATATGCATAAACTCTTCTTCTAAGGTCTCGGTATGGTCGAGTTCAACCATAACTAAAGTGTGAGGAATGTGGGAATCATGAAGATGATATTCCATTCTTTCACACACCAATTGGTTAAATGCATTTTATAGTAATGCATGTATCTGAAAGCAAATTCCCACTGGGGCTACAGTATAGTCTATACAGGGTTGACTGTAATGGCTGGCCCAGATAGGGAAGAAGGAACTGTTAGCTAGTGTCAAGTTCAGAAAGTATCAAGTTCAGTTAAGGAGAGTGTGGTGAAGTGCTAGCAGTGGTCATATAAAGTGGGCAACTAATACTAACATGAGCCTTTTACTTGGGGAAGTGGATTGCCAAAGAACCCTTCTGGGTGAGTCTGACTGTTGGGCCAGAATCCTCGAGATGGACGTTGGGACCTTTGGGGGCACTAAGCCTGCGGTGTTTCAGGGAAATATGGACTCTCAAAGGCAGGAAGTAATGAAATCTGGGTGCACTGCTTTTGGGGGAGAAGAATTCCTAGTGCTAGTGGAGTTAGCAAGAGGGATACTGTCCCAAGACCGAGAACTAGGGCAGAAGTTATTTATGGTACCTGTGGGAAAGACTTTGCCCTTTTGTGCACTATCCTACATGCTTCATTGTAATGTCCATAAACTGCCAAGTCCAAGATTGACTGTTATAAAGTATTCAGTGTCCCCTGGATTGTGTACTGTAAAGGTTCTGGAAGATGAAAGCTTGGAGCCAGTGGAGGCCTATGGGGCACAAGCAAGTGCAATACACCCTGCACACAGCAGCACATCGGGACTGGGACACGATTTTTCTGTAGGGTGCCGAAGCGTGCAGAGGCAGCAGCTCATCCATGACTACTTCGCTCAGGTACCTTGCACAGGCTGTCCAGCCACTAACTGGGAAGGCAAGTGCCAGACAGTCTGATGGGTGTGTATGCTGTCAGTTGGAGTCAGCTCCCTACCTTGGTCAATTGGACAGCATCACACCCAAAAAATCTCTTAACTTCCTGCTGGAAGCTGTCAGATATATTTCCTGTTTCTGACTTCAGGATGTTTGGTGACCCTCCTGGTTCTTACCTGGCTACCTGTCCGTTCCTAACAGCCTGCACCATCAAACAGCAGCTGACCCAATGGCCCAAGAATCCCTGTGTCATACAACATCTCAGTATTTGGATTAAAGAGTGAAGGCCTGGACTCTGTGTTCTTGTAAATGAAGTGTCTAGCTCAAAGCCTGTTTGTTACAGTAATTTTAGATCTGTCAGACTATGAACAATGCATTCCATTGTAATCATGTTACAGTTACAAATTATGGTCCATGAGCAATGAATAGTTAATAATTTTATAATTTTGGCCCTTATTAGCATTATCAAGAAGTACTGTCTCCTTAACCCCTTAATGTCCAATGACGACACAGTCCGTCATCAGACATCTCCCCTGCTTTGATGAGGGCTCCGGCGCTGAGCCTGCATCAAAGCCGGGACATGTCAGCTGTTTTGAACAGCTGACATATGCCCGCAATAGGCGCGAGCGGAATCGCCATCCGCCCGCACTTATTAACTAGTTAAATCCCTCTGTCAAAGCTGAGAGCGGGCATTTAAATAGCATTTCCGGGCGCCGGGCCGGAAATGACGTCATCGCCGACCCCCGTCACGTGATCAGGGGTCGGCGTCATGTTGCCTGGACAACCAGAGGTCTCTATGAGACCTCTATGGTTGTTCCAGGCATATGGCTTTCAGCGCCACCCGGTGGTCGACGCTGAAAGCACAGCAGTAAATCTGCTACATATGGGCGATCTGCTCATCGCCCATATGTAGCAGAGCCGATCGGGTTGCGCATGCTTCTAGCCTCCTATGGAGGCTATTGAAGCATGCCAAAAGTAAAAAAAAAAAAATGTTTAAAAATAAAAAAAACCTAAAAGTTCAAATCACCCCCCTTTCGCCCCAATCAAAATAAAACAGTAAAAAAATTACCACATACACATATTTGGTATTGCCGCGTTCATAATCACCCGATCTACCAATAAAATAAAAGCATTAACCCAATCACTAAACGGCGTAGCGAGAAAAAAATTAAAAACGCCAGAATTATGTTTTTTGGTCGCCAAGACATTGCATTAAAATGCAATAACGGGCGATCAAAAAAACATATCTGCACAAAAGTGGTATCATTAAAAACGTCAGCCTGGCACGGAAAAAATAAGCCCTCACCCGACATCAGATCTTGAAAAATGGAGACGCTACGGGTCTCGGAAAATTGCGCAATTTTTTTTTTTTTTTTTTTTAGCAAACTTTGGAATTTTTTTTCACCACTTAGATAAAAGAGGACATAGACATGTTTGGTGTCTATGAACTTGTAATGACCTGGGAATCATAATGGCAGGTCAGATTTAGCATCTAGTGAACCTAGCAAAAAAGCCAAGCAAAAAACAAATGTGGGATTGCACTTTTTTGGCAATTTCACCGCACTTGGAATTTTTTTCCCATTTTGAGTACGCGACATGGTAAAACCAATGGTGTCATTTACAAGTACAACTTGTTCCGCAAAAAATAAGCCCTTACATGGCCATATAGATGGAAAAATAAAAAAGTTATAGCTCTGGAAAGAAGGGGATGGAAAAATGAAAATGCAAAACCAAAAATACCCCTGGTCATTAAGGGGTTGGACTGCTCACTGTTAACTTGTAACTGCAGAAATATATTAGTACTCTTGTAACAGTACTTCATTTGAAATAACTTTATCTTCTCAAAATCTTCACAGGTCATGATTAGCTTCAAACAGACTTCTTTAAGGCCATGTGCATGTAAAGGAGAGAAGTTCGTTGGATGCAGTGAAGAGCCAGAGGCGGAGAAGGGGATAACAGAATTTACTGAACAGGCAATTAACAAGTAATACTCCATGCAGGGAGGCAAGACTAGTATGGCAGCAGCGGGATTTGCACGCAAACACAACGCTCGAGAATAAGATATACAAAACAAGGTAACTTATCGCTTGCAGTTCTTGCAGGGGAAATGCTGGAAAATCCCCCGATGATGTTGCAAATCGTGGACAAAGTCTCTGGCTCTGTTACAGAGGAACGAGAAGCACTGTTGCCCGACGGTACTGAGGGATCCGGTTCTGCTTGGCATGAGTGCGCTAGAACGTGGAAACACTCCTTTTTGTAACCGTGGCAGAGGGCGGTCCTTTGGGGTAGTCTCTAGGCAGCTTATCTGTTACCACAGACAGGACAGGGCTGTCCAAAAGAACAGGGTCAGACGATAACTTAATAGCGTCAAAGTCAATCTTATAGTCAGTATGCCGAGGGAGGAGTGGCGTGGAGTTGTCAGCCAAAGCAGCGGACAGGGAGTCAACTTTCTCCTGTCGCTTTCCCACCAGGTCTGACCCGTTCCTGTGCTCAGTCCTCCTTATATTCCCTGCACCCCCTGCTTTCCAGCAGGAAGGTCCTTACCTCTCAAAAGAAGCCTCCCCCGGCAACACTGGTGACAGTCCAGATAGTTCTGGCCCTAAAGGGAACCGGAAACAGCTGACTCTGTCTCGGCTCATCTTCTTACACCCTCCCTTTTCACTCGCAATTCCATGGTTGAGGCATCCTGAGCATTATTAGAGAGCTTTTTGTCTGTTTTAGCGGTTTGCCGCCAAATATACTGATCCTGATTGAACAGATTGGGGGGCTGTCCAGCCATTGTGTGTTCGGAGCGATGTAGATTGGAAGCAATAGTGGAGCCTTCCAGCGGGGGCAAAGTTGAATAAGTACCTGCCGTGATGTTTCCTTCCGGGGTCTCAGGGCCCTGATCTCCAGATGAATTTTCAGATGGCTGTTCGAAACATTATTCCTCTTCGTCCTCCACGGCCACAGGAGGCACTTCAGGAACCTCAGGGGTTTCTTCCCTGTGTATGGGGTCCTCGGAGAGGCATGGCCGGAGCATACTCCTGTGGACCACTCTGGTGGGTGCATTCTCTTCCCCTTCTGGATAAATCTCATTTACAGGCCCTTCCATACTGACCCTACGCTTCACTCTGTATGGCCTGCTCTCCCACCGATTTTCCAGCTTGTCATGAAGACGTTTCTCCCGCACCAACACTCGATCACCAACCTGAAGATTTGTCGCCCGCAGAGGAAGCGTCTCAGGGTTCTCCAGTTCCCAGAGCCGTGTCTGAACCAAACGATGTAAGGGCTGTAGATGGTGGTGATGTTCTCGGACTCAGGTAGACAACCCCGTCCATGGGTAGTCCTCTCCTGGATCCAACTCCAGCTGCTTAACTTCTTTTCCTGTTCGGCCAAACAACAAGGAGTAAGGTGTGTAACCGGTGGTTTAATGTACTCGACTGTTGTAGATCCGCACGAGTTCAGAGACATATTCTGGCCACCTAACCTTCCTATCGTCTTCCAGGGTCCTCAGCATCTGGATCAAAGTATGGTTAAATCGCTCACAGGCCCCGTTTCCCTGAAGATGGTACGATGTGGTGTGTGATCTGTCAAACTGATAGATCCGCTCTAATTCATCCAGATAGATGAGCGTGGCCTCAAAGTTCAAATCACCTAGACACCTCTCCATCGGTCGCTGGAACGTACCTGGGGCATTGGCCAGGCCGTACGGCATCCTGTTGAATTCAAAGAGGCCCATGGGAAGTATAAAGGCTGTTTTCGCCTGATATTTTTCTGACGTGGGCATTTGCCAGTAGCCACTAGCGAGATACAGCATCGAGAAGAATTTGGCCTTTCCAAATGCGGACAGAGATTCCTCAATCCGGGGCAGAGGGTATGAATCCCGTACAGTACAGATGCTAAGCTTGCGGTAGCCTACACAGAACCTCAGTGACCCGTCCTTCTTCCGCACCAACACAATGGGAGCTGTCCACGGACTCTGGCTCTTGCTAATGACACCCGCCTGCATCATCTGACTGAGCATTTCTCTCACTTCCTGATATAACTGGGGGGAATGTACTGGTTGCACTCTCGAATGGGTGCTGTACCTCCCGTTGTTATCTAGTGAGTGATCACCGTGGTGCAGCTGAAGTACTCTTCATGATTTGCAAAAACGGACTGATTTGTTACCCCAGTAACGCTTCTACTTGGTGCACTTGGGTGGGCGTGAGTTCGGACAGTTCAGCGCGCATCTGTTCCAAGATGCGCCGACCCGCTTGGATGTATTGAGGTTTGGCCGTCGGAGAGGTGGTGACTTTCACTGACCACGAGTCTTCCGGATTCACCGCCAACTGTATGACCTGGAGCGGTATGACTTATTCGGGCATGCCCACTACCTGTGCGACTTCACCCCTGTGTGGGACGACAATCTCTTGGTCTATCAGATTCATGCAGCGTACCAGAACCATCCCTTCTCATACCACGGCCAGCGTTCGGGCCACTAAGAGTCCTGCAGGCAGTTGTTCCACTACCAAAGGTTCCAATTGGAATTCCACCCCCTCCAGCGGGACACGTGCTCGGACGGGCACGGTTAGACTGGCACAATCACTTTTCCTAATGTTTCCCCTTGACTAGAGACTTCCTGCACCTGAGCTGTATGAATTAGCAGTTGGAACACCCGCCGCAAGGGGGTGTGCGGACTCCACTGGTTTAAAGAAAGGTGAGATGGCTCATCACTCAGCAGTTTTCCAAATTCTTTCAAGATATTCATCCCCAGCATAATATGACCATGGCCAGCCTCTCCCTGGGTCAGCACGATACCCCTCCTTCCAAGATCCTTCCTGCACAAGGAGACCTTCATCCATATCACCCCTGCAACCGGGATGGGCAGGTGATTTGCCACCGTCAGTTTTACTACCGAGCCCCACTCAGCCCTGAGAGTCTCTGGGAAGTGCCGATGGAAATATGCTTCTGGCCATCCTGGCACAGCCTGGCCATCGAACTCAGCCCAGACCAGCGGGCATGTAGACACCAGATTCGTGGGACTTTCACTTCTCCTGCCTTTCCATTCTGGTTCTGGGTGACATCCCTCAGGCTCAGAGCCCTCTAGAGTAACAGGCGGCGTGGCCGGGGGCCGGCCTGTCATGGACATTCACTAGCCATATGTCCTATCTCTCTGCAGTTATAACAAGTGAAAGACCTTGGTTGACGGATCCTTTGGGCCTTGTAATGGACATTTGCTTCACCTTGTACTCAGCATGGCCCCCAGGGAGCTACTGGTTCTGGGCTCAGCTGCCTGTTCTACCGCCTCCATGCCATTAAACTGCATCCTACCAACTATGCCAAAATGTAAAGGAGAGAGGTTCATTGGATGCAGTGAAGAGCTGGAGGCAGAGAAGGGGTAACAGGATTTACTGAACAGGCAATTAACAAGTAATACTCCACGCAGGGAGTCAAGACTAGTACAGCAGCGGCAGGAATTGCACACAAACGCAACGCTCGAGAATAAGATATACAAAACAAGGTAACTTTTCACTTGGAGTTCTTGCAGGGGAAAGGCTGGAAAATCTTCCGATGGCGTCTCAAATCGTGAACAAAGTCTCTGGCTCTGTTACGGAGGAACGAGATGCACTGTTGCCCGATGGTGCTGAGGGATCAGGTCCTGCTTGGCTTGAGTGCGCTAGAACATGGAAATAGTCCTTTATGTGGAATCCTCAGGAATGGTGCTCAACACAAGCTGTGGGCACACACAGACTGCAGCAGCAGGCAGTCCTTTGGCATAGTCTCTAGGCACTTCCCTATTGAGCTTTGTACTGTACCTCAAATGTAGTTTGGGGTCTGTTTTCTCCTTTTATCTTTGTGAAAACACAAAATTTGAGGCTAAAAACATTTTTGTGGGAAAAATGTGATTTTTTTCTTTGCCTGGCTCAACATTATAAACTTCTGTGAAGCACTTGGGATTTAATCACACATCTAAATAAGTTCACTGAGGGGTCTAGTTTCCAAAATGGTGTCACTTGTGGGGGGTTTCCACTGTTTAGGCACATCAGGGGCTTTCCAAACGCGACATGGCGTCCGCTAGTTATTCGAGCAAATTTTGTATTCAAGGAGCCAAATGGCGCTTCCTCCATTTCAAGCCCTGCCGTGTGCCCATACAGTTGTTTTACTCCACATATTGGGTATCAGTGTACTCATTAGAAATTGCACAACAAATTGTATGGTGCAATTTCTCCTGATACCCTTATGAAAATGCAAAATTGGGAGCCAATAAACATTTTTGTGGAAAAAATGTGATTTTTTTTTTTTATTTTCACGGCTCAACGTTGTAAACTTCTGTGAAGCATCTGGGGTTTCAAGGTGCTCAATACACCTCTAGATAAGTTCCCTGGCGGGTCTATTTTCCACAATGGTGTCACTTGTGGGGAGTTTCCACTGTTTAGGCACATCAGGGTCTCTCCAAACACGACATAGCATACGCTAATTACGCCTGCAAATTTTACATTCAAAAAGTCAAATGGCGCTCTTTCCCTTCTAAGCCCTGCTGTGCGCTCAAAAAGTGATTTATCCCCATATATGGGGTATTGGCATACTCAGGAGAAATTGCGCAAGAAATTGCATGGTCCATTTTCTTCTGGTACCCTTGTGAAAGAAAAACAATGGGTCTAAAGTAACATTTTTGTGAAAAAAGTTTAAAGTTTTTTTTACCTTCCACATTCCATTAATTTCTGTGAAGCACCTGAAGTGTTAATAAATGTGTTGAATGTGGTTTTTAGCACCTTAAGGGGTGCAGTTTTTAGAATGATGTCACTTTTGGGTGTTTTATGTCATATAGGCCCCTCAAAGTTATTTCATATGTGATGTGGTCCCTAAAAAAATTGGTTTTGTAAATTTTGCTGTAAAAATTAGAAATTGTTGGTCAACTTTTAACCCTTTTAACTTTCTAAAAAATTTTGCTTTAACCTCAAATATTTCATTTTCAGGAGAAAGTGGATCACAAAATTTGCTGTGCAATTTGTGCTGAGTACACACATACCCCACATTTGATGGAAAACTACTGTTTGAGCATACGGCAGGGCTCGTAAGGGAAGGAGCACCAATTGAATTCTGGAGCACGATTTTGGCTGCAACACATTTAGAATGCACGGAAATGCCAAACAACAAGTGACTCCACATCTTGAGGAATTCATCTAGCAGTGCAATGAGCATTTTTAACCTTCAAGCGATTCACAAAATTGTATAACATTGGGCTTCTGCTGAAGAAGAAGTAGCTATATACTTCGAAGCACGTAGAATAAACCACCATCCTTCATGTATTCCGTCTGGATTGATGTCTTATTCAGCAGCACGGGTAATATCCAAAAGATTTCTTTTACTTTGGTTCTGAAACGGTCACTTGTTGACCTGTGGATCTGCTGAGCTGATATTCTCGCTTTACCAAAGAATTAATCAGGTTAGTAGAATCTGATCAGATATTGATAATATCCATCTGATTAGACCCTATTTGCGCCAAATTTTTCCTACAGTTCTATCGTTAGGCCACAATCCCTCAGTGACCCTATGGTCATCTTTTGGCCCTGGGTCACCATGGAGACAATCTTGGGCATTGCTGAAGGGTGTCAGCTCGCTTGGCGTAATTCATCACGATGATCACGCAGAATCTGTACGGCAGTATGCAAGAACACAGCTGCCGCAATGCCATACGTATATGATGCATGTCGGAAAGGGGCTAAGTAAAAATAGGAATAATGGTACGATGAATGAGAGCCATGATAGCATAAAGCTTTAATCAGCTGGCCAGGAGTGGCAGAAAAGTTTCCCTTTAAATAGGCTGCCAGGTCTGATGCTATCTTCAGGTACTGGTTGCCTTAGTAGTCTGATGTATCCAGAGTAGAACCTTGTACTCAGCAGAGGAATTGCCTTAGTACAAATGAGCAGATCACTTTGTGCAACCCCAGTGCGCAGTCTAGGTCACTAATCTCCGGCCCTGAACAAGAAATGCCCAAATATCCTGAGTTTTCAGTTTCCCCAGCTTGGCATTTCATCATCTATGTGGCATGTGGCACAGAGATAACGAGTATGACACAAATTATAAGCCAAGACTAAAGTCCCAAATGGTGAGAAAATTTGGGCAGCTCCTGTCTACGGCCAGAGAACATTGACCTGGATTGTGCACTGGAGTTGCGCGTAGATATCAGCTCATCGCTACTAATAGAATATTCTGTCCACAGTATCAAGTTTTCAGGGTTGCTTTCCCTACAATGCCATGTTTCGGACTATGTCAAAATGAAAAGTTTATTTGATGCAAAGTTCTCACGACCATATTTTTTGTCCAAATGGTGTCCATGAACACAACTGAAAGCAGTCATACCAATGTTATTCAATAAGACTGTTCAGATTAATGTTTTCTTTTCATGGACCCATCGTCTGCATGAAAAAAAATGCTCTTCAATATTTCGACTAAGACTTGCCTGTTCAAGTCTATAAGTGCACAAAAAAAACCGTTTTCAAATGGACCATCCATATAGAGCCCAATTTTTATGGATACAGTGCAGTTGTAACATAGTAAATTGTATTTGGTCTTGTAAATGATAAGTGCTGATGTATAAATACGGATGCCATACAGATTGCATATGGGTGACAATACAGATGAAGAAAAATCCGTTTTTGTGGTTGAAAATTGGATGATTTTTTGATACGCTTGTGTTAATTTAGTCTAAGGAGCAATGTCTAATTGAAATCGATACTTAAACATTCAATTCATCTCAATAAACTAAGGAAAAGTTTGGAAAATTGGAAATTTTTCTCAGAGGGGCTGATATGAAGACAGTTCCATGTGATCTCGTCCATATTTCATCCTTGCCTTGTACAGTGTCACAGAATGCTACATGGTATAAGTGCTACTCTAATATATTTGTCCACTAGATGGCATAATCTCATAGATGAATACCTTTTTTCACTTGCATTATTGGACTTTGTCAGAACAGCATTTGTATTCCAAGAAAATTTGTGTTATTGTTTAATTTTACGAACATGTTGTGCAAAAGCATATCCATCCATATAGCCATACATGGGGCTTTTTTTTTTGCTGGACAAGTTGTACTTTTAAAAGTATCCGGTATTGTGCTTAGCGCCCTTGGCTTTATATAGATTGTACTTTTAAAAGACACCATTTTATCATGCGATGCATTGGAAAGACGGGAAAAAGATTCCAAGTGCGTTGAAATGGCAAAAAAGTGCAATTCAACAATTGTTTTTTGAGTTCCTTTTATTTACCATGTTCGCTATGTGGGTAAACTGACCTGATAACATGATTCCCCAGGTCAGTACAATTATGCAGATACAAAACATGTACAGGTTTTTTTTATTTATTTTTATAGATCTGACTTACAAATGCAGTGATACCAAATGTGTGTATTTTTCTTAAATTGTCATATTTTTAATGGGGCAAACAGTGTTTTTTGTGGTTTTTTATATTTTTAAAACAATTTTTTCTTTCAAGATCTCCTATGAACTCCAGCTAAACCCTGGCTTACAGGTATTGTCATGACCTGTATGGGGGTCTTCAGCATCCCCCCGGTTATCCATCAGTGCCCCACAATCATGTCACGGGCTGCACCGATGGGAGGATAGAATGACAAAACCCTTGCCAGCACATGTTAAACACTCCTGTCAGAGATTGCCAGTGGCATTTATCATGTTAACAGCCAGGGGCAGAACTCAGCTCCAGCCGCAGTCATTTGAAGCAGATGATGGCTCAATAATTCAGCCATCATCTGCCGGGAAAGATACAAGTTTGGTTTGCAAGCCCAGTGCGTCATATGTTGGTGAGGGGTTCATGTAAAGTGTTGTAATTCAGGCTGTAGATAGTTGTAGAGGTTTTAGTTATTTTATGCCCTCATATGTTATGTGTATGTATGCCAAAAAAAAAGAATAAAGTTTAACACCAACATGTTGCGTTCAGCACAGTTCGGCGCAGCATCAAAACGACGCAATCAGAGGAATCCGAATAGTCAACATGTTAGGTGGCGTTGTCATGCTCAAGCAGACCAATTTTTTATTTTCAAGTGTGAAAAACTTTACATTTGCCAAAATGAATTAGGCTTGGGTCAATGCGGATTTTCATTAACTTATGGCTGATGAAAATGAGGCTCTGCATTGTGTTCTATAGCATTCTTATTCCATCAGTGCCAGTGCCCTCCCATCGGGCACTTCCTGCATGTCCATCGTGTAATATCTATACTGTGCAACTGATGCTTCTACTACTGGTGATAATTTTCCACAGCTGGACATATCCTTTCCTGCTCCATCATATTCTACACTGTTCAGTTGCTGTTGCTGCCACATACACTGCCACTGGTGATAGACAGCCATGCAGACCTCCTGTTAACTCATTGTGTTTTACTGCTATACTGCTCTGCTGCTATTAACCCTATTCTGTACAGGGTAACTAAAAGTGAAATTACTCCCACAAAAGAGATAATTTTTGCATGCCTTATTACAAAGACAGTCTCTCTTTCAGCCTTCTCTTTCCAAACAGCAAACTCATTGCTACTCCCAAAAAAGGGATACTTTTTAGAAGGCTTTTTATAAAAAGCTATAGCTTCATCATATATTTAACAACACACTTCTTCCTCCTCAAACAGAGAAAAATGTTAGAGCAACGCTTGTCAAAAAGCCTTGGCTTCTTCCATGTTCCTCAATTGCGATAATTTTTGGACCAATTTTACATTTCCTAAAGCTTAAACATCTGTTAATGCAGTGTGTTATAAAACAGGGTGTTGGTCACTGCTGGTTACCATCCACCAATTACAATCCACTGTTGAGGTCACATTTAGGCTGTGGTCAGGGCCGGACTGGCCATCTGACAATTCTGGCACAATGCCAGAAGGGCCTGTCTGGTCATGGGCTGCCTTGTTGCCTTGTCTGCTATGTTGTTAACAGAATCAGTGTTCTCAAGATACACATACTGTTAAGGCCTGTTTCACACATCAGTTTTTTGCTTCAGTTAAAATCCGCTAAAATGGCGGACAACGGATCCGTTCTTGGACTGATGACGACGTTTGTCACTGGACCGTTATTTCAACGGATCCGTTGAAGGAAGAATTTTAAAGGAACCGCTGCCTGGGGAGGAGAGAGAGAGGGAATTTTTTCACCGCCAGAACAGAGTTTAAGGTCAAATTTCCGAGCGAGGCAAATCCTCCGGGCATGCGCAATGTCAAATGCGGATCCGGCCGCCGAAAAAATGTTGCATGGTCCGTTCACGCATGTCGGCGGACTCCAAAATTTTGGCAGATCCGCAAAAAACGAATCGAACGGATGGCCATCCGTCAAGATCCGCCGGTAATGCAACTCAAATGGAAAAAAAAACGGATCCGCCAAGCAAAATGGCGGATCCGTTTTTTTTGCACAATGGCGGATTTTGACGGATTTAAAAAAACTGATGTGTGAAACAGGCCTAAGGCTAAGTGCACACGTACCGGAACTCTCGCGGAAATTACCGCGAGAATTCCGGAATTCCAGTCCACGGGAAAATCGCATTTTAAATTCCCGCGATTTTCCCGCGGAAAAACTAGCATTTTGCAAGCGTATTTAGCGAAAGCGATTCCGCCGCGGTAAAAACCGCAGCATTAGTACAGCATTGCGGAATCCCATAGGAATGCATGGGATGCTTATTTTTCGCGTTTTCGCGGCAAAATCGCGCGGTTAAAACCGCCGCGGAAAAGCGAAAAAAACGCCACGTGTGAACTCAGCCTAAGAGTTGTGACAGGGCACAAAGTCTCTGACTGTCACTTACCCCAGCAGGCCACGGGTAACATTAGAAATATTGGTCTTGCAGTAAATCTTGCTTTCTTCTATCCAGGAGAATATTAGTAACATCTCCCATCTGGTGCTTGGGGATGGGGACAGCATGGGCCTGTGTGATTTCAAATGTCAGGACTGAATTTCAGTCCCAGTCCGTACCTAGCTGTGGTTATGTTAAAAAGCTTATACTAGTACATTTCAGTCCTAAGAGACTTTAATATCTTGCACACATCTTTTCTGGGTAATTGGATGCTTTTCAGTATTACTATTTGTGGCAAATTGATTCTTTGGTAATGAATTTTTAAAAAACATAATTAAACAAAACTGGAAATTTTGATTTTTAAGAATTTGCCTCATCTCTAATATCTACAATAAGGAATACCTAATTTACAGACCTTCAAAGCATCAATGGTATCTCTGGTACATACAGCCATTAGTTATACCATTCTGCTGGGGAAATGTGCAGCTTGTAGCAATTTCTTTACTCCCCAAACCAGTTAATCACTATGCCAACTTAATTTTAAAGCAAATCTTCAATTTTCTCTGCTGCACAGCAGCAAATGCGTCTTTAGACTGAGTTCACAAAAGCAGTAGTTTACCATATGGAAAATCCATGTGTATATTTAGTGAAAATTGCTATGGTTTTGCTGTGCACTTATTCTTCAGGTTTTTTTTTTACATATAAAATATTACTTTTATCATTTTCACCTTGTAATATTTGTGCAACTAAAAATTGCACCGCAAGTCCAAGCAATTCACAGTAAAAGTGCTAGTGTAAATCCAGCCTTAGAATTTGAAAGCTTCGATGTGAGATTTATTGCCCTTTCTCTCGGCTTGTAGTAATTAATTAATGATGAGGATAAAATCATGACTTTCAGATAGCCTAAGAGAGGAATGGCAGACATTCTCATTAGCTGCGGTCATCGGTGAGATGTGTTTCCAGATGTTTTCCCTGTGGCTACCAGCCATGGATCATTCCTTTCATCTTCTGTGTGTAGTGCTTATTTCCCGAAATCCACCAGAGGGCACTTGAGCAATAGTTAGTGCTAATATGCCAGCTACCAGGTGACATCAGTTCAGTTTGCTCTGCTCAGCCACTTTTGTATTTGTATGTGCAAATTTTCATAAACTCTGAATAGAAAAGGTCAATTTTTGGAACTGCAAACTCATAGCAGCTATTTCCTCATATATAGTTTCCTCATACACGTTCATCACCGAACAGAGTGCAGAATGGTATCATAGTTAGAAAACCAAGCTGCAGCAACTAAAAAGAGTAGAGATGAGTGGATCGCTCCACTGCGGATCAACTTTGAGTTGAATTTCCCCAAATTCACTGATCCTCATAAATTCAGTTTGCAATGAGATTAACTCTTTACTGCAAAAAAGAAGTTGTATTCACATCCTGGAAACGGATCCTAAGATGTGGAGCAGGCTTAGTTCCTGTATTATATAGCTGCCATCTATATCTAAAAACTGGTGCTGAGTTCCGCTGTTAACCATTGAATGTCGCTGTCAATCTAGGTCAGCGGCATATAAATAGAATGTGTACTGGTGCCCATGCTCACTAGCTTCCATTGCTTCCCTAGGGCGCGATTGTGGGGGATGGATGAGTTAGGCCATGTGCACACATTGAGTATTTGGTGAGTTTTTTACCCCAGTGTTTGTAGCCAAAACCAGGAGTGGAATGGTCAGAGGAAAAGCCCGCATACTGTAATATGGTGATTCAAGATATGCTCATTGAACACATCCGGAATTGCCACAGGGTAGCCATAGAATAGACATGCTGCAGTCTAAAAAGACGCACCGCATGTCCGGTGTAGCGGGTGTGTCACCCACGTAATTGGACGCATAGTGGAGATGGGATTTCATAAAATCCCCTCCGCTATGCAGGAACATCTGGCCGCTGCGGCAGGACGCGCGTTCAATCCGCAGCAAATACTGAATGTTTCCGGACCGTGGAAACATGCCCTAATAGAAACATTTGCACCCCTTCTGCATTTATTACCCACTCCTGGTGTTTGCCTACAAATTCTGGGGTAAAAAACTCACCAAATACTCAATGTGTGCATGTGGCCTTACCATGAAAGCCAAGGATCTGCTGAAGACCCCTATTGCTGTCATCTTTGTCCTGTGAATCTCAGTTATAGGCTGAGCTCTATAGGAGACTAAGATTTTCACTATATAATAAAATACTTTTGTATTTGCAATATTGCAGTAAAGGACTATCACAGCTTCAAGTCCACTAAGGGGACTAAAAAATAATGTAAAGAGTAAAGTTTTTAAAAATATATGAAAAAAGAAGCCTGTTTTCACCTTCTTGAGCAGGCCAATTTTTTTTTAGTCGTGACCACTGTCACTTTATGTGGTAATAACTTTGGAACGCTTCAAAGGATGTTAGTGATTCTAGTTGTTTTCTGGTGACTTACTGTACTTTATGATAGCGGTAAAATTTGTTCAGTATGATTTGCATTTATTGATAAAAACTTTGTAAATTTGGCAAGAAATTTTTGAAAATGTAGCAATTTTTAAACTTTTAATATTTATGCCCTTAAACCAGAGAATTATGTTATACAAAATGGTTAATAAATAACATTTGCCACATGTCTACTTTATTTCAGCACAATTTTTTTAATCATCACTTTTTTTAGGAAGTTCTAAGAATTACTAGTTGATCAACTATTTCTTATTTTTCCAACAAAATTTACAAAACCATTTGTTTAGGGATCACATCACATTTGAAGTGACTTTAAGGGGTCTATATGTCGGAAAATACCCCAAAGTTTCATCATTCTAAAAACTGCACCCCTCAAGGTGAGCAAAATTACATTCAAGAAATTTATTATCACTTCAGATGCTTCACAGGAACTGAAGAAATGTGGATGGAAAAATGAATATTTAGCATTTTTTCACCAAAAATTAACTTTAGACCACAATTTTTTTATGTTCACAAGGGTATCAGGAGAAAATGGACCCAAAAATTATTGTGCAATTTCTCTTGACCTCGTTGATTCCCCATACATGGGGGAAAACTATTGTCTCAGTGCATGGCAGGGCTGGGAAGGGAAGGAGCACCATTTGACTTTTTGAATGCAAATGTCACGTTTGAAGAGCCCCTGATGTACCTAAAGAGTGGACCCCCCCAATTGACTCCATTTTGGAAACTATACCTCTCAGGGAACTTTTCTGGATTTGTGGTGAGCATCTTGAGTCCCCAGGTGCTTCATAGAAGATTATGCTGTTGAGCCGTGAAAATAATAAAAATCACATTTTTTCACACAAAAATGATCTTTTAGCCCCATTTTTTTTCACAAGGGTAACAGCAGAAAATGGACCCCATTTGTGTTCTAAAACTATTTTGGAGGCACAGTGCAATGCTCAGAAGGGAAGAAGCACTATATTGGAGTTCAGATTTTGCTGGATTGGTTTGAGGTTGCCATGTCACATTGGCAAAGCCCCTGAGGTGCCAGAACAGCAGAACCCCCCTTATTTAACCCCATTTTAGAAACTACACCTCTCAATCAATTAATTAATCTAGGGGTGCAGTGATGATATTGACTCCACAGGTGTTTTTCAGAATTTTATACCAGTGAAGGAAAAATAATTTACATTTTTACCTCCAAAATTGTGTGATAGCCCCAAATTTTTCATTTACTTACTGGGAAATGGGTAAAATGGCAGCAAAATTTGTCACACAATTTCTGCTGACTATAGAAATACCCTATACAATATCTGGCTGTACAGTACTGCTTAGTTACACAGAGAAAGGACGTGGCAGTATTTGCATCTTGCAGTGCAGATTTTCCTAGAATAATCTGCGAATCCATATGCAGAGCCCCTAAGTGCTAGAAAAGCAGGATCCCTCCCTCAGGTGACCCCATTTTGAAAATTATACCACTTTGGGATTTTATCTACAGTTGCAGTGACGATTTTGACTCCATGGATGTTTTCCAGAAACAAGCACTAGTGGTTGTTGATGAATGAAACTTGAAAACTGCCATTGTAGTGCCCAGTAAGTTGTAGTCACCAGTACATTGTAGGGCCCAGCACAAGCTTCTGGAGACATGGACCTATAAATTAAGCGGGCTGTCATTGCTACAGAAATGCCAAATGTGTGGTCACTAAATATGGTTAAGGCACCCTGTGGGGCTCAGAGAGGAGGGGGCATTTAGATTTGAGAGCATAGAGTTTGCTGAATTTATTTTGGGAGGCAAGTCAGCGCTTTTCCAGAGACTTTATATTACCAGTAATGTGGAACCACTTTATTTCCCCCAAATAATGGGGAAAATGGGGGTGCATCTTTCAATGCATATGTACCTTACCTGTACTCTTGCTGCAGGCTGGTTTGAGGAGTGTCCAGTGCTGCTGCCCGGGATGTCCACCGCTGCTGCCCAAGGTGTCCGCCGCTGCAGAGGGAGCTTCTGCCGATATTTCGTGAAAGGCCAGAGCCCCCCCGCAGTTCCGTGGTTTCCTGTGCGGTGGACGCCGGGAAAATGGCTGCTGGGGGTTGCGCATGCACAGATGGAGATCTTGGCATCAAGATATCGGGAGATGAGATTTCATAACGTTTGGGATCACATTTATCTGTCACTCTATGCTGAACACTTATATCGGAGTTTCCATCTAAATCTCTGAGTGACAAGATTCAGATGAAATCCCCAAGGAAGCCACTCACTATATTAAGGAAGCAGAGTTTCTCTGGACTCCATCTTCTTTTCAGAAGTGCACAAAACTGTGTCCATCTGCCTCATTATAGGGAATCTGCCACCGGGGATTCCGTCTGAATCATGTATTTTGGAGATTTACACAGAAACCCTGATGCAAGCGCTCAACATAGAGTGCAGGATAAATCGTGTGGTATAGGTGATTAGGCTACTTTATTGTTCGGGTTGGTGCGATTACAGTGATACCAGATTTATATACAGTGCCTTGCGAAAGTATTCGGCCCCCTGGAACTTTTCAACCTTTTCCCATATATCATGCTTCAAACATAAAGATACCAAATGTAAATTTTTGGTGAAGAATCAACAACAAGCGGGATACAATTGTGAAGTTGAACAAAATTTATTGGTTATTTTAAATTTTTGTGGAAATTCAAAAACTGAAAAGTGAGGCGTGCAATATTATTCTGCCCCTTTACTTTCAGTGCAGCAAACTCACTCCAGAAGTTCATTGTAGATCTCTGAATGATCCAATGTTGTCCTAAATGACTAATGATCATAGAATCATAGAATTGTAGAGTTGGAAGGGACCTCCTGGGCCATCTGATCCAACCCCCTGCTCAAAGCAGGATTCTCTAAATCATTCCAGACAGATGTCTGTCCAGCCTCTGTTTGAAGACTTCTATTGAAGGAGAACTTACCACCTCTCGTGGGAGCCTGTTCCACTCATTGATCACTCTAACTGTCAAAAAGTTTTTCTAATATCTAATCTGTGTCTCCTCCCATTCAGTTTCATCCCATTACTTCTAGTCTTTCCTTGTGCAAATGAGAATAAAGATGATTCTTCTACAATGTGACAGCCCTTGAGATATTTGTAGACAGTTATTAAGTCTCCTCTCAGTATTCTCTTCTGCAAGCTAAACATTCCCAAATCCTGCAACCTTTCCTCATAAGACAGGATTTGCAGACCGGTCACCATTCTGGTCGCTCTTTTCTGAACTTGCTCCAGTTTGTTAATGTCTTTTTTAAAATGTGGTGCCCAAAACTGGACACAGTATTCCAGATGAGGTCTGACCAAAGAGGAGTAGACGGCAATAATGACCTCATGTGATCTAGACTGTATGCTTCTGTTAATACATCCTAGAATTGCATTTGCCTTTTTTGCTGCTGCATCACACTGTGGACTCATATTCATTCAGTGATCTATTAGTATACCCAAGTCTTTTTCACAAGTGCTGTTGATTAGCCCTATTCCTCCCATTCTGTATATGCTTTTTTCATTTTTATTGCCCAGATGTAGTACTTTGCATTTTTCCCTGTTAAAAACCATTCTGTTAGTTGCTGCCCACTGCTCTAGTTTATTTATATATTTTTGAATCCTCTCTTTCTCTTCTCTAGTATTAGCTATCCCTCCTAGCTTTGTGTCATCAGCAAATTTAATCAGTTTACCCTCAATTCCTTCATCTAAATCGTTGATAAAGATGTTGAACAATACAGGGCCCAGAACAGAGCCCTGTGGTACCCCACTTGAGACATTCTTCCAACTGGATGTGCAGCCATTTACGGCCACTCTTTGGGTCCGATCACTAAGCCAGTTATGAATCCACCTAACAGTTGCCTTGTCTATTCCATACTTAGCCATTTTTTCAATAAGGATTGTGTGAGATACTTTGTCAAATGCTTGGCTGAAGTCAAGATATACTATATCTACAGCATTTCCTTGATCTACCCAATCAGTGATTCTGTCATAGAAGGAAATTAAGTTAGTCTGACATGACTTATTAGTTACAAACCCATGCTGACTTTGTTTAATCACTTCATTCTTATCCAGGTACTGACATACATGTTGTTTAATAATTTGTTCAAAGATCTTTCCTGGTATAGAAGTCAGATTCACCGGCCTATAGTTGCCTGGGTCCACCTTTTTCCCCTTTTTGAAGATGGGAACAACATTTGCTCTTCTCCAGTCTCCTGGGACTTCTCCTGTTCTCCAAGAATTTTCAAAGATTATGGAGAGGTGTTCAAAAATTTCTTCCGCTATCTCCTTCAGTACTCTGGGGTGTAATTCATCTGGACGTGGAGACTTGAATTCATTTAGATTAGCTAAGTGTTTCCTCACTATCTTTCTGTTTATAGATATCCTGGATTCTTCTATTCCCTTAGTAGGACAGTGAAGAACAGTTGATGTTACATTTCCTTTCTGAGAGAAAACAGATGCAAAATAGGAATTTAAAAGTTCAGCCTTCTCAACATCCTGTCTTACCATTTCATCATTTTCATACTGTAAAAATCCTACAGCATCTTTGACTTTTCTTTTACTTTTGACATATCCCCAAAATCCTTTATTATTGCTTTTGACATCTCTTGCAAGCCTCAATTTATTGTCAGCTTTAGATAATCTGATTTGTGCCCTGCAAGTTCTGCAGACAGCATTATATTCTTCTTTAGATATGCCTCCCTCTTTCCATTTTACAAACATTTCTTTCTTCCTTTTTAGCATCTGCTTAAGTTCTGTGTTCATCCATCCTGGTTTCTTTAAATGCTTCCTATTCTTCCCTCTTTTCAGAATTGTTAACAATTGTGCTTTGAGAATTTCATTTTTCAAGACTTCCCATCCTTCCTGGACATTTTTGTCCTTAAGGATATCCAGCCATTGGATTGTGCCAATTCTCTTTCTGAATCCCTTAAAATCTGCCTTTCTGAAATCTAACCTTGACGTCTGAGTCTTCACAGGTCTTCCTCCTCTAATTATCCAAAATTCTAAAATAGCATGGTCGCTACCTTCTAGGGTCCCAGCCACTTTTACCTCCTCAACCATTTCCTCCCTGTTTATAAGGATTAGATCCAAGGTAGCAGTTCCCCTTGTTTTCTCCCCTACCTTTTGGAAGATAAAGTTGTCAGCAAGAGAGGATAAGAATTTCCTTGACCTGTTAGTTTTTCCTGAGAGAGATTCCCAACAAATGTCAGGATAGTTGAAATCTCCCATGACAACTATGTCATATTTTTTGTAGAACTTGGCCATTTGATGCGTAAAAAGATCATCAATATCTTCAGCTAGCACAGGCGGCCTGTAGTAAATGCCTACAATGGTGTCCTTTCCATTGTTCTGTCCTTGTATTCTTACCCAAACAGTTTCCACAGAACTCCCAGTCTCTGAAGCTTCAATCTCTGTGCAGATATATGCGTTTCTAACATACAATGCGACACCTCCTCCTCGTTTATCAAGTCTGATTCTAGCAAATAAGTTGTATCCTTCTAGCCTTGTATTCCAATCATGTGTATCATCCCACCAAGTTTCAGTGATTCCAATGACATCATATTTCTTTTCCTGTGTTAGTAGTTCCAATTCTCTTTGTTTGTTGCCCATGCTTTGTGCATTAGTATAGAAACATTTTAGTTTGTGATTGGTTTCTCTTTCTCCAATATTTTTATTATTTAGATTCTTTTGTCTTTGTTCTTCCTTTCCACTTTTAATAGCAGAGTTCTCAATAGCACTTGTCACGTGTATGGCTTTTTCTGGCCTTTTGCTTCCCTTCCCACATTGTTCTAATTTAAAGCTCTCCTGATGAGTGTAGCAAGGCGACTTCCAAATACACGTTTTCCAGTCTTCGTAAGGTGCACCCCATCTCTAGCAAGTAGTCCATCGTATAGGTAATTCACTCCGTGATCCAGAAATCCAAATCCTTGCTGACGACACCATCGATGTAGCAGTTGTTCACCTTCAGAATCTTATTCCACCTCCTTGTTCCATGGCCATCCGCTGGGAGGATGGAAGAGAAGACCACCTGCGCTCCTAGTTCTTTCACTTTCTTACCTAAGTTTTCAAAGTCACTGCAGATGGTTTCCGGGTCATTTCTTGCTGTGTCATTTGTCCCCACATGTATTAGCAGGAATGGGTTGTCATCTGTATGTCTGAAGAGTCCTGATACCCTGTCAGACACATCTTTAATTTTTGCACCTGGAAGAATGATGATAAATATAATTCACCTGTGTGTAATCAAGTCTCTGTATAAATGCACCTGCTCTGTGATAGTCTCAGGGTTCTGTTTGAAGCACACAGAGCATCATGAAGACCAAGGAACACAACAGGCAGGTCTGTGATACTGTTGTGGAGAAGTTTAAAGCCGGATTTGAATACAAAATCCGAGCCTGAGCCTGCTCGATTATGGCGCAGTACACATATGGAAGTCTGCGTTAATACAGCCTGGCAATGCTGTATATATAGGGCACATGTTATGGAATTGAAGCGCCCCAGGGGCCATGGGCTACTCGGTACCGGGCCGGTGTCTTAAAGGGGAAGTGTCACGGTGGCGGTGACCTGGTCCATGGCCCCTGGCGTTCATGTAAAATAGGAGGAATGAATAAGGAATAAAGTTTGTGTAAAATATATAAGTTCGTGACGCCACCTGTGGTATTCTGGTCCGAGGCGACTAGCGCTGTAGTGCCATTACTCTGGGACCATTGTTATGATGCAGCTGAGGTGAAATAGCTCTCCACAGGCAGAGCTGTAGTCCCAGGGCCGTTGAGAGAAGTTTTAGAGGCGGTGATGTAGTGTGGAGTGAAGATTGAAGCAGTGCTGGGTTGATGACGCAGGAAGAAAACAGATGAAGCAGTTGAATGTACTTCCAAGACTTTACTCACAGTTCTGTCTGCAGTACAGATGCCCGCCCCAGTGCTGTGTTCTTCAGGTGAGGGGTCCAGTCAATTCCCAGGCAAGATGAAGTACACCTTCTAGCACTCCCTGTCAGTATGTACCTTTCCTGGCCGTCTCCATAATGCTGCTTTCTACTTTCCTTCCTTTCCAGCACCTCACAGTCAGTGTCCCTGGCCAGCTGCCGCGGATCCTGTCAGATAAGGTGACTCAGGCGTTTCTTTGATCCTATGTGGCTGCCTTTCCGGTGAAAATAACTGTGGTAATTCGCAGTGGCCCATAAAGTTGCCACAGCTGTCAGCTTGCTAGTTAAGTCCGATGTTCACTTCACTAGGCTAGAGGCTGAGACCCTTCTGCGACCTGGATTCTTGCTCCACCTGTCGTCTATCAGCGTGGAACGAGCCCCACTGGGAGTACTCTCCTCCGTGTCTCTAGAAGAACCACTCTTCCCTCCAGGGAGCTTCCCTTCCAAAACAATCTGTCTAGCAGCTCCTACTTAGCAGATAAATGGATTAGCGTGCACACTGTGTGAATTTCTGAGGTGCTGGTGTAACGGACCTAAGGCCCCTTGTCAATGGGATTAATGTTAACCGCACACTCAAGTGGAATAACTTGCATAAAGAATTCATTTATTGTGATACAAATATTAAGCCAGGGAGCAGATTTAGAAATGCGATTGCAAGTGAAGTTTCGACCCTGCCAGGGTCTTAATCATAAATCGCTGTAAGAAAATAAAACAAGTATAAATAAAACACAACACACCAAAAGTTAATTAGATATATAGAAAAAGAATCACCCTGGGTACATAGTCAAACAAAATACAGAGTAGAAGATATATACAATATATACAATACATACAAACTGAACACAGCTCTAAGTAATAGATAGATTTGTACAGTTCATAGCATAACAAAGCATAGTGTCTAGTGCATGGAGCAAGTCAGAGACATGAAAAAAGAGAGAGGTATATGTTACCTTAAATTTTAGTGCATACACGAGATAGAGCACAGTGGTGCAGTGAGGGTATAAAGCGATCCCACAGGCTGCAATGAATCATAACATGAGGATTTGAATTACAATGAAACAATAATGAAGAGTAGATAATATAAGAAATGTAAAAGGTGGATACCTAATGAAATGAGGACGGTGCCAAAGTAGCGCTATTACAGCATTAAGCTGGTTCTTCAGCGCTTTGTGTACTGCAGGACCTACAAAAGTCATGGAAATGGTCACTAATGTTGCCTATATGGCAGGTATATGGTAGGGCAGTGTGCAGCAGAGGTATTACCTTGGTCCCAATATGTGGCTGAGCAGCGCTCCCGCGCCTGGCTGTGGCAGTGTGCATCTTGTGTGGAATAATCCACTATTTAAGTCCTGTGAGCGCTCGGGACCGGAAGTCCAGCGCTAAAACAGGAAGTGATGTCAGCTGCCAACTGAGCACTACTACTAGAGAACTACTGTGCATGCCCAAGATTCCCAGCCCCGCAGTGTAAATAAATCATAAGCGACTGCGGGGCAGGATCTCTGGCAGCGCGTCCACGCAGGCGCGATAGAAAGGCCATGAAGTGATGTGAGAGAACAGGCAGCGCTAACTGCGCATGCCAAGAAAATATATTACAGCGCAGGAGCCAGAATTTGAATTGAACACAGAGGAGGCGGAGCAAAGACATAAGGAGCAAATGAATGATGGATGCGAGGCGTCGGTGTCAGAGGGGGGAAAGACCTGCCCCCTGGTCAAAATTCTGGTATGTCTGACTATTTTTAAAAACGCTTATTTCGGCGGTGGAAGGGGCGCTAAATGAAAAAGCCAGCCACCTTGACAAAATGCAGCATTAGTGCTGCACAATGTGGCCCTTTTACTTAAAAATGCCCGGGGGGGGGGGTGACAGGTTCCCTTTAAGAGCATGGAACTCGAAAATGAACAAAGTTTTGATGGATGAAGGATTTAAAAGCTGTCAAGCTGATTCATGTTTGTATATGCAGAATGTAGCGAAGGAGTGGATGTATGTTCTCCTATATTTAGATGATCTAATCATGTCTCATCAAGATGAAAAGGAAATTGCAAAGCTAGGTGAAATTCTCAACCAGCACTTTGAGACTAAGGACTTTGGAAATGTTACATATTATTTGGGAATCGAAATCCAGAGAGATGAAGATGGGAGTTTTCTTCTCAACCAAAGTTCTAAGATTTCCACAATCCTAAACCAGTTTGGAATGTCAGAAGCCAAAGGTACGTCAACACCAATGGATCCTTCCTACTTAAACGTGGAAGGAGAAGATCTGCTAACCAGCAATGAGAGTTACAGACAAGCAATGGAGGCAATTCTGTACATAGATGCAATAGATAGAGCCAAAAGCAAGGAGCTGAACCATATTGATGTATGGGCATCAAAAGTAAAGTAAGTGTAAAGTGCATAGTGCAAAATCTACAGCTCAAAGCAAGTGGCTGACCAAAGAAGAAAAAGAACCTAAGCAAAATGCTGAGAAAAAGGTAACACGCTGTCCCCGCCGCCCCAATGCACATTTTGTTAAGACTTCCTCAGGAGGCATGTCTCTATTGCACCTGCACCTTATATTTATTGCGATTCTCATGCTGCTCTTTTTGAGTGATGTGATTTCTATTGATATGTCTTGTTGTAATATGACTACACATTGTACTCCTTTTTATAATGATCTGGATCTACATGCTGGGGTGATTTAAAGGGATTTCACATTTTTTGAAGTGGCTGTATTGTATTGGCAACACCCTGTCCCTGGACTTCTTGTGTTCAGTAGTTCTGATTTTACTTATTGTGAATTTCATATTGAATTAATAAAGAATTTATTATAAGGATTATACTATAGGTGGTGATATTTTATGCACTTTCTTTTCTTGTTTGTGATGTGTAAACAAGCCACGCCAAAGAGACTGGAATGCAATTAAGAGAATTCTTCAATATCTTAAAGAAACTCAAAAGCTAAATGTTAAGATATCTGCATCAGGAGATCTCACTCTCAGAGGTTATGTGGATGCGGATTGGGCTGGAGATTCAAGTGATCGGAAATTAACAAGTGGTTCCTTTTTCAAGTTAGGAGAAAACTCAATTTCTTGGTCCAGCAGAAAATAAGTGTCAGTCGCATTATCTTCTACAGAAGCAGAATATACAGTGGGGCAAAAAAGTATTTAGTCAGTCAGCAATAGTGCAAGTTCCACCACTTAAAAAGATGAGAGGCGTCTGTAATTTACATCATAGGTAGACCTCAACTATGGGAGACAAACTGAGAAAAAAAAATCCAGAAAATCACATTGTCTGTTTTTTTTTTCATTTTATTTGCATATTATGGTGGAAAATAAGTATTTGGTCAGAAACAAGCAATCAAGATTTCTGGCTCTCACAGATCTGTAACTTCTTCTTTAAGAATCTCCTCTTTCCTCCACTCATTACCTGTAGTAATGGCACCTGTTTAAACTTGTTATCAGTATAAAAAGACACCTGTGCACACCCTCAAACAGTCTGACTCCAAACTCCACTATGGTGAAGACCAAAGAGCTGTCAAAGGACACCAGAAACAAAATTGTAGCCCTGCACCAGGCTGGGAAGACTGAATCTGCAATAGCCAACCAGCTTGGAGTGAAGAAATCAACTGTGGGAGCAATAATTAGAAAATGGAAGACATACAAGACCACTGATAATCTCCCTCGATCTGGTGCTCCACGCAAAATCCCACCCCGTGGGGTCAGAATGATCACAAGAACGGTGAGCAAAAATCCCAGAACCACGCGGGGGGACCTAGTGAATGAACTGCAGAGAGCTGGGACCAATGTAACAAGGCCTACCATAAGTAACACACTACGCCAGCATGGACTCAGATCCTGCAGTGCCAGACGTGTCCCACTGCTTAAGCCTGTACATGTCCGGGCCTGTCTGAAGTTTGCTAGAGAGCATTTGGATGATCCAGAGGAGTTTTGGGAGAATGTCCTATGGTCTGATGAAACCAAACTGGAACTGTTTGGTAGAAACACAACTTGTCGTGTTTGGAGGAAAAAGAATACTGAGTTGCATCCATCAAACACCATACCTACTGTAAAGCATGGTGGTGGAAACATCATGCTTTGGGGCTGTTTCTCTGCAAAGGGGCCAGGACGACTGATCCGGGTACATGAAAGAATGAATAGGGCCATGTATCGTGAGATTTTGAGTGCAAACCTCCTTCCATCAGCAAGGGCATTGAAGATGAAACGTGGCTGGGTCTTTCAACATGACAATGATCCAAAGCACACCGCCAGGGCAACGAAGGAGTGGCTTCGTAAGAAGCATTTCAAGGTCCTGGAGTGGCCTAGCCAGTCTCCAGATCTCAACCCTATAGAAAACCTTTGGAGGGAGTTGAAAGTCCGTGTTGCCAAGCGAAAAGCCAAAAACATCACTGCTCTAGAGGAGATCTGCATGGAGGAATGGGCCAACATACCAACAACAGTGTGTGGCAACCTTGTGAAGACTTACAGAAAACGTTTGACCTCTGTCATTGCCAACAAAGGATATATCACAAAGTATTGAGATGAAATTTTGTTTCTGACCAAATACTTATTTTCCACCATAATATGCAAATAAAATGAAAAAAAAACAGACAATGTGATTTTCTGGATTTTTTTTTCTCAGTTTGTCTCCCATAGTTGAGGTCTACCTATGATGTAAATTACAGACGCCTCTCATCTTTTTAAGTGGTGGAACTTGCACTATTGCTGACTGACTAAATAAATACTTTTTTGCCCCACTGTATGTCTGCTGCTTATGCAAGTCAAGAGGTAATTTGTTTGAAACAACTTTTGGAAGATTTCGGAAAGCCAATAGCTCAACCAACAGTTACCTTATGAGGACAACGAAGGATGCATTATACTTGCCAGCAGTGAAAAGATTAGTTCAAGGACTAAGCACATTGATGTAAAACATCCAGGGCTGCCACTAGGAATTTCGGGGCCCCATACTGGTAAAATTTTCGGGGCCCCCTTGAGACTCCGCCCAGGCTCCACCCCAGCCCCGCTCCACCCCTCGAACTGTCCAAAGTCCCACCGCTCTCTCTTGGAAAAACTCCACTTCTCACCAATCACACTTTAACAGTTCCCATCACCAGATTACACATATAGCCAGCAGCTTTTGTTTTGGCCAAAAGATTTTTTAAGCCGCCACCATAACAGGGTAGACTCTTTTGGCCGAGCTCTATTCTACTGTAACCTATTAAATATTTGTTAAAATATGTGATACAATTTAGTTTTTTTTCTATTTTTCAATTTTTAAAATGACCAATAATATCACATACAAGGGAAAAATACCACCGCACCATGTTCAGACCACATAGTGACCTATAATACCACACACAAGGAACAAATACCGCCAGACCATGACCAGACCACATATTACCACCACAGTGACCGAATAATATCACATACAAGGAACAGCACCGCACCATGACCAGACCACATATTACCACCACAGTGACTGAATACTACAATACTGATCAGTAATAAAAGAAAACACGATACTATCACCATAAGTGCCATTATACACTGGAGATCTGTACTTAGTATGCAGTGTCTGTGTACGGGTAATACAGTGATCAATGACATTATACACAATGTCTCTATACAGTGTATAGTGTCGGTGTATAGGTGACACACTAACTCACCAGTGACGTCTCTAGGTGAAGTCCTTCATCTTTGCTTTTCATCTTTCATCCAGCATGGACTGCCATCACGTCTTCCAGCCAGGGCTTGTCTCTACAGGAAATAACATGGTTACCTAGAGCTCCGCTTGCAGAACATATTACTTAATTTTCCAACTTCTACATTACATCACATGAAGAAAAAAAGGCAACATAGTGTCACTGTACACAGTAACAGGACCGCCCTCCCCCATTTAAAACAGCATACTCAAAAAATAAAATAAATACATCACTGCAGTAATAATATCCCTTAATTAGACCCTGTGGTAATAATATCCCCAATCCTAGCCCCCATGTATCTCATTCCTGGCTTCAGCCATCCGTTCTCCCATCCCGCCCTCATAAGTATCCATTCTGCCCCATATGATCTCGCCATCCTGCCCCATCTGTCTCCACCGTATCCATCCTGCCCCATGATCCTGCATGATCTGTCTCCAATCCTGCCCCATCTGTCTCCAGTCCTGCCCCCAGTGTCTCCAGTCATGCCCCCATGTCTTTGATCCTGCCCCCTATGTCTCCAATCATGCCCCATATCTCCAATCATGACCCGTATCTCATTCTGCCCCTTCCTGTGTCTCACTGTCACATTCTGCCTCCGTGCTTCACATTCTGCCCCTTCCTGTGTCTCACTGTCACATTCTGCCCCGTGCCTCACATTCTGCCCCTTCCTGTGTCTCACTGTCACATTCTGCCCCCGTGTCCATTCAGCCCCCTCCTGTGTCTCACTGTCACATTCTGCCCCTATTATGTCCAGCAATCTGCCCCCATCGTGTCCAGCATTCTGCCCCCATCGTCTCCAGCAATCTGCCCCATCGTCTCCAGAAATCTGCTCCATCGTGCCCAGCAATCTGCCCCATTGTGTCCAGCAATCTGCCCCATCGTGTCCAGCATTCTGCCCCCATCGTGTCCAGCATTCTGCCCCCATCGTGTCCAGCAATCTGCCCCATCATGTTCAGCAATCTGCCCCATGGTGTCCAGCAATCTGCCCCATCGTGCCCAGCATTCTGCCCCTATCATGACCAGAAATCTGCCCCAGCGTGTCCAGCAATCTGCCCCATCATGCCCAGCATTCTGCCCCATCATGACCAGCAATCTGCCCCATTGTGTCCAAATGTAAGAGAACGAAAGGCCAGCAGTCAAAATGTCATATAAAATGCAATATTTTATTAATAATATATGTAATATAATAAGACATAGGTACATGAAAGGGGGGGGGACATATAAATGGCTAAAAAGAGGGCCTAGTATGGCACCCTCATCTCCCAGGAATACAATCCCATGTGGTCATACCGCAAGACAATACATATAAGAGTCATATATAATTAAGTAATTGTAATATATATCTACATACTGAACCGAGACTCAAAGAGCTCACTGTTAATAAAGGTATCTAGAACAAATGTTCATAATGACTCGACCTACAAGGGGTCTGTAGTATTACCTGGACAGAGTGGGGGTAAACCATGCAGCGGCCGGACCCCGACGCGCGTTTCGGAGCGTACTGCTCCTTCCTCGCCCCCTGAGGAAGGAGCAGTACGCTCCGAAACGCGCGTCGGGGTCCGGCCGCTGCATGGTTTACCCCCACTCTGTCCAGGTAATACTACAGACCCCTTGTAGGTCCAGTCATTATGAACATTTGTTCTAGATACCTTTATTAACAGTGAGCTCTTTGAGTCTCGGTTCAGTATGTAGATATATATTACAATTACTTAATTATATATGACTCTTATATGTATTGTCTTGCGGCATGACCACATGGGATTGTATTCCTGGGAGATGAGGGTGCCATACTAGGCCCTCTTTTTAGCCATTTATATGTCCTCCCCCCCCTCTTTCATGTACCTATGTCTTATTATATTACATATATTATTAATAAAATATTGCATTTTATATGACATTTTGACTGCTGGCCTTTCGTTCTCTTACATTTGTATTCTGTGATTGCAGTTGTCTTCATCAATTGTCCTTTATGTATATGTGTATTGGCTTATTCTATCTGCCATGTGATTTATTGTGGCTCTTTTTGGCCCCATACACATTATGTATACCACAATTCTTACCCATTGTGTCCAGCAATCTGCCCCATTGTGCCCAGCATTCTGCCCCTATCATGACAAGCAATCTGCCCCATCGTGCCCAGCAATCTGCCCCATCGTGCCCAGCAATCTGCCCCATCGTGCCCAGCATTCTCCCCCATCGTGCCGAGCATTCTGCCCCATGTCCAGCAAACTGCCCCAGTGTTCATCATTCTGCCCCATGTCCAGCAATCTGCCCCAGCTTTCAGCATTTTGCCCATGTCCAGCATTCTGCCCCCATGTCTCAGTCTTCCCTGGGCCCCCCGGATTGCCGTTCTTAAAAATTTTAAAAAATAAAAAAAAGTTCTTACCTGGCCACGGTCCAGCGGCGGGCGACGCTCGCGCTCCCTCCACACTGCAGCGCGTCCCAGCCGGCAACTGACAGTGACGTCAGACGCCGGCGAGGTGCGCGCTGCGGCTGATGTCAGCTGCCAGCCTCCTATTGGCTGGTGGCTGTTAACTATTGACATGCAGGCCGGCGGGCCCGCATTGTCAATAGCGTTTAGCTGCGGCAGTGCCGAGGGCCTGGTTTACCTACCGGTAGGGGCCCGGTGACCAGAGGAGACCGGGCCCGATGCGGGCCCCCTCTGCCCACCGGGCCCCATACGCCAGTCAGGGCAGTAATGCCCTGATGGCGGCCCTGAAAACATCACCACTTACGTGATGTAGTGGAACATGGTGTACTCGAGTTTGTTTATTGAGAGTCTGACAAGGTGATAGCTAATGGTATGACAAAGCCATTATCAAGAGCCAAGTTTGTGGACTGCAGAACTGCAATGGGACTAACAGGACAAGTAATTGTTGAGTGTGGGTGTTGGAATATGTTTAGTGCAACACCTACATTCCTGTCTATGAGTGTTCGGTTGCTTGATTTGTATGCTGTTAAAAGTTAAAAAAAAAAACTCCCAGAGGTCACACTGTTTTCCTGTGTCAGTGCATGAGAGAAGCAGCCAGATGTAGACGCTGCACAGATAGAGACACACAAATGATTTATTCCGGATCTACAGTTGTGGCCAAAAGTATTGACACTCCTACAATTCTGTCAGAAAATACTCAGTTCTCAAATTCTTTGGTATTATTATCTTCATTTAATTTGTCTTAAATGAAAAAACACAAAAGAGAATGAAGCAAAAAGCAAAACATTGATCATTTCACACAAAACTCCAAAATTGGGCCAGACAAAAGAATTGGCACCCTCAGCCTAATACTTGGTTGCACAACCTTTAGCCAAAATAACTGCGATCAACCGCTTCCGGTAACCATCAATGAGTTTCTTACTATGCTCTGCTGGAATTTCTGACCATTCTTCTTTGGCAAACTGCTCCAGGTCCCTGATATTTGAAGGGTGCCTTCTCCAAACTGCCATTTTTAGATCTCTCCACAGGTGTTCTATGGGATTCAGGTCTGGACTCATTGCTGGCCACCTTAGAAGTCTCCAGTGCTTTCTCTCAAACCATTTTCTAGTGCTTTTTGAAGTGTGTTTTGGGTTATTGACCTGCTGGAAGACCCGTGACCTCTGAGGGAGACCCAGCTTTCTCACACTGGGCCCTACATTATGCTGCAAAATTTGTTGGTAGTCTTCAGACTTCATAATGCCATGCACACGGTCAAGCAGTCCAGTGCCAGAGGCAGCAAAGCAACCCCAAAACATCAGGGAACCTCGGTCATGTTTGACTGTAGGGACCGTGTTCTTTTCTTTGAATGCCTCTTTTTTCTCCTGTAAACTCTATGTTGATGCCTTTGCCCAAAAAGCTCTACTTTTGTCTCATCTGACCAGAGAATATTCTTCCAAAACGTTTTAGGCTTTTTCAGGTAAGTTTTGGCAAACTCCAGCCTGGCTTTTTTATGTCTCGGGGTAAGAAGTGGGGTCTTCCTGGGTCTCCTACCATACAGTCCCTTTTCATTCAGACGCCGACGGATAGTACGGGTTGACACTGTTGTACCCTCGGACTGCAGGGCAGCTTGAACTTGTTTGGATGTTAGTGGAGGTTCTTTATCCAACATCCGCACAATCTTGCGTTGAAATCTCTTGCCAATTTTTCTTTTCCATCCACATCTAGTGAGGTTAGCCACAGTGCCATGGGCTTTAAACTTCTTGATGACACTGCGCACGGTAGACACAGGAACATTCAGGTCTTTGGAGATGGACTTGTAGCCTTGAGATTGCTCATGCTTCCTCACAATTTGGTTTCTCAAGTCCTCAGACAGTTCTTTGGTCTTCTTTCTTTTCTCCATGCTCAATGTGGTACACACAAGGACACAGGACAGAGGTTGAGTCAACTTTAATCCATGTCAACTGGCTGCAAGTGTGATTTAGTTATTGCCAACACCTGCAAGGTGCCACAGGTAAGTTACAGGTGCTGTTAATTACACAAATTAGAGAAGCATCACATGATTTTTCGAACAGTGCCAATACTTTTGTCCACCCTCTTTTTCATGTTTGGTGTGGAATTATATCCAATTTGTCTTTAGGCAATTCTTTTTGTGTTTTTTCATTTAAGAGAAATTAAATGGAGATAATAATACCAAAGAATTTGTGTTTGCAATCATTTTCAGGTAGAAACTGAGTATTATCTGACAGAATTGCAGGGGTGTCAATACTTTTGGCCACAACTGTATTAAGTTTATCATATATTGTTCCTGAATAAAGAAGCTCTGTTGTCACACGCTTGGAGAGTATCCTGAATAATCCGCTGCCAACAGTAGCATAAACAGATGATTTGTGTCATTGTCATTTTATTTTATCTACAGCTCTGGCAAAAATTTAGAGACCACTTCAAAATGTTCAGTTTGTCTGATTTTTCTCTTTATAGGTATATTTTGAGTAAAATGTAAATTGTTCTTTTAGTCTATAAACTTCTGACAAGATGTCTCTGAATTTCCAAGCAATAAATTTTGTTTTTGTTTTCTGAAAAGGAGAAATGGTCAAAATAAATAAAAACAGTGCTTTCGGACCTCAAGTAATGCAAAGAAAAAAGTTCAGAATCATTTAGAAACAACAATACTAATGTTTTAACTCAGGAAGAGTTCAGAAATCAATATTTTGTGGAATAACCATGATTTTTAAAAACAGCTTTCATACGTCTTGCCATGCTTTCCACTAGTCTTTAACACTGTTTCTGGCACGAAAATGTAAGCAATTTTTCTTTGTTTGATGGCTTGTGATTATCCATCATCCTCTTGATTACATTCCAGAGGTTATTAAAGAGGTCCAGGTCTGGAGAATGGGCTGCCAATGGCAGGGTTTGGATGTGGTGGTCTCTTATTTTTTTGCCAGAGCTGTATGCGCATAGAATATTTATGTACTGCTCAGTGATATCATCTGCTGAGTTAGATGCTAAAATGTCTTCTGGTTACAGCCTTCTCCAGATAGAGCTTAATGCATATGGATTTATAACGTTTTCAAAGTCAATAGTAGCTGTATAAATACATTTCTAGTAAGCTATCTTTAGTGGCAGCTGACAGTTGAAAGGTTCCAAATACTGAGTGTCAGGAACAACGCACTGTACTTGCTCACTGAGCCAGTGCGCATGTCCTGAGTACAAACCTGTGCCCGAAGATACCTATGGAGCGGGGCAGCAGTGGTGATGATGCGTGCTCCAGGCTCACAGGACCTGTGTCACTGAAGGTAGAAAGCAGTGAAGGACCTACGGTCATGTGACTGCAGGGGGCGGGGCTTAGCGTCCTGCTGCTGGAGATAAATGCAGGATTCTACTACAGGGATCCTCAAATCAGACAAACGGGGGTCATACACAGAGAGGGCAGCACTGTACCAGAGGGACAAGCAGAGAGTAGTCAGAACGTAAGCAATGAATCATGCATGGAGATAGCAGTACAGTACAAGAGGGGCAATCAGAGACTAGTCAGGACATAGGCAATGAGTCAGAAACCAGAGAAGCAGATAAACAGTACAGAATCAAGAGACAAACTCACAACAGGGGACAGAACCGGGTCAGAACCATATAAGTAAGCTAGAAGACAATCAGAAGGCACATGCACATATGGGTCACCACACTCGGCCAAAGGCAAAAGTATAACTGACAGGGATAGGAGTCTCCCAGGGCTATAAGAAGCTCTCCTTGAGCCAAAGAGAGGCTACAATAATTAACCCCTGACATGCAGGTCAAAACCTGCACTGGGATCATGACAGTACCCCCTTCTCAAAAGGGGGCCTCTGGACCCCCAGGCTTCCCCAGGTATTTGGCATGGAAAGCCTGAACCAGGCGATCTGCATGTACAGAGAGAGCAGGAACCCACGAGTGAGCCTCCGGTCCATATCCCTTCCAGTGGACCAGGTACTGCAAGGAGCGGCGCACCAGCCGAGAGTCCACAATATGTCCGACCTCATACTCCAAGTGACCCTCCACCAACACTGGAGGAACAACAAGCTCGGAGTCCTCCTTGACAGACCCCACAGGTTTCAACAGCGATTTATGGAACACATTGGATATTTTTAAGGAGGTGGGTAGATGCAGCCTATATACCACTGGGTTGACTATCTCCACAATCTCATACGGACCAATGAACTTTGGTCCCAATTTAGCTGATGGTACCTTCAAGTTGATGTTACGTGTGGAAAGCCAAACCTTCTCCCCCACCTGAAACATGTGTCCCGGGGCTCTCTTTTTGTCAGCAAAATATTTATACCTCCCCTGGGCCCGAGAGATATTACTCCAAACTTCAGCCCAGAGGTTTTTTAACCGTTGAATGGATCCCTCCGCCCCTGGACAACCGGATTCCACCTGTGAAAACTCCCCAAAATGAGGATTAAACCCATAATTGACCAGGAATGGGGACATGTTGGTGGATTGATTCACCCGGTTGTTAAAAGCAAACTCGGCCAATGGTAGCGCATCACACAAATCTTCCTGTCTGGTGGAGGTCAGACACCTGAGAATCTGTTCCAGGGATTGATTGGTGCGTTCCGTCTGATCATTACTCTTTGGGTGATATGCTGAGGAGAAGGAGAGTGAGATGCCCAATTTCTTACAGAATGCCCTCCAAAATTTGGCCACAAACTGCACACCTCTGTCAGACACAACATTCAGGGGTACCCCATGCAATCGGACCACATGCAGCACAAACAACCTTGACAATGTTGCTGCTGAGGGTAATGCTGCCAAGGGAATGAAATGGGCTTGTTTAGAAAACTTGTCCACCACCACCCAGATCACGGTATTGCCCCTGGATGGTGGAAGACCGGTAATAAAGTCTATGGAGAGATGAGTCCATGGCCTATCAGGAACCGGTAACGGTATGAGTTCCACAGCCGGCCGATTATGTGAGCTTTTGGAACGGGCACAAACTTCACAAGCAGAAATGAAATTCTTGACATCGGACCCAAGTGAAGGCCACCAAAAAACCCTGGCTACTGCCTCTCTAGTGGCCGTGATACCGGGATGAGCACTCAGCCTAGACTCATGAAACTCCTGCAGAAGTCTAGGCCGCAATAAATCTGGAACAAACAATTTATCTCCTGGCCTGGCCGCCGGAGCTAGGGACTGGGCCCTCATAATTTCTTGTTCCAATTCTGACGAGACCCTCGCCACTACCACCCCCGGGCGAAGAATGGAGGACAGCGGCTCGGGGGAGACCCCGGGTCAAAACCTCTGGATAGCGCATCCGCTTCAACATTTTTGGACCCTGGTCGAAAAGTAATTGAGAATTGAAAGCGTGAAAAAAAGTGACCAATGGGCTTGTCTAGGAGTAAGCCTCTTAGCACATTCAAAGTATGCCAAATTTTTGTGATCAGTGATAACCGTGATCGGGTGAGCCGCCCCTTCCAAAAAGTGCCTCCATTCTTTGAATGCCAGCTTGACCGCAAGAAGTTCTCTATTGCCTACATCATAGTTTCTCTCAGTGGATGAGAACTTCTTGGAGAAGAAGGCACAGGGTTTGAGATTAGTAAGGATGGCCGGACCCTGGGACAACACTGCCCCCACCCCTACTTCAGAAGCATCCACCTTCACAATAAATGGTTTGAACTAGAGATGAGCGACTTTGCCTTTTTTCGGGTCGAGTCGGGTTTCACGAAACCTGACTCGCAAAAGTCGAGTAGAACGAAATCGGCCGATTATTGTGAAAAGTCGAAGGTCGACTGAAACACGAAACCCAATGTAAGTCAATGGGGAAGAAATGTCGGCAGTGAGTGGAGGACAGGAAACACACCTACAGTGCCCATTTTAATGCCAAAAACATCAATTCTTATTCCTTAGGCTTGTCAACCTTAATTTACTTTATAATAATAGTTAGGCATTGAAAACTGAGGGTTATTTGGCTAAAGTTGTGGGGGGGGGTAGTGCTGGCTCCAGATTTTCGTGGGCCCAGGGCCAAAGAGTGTCACTGGGCTCCTTTAACACATGCCACAATTCATGATCCTTTGATACGGCAGAGAAATAGCGGTACAGTACAATGAAAAATACTTTAATTCTTACATCACATGACTGATATCCATTTTAAATTCTCCAATAACTCCAAAAACAGACAGTATATTCCTCCATACAGTATTATGGCCACTGCATAGTGCGCCATACAGAGTAATGAGGCCCATATATTTCTCCATACAGAATCATTGGTCCCATATAATGTTCGATACAGTATATGATGAGCTCCACATAATGCTACAGTATATGTTGTTCACCATAGATGAAGCTCCAGTGTCTTATGGGCCCAAATAATGCTCCATATATAATGGGCCCTGTAAATGCTGCTCCAGTGACTGATGTCCACCTTTGGAATCCTCCAGTGTATGGTGGGCCCCAGATATCATTCTCCAGAGTATCGTGCTCCACAAAAATTGCTCCCAACCTTTAAAACAATTAAATAAGTCTCCTCGCTAGGGAATCCCTGTACTCTGGACTCCTCGTCGTCCCCATCTTCCATTTCTCTGCACTTGGACTGTTTAGGCAGAGGGCGTACAGACGTGATGTCATCGCGCTCTTGACCAGTATGTCACTGTCAGGAAAAGTGTTTGGTTTCCGGGGGCAGTATGGTTGCAAAGCTGAACCTTAAAGGAATATCCAGAAGGGCACCACCAGGAGTGGAGCCTGCAGCTTAATTGGACTCAACACTGGCAACCTCAACCATGCTATCCACAAAAAGCTGCACAGATTGCAAGCTTAATTCCATTAATGAACGAGACTCAGGCATGCCCCCGCGGTCCGCGTCCAGCTTACTAGAGGGACACGCGAGGCTCTGGCACGCGGGATCAACCAATAACAGGTCTGTCATGCCCTTACATGTCCGGGGCTGCACATGTGCTACAATGAAAGGACCAGCGTGTATCGCTTACAGGTGCGGATAACACGCTGAACCCCGTTAGTGATGGGGATCTGGGATTACAATTCTTCCCCGCGAACAAGCATTTCCCAGTAAGTGCAGGTCAACCGTAATTCCAGAATTAGGCCTAAACGGCATTCCAGAAAGAATGTGAAAAATTTAAGTGTCCAAACCACAGGTGCTGTAGCTTGCTTAACAGCTGGGCTCCTCTGCTGAGTAGCACACAGTTCTTACATAAACAGGCGGCATAGCTCGGTTCACGGGTGGGCTCCTCTTCTGAGTAGCAGACACAGCTACTATGCCCTAAAACTGTCTATTATCATTGAAAACCATTATTAATGTGAAAAAAAAGATACGCTTTTGTTTAACGAAACATTCTCAAACGGAATCTCGAACAGCCGAATTTTAATCAAAGTGTTGCAGTTCGACGAACGGATCTTACACCGCCCAAAACACCTAGAATTTGAACTTGGCCAACAGTTCCACTCAAACACCACTCATCTGTAATCAGGAGGCAGACTCAGACGGTCTCAGGCACAGTATGGATTCGACAAGATTGCAGAAAGTTGTGAAAGGGTACAGTATCACCGGATAACAGGTATATATAGCGTAGTTTAAACATTTAATTTCTCCGTGTTTATTTCCGGAGTCCGACAAAGACACTCACAGCCTCAGTATGGATTAGACAACAATCTAAAAAGTAGAAAAAAGGAAATGTTTTTGAAGCGTACACCAGTATACACTGTTGGGGTATTTTTAAATCTTCATATATATTTCTGTCTCAGTAAGACAGTCCAGACTCTCCGCAAGAGGAAACGAGATGGATAAAAGTACAGACATAAAATCGGGTGATTGCAGAAATTTAGGAATTACTAATCATGGAAAAAACTCCCGGGAGAATTCTCAGAGGCGATGCTGACCCTCAATTACTTTGTGAGTGGAGACAGCGAAAACAGTTCTTTGTGAAGAAAGGTTTGCTGTATCGCAGTACCGTTGATCCCATCACTATTACTCATCTCCATCAGATTTTGATCACAGGGAGAGATGTAGACATGGTCCTCACTGCCTATCATGATCTGTCAGGTAACTTTGGAGTGCAAAAGACAGAAGCCACAGGCCGTAGACGATTCTATTGGATTGGCATGAGAGGACACATTTAAAAATGTGGGCAGGAATGTCACACGTCTGTGAGTAGGAAAACTGTGAAAGCTGATGATAAACCACAACTGCATCTCATTGTGAGTCGATGTCCATAAGAAATGGAAGCCATTGATCATCTGAAGCTAGAGCTCGGCCAGCAGGACAGGGCATAGCTACATCTTAACCATCATCTATCAGTTCACCAAATTTGTAGTGGCAGTCCCAGGGAAGGATTTGACAGCCCAGACTACACAGCGGAGGAGCAGGGAGAGGTAAATATTGCACATGTTGGGGCCCTGCCCAAGCAAGGGGGGCCCACTCGTGGGCGTCCATCTGGCACTGGGCCCCTCATAGTACGCCGATGTGTCTGATGGTGGGTGTGCACCCCCACTGTCAGAGACACTTGATTGCACTATGAGGGACCATGTGCCAGTGCCGGCGCCCAAGAATCGGCCCACCCACCTGTCCAGGGCAATGGTACTCGCACGGTTGCGTGCGCTAGGTGGTGACCCCGGCCATGGAGGGGGGGCAGCCCAGTTAGGGAGGTTTAAAAAATGGCATATGTTGATGTTGGACATTCAGCAGCTGCAAATGGAGGAATTGGAGAAGTCCGAGGAAGAGGAGGACAAAAGCGAGCCATTTTTCTGGCAAGCTATGTGTAATCAGGGGAAGGTGGGACAAAATCCTTTGAAACCCATGCATGGTTCATTTTAATGAAGGTTAGATCATCAACATTTGGGGTTGACAGATGGGTCCTTTTTTCTGTCAGGATTGTGCCAGCAGCAATGAAGACTCTTTCGGATAGTAAACTAGCAGCAGGGCAAGCGAGCTCCTGTAAGGCATATTGTGCCAATTCAGGCCAGGCATCCAGTTTAGAGGCCCAATAGTCAAAGGGGAATGACCTGTGAGGGAGAACATTGATATGGGACGGGAAGTAGTTTGTAACCATAGTTGACAACTGCTGTCTCCTGTCACTTTCAATCGATGCAGTATTACCAGTCGTGTGAGCGGGACTTGAAAAATCTGTCCACAACATGGTCATGAAACCCCTGTCTCCAACGCCACTTCTGATGTGTGCACCACGAACACCTCTTCCATGTTGCCCCCTACGGCTCGTTGGAGAACCATGACCGCTGCTCTGTGCTGGGAATGCCTCAAACAAACGGTTTACCAGAGTTGCTTGTTTGTTAGCCAATATTAGGTCAAGGTTCTTCTGTGGCATGATGTTTTGGAATTTGCCTTTATAGCGTGGATCCAGGATGCTGGCCAACCAGTAGTTGTCATTGTTCGTTGCAGCTGAAAAGAGGAAATCGGAAAACCAGGGGAAGAGTCTTGAGGAGATCATTTGCATATTCCCAGTGCCTTCTGGGATAAGTGAAGAGTCTCCGCGAGCTCAACGATCACTGGGTTTTGACCGTTGCAGCTGAAAAGAGGAAATCGGAAAACCAGGGGAAGAGTCTTGAGGAGATCATTTGCATATTCCCAGTGCCTTCTGGGATAACTGAAGAGTCTCCGCGAGCTCAACGATCACTGGGTTTTGGCCGTTGCAGCTGAAAAGAGGAAATCGGAAAACCAGGGGAAGAGTCTTGAGGAGATCATTTGCATATTCCCAGTGCCTTCTGGGATAAGTGAAGAGTCTCCGCGAGCAAAACGATCACTGGGTTTTGGCCGTTGCAGCTGAAAAGAGGAAATCGGAAAACCAGGGGAAGAGTCTTGAGGAGATCATTTGCATATTCCCAGTGCCTTCTGGGATAAGTGAAGAGTCTCCGCGAGCTCAACGATCACTGGGTTTTGGCCGTTGCAGCTGAAAAGAGGAAATCGGAAAACCAGGGGAAGAGTCTTGAGGAGATCATTTGCATATTCCCAGTGCCTTCTGGGATAAGTGAAGAGTCTCCGCGAGCTCAACGATCACTGGGTTTTGGCCGTTGCAGCTGAAAAGAGGAAATCGGAAAACCAGGGGAAGAGTCTTGAGGAGATCATTTGCATATTCCCAGTGCCTTCTGGGATAAGTGAAGAGTCTCCGCGAGCTCAACGATCACTGGGTTTTGGCCGTTGCAGCTGAAAAGAGGAAATCGGAAAACCAGGGGAAGAGTCTTGAGGAGATCATTTGCATATTCCCAGTGCCTTCTGGGATAAGTGAAGAGTCTCCGCGAGCTCAACGATCACTGGGTTTTGGCCGTTGCAGCTGAAAAGAGGAAATCGGAAAAACCGCGCGCTGATAGGCGCGCGAAATTTGGCTCATCTTTCATCGTTTTTAAGAAATCTCAAGATGGAAGAGGCCAGGAGCCATTTGGTGAGCTGCATTTCTTGCTACATGTTCACAGATTTACCAGTGGAAAAGCCAAACTTCACATGCCACAAATGCAAGCTTGTGTCCCTGTTGGAGGAAAAGTTGCAAAATCTCGAAGAGAGGTTAGCTACGTTGAAGATCATTAAGGAAGGTGAAGAGTTCTTGGACAGAGCAGAATTATCTCTTCATGTTACAGAAAGAGAAGAAATTCGAAGTGCACCTGAAGAAACAGAGGAATGGAGACATGTGACCCAGAGAAGCAGGAGGATCAGGAGGCAGTCAGCACCCATACTGCTCAGAAACAAGTACCAGGCTCTCACGCAGGAAAACGATGAAGAAATACATCAGGATAAGACTCTGCCAACAAACAGCAACCTTGTACGCCTTCAGAGTCCTCCTGGATGGAGAAAGAAAAATGTTGTGAAGAAGAAACGGAGAGTGGTGGTCATGGGGGATTCCCTGCTGAGAGGAACAGAGGCCGCTATCTGCAGACCGGATATAACTACAAGAGAAATGTGCTGTCTTCCAGGTGCAAAAATTAAAGATGTGTCTGAGAGGATATCAGGACTCTTCAGACCTACAGATGACTACCCATTCCTGCTACTACATGTGGGGACAAATGACACCGCAAGAAACGACCTGGAAACCATCTGCAGAGACTTTGAAGACTTAGGCAAGAAAGTGAAAGAACTGGGAGCGCAGGTGGTCTTCTCTTCCATCCTCCCAGTGGATGGCCATGGAACAAGGAGGTGGAATAAGATTCTGCAGGTGAACAACTGGCTACGTCGATGGTGCCGTCAGCAACGATTTGGATTTCTGGATCACGGAGTGAACTACTTATACGATGGACTACTTGCTAGAGATGGGGTGCACCTTACGAAGACTGGAAAGCATGTATTTGGAAGTCGCCTTGCTACACTTGTAAGGAGAGCTTTAAACTAGAACAACATGGGAAGGGAAGCAAAAGACCAGAAAAAGCCATACACCTGACAAATGCTATTGAGAACTCTGCTATTAGAAGTGGAAAGGAAGAACAAAGACGAAAGAATCTAATTAATAAAAATATTGGAGAAAGAGAAACCAATCACAAACTAAAATGTTTCTATACTAATGCACAAAGCATGGGCAACAAACAAGGAGAATTGGAACTACTAACACAGGAAAAGAAATATGATGTCATTGGAATCACTGAAACTTGGTGGGACAATACACATGATTGGAATACAAGACTAGAAGGATACAACTTATTTGCAAGAAACAGACTTGATAAACGAGGAGGGGGTGTCGCATTGTATGTTCGAAACGCGTATATCTGCACAGAGATTGAAGCTTCAGAGACTGGGAGTTCTGTGGAAACTGTTTGGGTAAGAATACAAGGACAGAACAATGGAAAGGACACCATTGTAGGCATTTACTACAGGCCGCCTGTGCAAGCCGAAGATATAGATGAACTCTTTATGCATCAGATGGCCAAGTTCTCCAAAAAATATGACATGGTTGTCATGGGAGATTTCAACTAACCAGACATTTGTTGGGAATCTCTCTCAGGCAAAACTAACAGGTCAAGGAAATTCTTATCCTCTCTTGCTGACAACTTTATCTTCCAAAAGGTAAGGGAGAAAACAAGGGGAACTGCTACCTTGGATCTAATCCTTATAAACAGGGAGGAAATGGTTGAGGAGGTAAAAGTGGCTGGGACCCTAGGAGGTAGCGACCATGCTATTTTAGAATTTTGGATAACTAGAGGTGGAAGACCTGTGAAGACTCAGACGTCAAGGTTAGATTTCAGAAAGGCAGATTTTAAGGGATTCAGAAAGAGAATTGGAGGGATCCAATGGCTGGATATCCTTAAAGACAAAAATGTCCAGGAAGGATGGGAAATCTTGAAAAATGAAATTCTCAATGCACAGTTGTTAACAATTCCGAAAAGAGGGAAGAATAGGAAGCATTTAAGGAAACCAGGATGGATGAACACAGAACTTAAGCACATGCTAAAAAGGAAGAAAAAAATGTTTATAAAATGGAAAGAGGGAGGCATATCTAAAGAAGAATATAATGCTGTCTGCAGAACCTGCAGGGCACAAATCAGATTATCTAAAGCTGAAAATGAACTGAGGCTTGCAAGAGATGTCAAAAGCAATAATAAAGGATTTTGGGGATATGTCAAAAGTAAAAGAAAAGTCAAAGATGCTATAGTATTTTTACAGGATGAAAATGATGAAATGGTAAGACAGGATGTTGAGAAGGCTGAACTTTTAAATTCCTATTTTGCATCTGTTTTCTCTCAGAAAGGAAATGCAACATCAACTGTTATTCACTGTCCTATTAAGGGAATAGAAGAATCCAGGATATCTATAAACAGAAAGATAGTGAGGAAACACTTAGCTAACCTAAATGAATTCAAGTCTCCAGGTCCAGATGAATTACACCCCAGAGTACTGAAGGAGATAGCAGAAGAAATTTTTGAACCCCTCTCCATAATCTTTGAAAATTCTTGGAGAACAGGAGAAGTGCCAGAAGACTGGAGAAGAGCAAATGTTGTTCCTATCTTCAAAAAGGGGAAGAAGGTGGACCCAGGCAACTATAGGCCGGTGAGTCTGACTTCTATACCAGGAAAGATCTTTGAACAAATTATTAAACAACATGTATGTCAATACCTGGATAAGAATGAAGTGATTAAACAGAGTCAGCATGGGTTTGTAACTGATAAGTCATGTCAGACTAACTTAATTTCCTTCTATGACGGTATCACTGATTGGGTGGATCAAGGAAATGCTGTAGATATAGTATATCTTGACTTCAGCAAAGCATTTGACAAAGTCTCTCATACAATCCTTATTGAAAAAATGACTAAGTATGGAATGGACAAGGCAACTGTTAGGTGGATTCATAACTGGCTTAGTGATCGGACCCAAAGAGTGGTCGTAAATGGCTGCACATCCAGTTGGAAGAATGTCTCAAGTGGGGTACCACAGGGCTCTGTCCTGGGCCCTGTAATGTTCAACATCTTTACCAACGATTTAGATGAAGGAATTGAGGGTAAACTGATTAAATTTGCTGATGACACAAAGCTAGGAGGGATAGCTAATACTAGAGAGGAGAGAGAGATGATTCAAAAAGATTTAAATAAACTGGAGAAGTGGGCAGCAACTAACAGAATGGTTTTTAACATGGAGAAATGCAAAGTACTACATCTGGGCAATAAAAATGAAAAAAGCATATATAGAATGGGAGGAATAGGGCTAAGTGACAGCACATGTGAAAAAGACTTGGGTATACTAATAGATCACAGACTGAATATGAGTCAACAGTGTGATGCAGCAGCAAAAAAGGCAAATGCAATTCTAGGATGTATTAACAGAAGCATACTGTCTAGATCACGTGAAGTCATTATTTCCCTCTACTCCTCTTTGGTCAGACCTCATCTGGAATATTGTGTCCAGTTTTGGGCACCACATTTTAAAAAAGACATCAACAAACTGGAGCAAGTTCAGAAAAGAGCGACCAGAATGGTGACCGGTCTGCAAACCCTGTCTTATGAGGAAAGGTTGCAGGATTTGGGAATGTTTAGTTTGCAAAAGAGAAGACTGAGAGGAGACTTAATAGCTGTCTACAAATATCTAAAGGGCTGTCACATTGTAGAAGCATCAACTTTATTCTCATTTGCACAAGGAAAGACTAGAAGCAATGGGATGAAACTGAATGGGAAGAGACACAGATTAGATATTAGAAAAAACTTTTTGACAGTTAGAGTGATCAATGAGTGGAACAGGCTGCCACGAGAAGTGGTGAGTTCTCCTTCAATGGAAGTCTTCAAACAGAGGCTGGACAGACATCTGACTGGGATGATTTAGCGAATCCTGCTTTGAGCACAGGGTTGGACCAGATGGCCCAGGAGGTCCCTTCTAACTCTACGATTATATGATTCTATGATTCTATGATTCATCATTTTGACAATGTGGGGGTCCCTTTTTAGGATCTGCAAGGCATAATCTGACATGTGGGCCAATGTTCCAGGTGTCAATGATGCACTGTGAGTGCTGGGTGGAGGAGCACTTTCTGGCAAATCCACATCCCTCCAGTCACGCACAAACCCTGTACCAGACCTTGCCACGCCAACATTTTCTTTTGCCCCATGAGAAGCATCCTCCCCTAAATAATCATCCCCATCATCATCCTCCTCTTCCTCTTCTTCCTCCACCTCATCCAGGAGAGGTCCCGGAGCAGACAATGGCTGACTGTCATCAAGGCTTCCCTCCTCCTCTTCCTCATCCTCCTCGGCTGCAGACGCCTGCTCCTTAATGTGCGTCAAAGTTTGCATGAGCAGACGCATAAGTGGGATGCTCATGCTTATGATGGTGTCATCTACGCTTACCAGTCGTGTGCATTCCTCAACACACTGAAGGACTTTACAGAAGTCTTTCAGCTTTGACCACTGCACACCCGACAACTCCATGTCTGCCCTCAAAGTGCCTGGCCGTGTATCCTCCCACAAATGCATTACAACCTGCCTCTTTTCGCACAGCCTCTCAACCATGTGCAGGGTGGAGTTCCACCTTGTTGCAACGTCGATAATTAGGCGGTGCTTGGGAAGTTGGAGCAATCACTGCAGCTTCTGCTTATGACTGGAGTGAACGGGCGACCGGCGGATGTGCGAGCACAGTCTTCGGACCTTCTGGAGCAGGCCTGTTAACTCCGGATAATTATTGAGGAAGCACTGCACCACCAGGTTCAAGGTGTGAGCCAGGCAAGGTATGTGTCTGAGTTTTGAAAGGGCTATGGCTGCCACAAAATTACGGCCGTTATCACTAACTACCTTGCCTGCCTCAAGATGTAGACTGCCCAGCCATAACTCAGTTTGTCGCTGCAAGTAGTCGGCCAGTACCTCCGCGGTGTGTCTGTTGTCTCCCAAACACATCATCTTCAACACAGCCTGCTGATGCTTACCACTAGCTGTTCGATAGTGGGACACCGAGTGTGCAACACTGGCAGCTGCGGATGGATTGCTCGTGCGACTGCTCTCTGTGGACGAGCTTTCGCTTCTGGAGGTGGAGGAGGAGGAGGGTCGAACGCCTACAGCCAACTGTTTCCTATACCGTGGGCTAGGCAGCACTGTGCCATCACAGCTGTCCCCTGTGGACCCTGCATCCACCACATTAACCCAGTGCGCAGTGATGGACACTTAACGGCCCTGGCCATGCCTATTGGACCATGCATCAGTTGTGAGGTGCACCTTTCCACTCACTGATTGCTTGAGTGCATGGACAATGCGGTCTTTCACATGAAGGTGGAGGGCTGGGATGGCTTTGCGAGAAAAGAAGTGCCAACTGGGTAGATCATAGTGTGGTACTGCGTAGGCCATGAGTTCGCGGAAAGCTTCGCTTTCAACCAACCAGTAGGGCATCATCTCTAATGAGATTAGTTTGGCAATGTGGGCGTTCAAAGCCAGTGTACGCGGATGAGAGGATGAGTACTTTCTTGTCCTACTCAGAGTCTCTGGTAGGGTGAGCTGGACTTGAGAGCTGCATATGGTGGAACTAGCGGTGCACATGGCGGACTGAGAGAGGGTTGATGATGGTGATGGAGTTGGTGTTCTTTCTGATGGCCTAGATTCAGTCTTTTGTAGCAATAACATTGTGATTCCCTGACTGCTTTGGCCTTGCGACGACACCTCAACATTTGCTGCTGGTGGTGTGCTAACTGGTGGGCTTACAGTGGGGGAAACGATGTAGCGTTGCTGACTACCTTCATTGGGAGCAGTTGCACATGTGGAACGTGAGGTTTGGTAGTCTGTCCACGTTTGCAAGTGCGTGGTGGTTAAATGTCTAAGCATGCAACAGGTATTCAAATTTCTCAGATTTTTCCCTCGGCTAAAGGTCTTTGTGCACTTCTTACAGATAACCTTTGCCTGATCATTAGGATTTTGTTCAAAAAAGTGCCACACTGCACTCTTCCTACTATGGCAGACATTTTGAGGCCTTGAGCGCTGTGCTAATTTGACCGTCTGGCCTAGCTGTCCTGCAACTCTTTTGGTTTTTGTAACCTGTTTTTGGACTGCTCCGGGCCTGCCAGGTAACAGCTGTTGCGATGTCGATGCCTGCTGCGGATGCTCCTCCTCCTCTTCTGAGCTATTGGCAATGGCACCCTCTTCCCCCAATGGATGCCAATCTGGGTCAACAACTGGGTCATCCATCACCTCCTCTTCAATGTCATGTGCACCTTCCTCTGTGTCACCATGTAAGATGGTATAGTATGCGGGAAAGGGCACCTGAGTTTCATCAGGGTCAGATTCTGGCTCAGTACACTGCGAGGACAATGTAGTGCTCTGAGTGAATGTACCAGCAGATAAATCTAGCAGTGGCTGTGCATCAGTGCACTCCATGTCAGATTCTTCTTGGACTGGGTAATTCACGATTTGACTTGCTAACCCAGGCATGGTATGTGAAAAAAGCTCCATGGAGTAATCTGTAGTGTGGCCTGCCGCATCCTTTACTTTTGGTAGGGGTGAAGGACACAAGGAAAGGTGTGGTTCCTGACCATGAGCCTCCAATGACGACTTAGTGCTTTTATTTTTTGAAAGTTCAGAAGAGGAGGCGATAGAGCTGGAGGCTGTGTCAGGAATGTAAGCCAAAACTTGTTCCTGAAGCTCCGGCTTTAAAAGCGGTTTACCTACTCCCAGAAAAGGGAGCCTTTGAGGCCTTGTGGAGCCAGACGATGACGCAGGCTCAACACCTCCTGCATTAGGTGCTATTGTGCTTTTGCCACTACCAGCAGATCCACCACCACCACCAACACGATCCTTACCAGCTGGCAACCCCCGCCACTTCCATGGCCTCTTCCAACACACTTCCTCATTTTTGGGAAAATGTACCCAAAATACCACCAGCAATATGGTACTGTAAAACAAGGTACAAGGTGTATATAGTATTGGGGAGAATTTGAATCTCCCTACAGACTTGAGGACACTGAACTATTATCTCAGGCCCAGTGTAGATTACACCTCAATATAACAGGCTGAAATTGGATGGTGTATAAAATGTCTATATAGGACTGGGGAGAATTTGAATCTCCCTACAGACTTGAGGACACTGAATTAATATCTCAGGCCCAGTGTAGATTACTCCTCAATATAACAGGCTGAAATTGGATGGTGTATAAAATGTCTATATAGGACTGGGGAGAATTTGAATCTCCCTACAGACTTGAGGACACTGAACTATTATCTCAGGACCAGTGTAGATTACACCTCAATATAACAGGCTGAAATTGGATGGTGTATAAAATGTCTATATATGTCATGTCGGACGCTGTTCACACCACAGCGTCCGGCAGGCAGAGGTAGTTCCACCTCCAGCCACTATAGCCTCAGTGGCGCCGGCCTGATCTTCAGGCTCTCGGGGGTTAATCCTGCTGGAGACCAGGTTGGATGGTTAGTCACGCCCACGTTCTTTAAATAGTCATGCTGGCCTATGGGCGTCGCCGATTATAGCTTGTGTTTCATACCAAGTGGTTCCGGTCTGGAGTGGAGGTGTTGCAGAGAGAGAGATTCGTATCTGGTGTCGTATGATCCGTCGTTATCCTTTCTCCTTCCCATATTTGTGTTTAGTTGTGCCCTGTTCACATTACTGTATATTCCTGTGTGGGTGCGGCGCAGTGCAGTTTAAGTTCTCCCTGTCTGTCTTTATTTGTGTGGGGGCTTTGATGGTGTGTCTCCTCACTGGGTGGAGGGTGGAGGGTTAAGTGCAGGGCTGAGCAGGAGACAAGGAAAGGTTGGAGGCTCAGGCATTTGCACCATCAGCAAAAACCCTGGGTTGAGGGTGAGACAGGGTTTCCCCTAGTTATAGGGACATCACAGGGCCCCCGGGTATTACGGCCTTAGTGGGACTAAGCCCCACGTGACATTATAATCAGCCCACATTTTTTCAGGAGTCCATGGATCCATTAGATTCCATAACCCACCAGTTGGCGGCGCTGTCCTTACAGGTCTCCGAGTTGAAAGGGGCAGTTCAGCAGCAGGGCCTGGTAGTAGCGAAGGTGCAAACGGCATCTGCAGGTATCGGTGCAGAGCCGAAGTTTCCGCTGCCAGAACATTTTTCAGGGGATCGCAGCAAATTTGTCGTATTTCGGGAGGCCTGCAAGTTATATTTCCGCATGCGGCCAATCTCCTCAGGTAATGAGGCCCAGCGGGTAGGGCTGGTGTTGTCATTACTGAGTGGTGACCCCCAAGCATGGGCATTTTCCTTACCAGCTGACTCTGCTACATTTCTTTCTGTTGATAATGTTTTTTCTGCCCTCTGACTCATTTATGATGATCCTGACCAACTGGCTCTATCGGAATCTAAAATCCGCACCCTCCGCCAGGGGGAGCGCTTGGCAGAGGACTATTGTTCGGAATTTCGCCGCTGGGCCGTAGACACACAGTGGAATGACCCAGCGCTGCGGAGCCAGTTTAAGCATGGGGTGTCAGGGAGGGTTAAACAAGCCCTCCTGATGTATGAGTCTCCGGCATCGTTGGAGTCTGCCATGAGTTTGGTGATACGTATTCATCGCCGTTTTCGTCAGGGGGCACAGGAGACGCTACCTCTGGGGGAAAGCAGAGGTGCAAGTGTGGTTGAAGTAGATGAGTCCCCTGAACTTATGCAGATTGCTGGCGTGGCACAGGTTAAGCGTCGCGCTCCGGGATTCCGGAAGCCCGGAGCATGTTTCTACTGTGGTAAAAGAGGTCATTATATTAACGTTTGCCCGGTACTACCTAAGAGGTTCACATTGGCGGAAAACTGTTAAGCTCAGAGGGTATGGAGGAGACCCAACTGAGCGTATGCATATCCTCCATGATGGTATCTCAATGTATGCTCCCTGCCACGGTTATTATCGCGGGCAGAGAGCTACCAATATCAGTGTTTGTGGATAGCGGTTCCGCCACCAATCTCATAGATGAGGAGTTTGCACACACCGCCGGGTTTAAGATTGAAATACTTCCTCACCCCATACAGGTGGTGACCATTAATGCTGTTCCCCTCCCTCAAGGGGAGATTACGGAGTTTGTGGCAGAGGTGAAACTCCACATTGGGGTCCTACATTCTGAGTCGGTTACATATAGGGTCCTCCGTAATCTCCCAGCACAAATGGTCCTGGGTTTTCCATGGTTGTCCAGACACAACCTGGTAATTGATTGGAAAACTCAGGACATAGTACAATGGAGTGGTTTTTGCCAAGACAATTGCTTGGCCACATGTGTGTCCGCCGTGACGCCCAGCATGCCGGAGGCTTTGTAGGATTTCGCAGATGTTTTCTCTGAGAAGGGTTGCTCAGAACTGCCTCCACATAGAGCCTATGACTGTGCGATCAGGTTAAAACCCGGGGCCAAATTACCTAAGGACAGGATGTTTAATATTTCTGGTCCTGAGAGACAAGCTCTGAAAGACTACATCGCGGAGAGTCTGAGCAAAGGACACATCCGGCCTTCGTCCTCGCCTGTAGCCACAGGGTTTTTCTTCATTAAGAAGAAAGATGGGGGGTTACGCCCGTGTCTGGATTTCCGAGAGTTAAACCAGATTACTATCCGTGATCCTTACCCTATGCCGTTAATCCCGGATTTGTTCAACCAGGTAGCGGGGGCGAAATGGTTTTCCAAGCTGGACCTCAGGGGGGCGTATAACCTCATAAGGGTCCGTCAGGGGGATGAGTGGAAGACGGCGTTTAACACTCCTGAGGGTCATTTTGAGAGTCTGGTTATGCCGTTTGGGTTGACCACCGCGCCTGCCATTTTCCAACATTTTATTAATGATGTATTTGCTCATGTCCTGTGGAGATTTGTGATTGTATACCTGGATGATATCCTCATTTATTCTAGCGATCGGGACACTCGTTTGGAGCATGTCAGGCAGGTGTTACAGTTGCTCCGGGAGAACCAGCTCTATGCTAAGCTGGAAAAATGTTTATTTTTTGTCCAGGAGTTGCCCTTTTTGGGATATATTGTGTCCGCAGCCGGGTTTAAAATGGACACCGCTAAGGTGCAAGCGGTGCTGCAGTGGGAGAGGCCAGAGAGTCTGAAAGCACTCCAGCGGTTCCTTGGGTTTGCGAATTATTATAGGAAGTTTAAAAAACACTTTTCGACTATCGCCAAACCGCTCACGGACATGATAAAAAAGGGTGCCAATCTGGCGAACTGGCCTGAGGTGGCTATACGTGCCTTTGAGCGTCTGAAGAATAGTTTTGCTTCAGCCCCCATTCTGGTGCAACCAGACGTGTCTAAACCTTTTGTGGTGGAGGTTGATGCGTCGGAGGTGGGAGTGGGGGCAGTACTGTCTCAAGGCTCGTCCTTGAGCGAGATGCATCCATGCGCCTACTTCTCCAAGAAGCTGTCGCCGGCCGAACGGAATTATGATATCGGCAACAGGGAGTTGTTGGCCATCAAACTGGCTTTTGAGGAATGGCGACACTTCTTGGAGGGGGCGGCTCACCAGGTCACAGTCATCACCGACCATAAGAATCTGCTCTATCTGGAGTCGGCCAAGCGTCTGTCTCCTAGGCAGGCTCGCTGGGCATTGTTTTTTACTCGTTTCAATTTTCTGGTGACTTACCGTCCCGGGGCTAAAAACACCAAGGCGGATGCTTTGTCTAGGTGTTTTCCGGGGGGAGAACCTCGGGAAGAGCCGGTACCCATCCTCCAGAAAGGGGTAGTGGTCTCGGCTCTCACGACGGAGGTAGAGGCGGAGATTGCCGAGGCCCAAGAGGAGGTACCACCAGGACTTCCCGCCAACAAATCATTTGTACCCCTGCATCTTCGGCTTAAGGTGTTGAAGGAACACCACGACTCGGTACTGGCTGGTCATCCAGGGGTGAGGGCACCTTAGAGCTGGTATCGCGTTGTTTCTGGTGGCCCAAAATCCGGCAGGACGTGGTCTCATACGTGGCAGCTTGCATCACGTGCGCTAGGGCTAAGTCACCCCGTACCCGTCCTGCTGGCACGCTACAGCCTCTGGGGGTGCCCAATAGGCCATGGACAGAAATCTCCATGGATTTCATCACTGACTTGCCAGCCTCAGCGGGGAACACGGTCATCCTGGTGGTGGTTGACCGTTTTTCAAAGATGGCGCATTTTGTGGCATTGTCTTCGTTGCCCAATGCTAAGACGTTGGCTCAGGTATTTGTGAAGGAGGTGGTCAGACTCCACGGAGTACCGTCGGACATAGTATCTGATAGGGGTACGCAATTTGTGGCGAGGTTTTGCAAAGCTTTTTGCTCACGTTTGGGGATCAAGTTGTCACATTCATCGGCGTTTCATCCACAGTCTAATGGACAAACTGAACGCATGAACCAAAATCTAGAACAATATTTACGATGCTTTGTGTCCGACAACCAGGAGGAGTGGTCTACTTTCCTTCCTCTGGCCGAATTCGCGTTAAATAATCACCGCCAAGAGTCATCGGGAGAGTCTCCATTCTTTTGTGTGTACGGTCAACATCCTCAGTTTTGTACCTTACGTCAGGGTGACTCAGGGGGTGTCCCGGAGGAGGATCAGCTAGGAGCCCAATTGTCATCAGTCTGGAGGCGGGTGAAACAGCGTTTGTTGAGCATGAGTGCCAGGTACAAAGGGGTGGCTGACAGTAGACGTGTGCCAGGTCCGGACCTGTGTGTGGGTGAATGGGTGTGGTTAGCTACGAAGAACATAAGACTCAAAATTCCATCTTTAAAACTGGGTCCAAGGTTTATTGGGCCTTTTAGGATTTCTGCCATCATTAATCCAGTGGCGTATCGGTTGGAACTTCCTGCGGTGTACAAGATACACAACGTGTTTCACAGAGCTTTATTGAAAAAGGTGGTAGGCTCTGTGGACGTGACGCCGATGCCACCTCCAGTCATGGTGGATGGCGATTTAGAATTTGAGGTCGCCAAGGTAGTGGACTCTCGAGTAGTATGCCGTACTCTTCAGTATTTGGTGCACTGGCGGGGGTATGGTCCGGAGGAGAGGTCTTGGGTTCCAGCCTCAGACATACATGCGGATCGGCTGGTCAGTTCTTTTCACCGTCGTCATCCGGACAAGCCGGGTCCTATGAGTCTTGAGGGTCCGGAGGTCCCTCGTAGAAGACGGGGTAATGTCATGTCGGACGCTGTTCACACCACAGCGTCCGGCAGGCAGAGGTAGTTCCACCTCCAGCCACTATAGCCTCAGTGGCGCCGGCCTGATCTTCAGGCTCTCGGGGGTTAATCCTGCTGGAGACCAGGTTGGATGGTTAGTCACGCCCACGGTCTTTAAATAGTCATGCTGGCCTATGGGCGTCACCGATTATAGCTTGTGTTTCATACCAAGTGGTTCCGGTCTGGAGTGGAGGTGTTGCAGAGAGAGAGATTCGTATCTGTTGTCGTATGATCCGTCGTTATCTTTTCTCCTTCCCATATTTGTGTTTAGTTGTGCCCTGTTCACATTACTGTATATTCCTGTGTGGGTGCGGCGCAGTGCAGTTTAAGTTCTCCCTGTCTGTCTTTATTTGTGTGGGGGCTTTGGTGGTGTGTCTCCTCACTGGGTGGAGGGTGGAGGGTTAAGTGCAGGGCTGAGCAGGAGACAAGGAAAGGTTGGAGGCTCAGGCATTTGCACCATCAGCAAAAACCCTGGGTTGAGGGTCAGACAGGGTTTCCCCTAGTTATAGGGACATCACAGGGCCCCCGGGTATTACGGCCTTAGTGGGACTAAGCCCCACGTGACAATATAGGACTGGGGACAATTTGAATCTCCCTAGAGATTTTAGCAAGCTGACAATGATGCTCTCAGTCCCAAGTATGGCAGCAGGCAGCCTAATAAGCAGGACTGCTGCACACAAAAGTGTGGAAAAATGAACGCTTGGTAACTGGGCAAAAGAAGAGGATGAAAAGTATTTTTGGTTTTAAAAAAGCAGTTTGCACAGCAGTGTAAAAACAGCAATGCAGCTATCAGGAAGCCTCATAAGGCAGCCTAATAACCAACAGAGCTGATGCACCAAAATATAGCCTCCCATTGCACTGCACACTAACTGGTGTGTTGTACTGGCAAAATCGCTAGCAGCAGAAGCAGTTTTTTGCATCTTCTTCCCTGCCTAATGCTCTCCCTACAGAATCAGCAGCTCTCCCTATTCTGAGATCAGCAGAAGAAAGATGGCGTGCACGCCCTTATATAGATCCTGTGACGCCACACAAAGCAAGCGAATCACTTGCATGCCCTTCTCAAAGATGCTGGTGACCGCTGCCTATGTCATCGCGCTGCCCACAGTGTGCGTCCTCCGTCTGTAATAATTATAGGGGATAACTCAGGAGACTCTGTGCATGGAACAAGATGACTACAGGACACAGCTTTATAAGTGGTAAAGTCTATATTAACACACGGTGATACAACAGATGCAGAAAGACACTCAAGTCCATAACACTTGGAGAAAATATAAGAAGCAGCTTAGCAGTCTATAGGAACTTCAGAGGACAATGCAATCAAGCAAAAAGTCTATGAAGCACAGTTATTCTTGAGGATACTTGGCATGAATAAATCCTTGTCTTAGTCCAGACACAGATGGCTAAGCTTAAAAGGCAGTTCAAATCTTATCTTAGCTTGACCAGGAAAATAGTCTCAGGCTCTTGCAGAGCAGGAACAGCTTACATGTCCAGCAAATGCAGATGAAAGTGAAACACGAGCAGCAGAGGAAGAAGAGTTCTGGAAACTGGAGTATGCAGCAGGAACTCAGAGCAGAGCAGCAGGATCACCACACAGGTTCACAGGAGACGGTATATAGCCAGGGAGCAATCAGAGGTCAGGAGCTGGATGCAAGGCAGAATACTCAAGCACAGACTGAAGGCTGGGGTGGAGTTTTATAGCAGGAGGACACAATGCACATGAGACCAAGGACACCATCTTGGAAAAGGGCAGTAATGCAAAAAGGTAAAAATGTCCTGACATTACTCCCTCCTTAGAAGCGGCCTCAGGACGATCCTGGACCTGGTTTCTCAGTGAATCTCCGATGAAAACGAGAAATCTTCTGTTGGGCATTGATGTTTTCCACAGGTTCCCAAGAGTCTTCCTCAGGGGAATATCCCTGCCATCTTATCAGATATTGGAGCCGATTCCTGCGAATCCTGGAATCAATAATTTCCTCCACCACAAATTGTTCTTGCTCATCAATCACCACAGGCTGCGGAGGTGGCACAACACGTCTCTGGAAGGTATTAGGAGATACAGGCTTTAGTAAAGATACATGAAAAACTGGGTGTACCTTCATAGTCCTAGGCAGCTTCAGCCGGCAGGCCACAGAGCTCACAATACCGTTGATCTTGAAAGGGCCAATGAATTTCTGTCCAAGTTTCTGTGAAGGAACGTTTAACTTCAGATTCTTAGTTGCTAACCACACGGAATCTCCTACCTTGAACATGGGTGCAGGTTTACGGAATCTATCAGCCGATTTCTTATAACGTTCTTGAGCTGTGGTCAGGGATTCCTTCAGAACTTCCAGATTTTGCCTCATCGCAGTCAGTCTTTCCTCCACTGCCGGAACCGGAGAATTAATTGGCGACCTAGGTAAGATACACGGATGATAACCCAGATTGGCAAAGAAAGGTGTAAATTTAGTGGAGGCGCTCTGAGAATTGTTATACGAAAATTCGGCTAATGGCAGCAACTCCAACCAATCATCCTGGAGATGGCTGACATAGCATCTTAGATATTGTTCCAGCGTCTGGTTGGTCCGTTCAGTCTGACCATTAGTCTGGGGATGGTAAGCGGAAGAGAGACAGACCTTAATATTGAGTGCAGAGCAAAACCCCTTCCAGAATCTTGAAGTGAACTGTACTCCCCGGTCAGAGATGATCTCATCCGGGACCCCATGTAATCGAAAGACATTCTGTATAACCAAGTTCACTGTATCTTTAGCTGAGGGGAGGCCGGTGCACGGAATAAAATGGGCAGCTTTGGTCAGGCGATCAACTACCACCATGATTGTATTCATGCCCCCCGATGTGGGCAGCTCCACAATAAAGTCCATTGATATAGACCCCCAAGGGCGCGACAGAACAGGTAATGGTTGTAGAAGACCCGTAGGTGCCACATGAGGAGTCTTGTAACGAGCACATACCTCGCAAGAGAGCACATAGTCCTTGGTATCCTTCAGGCAAGTTGGCCACCAGAAGAATCGGCTCAGGAACTCTTGTGTCTTCTGTACCCCCCTGTGACCAGCCAACTTGGAGTCATGTACCAACTTGAGGATCTGCAGACGGACGACCTCAGGGACGTAGATACGTCGATCTCTGAACCACATGCCACCCTTAAAGACAAGATTAATATCCACTGGTGGGTTGGCCAGAAATACATCACCGTCATAAGCCTCCCTGCACTCCTTCCACAAGTCTTGGTCGTGGATAACTCCGATGAAATTGGCATCCGATAGAATGGTCTTGGATGGGGCTCCAGGTACGGAATCTGCAGCATGGATTCGGGATAAAGCATCAGCCTTCCCATTACGAGAACCTGGACGGTACGAGATAACAAAGTTAAATTGGTTTAAAAATAAGTTCCAACGAGCCTGACGAGGAGAAAGACATCTAGCGGATCTCAGGAACTCTAAATTGCGATGGTCAGTTAGCACTATGATCTGTTGTGAGCTCCTTGCAGATGATGTCTCCATTCTTTGAAAGCCGCAATAATGGCCAGCAATTCCTTGTCTCCCACGTCGTAATTCTTCTCTGCTGAGGTTAGTCTACGGGAAAAGAAAGCACAAGGATGTAGTAGACCCTTCTCTCCAGTTCTTTGGGAGAGAATCGCCCCCAAAGCATTATCGGAAGCGTCCACCTCCACAATGAAAGAAAGTGTTGGATCTGGGTGTATCAACAGTGGTGCTGAGGTGAAACAGATCTTAAGCTGATCGAAAGCTTCTTGAGCCTGTGATGACCACTTAAAGGGCTTTTCCTTCTTTGTCAAGGAAGTAATGGGACGGACAATATCAGAAAAATTTCGAATGAAGCGTCTGTAGAAATTTGCAAAACCAATAAAACGTTGGACCTCCTTAACGTTCTTGGGTACCGGCCAGTCAAGGATAGCCTGAATCTTACCGGATTCCATGTTCAGCCCCTGGGGAGAGATGATATACCCTAAGAACTGTATCTCAGAACGATGGAACTCGCATTTCTCCGGCTTAATATACAGATGGTTCTCTTTCAGACGTCTTAAAACAGTCTTGACATGCATTTCATGTTCCTGTAGAGAGTCAGAAAAGATTAGTATATCGTCCAAATAGATCACCACAAACTGGTCCAACAAATCTCTGAAAATGTCATTAGCAAGGTGTTCAAATGTTGCAGGGGCGTTACAAAGGCCGAAGGGCATCACAAGATATTCAAAGTGTCCATACCGGCATCTGAATGCTGTCTTCCACTCATCCCCTGGACGAATACGCACCAAATTATAAGCCCCACGAAGATCCAGTTTAGAGAACACTTTAGCATGGCGGACTCTTTCCAGTAATTTGGGAATCAGAGGCAAAGGGTAACGATTTCGTATGGTTACCTTATTAAGTTCACGATAGTCAACACAGGGTCTCAGGGTCCCATCCTTCTTCTTTACAAAAAATATAGGTGCCCCTGCTGGTGAGGAAGAAGGACGTATGAAGCCTTTGGCCAGATTTTCATCAATATACTCCTTTAAGGCTTGAAGCTCAGGTGCCGCCAAAGGGTATACGTTACCAAAAGGAATAGCTGCCCCAGGAAGCAGCTCAATGGGACAGTCATAATGCCTGTGTGGAGGAAGCTGATCTGCATTCTTCTTGTCACAGATGTCAGAGAACTCTTTATATGCTAAAGGTAAAGGAAATACCTGTACATGTGGTTCTATGGCCGTGGACTCAGGGACAGCTTCTGTTAATGCTGCGTTGCTCCTTGTTGGAAAGACGATCTCCTTGGTTTCCCAGTTGATACTTGGGTTCTGAGAACGCAACCAAGGAATGCCTAAAATCACAGGAAAATGAGGAGAAGAAATTAGCAAGAAAGAAAGTTGCTCCTGATGACTAGGCTCCAACAAAATTTCAAGGGGTATGGTCTCCTGATCCACAGGCCCAGAGATTAAAGGTGACCCATCCACTGTTTCCATGGTAAGTGGAGAGGCTCTTTGCTGAATTTTAATACCATGTTCCTTGGCAAATGCGATATCCATGAAATTGCCACCTGCACCAGAGTCAATCATAGCTGCACTGGAAATCCACTGTCCTGAACACAGGATCTTAATAGGGAGAGAACAGTGAGAGTTCTTCTCCTTCAGCTCCTTGGGGGGTGAAGTCATAGAAATTGAATGAAATACAGCGTTTAGAGGCAGGCTACATTCAGAGATGTCAGATTCATCATCACAGTTGTCATATTCTCCTACTGCTGCTAGCACCTTATTAGGCCGCTTGGGACACTTGGGACAGTTGATTAAAAAGGTGTCAGACTGACCGCAGTAGAAACATAGACTCTCATGAAGGCGATGCTCCCGGCGCTCATTACACTCAAGCCTCTGAACGGAATCAATCTGCATGGGCACCTCCTCCCCCTCCCGAGAGGCTTTACCTGCAGGCTCTTTGGAAAAAAGGGAAAAGTTAGAAATACGGTTATATGCAGCAAATTTCTCCTGCCTACGCTCAGTAAGGCGAATGTCTATGCGCACACAATGCTGTATAAATGTCTCTAGCTCTTGTGGTGACTCAGAGCGAGCTAGTTCATCCTTTACAACACTAGACAGACCCCTCTTAAAAATAGGCAATTGTGCATAACTGTCCCAATTGGTATCTACCGCTAATCTCCTGAATTCAGTGGCATATTCAATAACAGAACATTTAGCCTGGCGTAAAGACAACAAAGCAGATTCGGCGGTTGCACGGCGATTAGGGTCATCAAACATTAATGCCATAGCGGCCAAGAAATCATCCAAGTTATTTAACCGTGGGTCACGAGACTCAATCATTGGATTCACCCAGGCGAGCGCTCGTGAGGTCAGTAGCATTATTACACACAATACCTTGGATCGATCAGTAGGAAAACGGTCGGCATGCACATCAAAATATAGCATACATTGATTCACAAAGCCATGAAATTTGTTGCGATCACCATTAAATCTGAATGGGGGCAACTTGGGTGGGCTAGCTGGTGGCGGTTGCCCAGCGGGTAAAGTTACTTGTGCAGCTATTTGCGTGCTTATGTCCTGAAAAGCCCGTCCATACTGTGACTCTATGCCAGCAAGTTTGTTTTCCTGGGCTGCCATGCGGTTGCTTAAGTCCTGCAAAGTCTGTCCAAACACTTGTTGTTCAAAGCTTCCAAACTTCTTTTGTAGACCTTTCACATCTTTCTGCAGTGATCTAATTATGGAAAACACCTGCTCTAGTCTGCTTTCTGCAGTCATTGTTCCAGCAGTCTCCTTTTTGTAGGGCTTGAGTATCCTGTAATAATTATAGGGGATAACTCAGGAGACTCTGTGCATGGAACAAGATGACTACAGGACACAGCTTTATAAGTGGTAAAGTCTATATTAACACACGGTGATACAACAGATGCAGAAAGACACTCAAGTCCATAACACTTGGAGAAAATATAAGAAGCAGCTTAGCAGTCTATAGGAACTTCAGAGGAAAATGCAATCAAGCAAAAAGTCTATGAAGCACAGTTATTCTTGAGGATACTTGGCATGAATAAATCCTAGTCTTAGTCCAGACACAGATATGCAAGCTTAAAAGGCAGTTCAAATCTTATCTTAGCTTGACCAGGGAGGCCTGGGAAAATAATCTCAGGCTCTTGCAGAGCAGGAACAGTTTACATGTCCAGCAAATGCAGATGAAAGTGAAACACGAGCAGCAGAGGAAGAAGAGTTCTGGAAACTGGAGTATGCAGCAGGAACTCAGAGCAGAGCAGCAGGATCACCACACAGGTTCACAGGAGACGGTATATAGCCAGGGAGAAATCAGAGGTCAGGAGCTGGATGCAAGGCAGAATACTCAAGCACAGACTGAAGGCTGGGGTGGAGTTTTATAGCAGGAGGACACAATGCACATGAGACCAAGGACACCATCTTGGAAAAGGGCAGTAATGCAAAAAGGTAAAAATGTTCAGAGTCCTGACACCGTCATTGGCTGAAAAAGGGCGCTGGAAGCATCTTTTGAAACGCGACTTTGGCGCTCTGGTCACCGACCTCGTGGCCAACCTCACGCTATGGCCAGGTTTCATTTCATGAAACTCGACTTTTGCGAAAGTCGGCAACTTTTGAAATTGACCGACCCGTTTCGCTCAACTCTAGTTTGGACGTGTTTGGCTGAACCAACACCGGGACGGACATGAAATATTTTTTAAGAGCTGAGAAGGACTCCTTAGCGAGTTCTGACCAATTTTTTACATCAGCCCCCTTCCGGGTAAGACCAGTGAGTGGTTTAACCACTTGAGAGAAACCTTTAATGAATCTCAGGTAATAGTTTGCAAATCCCAAGAAGCGCTGGAGCCCCTTGAGATCACGAGGCTGAACCCAGTCTGCGATCGCCAGCACCTTCCTAGGGTCCATACGAAACCCCTCACAAGATACAATCAGCCCCAAAAAGACAGTTCCTGTATGAAAAACGAACATTTTTCCAATTTAGCAAACAAGTGGTTCTCCCTGAGTCTCTGGAGAACTGTCTGTAGATGTTGCAAGTGAGACTGACTGTCCGAGGAATACACCAAGATGTCATCCAAATAAACGACAACAAAACGGCCTATCAGGTCAGAAAACACAACATTGATAAAGTTTTGGAAAATAGCAGGGGCATTAGTTAACTCAAACGGCATAACCAGGTTTTCAAAGAGTCTCTCTGATGTGAGGAACGCAGTTTTCCACTCGTCCCCTTCCCGAACCCTTATCAGGTTGTAGGCCCCCCAAAGATCTAATTTGGAGAACCATTGGGCCCCAGATAGCTGGTTACATAAGTCTGGGATGAGGGGAAGTGGATAAGTGTTCCTAACCGTTATCTTGTTAAGTTCCCGAAAGTCGAGGCACAGCTGCAAACCACCATCTTTCTTCTTCACAAAGAAGAATCCTGCTGCCACAGGTGACACAGAAGGTCTGATATGCCCTTTGCGGAGATTCTCAGCTATGTACCCCTTCATGGCTTGGCGCTCAGGCCCGGACAATCGAGCCTTAGGTAACTTGGCTCCGGGTACTAAATCAACGACACAATCGTAGGGTCTATATGGTGGCAGCGCCTCAGCCTCGCTTTCAGAAAATACGTCTTCAAAATCCTTCAGGTACTCCGGAATACCTTCCAGACAGACAGACGACTCAGATACGGTTTTAACAGAGTTAACAAGAGGCCCCAGGTTACAACATTTATCTTTGCATCCCCATTGAGTAATCTCCCCTGTCACCCAATCAATGGTAGGATTATGGCATTGTAGCCAAGGCATCCCCAGTACCAGTCCTGGAGGCACATTATCTAACACAAGACAAGTTAATTTTTCCACATGAGTGGGACCCACTTTTAGAGAAAAAAGTTCAGACCCAAAACAGATACCGTCCCGGGTAAGAGAGGACGAGTTAATTGCCACAAGTTTAACAGGGTCCTGAAGCCTGACTGTCCCTATCTTATTAAGTGCTATAATCCGGGCATCAATCAAGTTAACAGCAGAGCCACAGTCAACAAAGGCGGTAGTCTGAACAGAACCATCAGCAAGATCCAGTTCCACCTGAAACACAATTTTTGCAATTGAGGAAAAAGGTACCTGAAGGTCTGGGTAGCCTCCTCGATTATTACCCAGACCTAGTCGTTTTCCCGCCACCTTGGAGGACAGGAGAGGGGCAGTCCTTCCAATGTCCACATTCCCCACAATAAAAGCACAACTGCTTCTCCCGGCGGCATCTTCTTTCCTTCTCCTCACAGGTTACAGCGCTCACCTCCATAGCCTCAGGAGGAGTTAGGGTCTCACCTCCACTGGAGAATAAAGAGGTTTCAAGTTGCATCACCCCTCTTGCCTGCAGTCTGCGATCCATACGAACCGCTTGGGTCATGGCCTCCACCAGGGAGTCAGGTGGGGGATGAAGTGCCAGGGCATCCTTCAGATGTTCACACAGACCTCTACGGAACAACCCCTGAAGGGTGGTATCACTCCAAGAAATCTCAGCTGCCCAACATCTAAATTCAGAACAAAACTACTCGGCCGAGTGCTTCCCCTGACAGACACTCATCACCTTGTCCTCAACCAAACGCACTCTATCGGACTCATCGTAAATAAGCCCTAAGGCCTCCAAAAACGCATCCACAGTCATTCTCTCTGGGGCAGAAGAGGAAAGAGAAAATGCCCAGGCTTGTGGGGCCCATCTAAGCAGGGAAATGATCACCCCCACCCTCTGTTTCTCATCCCCAGAGGAGCGGGGTCTCAAGGAGAAAAAGAGCTTACAGCCCTCCCTAAATGCTCTAAATTCATTTTTGTTACCAGCAAACTTATCTGGTAACTTAACCGGAGATTCGGGTGAGACTAAAATGACATCTCTAGTCCCCACCTGCTGAAACCCAGCGGAAAGCATCCCCTGAACTGAGTCCGCAACCTGCCGTTGGGACTGGGTCAGAGTTTGGTGTTCTAAACTTAGCTTCTGCAGCGACTGAGTCAAGCATTTCACCTGCTCAGATAACGCATGCATTGGGTCCATGCTGCAGAAGTGAGAGAAAAAAAAGTTCACGGTCAGTTATAATGTCAGGAACACCGCACTGCACTTACTCACTGAGCCAGCGCGCATGTCCTGAGTACAAACCTGTGCCCAAAGATACCTGTGGAGTGGGGCAGCAGTGGTGACGATGCGTGCTCCAGGCTCACAGGACCTGTGTCACTGAAGGTAGAAAGCAGTGAAGGACCTACGATCATGTGACTGCAGGGGGCGGGGCTTAGCGTCCTGCTGCTGGAGATAAATGCAGGATTCTACTACAGGGATCCTCAAATCAAACAAACGGGAGTCATACACAGAGAGGGCAGAGCGGTACCAGAGGGACAAGCAGAGAGTAGTCAGAATGTAAGCAATGAGTCATACACGGAGATAGCAGTACAGTACAAGAGGGGCATTCAGAGACTAGTCAGGAGATAGGCAATAAGTCAGAAACCAGAGAAGCAGATAAACAGTACAGAATCAAGAGGCAAACTCACAACAGGGGACAGAACCGGGTCAGAACCATATAAGCAAGCTAGAAGACAATCAGAAGGCACACAGGGGTCACCACACTCAGCCAAAGGCAAAAGTATAACTGACAGAGCCAAAGAGAGGCTACAATAATTAACCCCAGGTCAGGGGTGCAGGTCAAGCTACTGAGCACAAGACATTAACCCCTGACGTGCAGGTCAAAACCTGCACTGGGATCATGACAGTGAGGTGTGAAAAAGGTTAGCTATGCTACCTACTTTGTAAAGGCTCATTTACACTTGCCGGTAATTAGCAAACAATCATTCATAAGAAGTTTATTTTGTGGTCATCGGCCAGGGTAAACACATAGGCGATTACTGTATAATGAGAGCAATTGAGGCTTCTGAAAATCCAGGGAGGTCCATGGCCAGATTGCCTTCATTATAATTTTTTGTGCACCACCATCGGAGGCGCACCTCTCGAAGCATGGAGCTTTCCCAAAGACAGAATGACAGTGCAGCTCCCGGGAATCTTGCGTCACCTTTTTAGTGATACACGATCATGTCACCAGCTGGTGCACCAGCATGTACACGCCAGCCACAAGAAGAAGTGGAGCCACAGAAGCTTCCATGGAGAAGTAAGTTTAAAAATCTTTTTTTTCAATAAAATAAATAAAATGGGGGTAAGAGAGAGAGGAAAATATAATGAATAGATGGGTGGAGGGATAGAGAAAATTATGATGAATTATAGGGAACCTATAAAAAATTATATTAGCCACGGGCTTTCAGTCATAAGGGTGGGCCATCAAGGCTTCAGTCACTGCTCAGTGCAAAGTGAGTGGTGGCTCTAACCATGCACCTGGCACTGACTAACAGCCAGCTCTAATGCTGATTCTCCTGTCAGTCATTCCGAAGGGTGCTATGCACTCAGCAGTGACTGAACCCATGCTGGCCCACCCATATGACTAAAAGCCTGAGCTTGCTGGGAGGAATTAATTGAGGATGGAGGGTGGAAGAGAGGACATAACATAATGAATTGGGTGTGGGGGTTCATGTAATTATAATGAATTGGGGGAGAAGGAGATACACAGTGGTGGGGCATCGAGGATACAGGCGAGTAACTGATAATGAATTGATGAAAAGAATACGGTGGCGAATTAATTTATGTACCTATTAGCAGAGTAAAACTGTCTAATTATTGTTAACGGTGAAAAGTGGTCGAGTATCAATTTAAATTTGTAATGGTGGGTTTCAGAATAGCTAATTATATATTAAAGGGAACCTTTCACTAGGTTTGGCCGAAATGAAGTAAGCTCACCACCTTTTGAAGCTGATATACAGCATTCTATAATGCTGTATATTGGCCCCGTGCCCGACCTGTAAGAGAAGAAAAATAACTTTTATTAAACTCATCTGTCCAGTCCGAGGGGTGTCGAGGTTCTTGGTCCGGCACCTCCCATCTTCTTGTGCAGGCATACTTCTCTGCCCTGTTTTTGTGTTTTTTCTTTGTATTTTTGCATTCTGTGCAAGCTGCAGTGTGGCCTCCCTCTCCTGAGCTGGAAATTGTATATAAGGCTTCCCCAGACTGGTGTCTACTGTTTGGGACCCAGTCCTTTTGTCTGCCCTTGTTCACACATTGAGGTCAACTTTGACACAAGGCAAGGTTTTTAATATTAGACAGTGTAGGACCTTCCCGAACAGAGATATCGTGTCGTGGTTGGATGGCTTTCATGCTATTTTTGATCAAAAACAGTATTACTAAAAACTCTGTATTATTTAGATGCACTTTTGCTTTTACTTATTTAGTTACAGCAGGGTTTTTGCTCATTTTGTCTTTTGTAGGTTTTATGTTTTATGGTCAATGTCAACATGCATTTATGTGCTGCATGTGTATCAACTCAAACCAAGCTCAATTTTTGTGTTTTTTCTATTAGCAGAGTAAAACTGGCTAATTATAGTTAACAGGCCAAAGTGGTGGTGTCAGGACTCTAATGTCAGGACCCTCGTGGACATACATTTGTTCATACTATATAGACAGCAGTCGGACTGACGAAGGCAAAGTGTAGGCCGAAACGTCTTTTTGTAGGACTGCACATAAATAAAAACTTCACTTAAAAAAGACAATTCAGTTGAGTGCCAAGTTACTTTATTATTAGGACCCTGTCAGCGTCGGCAAACTGCCACGCAGAGCAGGGTGACTTACCCACACTATGGGAGAGCATGGAGTCCAATACTGTAGTGAAAGTTCTGAGCATGGGACCTGCGACACTAAAGGTAGTATAGAGTACCAGGACCTAAGATCATGTGACCACAGGGGGCGTGGCTTAGCGTCCTGCTGCAGTAGATGACTGTAGGATTCTACTACAGGAATCCTGGAGTGAAGATTAGGGGAACTCAGGTCAGACAAGCAGGGGGGTCATACACAGAGAGGGCAGAGTGATACCAGAGGAGCAAGCAGAGAATAGTCAGAACATAAGCAATGAGTCATACACAGAGATAGCAAGGCGGTACAAGAGAGGCAGTCAGAGAGTAGTCAGGTCCAAGGCAAAAGAGTCATACACGGGAATAGCAGAGCAGTACAAAAGGAACAGGCAGAACTCGTAACAGGGACAGAACCGGGTCAAAACCAAACAAGCATAAAGTATCACAGTCACAAGGCACACGTAAGCACAAGGTCAACTAACTCAGCCGAGGGCAGGAGTATAACTAACACCAGACCTAGGTCAAGTGAGCATTAAATAGCCGCCCTCTGCCAGAGAGAGGCAGAAACAATTGGTCAAAGACAAACCCCATCCTGGATCATGACAGGTGGAGTTTCAATTTAAATTTGTAATGGTGGGTTTCATAATAGCTAATTATATATTAAAGGGAACCTTTCACCAGGTTTGGCCGAAATGAAGTAAGCTCACCACCTTTTGAGGCTGATATACAGAATTCTATAATGCTGTATATCGGCCCCCAACCAGACCTGTAAGAGAAGAAAAATAACTTTTATTAAACTCACCTGCGTGCGTTCCACACCGAGGGGTGTCGAGGTTCTTGGTCCGGCACCTCCCATCTTCTTGTGCAGGCATACTTCTCTGCCCTGTTGAGGGCAGAGCAAAGTACTGCAGTGCGCAGGTGCTGGGAAAGGGCAAAGAGCCCCGGCGTATGCACACTTCAGTACTTGACTCTGCCCTAGTCAGGGCGGAGAAATACGCCTGTGCAGGAGTGCGATACCATGGAGATTGTGTGGATGACGCAGGAATGCATCATCCACATGCAGCAAGCAGGAGGATGGCTTTGTAAGAAGATGGGAGTTGCCGGACAAAGAAGAGAGACACCCCTCGGACCAGACTGCCCCGCAGGTGAGTATAATAAAAGCTATTTTTCTTTTCTTGCAGGTCGGGTTAGGGGCAGATATATAGCATTGTAGAATGCTGTATATAAGCCCTGAAAGGAGATGGTCGAAACTCATATTGGCCAAAACTGGTAACAGGTTCCCTTTAATTCAGTGCAGAAAAATGCAGTGACTGACGGCATTAGGACATCGACATGAAGGTTTGAAAAGATGAAGACGAAAAAGTCTGTAATCAGATGAGATGTCAGCAGACAGAACATCTTATCTGCTCTTTTCCTGAAAAGCTGGGGAACTTACAAGCCTCGGGCCTGTTGGAGAGGCAACCCTGGTCAAAAGTAATTCCTCTCCATCATTGACCCTACTTGTGTCTGTGACAAGTAGAGACAGTCAGTTCTCAAAGACGGCCTGCCTTGATTGCACAGCTGCTGGAAAATTTATGCAACAGGCCATGGTAGAACGGTTCTGGATTCCTGTCATCCACCTACAGACTCACTTGATAGTGCCATCTATTGAGAGAAAAGCACTGTCTGAAGTCGTGCTCTTTGATGCAGAGCAGGTGGAACTTCAGGTGTGAATTCTGCGTTCTGAGAAGATTGCGTTCTATGTATTTACCAAACTGTCACATTGTCTTCTGCTGGGCCTGCCTTGTCTTCATCTTTATGAACCTGTTCTGGACTGGAAATCTTGTGAGGTCTTTCATTGGAGACAATCCTGCCTCTACATCCTGCTCGACCACCAGTGACCCTGTCAGATTTGCCGGATTTTCCACCTGCTTACTGGTTTTATGCTGTTGTCTTTGACAAGAAGGAAGCAGACACGTTGCCTCCACACAGGCCATACGACTGTCCCATTGACCTGCTCCCGGGATCTTCACCTTCTCAAGGCCATATCTACCCTCTGTCTCAAGCCATGTCAGAGTATATCAAGGGAAATCCAGCAAGGGGTTTCATCCAGAAATCTTCTCCTCCAGCAGGAGCTGTTTTTTTCTTTGTTAAGAAGAATGGAACTCTCCGACCTTGTATCAATTATGGGGTCTCAACCAGATCATAGTCAAAAACTTAGGGGAGCCAAGATTTTCACCAAGCTTGATCTGAAAGGAGCATATAATTTGATCTGAACATGTCATGGAGATGAATGGAAAACCACTTTCAACACCCGTGTTATGTCATTTTGGCTCAGTAATGCTCCTGCTGTCTTTCAAGAGTTTATGAACAGTGATGGGCGAACCCCTGGATGTTCGGGTCCAGCGAGTTTGGCCGAACAGTTAAAAAATGTTCGGTTCAGGTGCCAGAACAAAATGTCAAAAATGGGGGGGACGTCACACCGTTGTTTAAATTGTTTATTAAATAATAAATAAAATGCATTGGGACCCCTCTATACTTGAATACAAGGACAGAACAATGGAAAGGACGCCATTGTAGGCATTTACTACAGGTCGCCTGTGCAAGCTGAAGAGATGGATGAACTCTTTATGCATCAAATGGCCAAGTTCTCCAAAAAATATGACATAGTTGTCATGGGAGATTTCAACTATCCAGACATTTGTTGGGAATCTCTCTCAGGCAAAACTAACAGGTCAAGGAAATTCTTATCCTCTCTTGCTGACAACTTTATCTTCCAGAAGGTAGGGGAGAAAACAAGGGGAACTGCTACCTTGGATCTAATCCTTATAAACAGGGAGGAAATGGTTGAGGAGGTAAAAGTGGCTGGGACCCTAGGAGGTAGCGACCATGCTATTTTAGAATTTTAGATAACTAGAGGCGGAAGACCTGTGAAGACTCAGACGTCAAGGTTAGATTTCAGAAAGGCAGATTTTAAGGGATTCAGAAAGAGAATTGGAGGGATCCAATGTCTGGATATTCTTAAAGACAAAAATGTCCAGGAAGGATGGGAAATCTTGAAAAATGAAATTCTCAAAGCACAGTTGTTAACAATTCCAAAAAGAGGGAAGAATAGGAAGCATTTAAGGAAACCAGGATGGATGAACACAGAACTTAAGCACATGCTAAAAAGGAAGAAAAAAATGTTTATAAAATGGAAAGAGGGAGGCATATCTAAAGAAGAATATAATGCAGTCTGCAGAACCTGCAGGGCACAAATCAGATTAGCTAAAGCTGAAAATGAATTGAGGCTTGCTAGAGATGTCAAAAGCAATAATAAAGGATTTTGGGGATATGTCAAAAGTAAAAGAAAAGTCAAAGATGCCATAGGATTTTTACAGTATGAAAATGATGAAATGGTAAGACAGGATGTTGAGAAGGCTGAACTTTTAAATTCCTATTTTGCATCTGTTTTCTCTCAGAAAGGAAATGTAACATCAACTGTTCTTCACTGTCCTATTAAGGGAATAGAAGAATCCAGGATATCTATAAACAGAAAGATAGTGAGGAAACACTTAGCTAACCTAAATGAATTCAAGTCTCCAGGTCCAGATGAATTACACCCCAGAGTACTGAAGGAGATAGCAGAAGAAATTTTTGAACCCCTCTCCATAATCTTTGAAAATTCTTGGAGAACAGGAGAAGTGCCAGAAGACTGGAGAAGAGCAAATGTTGTTCCTATCTTCAAAAAGGGGAAGAAGGTGGACCCAGGCAACTATAGGCCAGTGAGTCTGACTTCTATACCAGGAAAGATCTTTGAACAAATTATTAAACAACATGTATGTCAGTACCTGGATAAGAATGAAGTGATTAAACAGAGTCAGCATGGGTTTGTAACTAATAAGTCATGTCAGACTAACTTAATATCCTTCTATGATGGAATCACTGATTGGGTGGATCAAGGAAATGCTGTAGATATAGTATATCTTGACTTCAGCAAAGCATTTGACAAAGTCTCTCATACAATCCTTATTGAAAAAATGACTAAGTATGGAATGGACAAGGCAACTGTTAGGTGGATTCATAACTGGCTTAGTGATCGGACCCAAAGAGTGGTCGTAAATGGCTGCACATCCAGTTGGAAGAATGTCTCAAGTGGGGTACCACAGGGCTCTGTCCTGGGCCCTGTATTGTTCAACATCTTTATCAACGATTTAGATGAAGGAATTGAGGGTAAACTGATTAAATTTGCTGATGACACAAAGCTAGGAGGGATAGCTAATACTAGAGAAGAGAGAGAGAGGATTCAAAAAGATATAAATAAACTGGAGAAGTGGGCAGCAACTAACAGAATGGTTTTTAACAGGGAGAAATGCAAAGTTCTACATCTGGACAATAGAAATGAAAAAAGCATACACAGAATGGGAGGAATAGGGCTAAGTGACAGCACATGTGAAAAAGACTTGGGTATACTAATAGATCACAGACTGAATATGAGTCAACAGTGTGATGCAGCAGCAAAAAAGGCAAATGCAATTCTAGGATGTATTAACAGAAGCATACAGTCTAGATCAGGTGAAGTCATTATTTCCCTCTACTCCTCTTTGGTCAGACCTCATCTGGAATATTGTGTCCAGTTTTGGGCACCACATTTTAAAAAAGACATCAACAAACTGGAGCAAGTTCAGAAAAGAGCGACCAGAATGGTGACCGGTCTGCAAACCCTGTCTTATGAGGAAAGGTTGCAGGATTTGGGAATGTTTAGTTTGCAAAAGAGAAGACTGAGAGGAGACTTAATAGCTGTCTACAAATATCTAAAGGGCTGTCACATTGTAGAAGGATCAACTTTATTCTCATTTGCACAAGGAAAGACTAGAAGCAATGGGATGAAACTGAATGGGAGGAGACACAGATTAGATATTAGAAAAAACTTTTTGACAGTTAGAGTGATCAATGAGTGGAACAGGCTGCCACGAGATGTGGTGAGTTCTCCTTCAATGGAAGTCTTCAAACAGAGGCTGGACAGACATCTGACTGGGATGATTTAGCGAATCCTGCTTTGAGCAGGGGGTTGGACCAGATGGCCCAGGAGGTCCCTTCCAACTCTACGATTCTATGATTCTATGATTCTATCATAACCAGACTTGCTAAAGCTGACAGCTGAAGGTTGAAACCCACAGCTGTCAGTTTTGCCATGCTGCTTAAGAAAAATACCTCTCCCATGCCATTTAATAAAGAAATGAATTTATTCATTTATATTGCAGGCACTAGCTGATGAACACTCCCATCAGCTGCCACCTGCTCTCACTGTTGTTAGTGGCAGCCGGTGTAGGCTGGTGGGAGCAGTAGTGTAACACAGGCATTCGGATGCAGTGACACAGAAGCACAGAGCATGGGTAACAATTACTTGTTTTACCAGTACAGGGGTAACCTCCTCACAGGGAGCAACGGGAAATAAACAGATAAAGGGTGAGGGGTAAACAGGGAAAGAGTAACTCAGAATGACAATCTATATAATAATTTCCACTTAGCGTGACTAGGTTGTCCCTTTCTTCTCCTGTGTCAGATGGTTGGTCAGCTGCTGGCTGAGGCCAGTGCTGAGTTCTTCTGGCTTCCCCGCTAACAAGTCAGTCTCACTTCTGGTGGCAGCGGACGGTCACTGGTCTTACCCGCTGAGCCCCTAGTCCTTCAAGCTGCAGCACAGCAGAGTGGCGTCCACCAAATCCTCCACTAGTTCGCACACCCGCCGTTACTATGCGGCCTATCTATCCCCGCAGCCTGGCACTGGTCCTCTCTCTGGTGGGAAGCCCAATTATTTTCCCGTGCAAACCCTTTTATACCTCACTGGCTTGAAAAGCCCCTTCTACACAAGTTAAAGAGGTCTGCTCTGTATCCAATCTCTTTCCCCCAGCAACAGCAGACTCTGCCCCAGCAGTTCCTGACCTGGTACCCTGTCAGCACCCACAGCCCGGTCTTCTCCTCTGCACCAGTCCCATCAGCCAACACCTGTGCCCAGAGGTAAACTTTTTACCTCCGTAACAGCTGCGGGATTATGCTGTCATCCGACAGCCTGGGAACTGCAGCGTACTGATCAAAGCCACCGGTGCTCGAAAGGCAAATCCCGAACAGTAACATGGACTTCTTGGTTAAGTTCATGTTCAGGGTCCATGCCTAAACAGTGGGTGTTTAATACAGACCCCAAACTTTACTATTTGGGCTCGCCCATCTTTATTCATGAATTACATATTTAAAGATCTACGCTACTCATGTGTGGTGGTGTATCTGGCTGATATCCTGGTCTTCTCTTCAGATCCTCTCATAGAAGGAATGTTCACCAGGTCCTGCAAGGATTTAGAAACAATCGACTGTACGCCAAAATCGAGAAATGCATCTTTGAACAGGCCACACTGCTTTTCCTTGGCTATATTATTTCTGCCACGGGCCTGAAGATGTATCCTGAGAAGTGCACTTCCATTATTAATTGTCCATGCTTAACTGGTGTTTAGGCAAACCACTGGTTTTAGGGATTTGACAACTAGTAAAAAGGTATCAACAGAAAACCATTCTGGGCATGTGGGGACAAAGAAAATGCCCAGGTCTGAGTCAGTAGGGACATGATTATTCCCACCCGCTGGAACTCCTCCCCTGACGACCGTGGGGCTAAGGATAAAAAATAACTTACAGCTTTCCCTGAATACCCTAAACTGGTCTTTCTCTCCCAAAAATGTATCAGAGAGGGAAATCACAGATTCGAGAGAGGCCAATTCTACATCAGAGGGTACTGATGTCACAGCCACTACTGACATTGGGGGGTTATGGTGTGTCTTCAATAATTTATTTGTCTGACCCTGCAATATTGCGATAATGCCAGACTCTGGCAATCCTTAGCCAGATCCTGAGCCATCTGTGTCAAATTAACCACCTGGTCACAAAGCTTGTGAATCGGATCCATACTGGTAAAAAAGAAAAACATCTCCGCCAGGTGTAATGTGATGCTAGTCACTTCTCACGGCCAAGCCGTGAGTCAGAATGGTCAAGGAGTCCAAGGGCAGAAGCCATGAGAGAACGTCATAAACAGAAAGAGAAGAGACAAAAGTGTGGTCAGATAACGTTCCAAGGTCAGAATACCAGGAGGATAACGGATCACAGAAGAAGGGGTTAAGGCCTGTGCAAGCTGAAGCTATGGATGAACTCTTTATGCATCAAATGGCCAAGTTCTCCAAAAAATATGACATAGTTGTCATGGGAGATTTCAACTATCCAGACATTTGTTGGGAATCTCTCTCAGGCAAAACTAACAGGTCAAGGAAATTCTTATCCTCTCTTGCTGACAACTTTATCTTCCAAAAGGTAAGGGAGAAAACAAGGGGAACTGCTACCTTGGATCTAATCCTTATAAACAGGGAGGAAATGGTTGAGGAGGTAAAAGTGGCTGGGACCCTAGGAGGTAGCGACCATGCTATTTTAGAATTTTGGATAACTAGAGGCGGAAGACCTGTGAAGACTCAGACGTCAAGGTTAGATTTCAGAAAGGCAGATTTTAAGGGATTCAGAAAGAGAATTGGAGGGATCCAATGGCTGGATATCCTTAAAGACAAAAATGTCCAGGAAGGATGGGAAATCTTGAAAAATGAAATTCTCAAAGCACAGTTGTTAACAATTCCGAAAAGAGGGAAGAATAGGAAGCAGTTAAGGAAACCAGGATGGATGAACACAGAACTTAAGCACATGCTAAAAAGGAAGAAAAAAATGTTTATAAAATGGAAAGAGGGAGGCATATCTAAAGAAGAATATAATGCAGTCTGCAGAACCTGCAGGGCACAAATCAGATTAGCTAAAGCTGAAAATGAATTGAGGCTTGCAAGAGATGTCAAAAGCAATAATAAAGGATTTTGGGGATATGTCAAAAGTAAAAGAAAAGTCAAAGATGCTATAGGATTTTTACAGGATGAAAATGATGCAATGGTAAGACAGGATGTTGAGAAGGCTGAACTTTTAAATTCCTATTTTGCATCTGTTTTCTCTCAGAAAGGAAATGTAACATCAACTGTTCTTCACTGTCCTATTAAGGGAATAGAAGAATCCAGGATATCTATAAACAGAAAGATAGTGAGGAAACACTTAGCTAGCCTAAATGAATTCAAGTCTCCAGGTCCAGATGAATTACACCCCAGAGTACTGAAGGAGATAGCAGAAGAAATTTTTGAACCCCTCTCTATAATCTTTGAAAATTCTTGGAGAACAGGAGAAGTGCCAGAAGACTGGAGAAGAGCAAATGTTGTTCCTATCTTCAAAAAGGGGAAGAAGGTGGACCCAGGTAACTATAGGCCAGTGAGTCTGACTTCTATACCAGGAAAGATCTTTGAACAAATTATTAAACAACATGTATGTCAATACCTGGATAAGAATGAAGTGATTAAACAGAGTCAGCATGGGTTTGTAACTAATAAGTCATGTCAGACTAACTTAATTTCCTTCTATGACGGTATCACTGATTGGGTGGATCAAGGAAATGCTGTAGATATAGTATATCTTGACTTCAGCAAAGCATTTGACAAAGTCTCTCATACAATCCTTATTGAAAAAATGATTAAGTATGGAATGGACAAGGCAACTGTTAGATGGATTCATAACTGGCTTAGTGATCGGACCCAAAGAGTGGTCGTAAATGGCTGCACATCCAGTTGGAAGAATGTCTCAAGTGGGGTACCACAGGGCTCTGTCCTGGGCCCTGTATTGTTCAACATCTTTATCAACGATTTAGATGAAGGCATTGAGGGTAAACTGATTAAATTTGCTGATGACACAAAGCTAGGAGGGATAGCTAATACTAGAGAAGAGAGAGAGAGGATTCAAAAAGATTTAAATAAACTGGAGAAGTGGGCAGCAACAAACAGAATGGTTTTTAACAGGGAGAAATGCAAAGTACTACATCTGGGCAATAAAAATGGAAAAAGCATATATAGAATGGGAGGAATAGGGCTAAGTGACAGCACATGTGAAAAAGACTTGGGTATACTAATAGATCACAGACTGAATATGAGTCAACAGTGTGATGCAGCAGCAAAAAAGGCAAATGCAATTCTAGGATGTATTAACAGAAGCATACAGTCTAGATCAGGTGAAGTCATTATTTCCCTCTACTCCTCTTTGGTCAGACCTCATCTGGAATATTGTGTCCAGTTTTGGGCACCACATTTTAAAAAAGACATCAACAAACTGGAGCAAGTTCAGAAAAGAGCGACCAGAATGGTGACCGGTCTGCAAACCCTGTCTTATGAGGAAAGGTTGCAGGATTTGGGAATGTTTAGTTTGCAAAAGAGAAGACTGAGAGGAGACTTAATAGCTGTCTACAAATATCTAAAGGGCTGTCACATTGTAGAAGGATCAACTTTATTCTCATTTGCACAAGGAAAGACTAGAAGCAATGGGATGAAACTGAATGGGAGGAGACACAGATTAGATATTAGAAAAAACTTTTTGACAGTTAGAGTGATCAATGAGTGGAACAGGCTGCCACGAGAAGTGGTGAGTTCTCCTTCAATGGAAGTCTTCAAACAGAGGCTGGACAGACATCTGACTGGGATGATTTAGCGAATCCTGCTTTGAGCAGGGGGTTGGACCAGATGGCCCAGGAGGTCCCTTCCAACTCTACGATTCTATGATTCTATGATTCTAACCGGATGGTCAGAACAAAGTCTAAGGTCAAGCAGCAAATGATCAAGCATACAAAACTCAAGGCACAGGGAACATAAACCTACTAGATGAATGTACATCTGGCAGAGGTTTGATAGAAGCAGCTCTGTTATGTAGCATGGCAATCACCTGGGATAGTTAACACTTGGAGAACGCCAACGCCTCCCAGTCACGGATTGGATAGTCAAGCTGTCAATCAACACACTGACAGCTCAACAAGCCCCTGTACCAGATTGGATGGCCAAGCTGTCAATCAAAGTACTGACAGCTTCAGCACGCCCCTGTATCGGATTGGATGGCCGAGCTGTCAGTAACTGCATCCCAGAAACTCTGAGGGGTGGAACCGTGGCACAATTGTTATATGCCCATAAAGTTGTTTTGTCCTATTTAAGCAGGGCATTAAACAAGTCAATTTAATCAATCAGTCAATCAACACTAATTTTTGGGGTAGAAATTGACCCATGTGACTAGGCTATAAGTCCCTGGAAATTTCACATATTGTGGTTCAGTGCTTAAAGCAAGTTCCAGACTTTAACATATCAGATGATCAGAATCCGAATTATAGAATTCTTTCATTGTACAGAAGCATTATAAATATTTTTTTCTGAGAGAGATATAGAATGGTTCATGTTCTCATTTTTGTTTTCATGGTATTAGATCATGTGATAGGAATTGCATAAAACAGAAGCATTACTGTGTATATTTATCTCTGATTTTTTGTGGATTTTTTCATATTTTTGATTTTACAACAAAGTCTTCTTTGATTCAAGGCAAACTCTTGCTTAAATTGTATAACATTCAATATGTCTGTAATCTAAATTGGAAGATAGCTCCTAGGCTTAGAGGATAATGGGGGACTTTCTATAAAATATTAATTTGAAGTGGAGCCATAGTAAGCACACGAGTGCTGGCTACAGACTTGCCTTCCCAGCATGTGTTCCACAGCTGGGATATGGTTTCAATCAGTAATAAATAAGGAGGAAGTTAGTGTTTGTGATGTTGGGCACTCCATGAAGCAACCACGATTCTGTGTTTCCTGGCTAGTTCACATTTTTATGTCATCTTTTTATGATCATTTTTATGAAACTGTAAAAAGTCACATACCTTTTGCTTGTCATGAAATCTGATTTTAGCGTTGAATAACACATGAAAGTAATAAAATGTGTAATCCGAACGCAATGGCAGTGTATAAAAAATAGCAATTAAATGAGAAGAATGTAAAAAAAAGAAACAGATTTGTTCAGACCACATAGAAAATTTTTATTGCGTCTCATTGTTTGCAGGTAATTTGACCACCAATTGGCAACTCTTAAGTGAACGATTGATTGTTTATCAATAGAGTTGAGCGATACCGTCCGATACTTCAAAGTATCGGATCGGAATGGATCGGCCGATCTTAAAAAAAAAGTATCGGTATCGCCGATTCCGATACCGGAAGTCCTATTCAAGTCTATGGGACTTCCGGTATCGGAATAAGAAAAATCCTGTTTTTCCCTTGTACAGCCTCTCTGGGGTCTGTACGGGCCTTTCGGGGGGCTGTGCCGGCCTGCCAGGGGGTCTGTGCAGGCTCCGGTGGTCTGTGCCGGCCTGCCGGGGGGCTGTGCAGGCTCCGGTGGTCTGTGCCGGCCTGCCGGGGGGCTGTGCCGGCCTGCCAGGGGGGCTGTGCAGGCTCCGGTGGTCTGTGCCGGCCTGCCGGGGGGCTGTGCAGGCTCCGGTGGTCTGTGCCGGCCTGCCGGGGGGCTGTGCCGGCCTGCCGGGGGGCTGTGCAGGCTCCGGGGGTCTGTGCAGGCATCGTCCGATGGGACTACAAGTCCCATCGGGCGATGCCTGCTACCATGACAGTGATTGACACATTAGCCAATGATGGGACATTAGTAGTCCCATCATCCGGCTAATGTGTTGAATGTAAAAAAAAAAAAAAAAAATTACATGCTACATACATACAACATGCATACTACATACATGCTACATTCATACTACATGCAACATACATACTACATACATACTACATGCAACATACATACTACATATATACTACATGCATGCAACATGCATACTACATACATGCTACATTCATACTACTTATATTCTACATGCTACATACATACTACATATATGCTACATACATACTACATATATACTACATGCATGCTACATACATACTACATACATACTACATATATGCTACATACATACTACATGCTACATACATACTACATATATACTACATACATACTACATACATACTACATGCATGCTACATACATACTACATGTATGCTACATACATACTACATGCTACATACATACCACATACATACTACATACATACTACATACATACTACATATATACTACATGCATGCTACATACATACTTAAAAAAAAAAAAAGTCCCTAGTCTCACTTTATGCCATTGCTGTGTGGGAAATTCCCACGCAGCAATGGCATAAAGTGAGACTAGGGACTTTTTTTTTTTTTAAGTGGCGGAGGAATACAGTGCGGAAGGATACCTACCTTCCGTCATTGGATTCCTGCAGCCCGTAGAGAACGGCAGCAACAGCTGATGCTGCAGTTCTCTACCCAAGATCGTCGTGGGACACACTCGTGGACTGCTTCGGATCGTGGGTGAGTATTTTTGTGGTTTGTTATGTTAATATTTATTCCGAAAAAGACAATGGCTTCGGGGAACAATGTGACAAGTATTGGTAAGTATGTTACTCTATGTTATATGTACTGTATGTCTATGTATGTATTGTATGAATGTATTGTATGTAGTATGTATGTAGTATATATGTGGTATGTATGTAGCATGTAGTATGTATGTAGTATGTATGTAGCATGCATGTAGCATGCAGTATGTATGTAGCATGCATGTAGTATATATGTAGTATGTATGTAGCATGTAGTATGTATGTAGCATGCATGTAGTATATATGTAGTATGTATGTAGCATGTAGTATGTATGTAGCATGCATGTAGTATGTATGTAGTATGTAGTATGTATGTAGCATATATGTAGTATGTATGTAGTATGTATGTAGCATGCATGTAGTATATATGTAGTATGTATGTAGCATGCATGTAGTATGTATGTAGTATGTATGTAGTATATATGTAGTATGTATGTAGTATATATGTGGTATGTATGTAGTATGTATGTAGTATGTATGTAGTATGTATGTAGCATGTAGTATGTATGTAGTATTTTTTTTTTTTTTTTTTTTTTTAAACATTTAACACATTAGCCGGATGATGGGACTACTACTGTCCCATCATTGGCTAATGTGTCAATCACTGTCATGGTAGCAGGCATCGCCAGATGGGACTTGTAGTCCCATCAGACGATGCTTGCACAGACCCCCGGACATCAGCACAGCCCCCCGGCAGGCCGGCACAGCCCCCCGGCAGGCCGGTACAGACCCCCACAGGGTGCACAGACCACCGGCAGGCCGGCACAGCCCCGCGGCAGGCCGGTACAGACCCCCACAGGGTGCACAGACCACCGGCAGGCCGGCACAGCCCCCCGGCAGGCCGGTACAGACCCCGGGCAGTCCACACAGCCCCCCGGCAGGCCGGCACAGCCCCCCGGCAGGCCGGCAGAGACCCCCGGAAGGCCCGAAATGACGGCGCATCATGATGCGCACACACCGCGCATCATGATGACGTCAGGCTGTCAATCAACTTTGAACTTCCGATTCCGATGCCGACTTCCGATATTGAAAAAATATCGGAAGTCGGTATCGGAATTCCGATACAGCAAGTATCGGCCGATACCCGATACTTGCGGTATCGGAATGCTCAACACTATTTATCAACCTACGACAGGGTTGGTGACTAGAGATGAGCAAACCCGAATTGCAAAGTTCGGGGCTCGTACCGGGCATCTAGTATGAAGAACTCCGAACACAGACTTCTCCTGGTAGTCTGTTTTATAGTTCAGGAGTATGGGGAGGAAAGCGTGAGAAAGGAGAGAGAGTTATCTTTCAGCTCCAAAGTTTGGGTCGTCATTGAGTTCTATGGGGTTTGTGTTCATGTTCAAATTCAGGTACAGTTCTGGTACCCGAACTGAACTTTGTACTAAAGTTCATTCAAACCAGACAAACTCGAACTTCAACGGCTCATCCCTATTAGTGACACACCACAGAATTGCATGGGAACAGTGTTGTTTCAAGTGCTGTTTATGCCTCATGAAATCAGATCTGGCAGCTTTAATGACCTACTGTTTTCCTTTCTTCCTGTAAAATTACTGTTTCTTCTTTTTTTTCCATCTTGCCATGCCTTTCTGACACAGAGCTCAAAATGCAAATCACTAGAGTACTTGGCACTTGCCATATTATATTAGTGAAGACTTTGTCTTTACACCACAAACTAAAATCAATTTACAACTAACCATTATTGCTGAATTGAACCCTATATTATCAACACATTTACTGAATTAGCATAATCTAGATAAAAGCAGCAACTTTCTTCTCTCTCCCCCCAAAAAAAACACATGAATGCTCATCCAAGCCATGCACTCACATGATGGCGCATTGGGAGCAATATTGCCATTAGAAACTGAGCAGTGGTATCTGACAGCAGTGAAGCAGAGGATCTTATTCCCCTCCTACGTTGAAGTCCCAGAAATGGAACCATCCTCTTTTATTTTCACATATCTTGGTTGGTAATACTGCTTTAAAGGGGTTTCCAGTCTAAAAGTGCAAGTCTGCAGTCACTTTATGTTACTGTAGACTTATGAATACACAGATTGTGTACACTCCGCGCTGTAAGCATTCTCTGGTGCCTGCATCGGCAGCTAGTTGTTACATGACTGCAAGTATGCGATTTGGATACTTATGACCACATTCCAACAAGACTGTCTGTGGCCTCGCTCTATACACTTGCATTGAAGCGAGGCTGGAAACAGTCTAGTCGACACGTGACCACATGTATGCAAATCACATTCTTGCAGTCACGACCCTTCCTTTACTGGCAATGTGAGAATTCACAAGTAAAGATGAGCGACTTTGCCTTTTTTAGGGCCAAGTCGGGTTTCATGAAACCCGACTTTCTCAAAAGTCGAGTCGAACAAAATCGGCCTACTATAGGGAAAAGTTGAAGGTCCGACTGAAACACGAAACCCAATGCAAGTCAACGGGGAAGCAAAGTCGGCAGAGAGTGGAGGACAGTAAACACACCTACAGTGCCCATTTCAATGCCAACGACATCAATTCTTATTACTTAAGCTTGTCAACCTTAATTTACTTTATAATAATAGTTATGCATTGAAAACTGGGGTTATTTAGCTAAAGTTGTGGGGGGGTAGGGCTGGCTCCAGGTTTTCGTGTGCCCCGGGCCAAAGAGTGTCAGTACGCCCCTTTAACACATACCACAATTCATGATGCTCCAATACGGCACAGAAATATGGGTATAGTACAATGAAAAATACTTAACTTCTTACATAAAAAAAAAAGATAAATTAATCCAGCTCACCGCACTGCCTTGCTGGTAGGATCCAGATCCTGCGCACGGATTTGACTAGGCAGTCAATCAATAATAGGATGAGAACATGATTAAGACCTGAGGCGTCGAAACGCGTTGTTCTGTAGTCATCCGACAGATATGCTGTACCTGCTGGAATTTTAATATGCAATGGCACAATAAAATGGATTTTTAATTTTCCATTCCTGGCGCTGGAACTTCTTTTTTCTTTCCTAACTTCTTACATGACATGACATGACTGATCTAGTTTAAATTCTACAATAGCTCAAAAAAAGGACAGTATATTACTCCATACAGTATTATGGCCACCACCTAGTGCGCCATACAGAATAATGAGCCCCATATACTTCTCCATACAGAATAATTGGTCCCATATAATGTTCCATACAGTATATGACGAGCTCCACATAATGCTACAGTATATGATGGTCTCCATGGATGATGCTCCAGTGTGTTATGGGCCCAAATAATGCTCCATATATAATGGACCCCATTTCTAATGCTCCAGTGTATAATGGGACCCATAGATGCTGCTCCAGTGTCTGATCTGCCCCATTTAGAATGCTCCAGTATATGATGGGCCCCATGGATGATGCTCCAGTGTCTCATGGACCCAAATAATGCTCCATATATAATGAGCCCCATTTCTAATGCTCCAGTGTATAATGGGCCCCGTAAATGCTGCTCCAGTGTCTGATGTCCCCCATTTGGAATGCTCCAGTATATGATGGTACTCATGGATGATGCTCCAGTGTCTTATGGGCCCAAATAATGCTCCATATATAACGTGCCCCATATAGAATGAACCCAGGCATGGTATGTGAAAAGAGCTCCATGTAATCTGAAGTGTGGGCTGCCGAATCCTTCTCTTTTGGTGTGGGTGAAGGACCCAAGGAAAGGGGTTGCTCCTGACCAGAACCCTGCACTGACGACTCAGTGCTTGCATTTTTTGAAACTTCAGAAGAGGAGACGATAGAGCTGGAGGCTGTTTCAGCAATGTAAGGCAAAACCAGTTCCTGATGCTCCAGCTTTAAAAGCAGTTTACCTACTCCCAGAAAAGGGAGCCTTACAGGCCTTCCGGAGCCAGACCATGATGCAGGCTCAACACCTCCTGCCTTAGCTGCTATTGTGCTTTTGGCACTACCAGCAGATGCACCACCACCACCATCAGTACCAGCTGGCCCCCCACGCCCATGTCCGCGGCCTCTTCCACCATACTTACTAATTTTTGTGAAAATGTACCCAAGATACCAGCAGATATATGGTACTGTGTTATGATTGGGTCACCGAGGAGGAGAGCAAGCCAAAGCTAAGCCACAGAAAACCAGAGAGGTTGGTAACTAAGCGGATTGCAGACGCCTGATCCTATCCACACAACTAGCAGTAGCCTTGGAGCGTGCCTACGATGATCCTAGATGCCTCAGCATAGCCAGAGAGCTAACTAAGCCTAAAGCATGAAAGGGGAAATCTAAACTGCCCCAGAGCAGACCCCAAAGAAATAGATAGCCCCCAAACATATATTGTCGGTGAGACAAGATGAAAACACAAACGCAGGTAGGAAAATAGACTGAGCAAACAATGGGGCCCACACTGACTAGACATAACAGGAAAGGAAAGACACTGTCTGCAATCACGCAAAAAACCCTGCAAAAAAGTTCAACACGTCTGATGCAAAAATACTAAAGTCGCACGACTTCACCCACTATATCAACACTCTGGTATATTCTGAAAGCAGAGCAAAAAGAGGCCAATCTAATAAGGGACAAAAACAAACTGGCACAAGCAGTAACATATGGATGGTGATTCAGCACAGCCCCGGCCGGAGCTGGCTGACCCACACAAAACTGAACTAGACAAAACCAGAACAAATGTGAGCAGAATAGCAAAAGAACACTTAGCTGAACATGCAGGAACTGAGCTGGAAACATCAGACCTCAGGAGGCAGAAAAAAAATCACCAGCAGGAATAGAGGGAGTCGGCTGTCTTAAATCCAGTCTGAAACCCCAGATCTCCAATCATCGTCCTCATTATCAGGTGGCAAGCCGCTGTTAATCAGATCAGCTCCATTACCTCCAGTAACCACCAGAGGGAGCCCAGAAAGAGAACTCGCAACCCCTCCGTCAACCTGACCAGCTCCACCACCTTCAGCAGTAACCAGAGGCAGGTCAGAAAGCGAATTCACAACACTACTGTATCAGAAGTGTACAGCTCTATACAGTCTAGGGATAATTGTAAATCTCCGTATATATTTCATGAGTCATACAAAGACGCTCACAGGCCCAGAATGGATTACACAATAATATAAAAAGTTGAAAAAGGGTACAGTATCACCAGATACAAGGTATATATAGTATAGTTTAAACATTCTGAATCTCCATATATATTTCAGGAGGCAGGCCCAAATGCTCTCAGGCCCAGTATGGATTAGGCAAGAATATAAAAAGCAGTAAATGGGTAATGTATCACAAGCGTACAGCTGTATACAGTGTTGGTGTAATCTTAAATCTCCAAATATGTTTCCGGAGTAACAGTCAGACGTTCACAGGCTCATTATGGATTACACCAGAATCAAAATAGCAAAAAAGGGTACCGTATCAGAAGCGTAGAGCTGCATACAGTGTTGGGCAAATTTGAAATCTCAGTATATATTTCCGGAGTTACCCTCAGACGCTCACTCGGTCTGGATTTGACCATAATACAAAATGTTGAAGAAAAGGTACTGGATAACAAGATAGCAAGTATATATATTATAGGGTACAATTTAAATCTCTGTATAGATATTCCCGTATTCACCCTGAGACGCTCACTCAGTATGGATTTGACAGTAATACTAAATGTCAAACAAAGGTACTGTATAACAAGATAGAAGCTGTATATAGTATAGGGTAAAATTTTTATCTCCGTATATATAGGAGGAAGCCACACACGCTCAATCAGTATGGATTATACCATAATAAAAAATTTAGAACAAAGGTACTGTATCAGCAGATACCAGGTGTATCCAGTCTAGGGGTAATTGTAAATTTACAGTATGTCTATATTTCCGGAGTCAGACACAGACACTCACAGGCTCAGTATGGATTACACCAGAATATAAAAAGTAGAAAAAGGGAAATGTATTTGAAGCGTACACCAGTATACATTGTTGGGGTACTTTTAAATCTTCGTATATATTTCAGTCTCAGTAAGCCAGTCCAGACTCTCCACTACTGGAAACTAGATGGATACAAGTACAGACGGAAAGTCGAGTGTTTGCAGAAATTTGGGAATTACTAATCACGGGAAACCCTCCCGGTAGATTTCGCAGAGGCGATGCTGACCCTCAATTACTTTGTCTGTGGAGACAGCAAAAATGTTTATTTGTGAAGAAAGGATTGCTGTATCGTAGTAGCGTGGATACCATCATCGTTACTCGTCTCCATCAAATTGTGATCACAGGGAGAGATGTAGACATGGTCCTCACTGCCTATCATGATGTGTCTGGTCACTTTGGAGTACAAAAGACAGAAGCCACAGGCCGTAGGCGATTCTATTGGATTGGCATGATAGGAGACATTGAAAAATGATGGCAGGAATGTCACACGTCTGTGACTAGGAAAACTGTGAAAGCTGATCATAATGCACCACTGCATCCGATAGTGAGTTGACGTCCATTACAAATGGTAGCCATTGATCATCTGAAGGTAGAGGCCAGCTGGACAGGCCATAGCTATATCTTAACCATCATCGATCAGTTCACCAAATTTGTAGTGGCCATCCCTGTGAAGGATTTAACTGCCCAGACTACACAGCGGTGGAGCAGGGAGAGGTAAGTATTGCAACCTGCAAGTGCTGTGGCCATGAGCAAGCAGGGGGGTCCACTCGTGGGCAACGGTACTGGCACAGGGCCTTTCATAGCACGCCGGTGTGTCTGACGGCGAGTGGGCCCCCCCACCGTCAGAGACACCGTATTGTACTATGAGGGGCCCTGTGCCAGTGCCGTCGGCCAAGAGTGGGCCCACCCACCTGTTCAGAGTAATGGCACTTGCCCGGGTGCCCAAGGTGGTGACCCCAGCCCTTGGGGTGGGCAGCCCAGTTAGGGAGGTTTTAAAAATGGCATATGTTGATGTGTAGGCTGCACATTCAGCAGCTGCAAATGGAGGATTTGGACTAGTCCGAGGAAGAGGAGGACAAAAGCGAGCCAAATTTCTGGCAACCTATGTGTTATCAGGGGAGAGTGGGACAGAATCTTTTGAAACCCAAGCATGGTTCATTTTAATGAAGGTTAGATCATCAACATTTTGGGTCGACAGACTGGTCCTTTTTTCTGTAAGGATTGATCCAGCAGCACTGAAGATTCTTTCAGATAGCACACTAGCAGCAGGGCAAGCGAGCTCCTGTAAGGCATATTGTGCCAATTCAGTCCAGGTGTCCAGTTTACAGGCCCAATAGTTAAAGGGGAATGACCTGTGAGGGAGAACATCAATATGGGTAGTTTGTAACCATAGTTGACAACTGCTGTCTCCTGTCACTTGCAATTGATGCAGTATTACCAGTTGTGTGAGCGTTACTTGAGAAATCAGTCCACAACATGGTCATGAAACCCTTGTCTCCAACGCCACTTCGGCTGTGTGCACCACGAACACCTCTTCCATTTTGCCCACTACGGCTCGTGGGAGAACCAGCAGCGCTGCTGTGTGCTGGGAATGCCTCAAACAAACGGTTTACCAGAGTTGCTTATTTGTTAGCCAATATTATCTCTATGTTCTCCTGTGGCATGATGTTGTGTAATTTGCCTTTATAGCGTGGATCGAGGATGCTGGCCAACCAGTAGTCATCATCCTTCATCATTTTGGCAAAGCGGGGGTCCCTTTTTAGGATCTCCAAGGCATAATCACACATGTGGGCCAATGTTCCAGGTGTCAATGATGCACTGGCAGTGGTGGGTGGAGGAGCACTTTCTGGCAAATCTACATCCCTCCTGTCACGCACAAACCCTGTACCTGACCTTGCCACGCCAACATTTTCTCTTGCCCCCAGAGAAGCATTCTCCTCCTCAAAATAATCATTCCCCTCATCCTCCTCCTCTTCCTCTTCTTCCTCCACCTCGTCCAGGACAGTTCCCTGACCAGACAATGGCTGACTGTCATCAAGGCTTCCCTCCTCCTCCTCCTGTTCCTCCTCCACTGCAGACGCCTGATCCTTAATGTGCGCCAAACTTTGCATGAGCAGATGCAGTAGTGGGATGCTAATGCTGATGATGGTGTCATCTGCGCTTACCAGCCATGTGCATTCCTCAAAACACTGAAGGACTTTACAGAGGTCTTTCAGCTTTGACCACTGCACACCTGACAACTCCATGTCTGCCCTCAAACTGCCTGCCCGTGTATCCTCCCACAAATGCATTACAGCCTGCCTCTGTTCACACAGCCTCTCAACCATGTGCAGGGTGGAGTTCCACCTTGTTGCAACGTCTATGAATAGGCGGTGCTTGGGGAGGTGGAGCAATCGCTGCAGCTTCTGCATACGACTGGAGTGTACGGGCGAGCGACGGATGTGCGAGCACAGTCTTCGCACCTTTTGGAGTAGGGCTGTTAACTCCGGATTATTATTTAGGAAGCACTGCACCACCAGGTTCAAAGTGTGAGCCAGGCAAGGTATGTGTGTGAGTTTTGCAAGGGCTATGGCTGCCACAAAATTCAGGCCATTATCACTGACTACCTTGCCTTGCTCAAGATGTAGACTGCCCAACAATGACTCAGTTTGTCGCTGCAAGTAGTCGGCCAGTACCTCCGCGGTGTGTCTGTTGTCGCCCAAAGACATCATCTTTAAAACAGACTGCTGCCGCTTATCACTAGCTGTCGAAAGTGGGACACCTCATGTGCAACTCTGGCAGCTGCGGATGGAGTGCTCGTACAACTGCGCTCTGTCGATGAGCTTTTGCTTCTGGAGGAGGAGGAGGAGGGTCGAACGCCTACAGCCAACTGTTTCCTATACCGTGGGCTAGGCAGCACTGTTCCACCGCTGCTGTCCCCTGTGGAGCCTGCATCTACCACTAGTGTTGAGCGATACCATCCGATATTGTGAAATATCGGATCGGATTGAATCGGACCGATACCCAAAAAGTATCGGGTATCGCCGATTCCGATACCGGAAACCAATGGAAGTCTATGGGGCAGAAATATCAGAATTAAAAAAACCCTTTTCTTTCCTTGCACATCCAGTTCGGGAGGGGGGAAGAGTGTAGGCGGTGTGTAGGTGGACACTGTGCGTGTCTGTGTGTGCGGGCGGGGTCTGTACGGGCCTCTCGGGGGTCTGTGCGGGCCTGCCGGGGGTCTGTGCGTGCTGCCGAGGCTCTGTGCAGGCCTGCCGGGGGTCTGTGCGGGCTGCTGGGGGTCTGTGCGGGCCTGCCGGGGGTCTGTGCGGGCTGCCGGGGGTCTGTGCGGGCCTGCCGGGGGTTGTGTGTGTGTGCAGGCATCGTCCGATGGGACTACATGTCCCATCGTGTGATGCCTGCTACACTGACAGTGATTGACACATTAGCCAATGATGGGACAGTGGTAGTCCCATCATCTGGCTAATGTGTTGAATGTAAAAAAGACAAACATACATACTACATACATACTACATATATACAACATTCATACAACATACATACATACTTCATACATACTGCATATATACTACATTCATACAGCATATTTACATACTACATACATACTACATATATAGTACATTCATACAGCATACATACATACTACATAATACATACATGCTACATATACACTCACTGGCCACTTTATTAGGTACACCATGCTAGTAAGGGGTTGGACCCCCTTTTGCCTTCAGAACTGCCTCAATTCTTCGTGGCAGAGATTCAACAAGGTGCTGGAAGCATTCCTCAGAGATTTTGGACCATATTGACATGATGGCATCACACAGTTGGCGCAGATTTGTCGGCTGCACATCCCTGATGCGAATCTCCCGTTCCACCACATCCCAAAGATGCTCTATTGGATTGAGATCTGGTGACTGAGGAGGCCATTTGAGTACAGTAAACTCATTGTCATGTTCAAGAAACCAATCTGAGATGATTCGAGCTTTATGACATGGCGCATTATCCTGCTGAAAGTAGCCATCAGATGTTGGGTACATTGTGGTCATAAAGGGATGGACATGGTCAGCAACAATACTCAGGTAGGCTGTGGCGTTGCAACGATGCTCAATTGGTACCAAGGGGCCCAAAGAGTGCCCAGAAAAAATTCCCCACACCATGACACCACCACCACCAGCCTGAACCGTTGATACAAGGCAGGATGGATCCATGCTTTCATGTTGTTTACGCCAAATTCTGACCCTACCATCCGAATGTCGCAGCAGAAATCGAGACTCATCAGACCAGGCAACGTTTTTCCAATCTTCTACTGTCCAATTTCGATGAGCTTGTGCAAATTGTAGCCTCAGTTTCCTGTTCTTAGCTGAGAGGAGTGGTACCCAGTGTGGTCTTCTGCTGCTGTAGCCCATCTGCCTCAAAGTTCGACGCACTGTGCGTTCAGAGATGCTCTTCTGCCTACCTTGGTTGTAACGGGTGGCAATTTGAGTCACTGTTGCCTTTCTATCAGCTCGAACCAGTCTGCCCATTCTCCTCTGACCTCTGGCATCAACATGGCATTTCCGGCCACAGAACTGCCGCTCACTGGATTTTTTTTCTTTTTCGGACCATTCTCTGTAAACCCTAGAGATGGTTGTGCGTGAAAATCCCAGTAGATCAGCAGTTTCTGAAATTCTCAGACCAGCCCTTCTGGCACCAACAATCATGCCACGTTCAAAGGCACTCAAATCACCTTTCTTCCCCATACTGATGCTTGGTTTGAACTGCAGGAGATTGTCTTGACCATGTCTACATGCCTAAATGCACTGAGTTGCCGCCATGTGATTGGCTGATTAGAAATTAAGTCTTAACACACAGTTGGACAGGTGTACCTAATAAAGTGGCCAGTGAGTGTATACTACATTCATACAACATACATACATACTACATTCTACATACATACTACATATACTGTATACTACATTCATACAACATACATACATACTACATAGTACATACACACTTCATATATACTACATTCATACAACATACATACTGTATTTTTTGGAAAATAAGACGCACCTTTTTCCCGAAATTTTTTTTTGGAAAATGGGGGTGCATCTTATAGTCAGAATATACTTACAAGTAGTGTGGCGGCAGCAGGAGTCGGGCGATTCTGCGGCGGTCCGACGCTGTGGGGTGATAATCACACTCCCATCCCAAGCTGGTGCGGCAGGATTCGGTGACGCGCAGTGGTGCGGGGGCACCGTCGACATTTTCTGAAAGCCTGGAGCCTCTGCACTTTCATTGCTGTGATGGGTGACACTGTGAATTTGGCTGCCGGAAGCGGCGCATGCGCAGATTAGTATTTCAGCGATGAGATCTCTGTGCCGAGATCTCAATCTGCGCATGCACCAACCCGGCGGCCATTTTCCCGGAGGCCACCACATTGCGGCAGTGGGGATGTGCGGGGCTCCGGGCTTTCACAAAATGTCAGCGGAGCCCCGCACCACTGAGTACCGACGAACCTGCTGCACCAGCCTGGTATGGGATTTTCCGGAAAGGCCACCGCTTCACAGCAAGGGATGTGCGGGAGCTCCGGGCTTTAAGAAAATGTCGGCGGCGGTCACCGCACCATGACCACCGCAGATCCTGTCATATCAGTCTGGGATGAGAGTCATATCATCGCCGGACCACTGAACACCCTCTGTGACCACGCTCCACCAGTGCTACTGATTTCCCCCGCTAAGCTGAATTAGGACTGTAAGCTAGACCCCCATTTGACACATTAATTTTTTTCCCCCTATTTTCCTTCTGAAAATTTGGGGTGCGTCTTATGGTCTGGTGCGTCTTATAGTCCGAAAAATACGGTACATACTACATACATACTACATATATACTACATTCATACAACATACATACATACATACTTCATATATACTACATTCATACAACATACATACATACTACATACATACTTCATATATACTACATTCATACAACATACATACATACATAGTACATACTATGTACATACAACATTCATAAAACATGCTACAGACATACAACATACATACTACATACATACTACATACAATACATACATATAGACATACAGTACATATAACATAGAGTACATACTCTCCATCACTTGTCACTTTGATCCCCAAAGCCAGTGTCATCTGTAAAAAATATTAAAATAACAAACAACCGATATACTCCCTGATCCGCAGAAATCCATGCGTGTCCCATGACGATATCCCGTGGAGAACAGCAGCATCAGCTGATGCGACCGCTCCCTAGGGGCCCCAGGAATACAATGACGGGAGGTAGGTATCCTTCCGCACTGTATTCCTCCGCCACTGTAAAAAAATAGTCCCTAGTCTCACTTTTGGCATTGCTGTGTGAGCAAGTTCCCACACAGCTTTTGCCATAAAGTGAGACCAGTGAACTATAGTAACCTCTCAGTGATGCACTGCAGGAGATCGTCGTGGGACACTCGTGGATTTCTGCAGATCAGGGAGTATATAGGTTGTTTGTTATTTTAATATTTTTTACAGTGAGAATGACACTGGCTTTGGGGATCAAAGTGACAATGGTGAGTATGTACTCTATGTTATATGTACTGTATGTCTATATGTATGTATTGTATGATTGTATGAATGTATTGTATGTAGTATGTATGTAGTATTTATGTAGTATGTATGTTGTATGTAGTATGTATGTACTGTATGTAGCATGTAGAATGTATGTTGTATGTATGTAGTAAGTATGTAGTATGTAGTATGTATGTATGTATGTTGTATGAATGTAGTATATATGTAGTATGTATATAGTATGTAGTATGTATGTATGTATGTTGTATATATGTATGTAGCATGTTGTATGTATGTTGTATGTATGTAGTGCGTATGTAGTATGTATGTACATATGTTGTTATGTTATATGAATGTAGTATATACGTAGTATGTATGTATGTTGTATGAATGTAGTATGTATTTAGTATGTGGTATGTATGTATGTTGTATGAATGTAGTATATATGTAGTATGTATGTATGTTGTATGAATGTAGTATATATGTAGCATGTATGTATTATGTAGTATGTATGTATGTTGTATGAATGTAGTATATATGTAGTATGTAGTATGTATGTTGTATGAATGTTGTATATAAGTAGTATGTATGTAGTATGTATGTATGTTGTATGAATGTAGTATATATGAAGTATGTATGTAGTATGTATGTATGTTGTATGAATGTAGTATATATGTAGTATGTATGTTGTATGTATGTAGTAAGTATGTAGTATGTATGTATGTTGTATGAATGTTGTATATATGTAGTATGTATGTAGTATGTATGTTTTTTTTTTACATTTAACACATTAGCCCGATGATGGGACTACTACTGTCCAATCATTGGCTAATGTGTCAATCACCGTCATTGTAGCAGGCATCGCCTGATGGGACTTGTAGTCCCATCGGACGATGCCTGCACACACACAACCCCCGGCATGCCCGCACAGACCCCCGGCAGGCCTGCACAGACCCCCGGCAGGCCCGCACAGACCCCCGGCAGGCCCGCACAGATTCCCGGCAGCCCGCACAGACCCCCGGCAGGCCCACACAGACCCCTGGCAGGCCCACACAGACCCCTGGCAGGCCCGCACAGACCGTGCATCATGATGACATCATTTCAGCAGCCAATCACAGCCATGCCATTAGTTAACATGGCTAACATAACTGGCTCATTGCATTATGGGAACTTCCGATTCCTGTATTCGATATTGTAAAAATATCGGTACTCGGTATCGGAATTCCGATACAGCGAATATCGGCTGATACCCGATATTTGCGGTATCGGAATTCTCAACACTATCCACCACATTAACCCAGTGCGCAGTGATGGACATGTAACAGCCCTGGCCATGCCTACTGGACCATGCATCTTTTGTGATGTGCACCTTTCCACTCACTGATTGTTTGAGTGCATGGACAATGCGGTCTTTTACATGCATGTGGAGGGCAGGAATGGCTTTTCGAGAAAAGAAGTGCCAACTGGGTAGGTCATAGCATGGGTCAGCGTAGGCCATGAGCTCTCGGAAAGCTTCGCTTTCAACCAAACGGAAGAGCATCATCTCTAATGAGATCAGTTTGGCAACGTAGGCGTTCAAAGCCAGTGTACCCGGATGAGAGGATGAGTACTTTCTTGTCCTTCTCAGAGTGTCTGCTAGGGTGAGCTGGACTTGAAAGCTGCATATGGGGGAACTAGCGGTGGACCAGACGGACTGTGAGGGGGTTGGTGATGGTGTTAGTGGTGATGGCCTAGATTCAGTGTTTCGTTGCAAAACCATTGTGATTTCCTGACTGCTTTGGCCTTGTGACGACACCTCAATATTTATTGCTGATGGTGTGCTTACCGGAGGCGGTGGTCTTACAGTGGGGGAAGCGATGGAGCATTGCTGGCTACCTTCAGTCGTAGCAGGTGCACATGTGGTACATGAGGTTTTTTAGTCCGTCCACGCTTGCAAGTGCATGGTGGTTAAATGTCTAAGCATGCAACTGGTATTCAGATTTCTGAGATTTTTCCCTCGGCTAAAGGTCCTTCCGCACTTCTTACAGATAACCTTTGCCTCATCAGTAGGATTTTGGACGAAGAAGTGCCACACTGCACTCTTCCTACTATGGTATAAATTTTCAGGGCTTGCACGCTGTGCTAATTTGACCATCTGGCCAAGCTGTCTTGCAACTCTTTTGGTTTTTGTTCCACATTTTTGGACAGCTACGGGCCTGCCAGATAACCGTTGCTGTGATGTCGGTGCCTGCTGCGGATCCTTCTCCTTATCTGAGCTATTGCCAGCGGCACCCTCTTCCCCCAATGGATGCCAATCTGGGTCAACAACTGGGTCGTCCATCTCCCCCTCTTCAATTTCATCTGAACCTTACTCTGTGTCACCGTGTAAGATGGTATAGTATGCGGTAAGGGGCACCTGAGTTTCATCAGGGTCAGATTCTGGCCAGGACACTGCGAGGGCAATGTAGTGCTGTGGGTCAATGTACCAGCAGAATCATCTAGCAGTGGCTGTGCATCAGTGCACTCCATGTCAGATTCATCTTTGACTGGGGAATTCAGGATTTGACTGGATAACCCAGGCATGATATGTGAAAAGAGCTCCATGGAGTAATCTAAAGTGTGGGCTGCCGCATCCTTCACTTTTGGTGGGGGTGAAGGACACAAGGAAAGGTGTTTTTCCTGACCAGAACCCTGCACTGACGACTCAGTGCTTGCAGGTTTTGAAAGTTCATAAGAGGAGGCAATAGAACTGGTGGCTGTTTCGGCATTCTAAGCCAAAACCTGTTCCTGATGCTGCGGCTTTAAAAGTGGTTTTCCTAATCCCAGAAAAGGGAACCTTACAGGCCTTCTTGTGCCAGAGAATGACGCAGGCTCAACACCTCCTGCCTTAGCTGCTATTGTGCTTTTGGCATAACCAGCAGATGCACCACCACCACCATCAGTACCAGCTGCCCCCCGCCCACATTCGCGGCCTCTTCCACCATACTTCCTCATGTTTGTGAAAATGTAACAAAAATACCAGCAGATATATGCTACTGTATTAGGAGCGTACAGCTGTATGTTGTAGGTAAAAATTTAAATCTCTGCATATATTTCCTTAGTCACAGACGCTCTCCCAGTATGTATTTGACCGTAATCCAACCAGTAGATATACGGTACTGTATCAGAAGCGAACAGCTCTATACGGTGTATGTATGGAAAAATGAAAACATCCTTCTATTTTTTTACAGAGTCATACCCAGATAGCATGTATTTGTCCTTGATTCTAGCTGGTACACGGTAGTGTGTGAGGAGCATACAGCTCTCTACGGTGTATGCATGGAAATTTTTAAATCTTCGTCTATTTTTTTACCGAGTCACACACACGCATAGATTTGACCGTCAGACAAACGGCAGAGATGCGATACTGTTAGAGAAGCTGACAGCTCTATACGAATACGGTGTATGCAAAAATGGAAATGTCCGTCTATGGATTTATGAACTCACACACACACGCGCTGTCTCTGTATAGATTGGACTGTAATCCAAACAGCAGATATACGATACGGTTTGAGAAGCGGACGGCTGTATATGGTGTATATATGGAAAATTTTAAATCTCCGTCTTTTTTTACGGAGTCACACACACATGCTGTCTCTGTATAGATTTGACCATAAACAAACAGCAGATATTTGATACTGTTGGAGAAGCGGACAGCTCTATAAGGTGTATGGAAAAATTGAAATGTCCATATATGTATTTACGGAGTCTCACACACATGCTGTCTCTGTATAGATTTGACCTCAATACAAACAGCAGATATACGATACTGTTTGTGAAGCGGACAGTTCTATACGGTGTATGTATGGAAAATTTAAAATCTCTGTCTATTTTTTTACGGATTCAAAAACAGATAGCATGTATATGTCTGTGACACCAGCCGGTACATGGTAGTGTGTGAGGAGCGTACACCTCTATACGGTGTGTGAAAAAATGAACGCTCTGTAACTGTGCAGAAAATCAGAATAAAAGTTTTTTTGCTTTGAAAAAAGCAGTGTGCACAGCAGTGTGCACACAGCAATGCAGCTATCAGGTAGCCTTATAAGGCAGCCTAATAACCAACAGAGCTGATGCACACACAAAAATCCTCCCCTGTCACTGCACACTAACTGTACAGTTGAAATCGCTATCAGAAGAAGCACAGATTCTTTTTTTCTTTGTTGCCTAACGCTCTCCCTATTGAGAATCAGCGTCAGCAACCTCTCCCTATGCTGAGATCGGCAGAAGTATAATGGCGGTCGGCGGTCAGGGCTTTTATAGCCACTGTGATGCCACACAAAGCAAGCCAATCACACGAATGCCCTTCTCTAAGATGGTGGTGGCCGCTGCCTATGTCATCGCGTTGCCCACAGTTTGCGTCCTTGATGATTGGCTGAGAAAAGGCGCTGGAAGCATTATGGGAAACGTGACTTTGGCGCATGGGTAGGCGACCTCATGGCCGACCTCACGCTATGGTCAGGTTTCGATCGGCGACTTATGAATTTGACCGACCCGTTTCGCTCAACTCTATTCACAAGTCTGCAGTCACATAGAGTGACTGCATACTTAGAGTTTTGGACTGGAAAACCCTTTAAGTTTTACTGTGGTCATTGAAAATGGTACAATCTGGCAATGTTGTATTTGGTTACAAAAAATGTTGTGTACCCATGGTATAAATGGTAGATCCAGAGTATTTACTAGGACACAGGTAAAAAGTCCTCTTCTTCAGTATGATTTTCCTGGGCAGAAAAGTACTCCAGTAATAGCTATAGAAACAGGACCCCAAGTAATAGTCATTAATAGCTCTGTCATAATTCTCTGCCTGGTACTTAAAAATATTTATTAGCCTAGAAAATGTAATTGGCAGTAGCTTATCTATTCTGGAAGCAAAAGAATCAGGCTTTGAAATGTAAACTGCCCAATGCTTCTATTCCCTCAGCAACATCCATCAGGGGATAATCAGCAGGCCTCCATACGCATCAGATGGTCAGCAGTTCTTGCTGAAATCAGTGAGTTCAGTTGATTTTCATCGAATTTGTATCGGGAGATTTACAAGAATAATGCCAACCATACAATACCATATAATACCAAAATAACTGTTTTGACAACACAATGGGCCTTATAACAGTGCCAGCCATTCAGTATTCCCAAGTCACAGAGTTCTTCATATCAGAATCTCCACCACAACAGTGTAACCCACAATGCTGCCAACCACATACTACTTGTCTTTCACTGCTTCTCTTCAGTTTTCTCCTTTGGGACATGGAACATATTTATGACTAGCTTTCATTATTATTTTAAGCCATGCTATAATATGATATATATGATGAGTACAAACACCATTTGAACAGTCTGATGAAGGGGGACTAATTTTAAATAAAGCATTTTTTCTATCGAACGATATCTCCCCAATAAATCTACTACAATGCTCACAATCCATGATCACCCAAACTGTGTATTTTCTCCCTAACTATAATCTTCATCAAGCTCTCCAGATGCATTATTGGCTTTACCAGTCTGCGACTAGGCATCCTGCACTTGGACACTGGACAGCCACAATAGAACCCAACACTCCTTCCGTATATGTGGAATATATGAGATCTAACTGCCTAAAAAAAGATGACTAGCCTCTTGACGACCTTTGTTGGGTAAACATTAAGTATTACACAAGGTGCTATCCTCTCTTTTTCTTAGAAATTACAGTCAAGAGAAAACAAAGCTGCTATCTAAAGATGGTCCTCTACTCTACTCTCTTCTTCACAAGGTGGAGACTGTCTTTTGATAGCCGTGTCTTTCTGAACTTTCAAGACACAGATAATTATGTTTGTGTCCAAATACTTGGGGACTGACCACACAGAATGCCGTAGGTCATGCATCCCTCTCCTATAATTGAAGATTTGATAAAAGTTAGACCCTCCACATCATGAGTGACATAGTTTTCAGATTGACATTCTTCATGGAGAGAAATTTTACGTTTAGGGGTATTTTGTAGCCCGGTGACAGCGTGTTAATTATGCTATGTGGCACAGTTTTTCCCCAAATTCTGGTGCCAGGAGGGTGGTTTACTATGGGCAGATGGCAGTATGATACAAACCTCAGGGACTTTGTAAAATCTGGATATGCTGACAACATTTTGTTTCTCAGCTTTTGATTTTATATGGTTAGTATTTTCACTTGCAGCAAGCACGGATTCAGTATGGTAAGGGGTTAATATACACATTAGAAATTTTCAGAATTTTCAGTCTAGATTTTTTTTACTGGTGTGTGCACCACTTGTGAAAGACAGGTCATCACAGTAATTAGAACTTTAACTTCTGTACTGAAATTTGCATTGCGCTCATAATAAAGATAAAAACATTTGTTATAATCTTGGTGAAGGAGGAAACTCTCTTTTCCTGATGAAGTGACGTATTTGTATTTACACGTCGTTCAGGCGCTACTGTAATTTGATTCATAAAATTCCAATGCAGCAGGCTTAGGTGGGGTGTCTACTTTTTATCTCCTGATCTCTCTTCCCACAAAACTGTTGGTGCCAGCATGTCCATTGAAAAAAGGGTGGGTTGTTATACAACAGAGTAAGCAAATATTATTACAGAAAGGATATTTACAAATGCTGCCCAAACTTTCAATTTCCTTTGTAGACAATGTTCTGCAAAATAAGCACAGAACCGCCTGAAAGTTCTCAGGATGGAAAAATAATAAAAAAGTATTCAATGGAAAGCTATGCTGCAATTCTCTCAATAAATGAGCCTCTTTATTCCTGTAAGCCATTCTTGCTGGTCTCTAGACAGAAAATAGTACAACTTTCTGGGAGATGGCATTTGACAATTTTAATGTTTTTAGGCCAGGTTCATACTGCGTCAATGCAGTCAGTTCAACGCATAGCATTGACGGACTGCGTTAACGCTATAGCATAACATGATCACGTTATGCTATACTGCTAGCGCAGATGCTTCATTTACGCTAGCAGTGACGGACACTTGGACACTGCAGACCGCGTCCGAGAGTCCGTCACAGAATGATGGCACATCGATAGCGCATGCCGATTATGGCATGCGTTAGCGATGCGCTCGTTAATGGGAGTGAATGGCAGCGTTAACGGATTGCATTACATCGCGTTATGCCGCAGTGTAACGCAATCCGTTAAATGGACTGCATTAATGCAGTATGAACCCAGCCTTACTAAGGAGTAGGGATGAGCAAACATGCTCAGTGATACTCACTCAGATATCACTCTAAAGTAGTATCTAGGTGCTCTGATGTGTTCTGTAACGCTCGCTCCCTGGCTGGTTGGGGCGAGTGAGGGGAGTGGCCCCACTGTGCCACAAACCAGACAACCCTGGAAGGGGCATGTCTAAGCAGCTACCTTGGTGTTCACTGGAGCCTCTGATGGTGAGGTAAGGCTTGTGCAACAGGTAGCTGCCAGGTTCCACTCCAGGGCAGCGTCTGGCATTATCAATTGATCCCACTGAGGAATTGGACACTGATAGCAGGTGTGAGCAGGTGCTGACAGGCACGACTGGTACTCTGACGGGCACGGCTAGCACTTTGGCAGGACAGGAAAGGAGCTGCAGCAAGGTGTTCTGCAGCAGCAGGAACGAAGCAAGGCGGAACCCCAAGGTATGTGGAGAGAAGCTGCAGCAAGAAGTTCTGCAGCAGCAGGAGCGGAGCAAAGCGGAACCCCAAGGTGTTAAATAGAGCACAGGCAGAACCGCAAGAGTGCAGAGCACAGACAGAACTGCCAGAGTGCAGAGCACAGGCAGACGAAGAGGACTCAGGGATAACACAGCAGAGAAAGGAGCCGCAGACAAGGAGGCTAACAGACAGAGGTATAGGACAGAGTTCAGACTAGGCAACATACAGAGCAAGGCATAGAGACAGAGATAAGATGGACACAGGTATAGAATGGAGTTCAGACAAAGCAAGGTACAAGTCAGTGCACAGGAACAAGGACACAGACCAGGATATTCTGCCTCCTTGTGGGCGGAATGAGAAATGCACAAGGCACAGAGACATGGATACAGAGACCAGGATATACAGCCTCCAAGTGGGAAGAAAACAAGACACAAAGCACACAGAAACAGATCTGGGAATGAAGCCCCCAGAGCAGGGAGACAGGACAGGACCTGGCAATTCAGCAGCAAGACACTGATTGAGTAAAGGCGTTGCTCAGGCAGCTTCCACCAGGTGGAGCTGCTCTAAATACTAGAGGCCTCTTGGTAATTGGCTGGGAACACCATAGGCAGGTGTACACTGATTCCATAAGAACCAGAGAGTGCCGGCGCCGTCCCCCTATGCACACAGACAGGAAGTATGCAGAGAGCTGGCATGCAGGGATTGAGTGTGAATCAATGTAATGCCGTAGCCATCTTGGTAGTGGCTTTACTGTGATTGGCTGTTCATTTGACATGATCAGGAGTTATAAAAGGACAGGCGCTGCGACGCACAGCACACTAATGTAGCTCTGTGACAGTTGTTATTGGATGGAGAGAGTGCTGGTCCATGGTATGAGCACATTTTAACTAATCAGAGTCTTGTAGTGTTAATACTGGTGCTAAAGCTGAACCATCATACTAACAGTCCTACTCTTGTGCTTTGCTGTTTATATCAAATACATTCCGCATTTAGCATAGGGAGGGAGAGAGAGTTGCAGGGGCAGGGAGAGCGGCTGAATACAGTTTCTAGGCAGGGATTAGGGCTTTGCAGACTGTTGCTAAATATATAGCTGCAGTAGTCGACCACATTCTTTTTTTGTGTGAAAAAAATTGACTATACTGTGAGCCATACAGTATTACATGCTTTGTGGTACATTTTGGTGTTACATAATACTCCAAAACGTGTTGAAACAACTTTCTGGATTCAATTACTCATCCACAGAGTGTTCAGTACTTTGGGGTACATTTCTGTACCATATAACACTCCAAAAAAGGGTTCAAAAATTTCTCTGGATTCACTTACTCATCTCTAGAGTTGTCACGGGGTTACCGCGACTTTGTGGAGCCAGAAGACCGCAGCGTCTGATTGCTCGTACTCCAGCGCTGAGAACTACTTCTCCTTCATTTTAAATGTGTTTATTTGCTCTCGCAGAACAGGGGTTAATCGGCCATGTTGGAAATACCTGTGTTCACAGCTGAGCTCGATTAGCCACTCCTTTCTCCTTTATAGTCTCAGCTTTGCTACAAGTCCTTGTCAGAGCAAGCATTTGCTGCTTGGCTAATGGAGGGAAAGCAGTTCATATGAGGAGAGTTGGAGAATCATAGAATCATAGAATCGTAGAGTTGGAAGGGACCTCCTGGGCCATCTGGTCCAACCCCCTGCTCAAAGCAGGATTTGCTAAATCAACCAGTCAGATGTCTGTCCAGCCTCTGTTTGAAGACTTCCATTGAAGGAGAACTCGCCACTTCTCGTGGCAGCCTGTTCCACTCATTGATCACTCTAACTGTCAAAAGGTTTTTTCTAATATCTAATCTGTGTCTCCTCCCATTCAGTTTCATCCCATTGCTTCTAGTCTTTCCTTGTGCAAATGAGAATAAAAATGATCCTTCTACAATGTGACAGCCCTTTAGATATTTGTAGACGGCTAGTAAGTCTCCTCTCAGTCTTCTCTTTTGCAAACTAAACATTCCCAAATCCTGCAATCTTTCCTCATAAGACAGGGTTTGCAGACCGGTCACCATTCTGGTCGCTCTTTTCTGAACTTGCTCCAGTTTGTTGATGTCTTTTTTAAAATGTGGTGATCAAAACTGGACACAGTATTCCAGATGAGGTCTGACCAAAGAGGAGTAGAGGGCAATAATGACTTCACATGATCTAGACTGTATGCTTCTGTTAATACATCCTAGAATTGCATTTGCCTTTTTGCTGCTGCATCACACTGTTGACTCATATTCAGTCTGTGATCTATTAGTATACCAAGTCTTTTTCACATGTGCTGTTGCTTAGCCCTATTCCTCCCATTCTGTATATGCTTTTTTCATTTTTATTGCCCAGATGTAGAACTTTGCATTTTTCCCTGTTAAAAACAATTCTGTTAGTTGCTGCCCACTGCTTGCCTTGTCCATTCCATACCTAGTCATTTTTTCAACAAGGATTGTGTGAGATACTTTGTCAAATGCTTTGCTGAAGTCAAGATATACTATATCTACAGCATTTCCTTGATCCACCCAATCGGTGATTCCGTCATAGAAGGAAATTAAGTTTTCTGACATGACTTATTAGTTACAAACCCATGCTGACTCTGTTTAATCACTTCATTCTTATCCAGGTACTGACATACATGTTGTTTAATAATTTGTTCAAAGATCTTTCCTGGTATAGAAGTCAGACTCATCGGCCTATAGTTGCCTGGGTCCACCTTCTTCCCCTTTTTGAAAATAGGAACAACATTTGCTCTTCTCCAGTCTTCTGGGACTTCTCCTGTTCCCCAAGAATTTTCAAAGATTATGGAGAGGTTCAAAAATTTCTTCTGCTATCTCCTTCAGTACTCTGGGGTGTAATTCATCTGGACCCGGAGACTTGAATTCATTTAGGTTAGCTAAGTGTTTCCTCACTATCTTTCTGTGTATAGATATCCTGGATTCTTCTATTCCCTTAGTAGGACAGTGAAGAACAGTTGATGTTACATTTCCTTTCTGAGAGAAAACAGATGCAAAATAGGAATTTAAAAGTTCGGCCTTCTCAACATCCTGTCTTACCATTTCATCATTTTCATCCTGTAAAAATCCTATAGCATCTTTGACTTTTCTTTTACTTTTGACATATACCCAAAATCCTTCATTATTGCTTTTGATGTCACTTGCAAGCCTCGATTCATTGTCAGCTTTAGCTAATCTGATTTGTGCCCTGCAGGTTCTGCAGACATCATTATATTCTTCTTTAGATATGCCTCCCTCTTTCCATTTTATAAACATTTCTTTCTTCCTTTTTAGCATGTGCTTAAGTTCTGTATTCATCCATCCTGGTTTCCTTAAATGCTTCCTATTCTTCCCTCTTTTCGGAATTGCTACCAATTGTGCTTTGAGAATTTCATTTTTCAAGATTTTCCATCCTTCCTGGACATTTTTGTCTTTAAGGATATCCAGCCATTGGATCCCTCCAATTCTCTTTCTGAGTAATCTATTACTCTCTTTCGGAGTAATCTAGGACTGTTGCTTGGTTTGTATGGGTGGTAATTCCCTATCCTTCTCTATTTTGGTTTATTCCCCTACCTCCATGCCCCAGTGCATTCCTCTATTATATGTGAGTGAATATTTTGCATGCCTGGAGTTTTCTGTTAACCCTTGTTTGTGTTGCCTTTTTTTGGGTTGGTGTAGTATGGTGCACATTAGCGCCTCTCTTCACTGGGTGGGGGAAGAGAACAGATGGAGGGCTAACTCAGGAGATAAGGCAAGGGTGGAGGTCCTGGCATTCTCACTTTAAGAAGTATCCCGGGTAGTAGGGTGAGCTAGAGCGCCCCCTAGTGTTAGGGACAGGGAAGGAGCTCCTGGTCCCAGATCACCCAACATATGTGTTGTGACAAGAGTATTTCATGGTCTTTGGTACATTTCTGTGGCATATAATACTCTAAAAAAAATTGAAAAAAAATTCTGTATTAACTTACTCAACCATAGAGTATTCCGGGCCCTGGGGTACATTTTGGTAGTATATAACTCTCAAAAAAAGTGTTCACAAATTTTTCTGGATTCAATTAGTCATCCATAGAGTATTAGGTGCTTTCTGTGACATTAGGATGGTATACAACACTCTATAAAAGCATTGAAAAATTTGTCTGGATTCAATTAGTCATCCACAAAGTATTAGGTGCTTTCTGTGACATTAGAGTGGTATATAACACTCCAAAAATGCATTGAAAAATATCTGTTCTATTAGTGATTCATAAAGTATTAGGTGCATTCTGTCATATTTTGGTGGTTTATAACACTCCAAAAAAAAGTTGAAAAATTTGTTTGGATTCAATTAGTCATCCATACAGTATTAAGAGCTTTCTGTGACATTTTGGTGGTATGCAAGACTCTAAAAAAGCATTGAAAAAATAGACTGGATTCAATTAGTCATCCATACAGTATTAGGTGCCTTTTATGACAATATGATGCTATATAAGACTCCAAAAAAGCGTCGAAAAATTTGTTTGTATTCAATTAGTCATGAATAGAGTATTTAGTGCTTTCTATTACTTTTCAGTGGTATATAACACTCCAAAAAAGAGTTGACACATTTGTCTGTATTCAATTAGTCATCCATACAGTATTAGGTGCTTTCTGTGACATTAGGGTGGCAAAAACTTAACTGCTGCAAATTATCACTTATCTGTTTGTCTGTTCCTACAAGCAAACAAAGCACACAAAATCTCCAAAGGGAATTGTGAACAATTATTTTTTTGGTTGGGGTAGTTAGAGGTTTAACTCAGAGGGGGTGAAAATTCTGAGTGCGCCCCTAACTAGGTAACCATGATTGCAACTATGGTGACTCACCCTAATTGTTTGTGTAGGGAAACCTCAACAGATGACCAGGCTGAAAATGCATCTTTATGCAAAGACTATAAGGGATTTTACCTCCATACAGTGATCATATACTGGTAGATACCAGTGCTGTAGACCATACAAGTGCTTACAGTTCAGTTACAGAGAGTAACTTACAGTTGAAGCTCTTTCTGATGGTGTAGCTGTTTTTCTTTCTCCATCTTTTCCATCTGGCCCAGATCGACATGACAATTCATCTGCAGAGATTACAACAGAGAAACATTAGACTTCTCACATTTCCAGCACTCTTTCTATCTATTCTCAGCCTGCACAAATTCCTTCTCCTGCCATATGTTGCCCTATTACTGCACCTGCTGTGTGGTACAATGAAATTGCTCCTGTTAATGCCCACCACTGTACCCCCCACAGAGTAAAATGCCTCCTTTGTGCCCTCTAGATCAGTGGTCCCCAACCTTTTTTGCACCAGGGACCGGTTTCAAGCAAGACCATTCTTCCGTGGCCCGGCAGGGCGGGGATGGAGGTGTGGCAGGGGCGGGGCTTTGGTCATAAGGGGGCGGGGCTATGGACGCGGTTGTAGTGTAGCAGTGCATACTTATAATTAAATAACATTTATAATGTGACTCAACTCACCATAGGTTTTGAATAAGTGCTCCATCACCCCCTTCTCCCCATCATTGCCTTCACCCCATCACTCCCTTCTCCCCATCATTGCCTTCACCCCATCACTGCTGTCTCCCCATCATTGCCTTCACCCCATCACTGCCATCTCTCCATCATTGCCTTCACCCCATCACTCCCTTCTCCCCATCATTGCCTTCACCCCATCACTCCCTTCTCCCCATCATTGCCTTCACCCCATCACTGCAATCTCTCCATCATTGCCTTCACCCCATCACTCCCCTCTCCCCATCATTGCCTTCACCCCATCACCCCCTTCTCCCCATCATTGCCTTCACCCCATCACTCCCTTCTCCCCATCATTGCCTTCACCCCATCACTCCCCTCTCCCCATCATTGCCTTCACCCCATCACTGCCATCTCTCCATCATTGCCTTCACCCCATCACTCCCTTCTCCCCATCATTGCCTTCACCCCATCACTCCCTTCTCCCCATCATTGCCTTCACCCCATCACTGCCATCTCCCCATCATTGCCTTCTCCCCATCACTGCTGTCTCCCCATCATTGCCTTCACCCCATCACTCCCTTCTCCCCATCATTGCCTTCACCCCATCACTCCCTTCACCCCATCATTGCCTTCACCCCATCACTCCCCTCTCCCCATCATTGCCTTCACCCCATCACTCCCTTCTCCCCATCATTGCCTTCACCCCATCACTGCTGTCTCCCCATCATTGCCTTCTCCCCATCACTCCCTTCTCCCCATCATTGCCTTCACCCCATCACTGCCATCTCCCCATCATTGCCTTCACCCCATCACTGCCATCTCCCCATCATTGCCTTCACCCCATCACTCCCTTCTCCCCATCATTGCCTTCACCCCATCACTCCCTTCTCCCCATCACTCCCCTCTCCCCATCATTGCCTTCACCCCATCACTGCCATCTCCCCATCATTGCCTTCACCCCATCACTGCCATCTCTCCATCATTGCCTTCACCCCATCACTCCCCTCTCCCCATCATTGCCTTCACCCCATCATTGCCTTCACCCCATCACTCCCCTCTCCCCATCATTGCCTTCTCCCCATCACTCCCTTCTCCCCATCATTGCCTTCACCCCATCACCCCCTTCTCCCCATCATTGCCTTCACCCCATCACTGCCGTCTCTCCATCACTCCCCTCATGGCCTTCTCCTCATATCCCCATCTCCTCCAGGGCCAGGCTACACAAACACAGACCAACACACACACACACACATTATACATACACACACATACATGTACACACACAGACAGACATACATACACACACACACATTATACATACACACACATTATACACACACAGACACACACACACACACACACCACCTCTCTCCTCTCACCTGCCCGCCGCCCACGCTTCCTCGCACTGACACAGCAGTGGCCGCGCTCCTCTCTGTGTCAGTCAGAGACAGGAAGTGCGGGCGGCGGGCAGGAAGCTGGACGGGTCCTTGCAGCTCCGCTCCTGCTATTCCCTCTTGCAGGCAGCGGAGCTGCTTGGATCGCTCCCTGGCCGCCGCTAAGAACTGCTGCGCGCCGCCCCAGCCCCCGCTACGCCACTGACCGCCCCTGGCTCCCCTTGTGTCCGCGGACCGGCAAGGGCACTGCAGCGGCCCGGTGCTGGGCCGCGGACCGGCGGTTGGGGACCCCTGCTCTAGATGGTAAAATTGCCCCCTAGAAAATATTAGCACTCTGAGTAAGTGCCTAAATGTCTATATTTTGCATCTAGAAAGTAGTAATGCCCCTTATGTGCCCCTTTGGTGGTTACAATACTCTGGGTGCCTCTATTATAATAATAATACTTCTTATCCCCTTAATGTCTATGGACGTGCAGAGTCCGTCATGGCAGGAGGTAACTTCCCGCACCATGACGGACTCTGCACGTCCTGCCTTTGAACTGTCACTGCGTGTAACACGCAGTTTCAGTTCAGTGCCGACATCTGTCTATGACAGCTGAGAGGCACAGCAAGGGGGGCAGAGACCCTTGCACTCGGTCCCTGCACCCACAGCACTGTAATTGGTCAGTCAATCTTGACAGACCAAACACAGCAGTGATGAGCAGGAGAGGCTGAAATTTGAGCCTCTCCTGCCCTATATCAGTGTAGGAGCTCAGCGCTGCAGTGGCTGTTAACCCCCTCACTGCTACGATCGAGCGTGATCGCAGTGTTCAGAGGGGGAGGCAGAGGGTAGGGGGCTCCCTCTGCCTCAGGTCGGCATTCCCACGATGTAATTGGGTCGCCCTCCCAGGGCCGTGGGGTACTCGGTACCGGGCCGGCGTTGGCGGGATGTGTCACGGCAGCGGTGACCCGGTCCGTGGCCCTGGGCGCCCAATGTAAACAGGGGAGATTGAATGGTGGAATGTAGTGGATTAAATGAATAGTTCGTGACGCCACCTATGGTGTTCGGCAAGTGAGATGTTAAGCCGACGCTGCATGCAAATCCTCTGGGGCTGGTGGTGTGTTGCAGCCAAGATGGTGAAGCTCCCCACAGGTGGAGCTTTAGCCCCAGGGCAGTGTAGATGTCGGGGTAGAGGAGAGGCACAAGCAGTGTAGAAGCTGGTACCCAGATGTAGCGATGCTGGGTGCGTTGGTGCAAGAATAATTGGAGGACACCCGGGCATGTAGTTCCAAAGCTTTACTCACAGTCTGTAGTACACACAGGTGCCTGCCTCCGTGCTGTGTCCTCCGGGTCAGGGACTCAATCAACCTCCAGGCCAGATGGAATGCTCCCTTCCAACACTCCGCCAACATGTGCCTTTCTGAACGTCTCCTCTTATAGCGCCTTCAAGTGTGAAGCCTCCTGACAGATGTTCCCAAAAACTCTACTTGTACGGCAGACAGCTGTAGCCTGCTTCGGGGACTCCTTACTCCTGAGTCCTGGCTCACTATCCAAGTTGCTGTTGTGCCCCCAAGTCTTAGATGGGAGTAGTGCATTTACAGCCCACTACTCCACCGGTGTCTGCTGTAGAACCATTAGTGTCCATACAACCTTGGGGACCGGGCCCCGGCCTTGCGCTTAGAACTTCTAGGCAGGGTTCTCTCCTAACCCACGTCCACTGTTCCCTTTTACTCTTTTGTTCTGTACTAGTCTTTCCTTCTTATGGAAGATCAGGTTTCAGTTCAATGTCTTTCTCCTTCTTTCCTTTCCCGTGCCAGCAGACCCAGGTCACTGAGATCTGCTGCAGCACCTCCTTCCTCCATCCCTCTCTCAGGGATCTTCTTTCCTCACTCCTCTCTGAGTGACTCTCTCTGACTGACTGACCTACTGACTGAAATCCTAAACCTTCCCGATCTTTTATGTATTCTCCACCCACCACCCAGCACATTTCGTGTTCCAAGCAGGGAGCCACCAAAGGTGCTCTGCTACACTCCAAGCAGGGAGCCGCAATGTGGCTTTGCTGAACTACTGTGTTGTGTGGGATGCAGGTGTTGGAGCGTGGTCAGGAGCCTCCAACTTACCTGGATGGTGGGTCACCACAACTCAGGAGGAGGTGCAGTACCTCTGTGGTGACTGAACCTCAGGGGCGCCACATAATCGCGGGGCCCGACCTGTGCCATGATGACCCGGAGGTGTCATGACAACCTCCGGGTCATTTACTTACAGAAAGCTGGTAAGACCATGCTCACAGCAAGGTGTCACCAGCTTTCAGCATTGGTATAATGCATTACAATGCTGGAGCATTGCAATGTATTATACCTAATGTCAAAGCAAAAGTGAAAGTCCCATAAAGGGACAAGGTAAAAAAAATTTTTTTTAAAAAAATATGTAAAAAAAATATTAAAAAATAATGAAAAATAATTTAAAAAATCCCTAAAAATTACACATTTTTATGTAAAAAAAAAATAAAATAAACAAAAACATACACATGTTTGGTATCGCCACATAAAATCCCATCTATAAAACTGTCACCCTAGTTAACCCCTTCAGTGAACGCCATAAAAAAAACCCACAAAAAAGTAGTAAATTATACTTTTTCCAAGCGGTATCATCATACCGCTTGGAAAAAGTGCAATAACACGCGATCAAAAAAACGGATATACCGTATTTTTCGCTTTATAAGACGCTCCTAGATTTTAGAGGAGGAATATAAGAAAAAGAATATTTTGAGCCAAATAGTGTGCAAAAACTTTAATTAAATAACAAAATATTATTTTAACATAGTAGACTCAACAGCAGCATTGTGGGTAACATGTAAGAACAGTCCCATGTACCTTAAGTAACAGCAAGAGCCATGTTCTGGCTAACAAGTGAGTAGAAACGTTAATCATCAGACACCGCAATCTTCTAGTCAGAGAATCCCAGGAACTCCTCATCACTGCTGTCAGAGTCTAGGAAGCTCAGGTCCTCACAATCATTGGTGTCACTTTCTTCACTGTCCTCATATAGTGCACCATCTTCGGTGCCATCTAAGGCATTGCTAATTCCACACTTTTTGAATGACCGTATAACAGTTTCATCCTTTACTGATTCCCATGATGTTTTCACCCACTCACAAACTTGAGTGATAGTGGGCCTCTTCATCCGTCCAGTTGGTGTCAGGTCATGATTGCCAGCAGCCATCCATTTATTCCACTCTTCTCGCATGTAGACTTTAAACGGCTTGTTTATAGAAACATCGAGAGGTTGCAGCTGGCTGGTAAGCCCCCCTGGAATTACCGCGAGATGGGTCTTCACTTCTTTAAACACTTTTTTTGTGTTTTCACTAATATGTGCCTTGAACTGGTCTAGCACTAACAGGGATGTTTTTTTCAGAAGCCCTCCAGGATGTTTGGACCATACTTTATCAACCCACAATCTCATTCCGTTCTCGTCCATCCTTTCTCGTGAACGTGCACAACAATTCCTCGTGGGATAGCTTCTTTGGGCATGTTCTTTCTTTTAAAAATTAACATTGGTGGCAGTTTCGTGCCATCGGCACAGCAGGACAACACAACTGTTTTTACCGTTACGGTTTTGGCACCCTTTGCATCAACAGTCCTGTTGGATGGCACGTAAAAGGTTAGAGGGACTTCATCCATATTCCCCATCTGGCCTAGTTCATATCCATTTTTCCTTCTACAGTCAATGACAAATTTGTGGAAAGACAGAATCTTTGCTTCATATTCTTGTGGCATTTTTTGCGCAATTCTAGTTTTGGTGCGCATAGCAAGGCCACATCTCCTCATAAATCTGAAGCACCCTGATGATGATCCAGTGAAGTCATTGATGCCTTTCTCAGCAGCAATCCACTTGGCTTCGAATAGGATCATTTTTTTGAGACCGAAAGGCCATTATTTCTGTGGCGTATGATCCACTCTTTTACGTCCACGTCTAACTCTGGCCACTTTGCACCACGCCAACGAAGACCAGATCTGCTTTTTCCTGCTTTTTGCAGCTCATCCTCCTATTTCCTCCACTCTCTTATCAGTTTTTCAGTTGGAGGCGGCCCGAAATGTCTCTCCGCTGCTCTGTTCCCATGCTCTTTAGCATATTTGATAACCTCCAGTTTAAAGGGGATTTTGTATGCAAGCCTTTTCTGCTTTGACATTCTTTAAAATTGCCCAATATGGAGCAGCCAACTGTACGGTATTTTCTGCAACAAAATACAGTATTGAAACAATTGTCAGCTCTGTCCTTCATAGTTATGGGGGCATTGCAACTGAGAGCATGAATGAATACGGTACTATTGCTGTAGGAAAGACATGGGCCGCACATCCAAAAATCGCAAGTTGATCTAGTGGTGTTAGGCAAAAATGTACCATATTCAACTGAACAAGAAGTTTTTAGTTTACTGTAACATTATGGTCAGACTCATGAAGCTTACTGCCAAGTCATGGCGAATGTGTGTGTCCATAACTTTAAATACTGTAGCCATAAAGGTGTGGAGCAATGTGCCGACCACCACCATAAATACAATGAACCATCAGGGTGGGTACCTGGTGCCCCACAGTACCCATGCTGCAAGGCTGGAGACTGCAAGAGGGGTCCCGCCTAGTTTTGCTCACTAAGAGGTTCGCCGTCATGTGCTAGCAGCTTCATACAGTCTACCGTAATTACGGTAGAATGTTAAACTAAGAATTCTCACGTTCGGTTTCATTTTGCCTAAATGGCATTAGATGAACTTAGGATTTGAGATGTGTGGCCCATGTCTTTCTCTACACCTATGTTGAAGAAACACATTGTTATGGGGATCTGTGAATGGTGCACTGTTATGAGGATCTGTGGTTGACGCACTGTTATGGGGGATCTGTGGTGACGCACTATGAGGATCTGTGGTGATGCACTGTTATGAGGATTTGTGGTGACGCACTGTTATGGGGACCTGTGGTTGACGCACTGTTATGGGGAATCTGTGGTGACGCACTGTTATGAGGATCTGTGGTGACACACTGTTATGGGGGATCTGTGGTGACGCACTGTTATGAGGATCTGTGGTTGACGCACTGTTATGGGGAATGTGGTGACGCACTGTTATGGGGATCTTTGGTGACGCACTGTTATGAGGATCTGTGGTGACGCACTGTTATGAGGATCTGTGGATGACGCACTGTTATGAGGATCTGGGGTGATGCACTATTATGGGGAATGTGGTGACGCACTGTTATGGGGATCTTTGGTGACGCACTGTTATGAGGATCTGTGGTGACGCACTGTTATGAGGATCTGTGGATGACGCACTGTTATGAGGATCTGTGGATGACGCACTGTTATGAGGATCTGTGGTGACGCACTCTTATGGGGAATGTGGTGACGCACTGTTATGGGGATCTTTGGTGATGCACTGTTATGGGGATCTTTGGTGAAGCACTGTTATGGGGATTTGTGGTGACGCACTGTTATGGGGATTTGTGGTGACGCACTGTTATGGGGATTTGTGGTGACGCACTGTTATGGGGATTTGTGGTGACGCACTGTTATGGGGATTTGTGGTGATGCACTGTTATGGGGATTTGTGGTGACGCACTGTTATGGGGATTTGTGATGACGCACTGTTATGGGGATTTGTGGTGACGCACTGTTATGGGGATTTGTGGTAACGCACTGTTATGGGGATTTGTGGTGATGCACTGTTATGGGGATTTGTGGTGACGCACTGTTATGGGGATTTTTGGTGACGCACTGTTATGGGGATTTGTGGTGATGCACTGTTATGGGGATTTGTGGTGACGCACTGTTATGGGGATTTGTGGTGACGCACTGTTATTGGGATTTGTGATGACGCACAGTTATGGGGATCTGTGGTGACGAACTACAACCCCCATCATCCGTCAGAATGCACCCATTGGTACAGTATATTCTGAAGGATGATGGGGGTTGTGCTTCCCTTCAATGTGTGCTCACCTCTCCCAAGGAACTGGTGCTTGTGGAAATACTGTGAGTGCAACATTATTTTGTGCAGGGACAGATAACTGATTGGTGGAGGCAGCTCAGCAACAGTTCTCTCCACCAATCACTATCCATCCCTACAGAGGAGGAGGAGAAACATGCTTCTCTCCCTCCTCTGCTTTAGGGCTCCGTGTGCAGTGGAGCCCAGAATCCTGCCTGCTGCCAGCTCGTTGAGATAGTCAGCGCATGCGCAGATCCGAGCGCTGTGACCGAGAGCTCTGACCGAGCTCCATCTGCGCAAGCGCTGGCTTGGCGGCCATTTTCTTGAAGTCCTGGTACAGCACAGGCACTGGCGCTTATTCCGGAAACCGGAAACTTCGGATACCGGAAGTGCAATGGCGCCGGCCTGCACTGTACCGCCCGAACACTGGAGAAGCCGCGCTGACTCCCCCAGCTCCTGCACTGCCCCACCGATGGCCCTGCTTTTGTCCAGCGATCCAGCCCAGGCCGCCCGCCCGCTCCACAGCCGCCCGCCCGCTCTGCAGCCACCGCCGTAAAAGTAAGAAAAATCCTGTTTTTTTTAATATTCCGGTTTTAAGACGCACCCCCATTTTCCCCCCAATTTGGGGGAAATAAAAGTGCGTCTTACAAAGCGGAAAATACGGTAAATAATCATGGTACTGCTGACAACGTCATCTTGTCCCGCAAAAAACAAGCTGCCATACAGCATCATCAGCGAAAAGATAAAAAAGTTATAGTTTCTATAAAAGTTTTTATTGTGTATAAGACACCAAAACATAAAAAAAGATATAAATGAGGTATTGCTGTAATCGTAGTGACCCGAAGAATAAAGCTGCCATACTAATTTTACCACATACGGATCGGAGGGGAAAAAAAAGCATTCTTTTTGTTCATTCAAAAAATTAACAGAAAAATCAGAATAGAGAGCACTCAAAAAACGTTATGTGCATGAAAATAGTACCAATAGAAATGTCAGCTCTTCCTACAAAAATCAAGCCCACACATGACTCTGTAGGCCAAAATGTGGAAAAACTATATCTCATTAAAGATCATTTTTGTGGAAAAAAATATGATTTTTTTAATTTTCCCAGCTCTGCGTTATAAACTTCTGTGAAGCACTTGGGGATTCAAAGTGCTCACCACACATCTAGATAAGCTCCATGGGGGGTCTAGTTTCCAAAATGGGGTCACTTGTGGGAGGTTTCTACTGTTTTGGCACATCAGGGACTCTGCAAACGCAACATGACGCCCGTAGAACATTCCATCAAAGTCTGCTTTCCAAATCGGCGCTCCTTCCCTTCTGAGCTCAGCCATGCGCCCAAACAGTGGATCCACCCCACATATGGGGTATCAGCGTACTCAGGACAAATTGCACCACAACTGTTGGGGTCCTAGTTCTCCTGTTAACCTTGGGAAAATAAAAATTTGGGGACAAAAATATCATTTTTGTGGGAAAAAAGATTTTTTTTATTTTCACGGCTCTACGTTATAAACTTCTGTGAAGCACTTGGGGGTTCAAAGTGCTCAACATACATCTAGATAAGCTCCTTGGGGGGTCTAGTTTCCAAAATGGGGTAACTTATGGGTGGTTTCCACTGTTCAGGCACATCAGGGGTTCTCCAAATGTGACATGGCGTCCGATCTCAATTCCAGCCAAAAAAGTCAAATGGCACTCGTTCTCTTCCGAGCTCTGCCATGTACCCAAATAGTAATTTACCACCACATATGGGGTATCAGCGAACTCAGGACAAATTGCACAATAACTTTTGGGGTCCTGTTACCCTTGAGAAAATAAAAAATGGGGTGTGAAAAGATCATTTTTGTAGAAAAATATGATTTTTTATTTTCACGGCCCTACGCTATAACCTTCTGTGGAGCCCTTGGGGGTTCAAAGTGCTCAACACACATTTAGATAAGTTCCTTGGGGGGTCTAGTTTCCCAAATAGGGTCACTTACGGGGGGTTTCCACTGTTTAGGTACATCAGGGGCTCTCCAAACGCGACATGGCGTCCGCTCTCGATTCCAGCCAATTTGACATTCAAAGTCTCAAATGTCTTCCCTTCTGAGCACAGCCATGCGCCTAAAGATTGGTTTTCCTCCACACATGGGGTATCGATGTACTCAGGAGAAATTGCACAGCAAATATTGTGATTAATTTTCTCCTGATATCCTTGACAAAATAAAAAAATTGTGTCCAAATAAAAATTTTTGAGAAAAAAAGTTAAATGTTCATTTTTTCCTTCCACATGTCACTTTTGGGTATTTTCTGTTATATTGACGCCCCAAACTCACTTCAAATGTGAGGTGGTCCCTAAAAAAATGGTTTTGTAAATTTTGTTGGAAAAATGAGAAATCACTGGTCAACTTCTAACCCTTATAACTCCCTAAGAAAAAAAAATTATGGTTCCAAAATTGTGCTGATGTAAAGTAGACATGTGGGAACTGTTATTTATTAACTATTTTTTGTGACATATCTCTCTGATTTAAGGGCATAAAAATTAAAAGTTTGAAAATTGCAAAAATTTTTGCCATATTTCCATTTTTTTCATAAATAAACGCAAGTCTTATCAAAGAAATTTTACCACTAACATGAAGTACAATATGTCACGAAAAAACAATGTCAGAATCAGCGGGATCCATGGAAGCGTTCCAGAGTTATAACCACATAAAGTGACAGTGGTCCAATTCAAAATTAAGGCATGGTCTTTACCCTACAAAATGGCTTGGTCGTTAAGGGGTTAAGTGCCTACTTAATATTTAATAACATTCCCCGAGTCCATCCATCTATAGTTAAATGTCGTCCGAGGCCCCCATATATATCTCTTCTATACACAGTATAATGCCCCCATAGCTACCCTATACACCGTATAATAGGCCCACAGCTCTACTACACACAGTATAATGGGCCCACAGCTCCATATACACAGTATAACAGCCCCCACATTAGCTGCAACACTATATAATGGCCAACACATTAGCTGCCATGCTATATAATGACCCCCACATTACCTGCCACACTATATAATGGCCTTCACATTCGCTCCCACACTATATAATGGCCCTCACATTAGCTGCCACACTATATATTGGTTCCCACATTAGCTGCCACACTATATAATGGCCCCCTTATTAGCTGTTACACTATATAATGGCCCCCAGATTAGCTGCCACACTTTATAATAATCCCTAAATTAACTGGCACACTATATAAAAGTTCCCACCATAGCTGACACAGTACATAATGATCCCCACATTAGCTGACACACTATATAATGGCCCGCTCAATACCAATCATACAGATATGTACACATAAACAACAGATGAAAACACTGGAGACTGGAGGGGAAGATGGAGGAAAAACCAAAATAGTAGAATGAGGGGATTTGCACACAACTAAAACCAAACAGCAGTGTTAGATAAATCCACCATACGCCTTCTCAAACAACAACTCTCCACCAACTCCTGAACCATGCAGCTATGAAGCTAGCTCTAGCAATCCCTGCTTGTCAGAGTCCAGGAGAGGGGACTGGCCAACAGTGAACAGCTGAGAGCCTTACCACCTTTCTGACATAATAATCCATCTATGTGCCCGGACCTATTTGACCAGGGACTGATTATTACGTCATCGCAATCGCTAGCGCACACGGAGAGGTGTCTATGAGACACCCATTACTAACTAATTACTATCAAATGTAAAAAAGATGCAGACACAAGAAAAAGTCTTTTATTTGAAATAAACACTCCTCATCATCTTTTTCCTACTTATTACTGTAAAATTAAAAATAATAAAACACCATATTCCTTATCTGTTCGACGACAATTAACTTGTCCCACAAAGAACTCCAGCTCTGCTGTCTCTGGGTTGCATGGTTGAACGGTGGCATGAAGCGACCACTCAGCTGTGAATCCCGGAGATGTTGAGCTGAGCTTGGGACACAGCTTCAGTGATGAGTGGTAACATCATTGAGGTTACCGCATTTTACAGCCAGCTGTTCTCACCCTCAGTTCAGTGTCAGCCAGCGGATGAACTGCGGTAACATCCATGACATCACCGCTAGCATCATGAGAAATTTGTCTATTAACACCATGTAATAAAACTGTAATGCTTAGGCCGTGTTCACACATAGTGTAAAAGCTGCGTTCTTTCTGCTGCTTTTTCCTGCAGTTGTCCACACCACATAAAATAATAACAATTTTCTCTTATTATTGCATGTTTGCTGCATTTATTTTATGCATTTTTCCCCTTATTTGATGCGATTTTGAGGAAGATATGAAGCAGAGTTTTTAAATAGTGAAGAGCGAATACGCTATTCGGGCTATTCATTACTCGGCGAGTAATTTGCTATTCACCTTGGTATATTCGAGTGACCCACCCAGCATGTTTGGAGCTTTGTTTGCAGCCAATGAACATGCTGAGCTAGCTTGCCAATCACAGTAATGCTGTTGCCAACTTTGGTGTGGCATTCCTGTGATTGGCTGGCCTTCCAGCGTCATAGGGGATATTTAAGCCTTGCCGGCGCTATCTTGTGCACATTACATACGGAAACAGAGTAGTGAGAGCAGAGTGTAAGCATAGGGAGAGTGAAAGCAGCAGAAAAAAATTATAATAATAGAATATATAGAGATTGATAGTAAAAATTTGACCATTGCACAATGTATAAAGGTTTCCAAAATTTACCGAAGGGGTCTGTATCATACACGCTGAAAGAATCCGTGATGGGGACCTCACAATAATTTTTTCAGTTATTATAATTGCTAGAGATAGGGAGTACAAGCGTACTCCCTATTTTTCAGTTATTATAATTGCTAGAGATAGGGAGTACAAGCGTTACTATTGCACAATGTTCAAAGGTTTCCAAAAAATACTTAAGGTTCTGTATCCTACACACCGTAAGGGACCGTGATGGGAACCTCACAATAAAATTTGCTGTTATAATTGCTAGAGATAGGGAGTACAAGTTTCACCATCGCACAAACTTTCCTTCCTCGCCATCACCAAAACATGGCTCACCCCCTCTGACAGAGCCTCTCCTGCTGCTCTTTCATATGGTGGATTCCACCTTTCCCACACCCCCCACCCCAGCAGCAAGCATGGCGGAGGAGTTGGTTTTCTCCTGTCAGAGAACTGCTCCTTCACCCCAATCCCACTGCCACCCTCTGTTACCCTCCCTTCCTTTGAGGTGCACTCTGTGCGCATCTAATCCCCCTCTAACCTCCAACTGACTGTCATTTACCGCCCTCCAGGGCCAGTCACCACCTTCTTTGACCACTTCACCACCTGGCTACTTCATTTGCTTTCCGCTGACATCCCCATTATCATCTTGGGTGACTTTAACATCCCCATTGACACTTCCCTCTCATCTGCCACTAAACTATCTCTCATTTCCTCCTTCGGCCTCAATCAATGGTCTTCTGCAGCCACTCACAAAGATGGCCACACACTGGACCTCATCTTCACCCGCCTCTGCTCCCTGTCTAACCTCTTTAACTTGCCTCTACCTCTTTCTGACCACAACCTACTGACATTCTCTTCCCTCTCCTCTCCAGGTCCACAATCCCCACTCCACAAACTTGCACACCCTCGCACAAATCTTAAACGCCTCAATCTACACTCACTGTCTGAATCCCTTCTCCCTCTTACAGACATAAGTTCCCTACACAATGCAGATGCCACTGCCGCTCTACATAACACCACAATAGTTGCAGCTCTGCAATCGGTTGCCCCTCTCACACATACCAAAACTCGCATAATCAACAGACAGCCCTGGCACACCAGCCAGACCAAAGAACTGAGGCGGGCTTCCAGTGTTGCTGAGCGGAGATGGAAAAGATCACACTCCAATGAGGACTTCATCGCATTCAAACAGTCCCTCACTACTTTCAAGGCCACACTCGCTGCAGCAAAACAAACCTACTTCTCATCTCTAATATCCTCCCTGTCTCACAACCCTAAACAGTTATTCAACAGCTTCAATTCTCTCCTCCGTCTCCTAGCACCTCCTCCCTATCCACTTATCTCAGCTGAAGACTTTGTCTCATTTTTCAAACAGAAGATTGATAACATCAGAGACAGTTTTAGTCAACAACCCCCAGAGCCCTTTCTCCTAACTGCCCAGCCTTCCTCCTCCAAAACCAACTTCTCCACCATTACAGAAGATCGACTCTCCACTCTACTCTCAAGATCACATCGCAACCCCTGTGCACTTGACCCGATCCCATTCCACTTCATCCCAAACCTCACCACAGTCTTCATCCCAACCCTAACCCATCTCTTCAATGTATCACTAACAACTGGTGTTTTCCCCTCAAGCTTTAAACATGCTTCAATCACACTTATCCTCAAATGCCCTCTCTTGACCCATCCTCTGTATCTAGTTATCACCCTATTTAACATCTCCCCTATGCCTCAAAACTACTAGAACAACACATCCATCTTGAACTGTCCGCCCGTGTGGTATCAGTTTTTTTCTCACACCCATAGACCTGCATTGGCGAGTCTCGTCTGATATATGGTGCAAATCACAGCATGCTGCGATTTCAGTCGCACGTATAATACAAACAAGACAACAATGGATGATGGGAGCTGCCCCATAGATTAACAGCGGTCCAAGTGCTATGCAAATTTTTTATCGCATAGCACTCGTCCATATTCCTCTCTAGTGTGACGCCGGCCTAATTATGGCATTATCGCCTCTCACCAGCTTGGTGGATTCCTCAAAGCTTTGGACGATGGTACATATGTCTGAGATCCATGTCCTCTCCTGAGATCTTATGTGTAAAGTCTGAACTTAATACCGACGGCCTTGTTGATGCTGGTAGTCAACAACTGCCCTCTTCTGCTCACAAATCCTTTCCAACATGTGCAGTGTAGAGTTCCAACATGTGGGGACATCACACACCAGTCGGTGAGCCATAAGCTGCAAACGCTGCTGAAGCATGGCAAGGGCGGCTGAAGCTGTAGCTGACTTTCTAAAATGGGCATGCAGGGCGGCATACTTTCACAAGCAGATCCGGCAGCTCCACGTCACTTTTGAGAAAACGTTGAACAATGAGGTTAAGCACAAGGGCCAGGCATGGTACGTGTGTGAGCTTGTCTCGCCTCAGAGCCTCCACCAGGTTCCGGCTATTGTCACACACGACCACGCCTTGCTGTAGGTTTAGCAGTGTCAGCCACAGATGGCCTGCTCTTTCAGAGCTGTCCACAACTCTTCAGCATTGTGTGGTTTGTCACCTAAGCATATTAGCTTCAGCACTGCCTGTTGCCGCTTGGCTGAGGCAATGCTGCAGTGCTTCCAGCTTGTGACTGATGTGTTCATTTCAGAGATGGAGGCTGAAGAGGAGGAGGAAAAGGTGCAGGAGCTGTAGACTGGGGGCAAGTGTGATTGATGTAGGGCCTGCAATCCTCGGTGTCGGGAGGACGTATTCCATCACAATGTACAACAGGGTCCTTCCATTATGATAACCTAGTGTGCCGTTATCGAGACGTACCATCCCGGCCCACAAGCACTTGTCCATGTGTGGTTAAGCGGACTTTCCCAGTAACCACATGGTTGAGGGCACAGATAATGTAGTAGGACACGTGCTTGTGTAATGCCGTGACTGCACACCGGGAGAAAAAGTGACGGCTAGGGACAGAGTACTATGGGACGGATGATGAAATCAGGTTACAGAAGTCTTCTGTCTCCACGAGCAACATTTTGAGTGCAAGCAGATGAGAAATGTGTGAGTTTAGTATTATGGCCTTTGGAGAGTTGGCTGGATATTTCCACTTGTGTTCCGAGGACTGGGGCATGGACAACTGAATGCTGCACTGGGATAAGAACGTGGATGTGCTTGTTGATGGTGCTAGTTGAGTTTGTGTGCAATTACAGATGCAGGGCAGGAGGCATCTTCACATGCACCATGGCCAGGGGATTTGCTTGCATGCACAACAGTGGAAGAAACAGTGGTATCACCCGCAGACACTGTTCCTGGAGCCTGGTGTTCAGCCCACAAAGTCGGGTGTTTTGCTGCCATGTGCCTGATCATGCTGGTGGTGGACAAGCTGGTATTTTTGCTACCCCTGCTGATGCTGGCATTGCCAGTGGTGCAAATGGCCTGTTTGAGGCACTCGGCAGAGTATTTAAAAAACAATAAGACTCGGGAAGACTTAACATTTGTACTGGCAACTTCTGTCGTGTTGGTGTTACGGGGACATCCAGTGGCTCCCTCTCAAACACCACCTCCTCACCTCGCCCCCTGTGTTTTGGTGTTCCCCAAAGCTCAGTTGTTGGACCCCTACTCTTCTCTATCTACACCTTCGGCCTGGGACAGCTCATATAATCCTATGATTTGCAATATCCTCTTTACACCAATGATACGCAGATCTACCTATCTCGACCTGACATCACCTCCTTACTGACCAAAATCACACAATTTCTGTCGGCTATTTCATCTTTCTTTTCAGCTTGCTTTCTAAAAGTGACAAGGACAAAACAGAATTCATCATCTTTCAACCATCTCACTGTACCCCTCCACCAGAACTATCCATCAATGTTAATGGCTGATCACTTTCCCCAGTCCCGCATGATCGGTGCCTCGGGGCGATCGACTCTGCCCTCTCTTTCAAACCACATATCAAAGCCCTTGCCTCCTCCTGCCAACTCCAACTCAAAAACATTTCCCGAATCCTTACATTCCTTGGCCAAGAAACTGCAAAAACGATTTTGCACACCCTCATCATCTCCCGCCTTGACTATTGCAACCATCTACTCTCTGGCCTCCCCTCTAGCAATCTTGCACCACTCCAATCTATCCTATACTCTGCTGCCTGACTAATCCACCTGTCTCCTCATTATTTCCCAGCCTCTCCTCTCAAAACCCTAAAACTTTGACATATAAAGCCATCCACAACCTATCTCCTCCATAAATCTGGGACATGGTCTCCCTGGACTTACCTACACGCAACCTTCGATCCGCTCAACATCTTCTTCTCTACTCCCCTCTTATCTCTTCTTCCCCCAACTGCATACAAAACTTCTCCCGTGCTTCACCTATACTCTGTAACTCTTTACCTCAACACATCAGACTACGGCCTACCACAGAAACATTCAAAACGAACCTGAAGAACAACCTCTTCCAACAAGCCTACAACCTGCAGTGATCCTCAGTCTACTGAACTGCACGACCAGCTCTACCCTCTCCTAGTGTATCCACACAAATCCCCTGTAGACTGTGAGCCCTCGCGGGAAGGGTCCTCTCTCCTTCTGTACTTGTGCGTGCCTTGTACTGTTCATGTTTAGTGCACTTGTCTATGAATGCCCCTTTTTCACATGTAAAGCGCCATGGAATAAATGGTGCTATAAAAATGACTAATATCATCCACCACCTCATCTTCCACTTCCGCACCCTGGCCCTCCTCCTGACTTTCTGGCAATTGTGTCTCCTCATGGTCCACCTCTTGTGACATGTTTCCACCGTCGACTTCGTGTAACTGTGACTGCTCAAATATTTGGGCAGCATTACATACGATATCATCTTGCCACGCTTCAAGTGTATCATGCGAGAGGCCCGAATCTATACAGTCATATGTTAAAGTTTGGGCACCCCTATTAATGTTAACCTTTTTTCTTTATAACAGTTTTGGTTTTTGCAACAGCTATTTCAGTTTCATATATCTAATAACTGATGGACTCAGTTATATTTCTGGATTCAAATGAGGCTTATTGTACTAACAGAAAATATGCAATCTGCATTTAAACAAAATTTGACCGGTGCAAAAGTATGGGCACCATTATCAATTTCTTGATTTGAACACTCCTGAGTCCTGACTACTTTTTACTGACTTCCTGAAGCACTAAATTGGTTTTGTAACCTCATTGAGCTTTGAACTTCATAGCCAGGTGTATCAAATCATGAGAAAAGGTATTTAAGGTGGTCACTTGCAAGTAGTTCTCCTATTTGATTCTCCTATGAAGAGTGGCATCATGGGCTCCTCAAAACAACTCTCAAATGATCTGAAAACAAAGATTATTCAACATAGCTTTTCAGGGGAAGGATACAAAAAGCTGTCTCAGAGATTTAACCTGTCAGTTTCCACTGTGAGGAACATAGTAAGGAAATGGAAGAACACAGGTACAGTTCTTGTTAAGCCCAGAAGTGGCAGGCCAAGAAAAATATCAGAAAGGCAGAGAAGAAGAATGGTGAGAACAGTCAAGGACAATCCACAGACCACCTCCAAAGACCTGCAGCATCATCTTGCTGCAGATGGTGTCACTGTGCATCGGTCAACAATACAGCGCACTTTGCACAAGGAGAAGCTGTATGGGAGAGTGATGCGAAAGAAGCCGTTTCTGCAAGCACACCACAAACAAAGTCGCCTGAGGTATGCAAAAGCACATTTGGACAAGCCAGTTACATTTTGGAAGAAGGTCCTGTGGACTGATGAAACAAAGATTGAGTTGTTTGGTCATACAAAAAGGCGTTATGCATGGAGGCTAAAAAACACAGCATTCCAAGAAAAACACTTGCTACCCATAGTAAAATTTGGTGGAGGTTCCATCATGCTTTGGGGCTGTGTGGCCAATGCCGGCACTGGGAATCTTGTTAAAGTTGAGGGTCGCATGGATTCAACTCAGTATCAGCAGATTCTTGACAAAAATGTGCAAGAATCAGTGACGAAGTTGAAGTTACGCAGGGGATGGATATTTCAGCAAGACAATGATCCAAAACACTGCTCCAAATCTACTCAGGCATTCATGCAGAGGAACAATTACAATGTTCTGGAATGGCCATCCCAGTCCCCAGACCTGAATATCATTGAACATCTGTGGGATGATTTGAAGCGGGCTGTCCATGCTCGACGACCATCAAACTTAACTGAACTGGAATTGTTTTGTAAACAGGAATGGTCACAAATACCTTCATCCAGGATCCAGGAACTCATTAATAGCTACAGGAAGTGACTAGAGGCTGTTATTTTTGCAAAAGGAGGATCTACGAAATATTAATGTCACTTTTATGTTGTGGTGCCCATACTTTTGCACCGGTCAAATTTTGTTTAAATGCAGATTGCACATTTTCCATTTTTTGTTAGTACAATAAACCTCATTTGAATCCAGAAATATAACTGAGTCCATCAGTTATTAGATATATGAAACTGAAATAGCTGTTGCAAAAACCACAATTGTTATAAAGAGAAAAGGTTAACATTAATAGGGGTGCCCAAACTTTAACATATGACTGTAAATGGTAAAGTGAACAGCTCTTGGGAGTGTCCAAGTGTGGGATCAGTTGTCTACAGGCAATCGGCATGGTGGGAGGAAGGAGGATCAGGGTGAGGAATATGCTGTCCAGACTCACGGCTACTCAGACTTGACCGTGTGGAAGACAGGGTGCTGGTGGTTGTGGCAAAGTGACTGGTGGTGGCAAAGTGACTGGAAGCATTATCCGCTATCCAACCAACAACCTTTTGACACTGCTCTGGGTTCAATACGTGGTGTGCTGATGCGCTCCCCTAGTAATTGGGACAGGAAGGTCGAGCGAGAAGATGTGGATGTTTGGTGTGGCCCAATTTCAGCTTACCCACAGCCTCAGCCTCTGCAAGCATCATCTCCATCACGTCCACTTCCCCGTCCCTTGCCACATGCCTTGTCCATTTTAAGTGTACAACATTATTTTCCACGTTCACTCCAAATGGCTGAATTGTGTTATTCAAGTATGAATATTTGGCCTGTAGGTAAAAAAATTTTTTTCCATCATACTGGTGTCAATAACTTAAGTAAGAGACAGGAAAAACAGTTCAATGGAGGACTCAAATGCCACAATTTTTAGCCCACAGATAGATAAGGCATCTGACAGACAGGCCACTCTCAAATATCTTGCCTGTATTTTTTTTTTGGGGGGGGGGGCAGAAAAATTGTGTGAATAAGTTGACTAAGGCTCAACCAAAGAAATTTGATGGAGGCCTGATACCTTAAGCATATTAAAATTGAGCTGGGTCACCTGATCAAGTCTGGGAGGAGAAAATTAAACCTTTTTGTGCTGCCTGTCAGCAGGTCTCACAATGTATTTAAAATGCCCAGTCCACATAAAAATGGCGAGCATGTATATGAAAATGCACACAATATACAGTATCCCATAGAAATGACTTCTTAGTGGGATACCACACATCCTCCACATCTCTTCAGACACCACCACTAGAACACCAGGGTGAACGTGTTCCGTGATGCAACAGCCACGTTATTGTTTGCAAAGAGATATTTGTGGTCTCAGAAGAGTTCACCTATCTTTTCTTGTGTCTCCCCCCCCGCCCAATGAGGAGTAGAAATAAATATCAATTATTATAAAATTATAGGGTTGTACAGGAAGAGCAAATAGATAGTCGTGGTATGGCACTGCACCCTGTCAACACTAGAGTAGCTTTTTTTTTAATTACCAGCATTACATAAAAATTTTAAAATGCAGATGAAGTTGATAGAAAACAACAATCTGTGTCCTCTCAGCATTCCCCTGTACACATCTCAGTCTCAGTATTTAGATAACTATTAGCATGATCTATTTCCCTTTAACATTTCTCTGTCTTCAGATCACAGATATCACATCATGCTTCAGCCATAGGGCAATGAGTATGGCCTATGATTGAAGAGTTCTGGCTGACATTTTCACAGTGTGATACATTAATTAGTCATAAAAAATTATTTCTCTAGAACACAGTCAGTGGACACTTAGTAATTCCCACCCCCCCACTTACTGGAGTATGATGGTTTTGAGATCCATTTGTAGGAATCCAGATATTAAAGCCACCAAACAACAAATACGTATTATTAAGTTATTTAACATTTATTTAGCCTCCCTTGACAGAACAGTAGAACCATAATTGTACTGTATCACAATACTAGAGCAAGGGAAAAACAGAAATTCTTGATGCAATAACGCAACTGCACCACAACAAAGGTGAACTGTACTACAATACTGTGAACAGTATAAATTGTCCAATGTCTGATGCCAGACTCCTTCAAACATCAACTGCCTGCTGGTGTTCATCATCAGCGTTAAACAAAAACCAAAAAGAAAAATATATACAGTATATTTTTAAAGGAGTCTCTGGGCCCATATGTGAAATTTGAATATCTGTTATTACAGTCTCCAAGTTGTGTTAGGGTCCCGTTTCACATAGCGACCCACCAGCGATCCCGACAGCGATATGATCCGGTAAGGATCGCTGGTGTGTCACTACATGGTCACTAGTAAGCTGCCAAACAGGCAGTTCTCTTCAGCGATGCAGCAATGATCCAGCGATCCATATAACGACCTTGGCGGTAGTTGGTACCTTGTCACACAGCAGCTTTTCTGACGATTCCTGCCTGCTCCCTGAGTTCTGCGTCACCAACAAGGTCGCTCGTCGGCGTCAAACACAGTGATGCATTCTGGCCAGCGGGACACCGATGATGAAAAAATGACCCAACACATTTGAGCACGATCAGCGATATCCAGCGGGGGAGCCGGTCGCCGCTGCGTGTCACATGTCGCGAGATCGCTGGCGAGGTCGCTGTTGCGTCACAAAATCGGTGACGCTTCAGCGATCTCGCTATGTGAGACGGAGACGGAGCTTTAGCGTCATCAGAGCTTAATCTTAAATGCAGGTGGTTAGATGACTGCTGATGACCCTGAGGATTTAATGAGTGCTTTTAAGATAGTATCAGGAGCAACCTCAGCTGGAGGATTTTAAGCAACACTGGAGGAGGAGGAGTTTGTGTTTCTTTGACATTAACCTTCCTTCTTTGATGGGGTGTCACTTAATCTTTGAAGTATGGGCTGGTCTGATGTTATCACACTACCATTCAAAGGAAGATTGCATTTTATTGGTTGTTCATCAAGATATCTGATGTATCTTTTGTAGGCACCAACTTCAACTTCCAATCTTACAAACACAACCTCTGCAACTCCAGAATGCAACAAGCACCCCATACACAGAAAAGCTCCACGATTAGAGTTGAGCGACTTTGGTCGGATCGGGTTTCATGAAACAAAATTTGAGTCGGATGAAACTGGTCCGACTAGGGCAAAAAAATGTCATCCGCTCAATGCCGACTTTTATTTACCATTGACTTGCATTGGGGTCGGGTTTCAGACGAAACTCCGACTTTTTTTGCCCTAGTCCGACCAGTTTCATCTGAAACAAATTTTGTTTCATGAAACCTGATCCGACCAAAGTCGCTCAACTCTATCCACGATATCTTCCTCTGTGACTCTTGGATGCAAATTATTAATGGTCATTTTTGTGCCTTCTAAAGAACAAAGACAGACTTTTTATGAGTGGGTCCTACCGATGAACTGGCCTCCTTTGTGAGTCGTGACAAGTGTCCGTGACATGTTAGTTAAAGCCTTTGTGTGCAATAAAGGTGGCGATTGACGAAGTGTCGTGCTGAGTAGACATGGGAAATCTGTATGCATCATTCTGTACCACTTTAGCAAGAGATAAAGTTTGCACAAGAGAAAATGAATTTCCAGACATTCACAGCCTTTTCGCACATTGTTTGCAGCTGTGATCTTCATCTTCTTGGTGGGGTTGTGGTACAGTTCGAAGTCGTCATCAATGCCATCATCGTCCATATCTTGCAAAGAGGAAATCTGTTGTTTTCCAGGTTCGTGTTTAACTACGTTTATTGGCATTTCTTTAACAGTGTTCGTTACACTGGAACAAATAGTTTTCGGCTGTGACATTTGGATATTATTGGTAATATGTATGGGTGAAGATGAAGAACCTTGTGCCATGGGTGTGTTGATAGTTACGGTTGGAGCACTTCTCTTTAAACTTAGTTTTTCACGAGCATCCATCAGTTTGTTTGGTTTTCCTCCAACACTGATCTGCTTTCTAGAATTCAGCATCTCATGAGCATGTTGCACTTTGCCCTTTATACGGACACACGCATCTTTGGCAACATATCTCTTACAGGCATCTTTTATGTCGAGCTTCAGACACGCATCTGTTACAACGATCTTCTGACGGGCATGAAACACATTCTGGTAATTGGTGGTGGCTAAATGACTAAACATTGTACACTGGATCTTGGAACTCATACCTCCCAAAGCCACTGCCGTTATTATTCCTGTATGTTCCCATTCCTGCCATCACCATGCCCCTTTTCCTGATCACTTCACCCAACGACTCGTCCGCCGTATTTTTGATAAAAACCTGCACCTTCCCAGCAGCAACTGTGTAGGAAACCACATTACTGTTTTCCAGGGTGTTTATGATGCAAGTAAAAAAACATATTTACACACTATGTTGATGTGCACCCCCCAGGGGGAAATGTTTGTCAGCCCATGCACTTAGTGTATGGGCATTCCAAGTATAGGAGACCCTCTCCATTGTAATGGGAAAATTTTTTAATGAGGCCCTCCTCCAAGTTTCTTCCAAAGGGGACTGGGTGTGTGCAAATTTGGGCCAGGCCTTGCATTCACTTGATGGGCAAACTTTATGGTAGTAAAATAAATTAATAATGGGAACTTTTGTTTCATGTGGCCATCCAGTACATCATTTCAAAGGGTTATTGGGGTGTGTGTAACTTTGTGGCAAGTCGGGCCTTGCATTCAATACATAGGCTAACAGTATGGCAGAACCAAATGAATAATGTAAACTTGGCTTTCCTGTGGCCATCCAGTACGTGGGTTCAAAGGCTTATTGGGGTGCATGTGACTTTGGTGCAGGGCAGGCCTTTCATTCAATGCATAGTTTAACAGTATGGCAGTACCAAAAGAATAATGTGAACTTGGTTTTCCTGTGGCCATCCAGTACGTGGGTTCAAAGGCTTATAGGGGTGCATGTGACTTTATGGCAGGGCAGGCCATGCATTCAATACATAGGTTAACAGTATGGCAGTACCATATGAAAAATAATGGGAACTTTGGTTTCATATCGCCATCCAGGATGTATGTTCCAAGGGTTATTGGGGTGCATGTAACTTTAGCGCAAGGCAGCACTTGCATTCAATGCATAGGCAGAAACTATAGGAGACCCACCTTCTTATAATGGGAACATTTTTTCAGGAGGCCCTCCTGTACGTCTCATGAATGGGGTATTGGGATGCGTCCTAAATTTTGTCAGCCCAGCCACTCATTGCATAGGCAATAACAGTATAGGAGACCCACAGTTTAATAATGGCCCCTTAAGAATAGTAATGCTGACTGATGCCCCTATAAAAATAGGCTTTGTGACTTTAAGAGTCACTCCTTCATAAATGAAACAAGATGTGTCTGATGATGTGTCACACACCACATGGCCAGCTAAGGTTGTTAAATGCTAAATTCCCAGTAAATGCATTTGTATTGGTTGAAAGCAATGGTAAAGTTGAAAAACACATAAAAAATGCTACGTGTGAACATAGTCAAAGTGGTGGAGGAGCATTTTTTTGAGTTTTTTCTTTTGCCTTACATACAAATTATTACCCTGGAAAGGAAGTCACTTAACATATTTCCCTGTAAAATCCATTTTGGTTTCGTTTTTGCATGTTTCACTGTGCTGTTGTAAAAGTGGCATCACACTCTAACTAAGTTGGTCACAGCAGTGACCTAGGAGTCAGAAATGATTCCAGGGACCTTCCGGGGGGAGGTTGCGGCAAAAAGCTCGGGTTTCCCAAAGACTTACTTTGGTCTCATTGCTCAGGTCGAGTACCTGAGTATTCTAATTTGCTCGATACGAGCAATGACCACCAGTGCATTTTAATGCTCGCTCATCGCTAGTAATGACCATTCGATTTAGCTGTTAGTAGATCATTAGAAACTGTAGTGAGGGCACTTTCGGTAGAGTGTAAAGAGTAGAAACTAGATTTAAGAGGCTCAAGAAGAGTGTGATCTGAGAGATAGCAGATTAGATGGGAGTGGACCAAATGTTCCGGATGTTTAGAGATGAAAGGAAGATTAGAGATGAGGCTATTGTTAGCGGCACAGTTTTGGTCGAGGGATGATTTTTTAAAGTAATGGATGTATCATGGCATGTTTAAATGAGGCGGGAAAGATACCAGAAGAAAGAGGGAGGTTCAATATTTTTCTTAGGTGAGTTATTATAATTGCTAGACATAGGGAGTATAAGTTTCACCATTGCACAATGTACAAAGGTTTCCAAAAATTACCCAAGGGGTCTGTATTATACATGCTGAAAGAGACAGTGATGGGGACCTCACAATAAATTTTGCAGTTATCATTGCTAGACATAGGGGGTACACATTTCACCATAGCACAATGTACAAAGGTTTACAAATTTAAAAACATTACCCACATGGGGTATACATATATGACCACTAAGTACTTGTAACAGAAACAGGAGGAGTAGGACATGATTTCCAGAACAAAATGGGTTTGGATGGTAATTGATGGACCTTCAGACAATTTTCAAAAAAGAACATTTGGGCTGTAATTACATTGGGTTGCTCTCATCTGTTGGGCATACAAAGTCAGAGGAAATCCAGCCCATGTTCAATTTTAGAAGAGCCAGCTTGTCTGCATTTTCCATTGACAGGCGTTTGTGCCTATCCGTTATGATTGCACCTGCCAAAATAAAACCTGCTCAGCATCACACTTGGAGCAGGGCATGGCAGCTCCTCCAAGGCGTACAAGTAGAGGTCGGGCCAAGTGTGCAGCTTGGACAACCAAGAGTTAAAGGGCACTGAAGTATTAGGAAGGATGCTGGTATGGTCACTTAAATACTCCACCATTTTGGCCAACTTCTCATAGTTACTCCCACAGATAGTCCTTGCTGATGTGACGGTTTCATGAAAATGGCCCAGTTGGTGAACATTTCCCCCCCATACCTGAGTTGCACCTGATGTGCGTGTCCCTCCCCTGTAATCCTTGTGGGTGAAAAGAGCCGGTACCCCTGCCAGCAGCATTGTTTTAGGGAAATCTTTTCAGCAACTCTTCTATAACAGCCCTGTGGCATGCATGAACTAAAAATGGCATGTCTGCTTCTGACATGAAAGAAGGAAATTTCTCCTTGTACTGTGGGTCAAGAAAGGTGCACTGCCAGGATTTCACATTGGGCAAAATTTCTTTCACGCGAGGGACTTGGCAAAGGCATCTGGACATGAAATGTGCCATGGTGGCAGACTACAAAGAGTCAAATGTTCAATTTTTATATCATCTTTATTACACACACCAATAGCAAACTCAGGAAAATTACTGGTAGATAGTGATGTTTGTGTATCTCAGCAGGCTTTTCACCAGTCGTACAACTTCTAGATGCATATCTTAGCAGGCTCTGCGCCAGTCGCACAACTGCTAAATAAATATACGCTATTTATTTAACCCCTTAATGACCGCCGATATGCCTTTTAATGATGGCAGTTAAGGGTACTAATTCCTCAGCACTGCTAAAAGTAAATAAAGGTATAGCGCCCCCCAGCGTCAGAAAATCTGCGGGGTCTCGGCTACCGGGGGTAGCCGAGACCCCGGAGAACATGATTCGGGTCAGTTTTTACAGAACTCAGTGTTGCAATCGCCATTATTAATGGAATAGCGAAGACCGCAAAAAAAAGTCAGATTTTCCATTTAATTTTTCTCTCCTCTGATGTGATCGCAGAGTGACGTTTGCGTATCACTGCATGCTTTGCACAAGTTGCACGGCTGTTAGATAAATATACGCTATTTATTTAATCAATAGAATTTTTTTTTATATCACCTTTATGACACACCCCAACAGCAGACTCAGGGAAATTAGTGGCAAATATTGACATTTGCGTATCTCTGCAGGTTTTGCGACAGTCGAACAACTGCTAGATAAATATTAGCTATTCCAGCAAAAGGAGAGGAATATTGTTTAGCAATTATCTTTTAAAAAAGATGTTTAATATATGCTGGCACTGATGAATATTATTTAGCTGTAAAAAAGGCAGTTTAGTATATGCTGGTGCGCAGGAATATTAGATAGCTCCAAAAAAAAATGTGTTCAGTATATGCTGGTACAAAGTAATATTATTTGGCTCTAAAAAGAGCTGTTTTGTATATTATGGTACAAAATAGGAAACCCTGCCTCTCTCCCTAATCCCACAGTCTGTTCCTACACTATACAACACAATGCAAACTAGCAGAGATCTGCAGCATGTACTTGCGATGATAACACTCAGGTGCCTGCCTTTCCCTCTACCTCATATTAAATTTCTCACTACACTATCTCCACCTAACAGAGAACTAATCTTCACTCCCAGTAGCTCTTAAAAGAACTTTTTCTAACCAAAAACTCTCCCTATATGCTCCTTTCACTCTCCCTACGCCCACACTACGCTCTTCCTACGCTGTTCCTGGCTGAAAGGTGCGCAAGATGGCGCCGGCAGGGATTAAATATCCCCTTTGATGCTGTAAGGCCAGCAAACCACAGTAATGCCACTCCAAAGATGGCGCTGACATTACTGTGATTGGCAAGCAATCCCAGCATGTTCATTGGCTGCAAATTAAGCATCAAACATGCTGGGTGGGTCACTCTAATATACCGCGGTGAATAGTAAATGAATTGTCGAGAATAGTCTGAATAGCGTACTATTCGTATGAGTAAAGAATAGTGCCAAATGTATTCACTCTTCACTAATATGATTGCTTCATTATTTATGACAACTAGCTTTCATTTACAGAGTATTATACAGTAGTATTTATAACTATGTGTCCCCGAAATTGAGCATAGCATGTTATAAGCAATGAAAATGCACGAATCTGTGACCAGTCACAGATAAAGAAGAGATGTATGGTAATGTAAAATATTAAATTTTTATTCAAAATAAAATAAATGTTCATGACTGGGCCAATTTTTACAATTCTGACCACAGTCCCTGTATGAGGTAATACCTCTGGAACGCTTCCATGGATCCCAGCGATTCTGACTTTGTTTTCTCGTGACATATTGTACTTCATGTTAGTGGTAAAATTTCATTCATATAATTTGCGTTTATTTGTGAAAAAATGGAAATTTGGTGAAAATGTAGAAAATTTTGCAATTTTCCAACTTTTAATTTTGTATGCCCTTAAATCACAGAGATATGGCACACAAAAAACTTAATAAGTAACATTTCCCACATTATTACTTTGCATCAGCACAATTTTGGAATCAATTTTTTTTTTTTTTAGGAAGTTATAAGGGTTAAAAGTTGACCAGCGATTTATCATTTTTGCAATACCATTTTCTTTTAGGAACCACATTACATTTGAAGTCACTTTGAGGGGTCTATAAGATAGAAAATACCCAGAAGTGACACCATTCTAAAAACTGCACCCCTCAAGGTGCTCAAAACCACATTCAAGAAGTTTATTAACCCTGCAGGTGCTTCACAGTAATTTTTTGAATGTTTAAAAAAATGAACATTTTACTTTTTTTCACAAAAAAATTACTTCAGGTCCAATTTTTTTTATTTCACCAAGGGTAACAGGAGAAATTGGACTGAAAAAGCTATTGTGAAATTTGTCCTGAGTACACTGATACCTAATATGTAGGGGGAACTACTGTTTCGGCGCATGGCAGAGCTCAGAAGGGAAGACGCGCCGTTTGACTTTTTCAATGCAAAATTGGCTGGAATTCAGATCGGACACCATGTCATGTTTGGAGAGCCCCTGATGTGCCTAAACAGTGGAAACCGCCAATAAGTTACAACATTTTGGAAACTAGACCCCCAAGAACTTATCTAGGTGAGAACTTTGAACCCCCAAGGGCTTCACAGAAGTTTATAACGTACAGCCGTAGAATTGAAAAGTCATATTTTTTCCACAAAAATAATCTTTTCACCCCCAGTTTTTTTCCCATGGGAAACAGGACTCCAAAAGTTATTGTGCAATTTGTCCTGAGAACGCTGATACCCCATATGTGGGGGTAAACCACTGTTTGGGCGCATGGCAGAGCTTGGAAGGGAAGGAGCACCGTTTGACTTTTTCAACACAGAATTGGCTTGACGCCATATCACATTTGGAGAGCCTCTGATGTGGCCAAACAGTGGAAACCCCCCCACAAATGACACCATTTTAGAAACTAGACCCCCCAAGAAACTTATCTAGATATGTGGTGAGAACTTTGAAACCCCAAGGGCTTCACAGAAGTTTATAACGTACAGCCGTAAAATTAAAAAAACATTTTTTTTCCACAAAAATGATCTTTTCACCCCCAATTTTTATTTTCCCAAGGGTAACAGGACCCCAAAAGTTCTTGTGCAATTTGTCCTGAAAACACTGATACCCCATATGTTGGGGTAAACGACTATTTGGGCACATAGCAGAGCTCGGAAGGGAAGCAGCACCATTTGACTTTTTTGGCTGGAATTGAGATTGGACGGTCGCGTTTGGAAAGCCCCTGATGTGCCTAAACAGTGGAAACCCCCATAAATGACACTATTTTGGAAACTAGACTACCCAAGGAACTTATCTAGCTGTGTGGTGAGCACTTTGAACCCCCAAGTTCTTCACAGAAGTTTATAACGTAGAGGCATAAAAGTAAAAAAATATTTTTGTCCCCCCAATTTTTTATTTTCCAAAGGGTAACATGAGAAATTGGATTCCAAAAGTTGTGCAATTTGACCTGAGTAGGCTGATACCCCATATGTGGGGGTAAACCACTGTTTGGGCGCATGGCAGAGCTTGAAAGGGAAGGAGCATCGTTTGACTTTTTCAACGCAGAATTGGCTGGAATTGAGATCAGATGCCATGCTGCATTTGGAGAGCCCCTGATGGGCCTAAACAGTGGAAACCCCCCAATTCTAACTCGAACCCTAACCCCAACACACCCCTAACCCTAATCCCAGCCCTAACCCTAGCCCTAGCTCTAATCCTAACCCTAGCCCTAACCCTAGCCCTAATGGGAAAATGGAAATAAATACATTTTTTAAATTTTATTATTGTTCCCTAACTTAGGGGGTGATAAAGGGGGGGTTTGATTTACTATTTTTAGCGGGTTTTTATGTTTGGCAGCTGTCATACGCTAAAAGACGCTTTTTATTGTAAAAATTGTTTTTGCATCACCACATTTTGAGAGCTATAATTTTTCCATATTTTTACCCACAGAGTCATGTGAGGTCTTATTCTTTGTGGGACGAGTTGACGTTTTTATTGGTACCATTTTTTGGGCATGTGACTTTTTTGATCGCTTTTTATTCCGATTTTTGGGACACAGAATGAACAAAAAACCATCATTTCATGATTTTCTTTTGGGGGGTGCGCTTACACCGTTCTGTGTGTGGTAATATTGATAAAGCGGTTTTATTCTTCGGGTCACTATGATTACAGCGATACCTCATTTATTTTTTTTATGTTTTGGCGCTTTTATGCAATAAAAACAATTTTATATAAAAAATAATTATTTTTGCATCGCTTTATTCTGCGAGCTATAACTTTTTAATTTTTTTGCTGATGATGCTGTATGGCAGCTCGTTTTTTGCGGGACAAGATGACGTTTTCAGCGGTACCATGTTTATTTATATACTTTTTTTGATTGCGCGTTATTGCACTTTTTGTTCAAGCCATGATACAGCTCCATCAGTGGAAAAATTAAAAGTTATGGCTCTTAGAATAAAGATATGCAAAAATAATAATTTTTTCTATAAAATAGTTTTTATTGTATAAAAAAATTATAAATAAGGTATCGCTGTAATCATGCCAACCCGAAAAATAAAGCGGCCGTATCAATTTTATCACACACTGAATGGCGTAAACCCCCTCTCCCCAAAAGAAATTCCTGAATTGCTGGTTTTTGTTCGTTATGCCTCACAAAAATCAGGATAGAAAGTGATCAAAACATGTCATGTGCCCAAAAATGGTACCAATAAAAACATCAACTCATCCCGCAAATACCAAGCCCTCATATGACTTTGTCAGCCAAAATATGAAAAAAATTATAGCTCTCAAAATGTGGTGATGCAAAAGCAATTTTTTGCAATAAAAAGTGTCTTTTAGTGTGTGACTGCAACCAAACATAAAAACCAATATAAATCTGGTATTGCTGTAATCTCACTGACCCGAAGAATAAAGTCTCCTAATTACATGAGGAACAGCATAAAAAATAAATAAAACAAATTACTTACCTGCTGTTGATTTTTTCATTCTGCCTCCCAAAGATCGCAGTAAGGTTCGGCGCACATTTATCCTGCGCTTTGCGTTAAGCTCTTGCATCGGGGATTCCATCTAAATATCTGAAATACGTGATTCAGACGGAACCTCTGGTGGAAGATTAACTATGAGGCAGATGGAGGCACTGTGGATGCCGTGTGACCTGTGATCTGGCGGTGTCTGCCTTTTTAGGATTGCATAAAAGTGCTGTCGGCCACAGTTTTGTGCACTTCTGAAAAGAAGGACACCATCTGAACAAAGGCCAGATGGAGTCCAGAGTAACTCTGCGGCCTCAATATAGTGAATGGCTCCCTCGGGGGTTTCTTCTGAATCAAGTCACTCGGAGATTTAGATGGAAACCCCAAAGTAAGTGGTCAGCGTAGAGCACCAGATAAATGTGATTCCAAACATTATGTAAAATGTACCCAATAAAAGCTTCAACTCAATCCACAAAAAAGCAAGCCCTGACTCAGGTCCGTCATCTGTTAATGGAAATATAGAGGGCTTCCATTTTATTGGTAGCACATAGGCTATAGAAAAGTGAAATGGCTACTCACCCGCCAAAAGAAATTCAGCAAATTCTCCGCTACCAAATCCAAATACCCACCTCCCTTCTGAGACCCACAATGTACCTAAACCACATAATGTGTCCATGTTTTGCATTTCTGAAGCAATGAGAGCCGACCTAACTTACGGGTGCTTGCCTCCAGAAGCATAGGCTGGGCATAACATACTGGTAACTGCAGCGTACTGGTTACTACAGCATACTGGTCACTACAATGGCAGTTTGGAATTTTCACTCAGCAACATTCATTGCTGCTTGTTTCTGGAAAATACTCATGGAGTAAAAATCATCACTACACCTGTAGATAAATTCCACAAGGGGTATAGTCTCCCAAATAGGGTCAATTGAGGGGGGATTCTGCTCTTCTAGCAATTAGGGGCTCTGTATATAGAGTCTGCAAACTGATCTAGGAAAATCTGCTCTCCAGGAGGCAAATAGCTCTTTGTTCCTCCCGAGTGGTAAAAATGTAGTTATTTTGTCTTCACTGCCCAATTCTGACACACCGATGGTGTCAGTATGATCAATACACCCATAGATGTATTCATTGAGAGGTGTACTTTGCAAAATTGGGTCACTTATGGGGGGTTCTGCTGTTCTGGTACCTCTTGGCCTCTCCCAGGGGGTCATGGCACCAGCAAACCATAACAGTAAAATCTGGTGCTCCTTGCTTTCTGAACTGTGCCTGAAAAATATGTCCCAGTTGCATGTAAGGTATTGGAGCATTCAGGAAAAAAATTGGCTACAGTTTGTTGTAAAAAAAATTTCCTATTAGCCCTCAGAAAAATTAAAAACTTGGGGCTAAAACAACATTTTAGTGGTAAAAATTTAATTTAATCTTTCTTCATTGCTCAGTTGTATAAAACTCTGTGAGGCACATGTGGTGTTAATGTGATCACTGCACCCGCACCCCTAGATGAACTCATTGGAGACTGTAGTTTGTAAAAAGAGTTCACATATAGGGTATTCTGGTACCTCAGGGGCTCTGCCAATGTGACATGGCACCCTGAAACCATTCCAGGAAAATATGAACTCCAATATGGTGCCTCTTCCCTTCTGAACTTTGCACTGTGCCTCAAAAGTAGTATTCCCCCACATATGGGATTTTGGCGTACTCAGGAGAAATTGCACAACAAATTGTATGATGCAATTTTGCCTGTTACCATTATGAAAATGCAATATTTTGTGCTGAAAACATATTTGTGGGGAAAATTTGATTTTTTTTAATTTTTACGGCTCAATATTATAAAGTTCTGTGAATCACCTGAGGGTTTAATGTGCTCACCACATATCTAGATCAGTTCCCTGAGGGGTCTAGCTTCCAAAATGGTGTCACTTGTGGGGGATGTTCACTGTTTAGGCACACCAGGGGCTCTCCAAACGCGTCATGGCGTCGGCCAATTGTTCCAGCAAATTTTGCATTCAAAATGTCAAATGGCGCTTCTTCCCTCCTAAGCTCTGCTATTCGCCCAAACAGTGGTTTTCTCCATCATATGGGGTTTCAGCATGCTCGGGATAAATTACACAACAAATTTTGGGGTCCATTTTTTCCTGTTACCTTTGTAAAAATAAAAAAAATTGGATCTGAAGTCAATTTTTGGTGAAAAAAGTTAAATGTTTTTTTTTTTTTCAAAAAATTCCAGTAATGCACTTGAAGGGTTAATAACTTCTTGAATGTGGTTTTGAGCACCATGAGGGGTGCAGTTTTTAGAATGGTCTCACTTTTGGGTATTTTCTGTCATATAGGCCCCTCAAAGTCACTTCAAATATGATGTGGTCCCTAAAAAAATGGTTTTGCCAATTTTGTTGTAAAAATGAGAAATCACTGGTCAACTTTTAACCCTTATAACTTCCTAACAAAAAAAATTTGCTCCAAAATTGTGCTGATGGAAAATAGACATGTGGTAAATGTTATTTATTAACTATTTTGTGTGCCATATCTCTGTGATTTAAGGGTATGAAAATTCAAAGTTTAAAAATTGCAAAATTTTCCAAATTTTCACCAAATTTCCATTTTTTTTTTACAAATAAGTGCACGCCATACCAAATAAATTTTACCACTATCACAAAGTACAATATGTAATGAGAAAACAATCTCCGAACCACCAGGATCAGTTGAAGCGTTCCAGAGTTATTGCCTGATAAAGTTACAAGGGTCAGAATTGCAAAAATTGGCCTGGTCATTAACGTGCTAACCACCCTTGGGGGGAAAGGGGTTAAATCAAGGGTGACTGGAGAAACTTTTGAGGTTTAACAACATCTGATCTGTGGCATGTGAATCACTGTTTACGCTGTGGGTGCTGTCTCCAATGTATGGGACGCACCTCACAGCAAGTTCACAGCAGAATGAATGCCAACATGCACAACATCAAAAATTTAGTAACCAACCATAGCCTGTTGAGGCATTTCCTAATGTATCACCATAAAACGCCTGATAATTTACGTTTGACTTGAACATATGCCTGAGACCAGTCTGGATCGGATACAGAGACTGAATAACAGAGAGTCCTTCTAAATTGGCTACTTGGCATCCAGAGGGTTTGAACATTAGTATTGAGCACACCCCATATAACTTATCTAGGTGAGGTTCTGATCAATAATAATATTAAGTTTATGGGATCTGTCTATTAAAACAAATAAGTCTTGCCTAACAATTTTTGATCCTGATCTAGTGGAGCAGCCAAGGGGGATGGGAGTAATTGAATTGTACTTACCATTTTTCTTCTCTTTCTAACAATTAATATTTAATGTTGCAATATTAGTTTGTCTAATATTATTTATAATCATGTACGTACACTTTATGTATATTTCTGATTTTTAAAGCCTGCATGCAATTAGTTATCAACCAATCATGTCAGCGCCTGTCTCTTCAAAGCACTAAGCATGGTATACATTTTGTAAGTATCTGATGAAGGGGACGCATTGTCCCTTAAATGTGTGTTGAATAAATCAACTTTCCTTATATGACCTGGGTGGTTCCTGATTCTATGGATCTCCAATTCCCACCTTTCATCATTTTTCACTGCATTACGGCTCCTGAGCAGGATGCCAGAAGGGACCAGAAGGTGCGGCAGTGCTACAGGACCACCGTTATTTACAGGTTAGAGTCAGCGTTGTGACTGGCATGCATAACTACCAGGGGTGAGTTAAATGTCTCTTCCCCACCACATATGTGTTGTGACATTCTTCACATGGAGCACTTTCCGTTTTGATTCATTTTTATATATCTGACTTATGGATCATGCTGTCCGGACTGAATTTAGGCAGTTGAGATACTGATTTCTGTTCTCGGATCGTGAATGTCAGAAATGTGAAACGGACCATGTTGTTATAGTTAGTTCCCCAGAATCATGAATTTTGGGTAAAATTCTAATATCTTTCTGGCTGTTATTCCTTCTATGTACTTTGCCACTTGCACATACCATAGTAAAAGGTGTGAATACTGGGATGTTAGTTTGTGGCTGCTTTTAATTTTGTAGTTTATTTTTAATATGGCCCCCCGAGGAAGCCCTTGTGTGCGAAACGCGTAGGGGTATTGGTGGGACCCCCCGACTCCCACTATGGGTAAGAAAACTTTCTTTGTTATACAGTATGTGCACCAGTGGTCTGTTGATAGGAGCTCAGGACGCAGCATTTTGGGGTTATTTGGTGGGCCACTGAGCCTTGCACTCGGTAAAGAAATCCTCCATAGTTATGGCACGTTAATGTAGTACATATTTAGATGGGTAATTTAACCTAAGTGCTTGACTAGGAACTAGGGGGTATTCTTTTCCTGTAACCCTTTCCTGAGAGCTATCAATAGATCGCCCATTTGGTTGTGGTACCATACATATTCTGATGTCGGGTGGTTTGGCCATATTGTTCTCCACTATCTGTGTCTCATATTTTGTATTTACTGATATTTTAGAGATGTAACTTTTGGATAAATTATTTATACCTTTTGCACAAGACCAAGTTCTTTGTGTATTTAATTTATGACTATGCAACAGTATTATTTGGGCATTTTTTGAACTCATTTGGTTCTCTGGTAGTGTATTTTTAATATGTGTAGTTTGTGTTGGAAAATGTATTTCCATCTCGCACAGTAATGAAATAGGAGAGTCAAAGTCGTAGATTAAGGACTCATTTATAAGAGCCTCATGATTATATCTGCAGGCAGTTCCCTAATAGGGTGGATTATCACTGAGTATTGGGTTCATTGGTATTAATGGTGGAACACCTGTTCTATTCACATGAACAGCAGTCACAAGTTTGGGAGGCATTTTCCTTCAGCTTTACAATCACATTTGACTCTATACCAGTATGTTTCATAAGGAACATCTGTCCATGTTCGGCCAGCTCAAGGTCTGCAGCTTGCTGTAATGCTGGACTATTATTAACATGGAATGTAATGCCTGAAAGTAACAAGACAAAAATCCCATTTATTTTTTTCTAATCATTAGTGCAAACTTTGAAAGATTTCAGCTGTTGCTTTTCTAGTTAAATAATATGTTTTGCTGCTATAGGCAACATCATTTGGAACATCTGCATTAGTTTTCAGATGTGAGGTCGTTTTACAGCAGCATACCATATCTGAGTCATACAAAGCTATGATAGGGCACCTACAGATGTCTGAAGGCTATACTGTGCATCCATAAGCTTCCAGTTTCATGTGGACGTATATATAAATGGTTATATCTTTAGTGGCGAATACTTACAGCCCAGTGGTATAGAGCAACAGGGACTCTGTATAGGCTCTGCCATAGGCAGTTTATTGAAGAGAACTTGCCGGCATGATTTTGTGAGGCAAATTACAGACAGGGCTCTAATAGCACTGTGATGGTGATTAAATTTGCTAACTTTGTTTTTTGTTGTTTTGGTTATTCTCACCATTTCATGTGTTCTGCTAATTTGGTTTTGCTGCTCAGGGGCTGTACAGTACACTGGGTCTTCTCCTTCCCACCTGTGCTTCCTCAGACACTCTGCCTGTCTCAGGTCTTCGATTGACAGGTCAGTGCTTTCAGGGCCGGCGTTAGAGGCAGGCAAACCAAGCAGCTGCCTAGGGCCCCCCGTGTGTGTATGTGGCTGCACTATACTGTGTGTGTATGTGTGTGGCTGCACTATACTGTGTGTGTATGTGTGTGGCTGCACTATACTGTGTGTGTATGTGTGTGGCTGCACTATATTGTATGTGTTTGTGTGTGTTTTGCCCAGGGCTCCACTTTGTCTTAAACCAGCCCTGAGTGCTTTTTCAGTGCCCTGTCTCCTTTGCTGAAATCTTGTGCTGATGCAATCACTGCTCTGAGTTGCCATTCGACAGCTTCAAAATTTTAATGATTTAGAGATGATCTGCAAAGAGGAGTAGGCCAAAATTCCTCCTTACATGTGCGCAAAACTCATCATCAACTACAAAAAACTTCTGACTGCTGTGCTTGCCAACAAGGGTTTTGCCACCAATCATTAAGTCTTGTTTGCCAGAGGGATCAAATACTTATTTCTCACTGCAAAATGCAAATACATTTATATAATTTATACAATGTGCTTTTCTGGATTTTATTTTTGATATTCTATTTCTCAATGTTAAAATTAACCTACCCTTAAAATTATAGACTGTTTGTGTCTCTGTCAGTGGGCAAACTTACAAAATCAGCAAGGGATCAAATAATTATTTCCTCCACTGTATATACTGAAATAGTTCTGAAAATCTATCACCACAATCAGTGTTTTGTGGATATTATGCATGCAGGATCACTGTAATAATATGAGTGCAATTAGGAATTAAAAGAATGTAATTTACTGGTTTGTAAGGTTTTTTTTAATGCCTATTAAACTACCTACCCTAGAATATAGTATTTATATACAATTTTAAAGTTTAAAATAACTCTGACTTGTCAAAGTAAGGAGTAGTGTTGAGCGATACCTTCCGATATCTGGAAATATCGGATCGGATTGGATCAGACCAATACCCCAAAAATATTGGGTATCGCCAATTCCGATACCGGAAACCCATGCAAGTCAATGGGGCACAAATATCGGAATGAAAATAAACCCTTTCTTTCCTTGCACATCCAGTTCGGGAGGGGGGAAGAGTGTTTGCGGTGCGTGGGCAGAGACTGTGCGTGTGTGTGTGCGGACAGGGTCTGTATGGGCCTCTCGGAGGTCTGTGCGGGCCTGCTGGGGGTCTGTGCGGGCCTGCCGGGAGTCTGTGTGGGCCTGCCGGGGGTCTGTGCGGGCCTGCCGGGGGTCTGTGCGGGCCTGCCGGGGGTCTGTGCGGGCCTGCCGGGGGTTGTGTGTGTGTGTGCAGGCATCGTCCGATGGGACTACAAGCCCCATCGGGCTATGCCTGCTACAATGACAGTGATTGACACTTTAGCCAATGATGGGACAGTAGTAGTCCCATCATCCGGCTAATGTGTTGAATGTAAAAAAAAACCAAAACATACATACTACATACATACTACATATATACAACATTCATACAACATACATACATACTACATACATACTACATATATACTACATTCATACAACATACATACATACCACATAATACATACTACATATATACTACATTCACACAACATACATATATACTACATACTACATGCATACTACATATATACTACATTCATACAACACACATACTACATATATACTATATTCATACAACATACATACATACTACATACATACTTCATATATACTACATTAATACAACATACATACATACTACATACATACCACATTCATACATACTACATAATACATGCATACTACATTCATACAACATACATACTACATACTACATATATACTACATTCATACAACATACATACATACATACTACATACATATTACATATATACTACATTCATACAGCATACATGCTACATACATACTACATATATACAACATACATACATACTACATAATACAAACATACTACATTCATATGTAGTTCAGATTGTTCTCATTGCCAGTCCTCATCGTACCTCATGCCTAACAGCCTACTGAGCTGATACCCGAGATCCGTGTGTTCACCCTGACCTTCAGCTTTGTGGATCCACCACACCAGGTAAGCCTAACAGTTCTATCCACACTGACAGTGTCACTAAGCTGAGGGGTAAATATACTATTGGTGCAGCAGGTGGTCATGTGACCACAAGTATGTGACACTAGCAGTCACATTCCAACAAGAAGTGTCCAGCCTCACTCGATTCCCTTATATTGAGTGAGGCTTTGCATGTCTAGTCAACATGTGACAGCATTTATGAAAATCACATACTTGCAGTCACACTCCCTCTGTTCCTGGGAGAATCCTGACAGTACACAGTGTGCAAGCTGTGAGGATTCACAAATCTGAATACAGAGAGAGTGGCTGCAGACTTGAACCTCATGCCTGGACAACTTATCTTAAATAAATACTTCTAAGGCTAAAAAATAAGGGGGTCCATTAGGCTTTGCAAGCTGGTTCATCATCACAAAAGTGGTTGCAGTAGTAAAGGCTTAGGCTACTTTCACACATCAGGTTTTCGTCGTCAGGCGCGTTCCGGCGTCGTGCCGGAGCGCCGGATCCGGCAAATGTTTTGTAAAACCGGATGTGATGGATCCGGTTTTCTGCCGGATCCGTCTTGTGCATGACAGCCAAAACCGGATCCGTCTCATCCGGTTCATCCGGTTTTCGATCCGTTTTTCGACGGATTACGCCGGATCCTGTTTTTAAAAAGGCCCCTTGTGGCCTTCCGAACGGGATTGGCTACTGAAAAACTATATATACCGTGTTCCTACAGCCCTTCTTTGACAGGTTGTAGAGGAGAAAGAGCAGGTTGGAGAGAAGAGCAAGTGACTGGCGAAGATGGATGTTGTGATTGGAAATATTTTGAAGAATTTGGTGGATTTTACAGCGGAGGCGAATTGTTTGAGGGTGATTGTTCTGGAGAAGGAGAGAGCGAGACAGCAGCGCATCAGGCATCGTAGACGATGTTTGTGGATCCACCCCATCACAGCCAAGAGAATGACGCGTGGGGTCTATTCTACACTGTGCATGGACCTTAGACGAAACCCGGAGAAATTTTTTGGATATGTTCGGATGAAAATGGAGAATTTTGATTACTTGGTGGAGCGCATTGCACACCTCATAAGAAAATCGGTCACCTATTGTCGCTTCTCTGTTTCACCCGCAGAGCGTCTGATGGTGACTTTAAGGTAAGCCACATTTATTGGATATGCTCGCATCAGAGCACGCTTTCACTGCAATCTTGTTGGTGGTAGTTTGTATTTCCAAGTGTTATAGCTGAGTTTTGGTATGTAATGCTGTTATTTTAAACTAATTGATTGTTTTTTAATTCCCCACAGATTTCTTGCAACTGGAGAATCCCTTTCGTCACTGCATTTCCAGTACAGACTCGGGATTTCCACCATATCTGGAATAGTGAAGCACACATGCCGTGCACTGTGGGACTCCTTAGCTGAAGAGTTTTTACCAGAGCCCACAACAGAGAGGTGGATTGAAATTTCTGAAAAGTTTCTACAGATATGTCAGTTTCCGAACTGCTTGGGCGCTGTGGACGGGAAACATATCCGCATTGTAAAGCCAGCTGGATCGGGATCGGAATATTTAAATTACAAGAAATATTTTTCAATTGTCCTCATGGCCATCACTGACGCGGAATACAAATTTATTGCTGTTGATATTGGGGCCTATGGCCACTCCAATGACTCTCAAGTTTTCAAACTGTCTGCCATGGGGCATAAACTGTATGGAAACACCTTCCAGTTCCCATCCCCTAGACCGCTGCCGCAAACATCTGGTCCACCTTTGCCATTTGTCTGTGTAGGGGATGAAGCCTTCCAGCTGTCAGAAGACCTTTTGAAACCGTACGGTAGCAGAGGATTGTCAAGAACAAAACGCATTTTTAATTACCGCCTCACAAGAGCAAGAAAAATGGTTGAATGTACCTTTGGTATTCTGACAGCCAAATGGTGGGTCCTATTGACTGCGATCAACCTCAAGACAGAAACTGTGGACGAGGTGATCAAAGCTTGCGTGGTACTCCACAATTTTGTTATCTGCAAGGAACCCATTTCCATTGAGGACACCTCTGAAGAAACCACCTTGCAAGATTACCAGAACATTACCACTAGAAGTTCTGTGACGGTTTCAGTAATGAGGGACAATTTTGCACAATACTTTGTCGCCTCAAGGCAGAATAGACTGGCAGGATGACAGGGTGTGAAAGATTTGTGCCCTAACCAAACTTGTGTACCTTCTGTACCAACAGTATATACCTTTGCCAACCAAAGTTGGCTACAGTCATATGTAAAAGTTTGGGCACCCCTATTAATTTTAATCTTTTTTCTTTATAACAATTTTGGTTTTTGCAACAGGTATTTCAGTTTCATATATCTAATAACTGATGGACTCAGTTATATTTCTGGATTCAAATGAGGTTTATTGTACTAACAGAAAATGTGCAATCTGCATTTAAACAAAATTTGACCGGTGCAAAAGTATGGGCACCCTTATCATTTTCTTGATTTGAACACTCCTAACTACTTTTTACTGACTTCCTGAAGCACTAAATTGGTTTTGTAACCTCATTGATCTTTGAACTTCATAGCCAGGTGTATCAAATCATGAGAAAAGGTATTTAAAGTGGCCACTTGCAAGTAGTTCTCCTATTTGATTCTCCTATGAAGAGTGGCATCATGGGCTCCTCAAAACAACTCTCAAATGATCTGAAAACAAAGATTATTCAACATAGCTTTTCAGGGGAAGGATACAAAAAGTTGTCTCAGAGATTTAACCAGTCAGTTTCCACTGTGAGGAACATAGTAAGGAAATGGAAGAACACAGGTACAGTTCTTGTTAAGCCCAGAAGTGGCAGGCCAAGAAAAATATCAGAAAGGCAGAGAAGAAGAATGCTGAGAACAGTCAAGGACAATCCACAGACCACCTCCAAAGACCGGCAGCATCATCTTGCTGCAGATGGTGTCACTGTGCATCGGTCAACAATACAGCGCACTTTGCACAAGGAGAAGCTGTATGGGAGAGTGATGCGAAAGAAGCCGTTTCTGCAAGCACGCCACAAACAAGTCGCCTGAGGTATGCAAAAGCACATTTGGACAAGCCAGATACATTTTGGAAGAAGGTCCTGTGAACTGATGAAACAAAGATTGAGTTGTTTGGTCATACAAAAAGGCGTTATGCATGCGCTGTATTGTTGACCGATGCACAGTGACACCATCTGCAGCAAGATGATGCTGCAGGTCTTTGGAGGTGGTCTGTGGATTGTCCTTGACTGTTCTCACCATTCTTCTTCTCTGCCTTTCTGATATTTTTCTTGGCCTGCCACTTCTGGGCTTAACAAGAACTGTACCTGTGTTCTTCCATTTCCTTACTATGTTCCTCACAGTGGAAACTGACTGGTTAAATCTCTGAAACAACTTTTTGTATCCTTCCCCTGAAAAGCTATGTTGAATAATCTTTGTTTTCAGATCATTTGAGAGTTGTTTTGAGGAGCCCATGATGCCACTCTTCATAGGAGAATCAAATAGGAGAACTACTTGCAAGTGGCCACTTTAAATACCTTTTCTCATGATTTGATACACCTGGCTATGAAGTTCAAAGATCAATGAGGTTACAAAACCAATTTAGTGCTTCAGGAAGTCAGTAAAAAGTAGTTAGGAGTGTTCAAATCAAGAAAATGATAAGGGTGCCCATACTTTTGCACCGGTCAAATTTTGTTTAAATGCAGATTGCACATTTTCTGTTAGTACAATAAACCTAATTTGAATCCAGAAATATAACTGAGTCCATCAGTTATTAGATATATGAAACTGAAATACCTGTTGCAAAAACCAAAATTGTTATAAAGAAAAAAGGTTAACATTAATAGGGGTGCCCAAACTTTTACATATGACTGTATCTTGTCCTGGTTTAACTATTTTTACCTTTAGGCCACAGGTGTGTACCAGGTTGTGTTTTATGCAAAGTATTTCACCTTTTAACAAAAGTTGTGTACATTGTTAGGAAATCACCAACAAGATACACAACTTTTTTGGTGAAATAGTTTGCTTCAAACACAACCAGGAACACAACTGTGGCAAAAAGGTAAAATTTATTTACCTTTTACCTACAGTTATATACCTGGTTTTGAGAACCTTTTTACCTTTTAAATACCCTGTATTTAACCTTTTTTTACCATATTTCGCCGCAGAAAGAAATGATAGACAACCAGTGTAAAACAATAATTAAACTTTTATTGAAAATTTTTTTTTGAAGAATACTTTTTTGAAATTTAAAAACTTTTTTAATAAAACTTTTAAACCACAAAATTGTTCATTTATTTAAAAACACACATTCTTATAAATTTGTGTAGTGTGGGGTGGAAATACTGCTGGAGGGGCTGCGGGACACTACGACACTGGGAGTGTGGAGAGACGACTGGGATCGTGGTGGGGAAGGAACAGTTAGAGGTGAAGGTGTGGAAAAAGCTAGAGAATGGGTGGACATTTGGGAGGCAGAAGAGGTGGTGGGTGGTGGAGTGGAGGGTTGGGCAGGGACTGTAGGAGCAGATGATGTGGATGGAAAGTGGTATGGGGAAGGAGTTTGGTACGGGGAAGGAGTTTGGTACGGGGCAGGTTGCTGGAAGTGGGGAGATGTCTGGTAATGGGGAGGTTGCTGGTACTGGGGAGGTGGCTGGTATGTAATAGGAGGGGGAGGATGGAAAGTGGTTGGAGGGGGTGCAGGTGGAGGAACTACTGGGGTGGGAGGAGGAAGTTGGGAGGTAACGTGCTGGAGAGCACCGTGGCACGAATGCATTACATGCATCTGCTGGCTAGGAGAGAGCGTTTCCATGCGCTCCACAACAGACCTGAAAAAGGTGTGGTTTGGCGAAGATCTTGCTTCTGAATGCATGGTTTGCAGAAGTGTCTTCACCTCCAGAATGCTGGAGTTGATCTGCTGAAAGCCTGCGGAGATTTGCTCTGATAAGACTTTTAGACAGTTCTGGAAAGATGCATTCAGATGCAAGAAATCAGGCGCATAAGTCTTTTCCTGACCCCTCTGCCGCTGCCGCCCAGTACCCACAGGTGTACTAGAGGTGGCAGGGGCAGAAGGGTGGGGTAAAGGGAAAACGATCTCCTCACCAGCAGCTCCATGTAATGTTGTCGGCCACGATGCTCCTGCGCTGGTGGATGGGACAGATGGGTCTAATGTGTGGGAAGGCTGGGAAGGTGCAGATGTACCGGGGCTGTTGAAGTGTCCCTCGGTGCCGGTCTCCTCAGGGATCGCCTCAGAAGGGTCCAACCGTGCAGGCTCCCGAGTGCTGCTCACCATGCTGTGGAATAAAGAGAAAAAAAAACAATTAAAATAGTGACATGGCATGGCCCTGGCTGAAAAAAATTTTTTACATCTAAACATTTTTTTTTTACATGTGGTGTGTAATATTTACCTTCTGGTGACCATTGTATCCCGGAGGAACGACAGGGCTCGTGCGTACTTGTACTTGCTCCTGCGTCCTCCAGATCCACTCGGGGCCCGCATCTCTTTATTGAACTCCTTCTAGAAACGATCTCTCACAGACCGCCACCGCTTCACAATTCTCTCCCCTGAAACGAGAAAGGACAAAGTGGTTAGTATACAACATCAGTGTTTCCCAAACTCCAGTCCTCATGGTCCCCAGGGGTCATGTTTTCAGGATTTCCATAGTAAATAGAAATCCTGAACACATGATCCGTGGGGACCACGAGGGCTGGAGTTCGGGAAACACTGGTTTACATCAAGCAACCGGTACTGTATATACTTACGCTCTTTTTAATCTGGGCCCGAGCATCGAGGTCCTCCCAGCGGTCCACAAGGAGCGAACAGATTTCCTCCCAGAGCCGTCGGGTAACTATCAGGTCAGCATGGCGGCGGTCAGCCATATTCCATAGCGGCTCCCTTTCTCTGACGAGATCGATGAGGTGGTCCACATCTATTCCTCCATCCTCACCGTCAGAGTTGGGAGCACGCTGTGAAGGCTGTTAAAGTAAAAGAGAAAAATAGCAAAATTAGGCACCACACTTTAAGGCCTCTTTCACACATCAGGTTTTCGCCGTCAGGCGCGATCCGGCGCTTTTGACAGAAACCGGATCCGGCGAAATGCAATGCCGGATCCGGTTTCCCCCCCATTGACTTGCATTTGCGCCGGATCGCGCCGGATGGCCATGCGTTTCATCCGGTTTTCGCCGGATCCGGCAATGTGTCGCGATCCGGCGTCTGGAAAAAACGGCTACTGTAACGTTTTTTGTCTCCGGCGTAAAAGCCGGACACGCCGGATCCGGCGCGTCCGGCTTTTTCACACAATGAAAGCCTATGAGCACCGCAATGAAAGCCTATGAGTGGCCGGATCCGGTTTTTTGGGTCTGAGCATGCTCAGTAGCTCTGCCCACAAGACATATATAAAAGCAAGACAGTGGGACCCACAGCCACACCCAACATGCCACCCAAGAAAGCAACCAATCGCAGCAGGAGAAGGCAGGAGACCACTGCAGCACCATCAGCACCACCACCACCCCAAATGGAGCAGCAAATGGAACATGCTGAGGAGGGGAGGCCAGCAGCAGATGAGAGACGGTAATTATCAAATCCCCCATTCCTCCAAACTAGGGCTATTGAATATCAAGATATTCATTGGCCCTTTGTTTCTCTTTATTCAACAGCCGCCCAATAGATGCAGCAGCAGCAATGGCAGCAGGTGGAACACCACCCACAGGCATGGAGTGTGGCCACCAGGAAGACAGCACATCATCTTCTGGGAGCCCTCCCTCGCATCGTCAGCGTTTGACGGTAAGTTTTTATTTCCAAAATCCATCATCTCTGTAATATATGTCTATTCATTGCCTTTTATTTCAAAACAGGATTCACAAGATGAAGAGGAGCTCCCAGAAGAAGAAGGAAGGGGTGGACAGACACTTGGAGTGGGCTCACAATTGGTAAGTTTTTTGCATCAAACGCAGAAACACAACATCACACTACACACAACACATAGAAAACAATGTTCTGCAGACCACACACAGCAAACAAATGCCTACATCCAAAGACATAACATTTTTTGTTTTCCTCTCTAGTCTTCCCAATCTGGTGCTCGGCCAAGAGGTCCTCACAGTGCCTCCCAGGGTCGTCGGCGACAGCAACGCGGCGGTCACCAGCGTGTAAGTATAAATATTTTTGCTTTGTTTTTTTGCACTTTTTATTTCATTTCTTTTGTGGAGGCTAATTATGGTATTTTTGCCTTTTTCTTTAACAGCCTTCACAGCGTGCTCCCGACTCTGACGGTGAGGATGGAGGACTCGATGTGGACCACCTCATCGATCTCGTCAGAGAAAGGGAGATGCTCTGGAATATGGCTGACCGCCGCCACGCTGACCTTGTCGTTACCCGACGACTCTGGGAGGAAATCTGTTCGCTCCTTGTGGGCCGCTGGGAGGACCTCGATGTTCGGGCCCAGATTAAAGAGCGTAAGTATATACAGTACCGGTTGCTTGATGTAAACCAGTGTTTCACGAACTCCAGTGCTCGTGGTCCCCACGGATCATGTGTTCAGGATTTCTATTTACTATAGAAATCCTGAAAACATGACCCCTGGGGACCATGAGGACTGGAGTTTGGGAAACACTGATGTTGTACACTAACCACTTTGTCCTTTCTCGTTTCAGGGAACAGAATTGTGAATCGGTGGCGGTCTGTGAGGGATCGTTTCAAGAAGGAGTTCAATAAAGAGATGCGGGCCCCGAGTGGATCTGGAGGACGCAGGAGCAAGTACAAGTACGCAGAAGCCCTGTTGTTCCTCCGGGAAACAATGGTCACTAGAAGGTAAATATTACACACCACATGTGAAAAAAAATGTTAGATGTAAATTTTTTTTTCAGCCAGGGCCATACCATGTCAGTATTTTAATTGTTTTTTTTTCTCTTTATTCCACAGCACGGTGAGCAGCACTCGGGAGCCTGCACGATTGGACCCTTCTGAGGCGATCCCTGAGGAGACCGGCACCGAGGGACACTTCGACCGCCCCGGTACATCTGCACCTTCCCAGCCTTCCCACACATTCGACCCATCTGTCCCATCCACCAGCACAGGAGCATCGTGGCCGCCTACATTACATGAAGCTGCTGGTGAGGAGATCGCTTTCCCTTTACCCCACCCTTCTGCCCCTGCCACCTCTAGTACACCTGCGGGTACTGGGCGGCAGCGGCAGAGGGGTCAGGAAAAGACTTATGCGCCAGAGTTCTTGCATCTGAATGCATCTTTCCAGAACTGTCTAAAAGTCTTGTCAGAGCAAATCTCCGCAGGCTATCAGCAGATCAACTCCAGCATTCTGGAGGTGAAGACACTTCTGCAAACCATGCATTCAGAAGCAAGATCTTCGCCAAACCACACCTTTTTCAGGTCTGTTGTGGAGCGCATGGAAACGCTCTCTCCTGCCCAGCAGATGCATGTAATGCATTCATGCCACGCTGCTCTCCAGCAAGTTACCTCCCAACCTCCTCCTCCCACCACAGTAGTTCCTCCACCTGCACCCCCTCCAGCCACTTTCCATCCTCCCCCTCCTATTACATCTACACCCCCTCCAGCCACTTTCCATCCTCCCCCTCCTATTACATCTACACCCCCTCCAGCCACTTTCCATCCTCCCCCTCCTATTACATACCATCCACCTCCCCAGCACCATCCACCTCCCCAGCATCAGCAACCTCCCCAGCACCAGCAACCTCCCCAGCACCAGCAACCTCCCCAGCACCAGCAACCTCCCCAGTACCAGCAACCTCCCCAGTACCAGCAACCTCCCCAGTACCAGCAACCTCCCCAGTACCAGCAACCTCCCCAGTACCAGCAACCTCCCCAGTACCTGCAAACTCCCCAGTACCAGCAACCTCCCCAGTACCAGACATCTCCCCACTTCCAGCAACCTGCCCCATACCAGACATCTCCCCACTTCCAGCAACCTGCCCCGTACCAGACATCTCCCCACTTCCAGCAACCTGCCCCGTACCAAACTCCTTCCCCATACAACTTGCCATCAACATCATCTGCTCCTACAGTCCCTGCCCAACCCTCCACTCCACCACCCACCACCTCTTCTGCTTCCCACATGTCCACCCATTCTGTAGTTTTTTCCACACCTTCACCTCTAACTGTTCCTTCCCCACCACGATCCCAGTCCTCTCTCCACACTCCCAGTGTCGAAGTGTCCCGCAGCCCCTCCAGCAGTATTTCCACCACACACTACACAGATTTATAATGTGTGTATTTAAATAAAAATGACCAGTTTTATGGTTTCAAAGCTTTATTAAACAAGTTTATTAAAATTTTTAAAAAGTTTACTAAAAAAAACATTTTTCAATAAAAGTTAAATTATTTTACACTGGTTGTCTGTCATTTCTTTCTGCGGCGAAAAAGGTTAAATACAGGGTATTTAAAAGGTGAAATGGTATTCAAAACTAGGTATATAACTGTGGGTAAATTTTAGCTTTTTGCCACAGTTGTGTTCCTGGTTGTGTTTGAAGCAAAGTATTTCACCTAAAAAGTTGTGTTTATTGTTGGTGATTTCCTAACAATGTACACAACTTTTGTTAAAAGGTGAAATACTTTGCATAAAACACAACCAGGTACACACCTGTGGCCTAAAGCTAAAAATAGTAAGACCATGACAAGATAGCCAACTTTGGTTGGCACAGGTATATACTGTTGGTCCAGAAGGTACACAAGTTTGGTTAGGGCACAAATCTTTCACACTCTGTCATCCTGCCAGTGTACTCTGCCTTGAGGTGACATAAAGTATATTGCAAAATTGTCCCTCATTACTGAAACCGTCACAGAACTTCTAGTGGTAATGTCATGGTAATCTTGCAAGGTGGTTTCTTCAGAGGTGTCCTCAATGGAAATGGGTTCCTTGCAGATAACAAAATTGTGGAGTACCACGCACGCTTTGATCACCTCGTCCACAGTTTCTGTCTTGAGGTTGATCGCAGTCAATAGGACCCGCCATTTGGCTGTCAGAATACCAAAGGTACATTCAACCATTCTTCTTGCTCTTGTGAGGCGGTAATTAAAAATGCGTTTTGGTCTTGTCAATCCTTTGCTAGAGTACGGTTTCAAAAGGTGTTCTGACAGCTGGAAGGCTTCATCCCCTACACAGACAAATGGCATAGGTGGACCAGATGTTTGCGGCAGCGGTCTAGGTGGTGGGAACTGGAAGGTGTTTCCATACAGTTTACGCCCCATGGCAGACAGTTTGAAAACTTGAGAGTCATTGGAGCGGCCATAGGCCCCAATATCAACCGCAATAAATTTGTATTCCGCGTCAGCGATGGCCATGAGGACAATTGAAAAATATTTCTTGTAATTGAAATATTCCGATCCCGATCCAGCTGGCTTTACAATGCGGATATGTTTCCCGTCCACAGCGCCCAAGCAGTTTGGAAACTGACATATCTGTTGAAACTTGTCAGCAATTTCAATCCACCTCTCTGTTGTGGGCTCTGGTAAAAACTCTTCAGCTAAGGAGTCCCACAGTGCACGGCATGTGTACTTCACAATTCCAGATATGGTGGAAATCCCGAGTCTGTACTGGAAATGCAGTGACGAAAGGGATTCTCCAGTTGCAAGAAATCTGTGGGGAATTAAAAAACAATAAATTAGTTTTAAATCACAGCATTACATACCAAAACTGACCTATAACACTTGGAGATACAAACTACCACCAACAAGATTGCAGTGAAAGTGTGCTCTGATGCGAGCATATCCAATAAATGTGGCTTACCTTAAAGTCACCATCAGACGCTCTGCGGGTGAAACAGAGAAGCGGCAATAGGTGTCCGCTTTTCTTATGAGGTGTGCAATGCGCTCCACCAAGTAATCAAAATTCTCCATTTTCATCCTAACATATCCAAAAAATTTATCCGGGTTTCGTCGAAGGTCCATGCAGAGTATAGAATAGACCCCACGCGTCATTCTCTTGGCTGTGATGGGGTGGATCCACAAACGTCGTCTACGATGCCTGATGCGCTGCTGTCTCGCTCTCTCCTTCTCCAGAACAATCACCCTCAAACGATTCGCCTCCGCTATAAAATCCGCCAAATTCTTCAAAATATTTCCAATGACAACATCCATCTTCGCCAGTAACTTGCTCTTCTCTCCAACCTGCACTTTCTCCTCTACAACCTGTCAAAGAAGGGCTGTAGGAACATGCTATATATAGTTTTCCAGTAGCCAATCCCGTTCGGAAGGCCACAAGGGTCAATTTTAAAAACCGGATCCGGCGTAATCCGTCGAAAAACGGATAGAAAAACGGATGAACCGGATGAGACGGATCCGGTTTTGTCTGTCAAGAAAAAGACGGATCCGGCAGAAAACCGGATCCGTCACATCCGGTTTTACGAAACATTTGCCGGATCCGGCGTTCCGGCACGACGCCGGATCGCGCCTGACGCCGAAAACCTGATGTGTGAAAGTAGCCTTAGACATGAAATAAAAAGTGTACCAAAATTTAACTGAAATATTATACTTACACGCTGGTGACCGCCGCGTTGCTGTCGCCGACGACCCTGGGAGGCACTGCGAGGACCTCTTGGCCGAGCACCAGATTGGGAAGACTAGAGAAGAAAAGAGAAAAATGTATGTGTTTGGATGTTGGCATATTTGTTTGCTGTGTGATGTCTGCGGTATATTGTTTTCTATGTGTTGTGTGTAGTGTGATGTTGTGTTTCTGCGTTTGATGAAAAAAACTTACCAATTGTGAGCCCACTCCAGGTGTCTGTCCACCCCTTCCTTCTTCTTCTGGGAGCTCCTCTTCAGCTTGTGATTCCTGTTTTGAAATAAAAGCCAATGAATAGACATATATTACAGAGATGATGGATTTTGGAAATAAAAACTTACCGTCAAACGCTGACGATGCGAGGGAGGGCTCCCAGAAGAAGATGTGGTGTCCTCCTGCTGGCCAGACTCCATGCCTGTGGGTGGTGCTGCTACTGCTGCTGCCAGTGCTGCTGCTGCTGCTACTGCATCTCTTGGGCGGCTGTTGAATAAAGAGAAACAAAGGGCCAATGAATATCTTGATATTCCATGGCCCTAGTTTTGAGGAATGGGGGATTTGATAATTACCGTCTCTCATCTGCTGGTAGACTCCCCTCCCGTTGTTCAGCATGTTCGCTTTGCTCCATTTGGGGTGGTGGTGGTGCTGATGGTGCTGCAGTGGTCTCCTGCCTTCTCCTGCGCCTGGTTCCTCTCTTGGGTGGCATGTTGGGTGTGGCTGATGGTCCCACAGTCATGGTTTTATATATGTGTGCTGTGGGCAGAGCTACTGAGCATGCTCAGACCCAAAAAACCGGATCCGGCACATTGCGGCACTCATAGACTTTCACTGTGTGAAAAAGCCGGACGCGCCGGATCCGGCGGGTCCGGTTTTTTCGCCGGAGACAAACAACGTTACAGTTGCCGTTTTTTCCAGACGCCGGATTGCGACACATTGCCGGATCCGGCGAAAACCGGACGAAACGCATGGCCATCCAGCGCGATCCGGTGCAAATGCAAGTCAATGGGGGGGAACCGGATCCGGCATTGCATTTCGCCGGATCCGTTTTTTGTCAAAAGAGCCGGATCGCGCCTGACGGCAAAAACCTGATGTGTGAAAGAGGCCTTAATTATCCATGGAGTGCAGTCATTTTTCACTTTTATGTACCATTTAAGAATTTACTATGAACTGGTACAATTACAAATACTCTATACAACACTTTTGTTAGTTTTAATCTATGTTCCAGGAAAAACAAATTCTATTCATGAAGAAAATATATTTTCTCCTTAAAGTCTGACAGCAGTTGGAAGGAGGTACAAATCTTCTGTAGAAAATCCAGAACAGACCTATTATTCCTTCATAAGATATTCCAGTTACCTTATTCAGCACATATTTCAAGTGTTATGTTTCATTTACTAAACATCAATAAATAGACCTTCACTTTTCTGCAGGTACGCAGTGTAAGAACCACCAGAAAACCTAAGGGAATGTTAGCTTTGTAAGCGAAGGCTTGCTCCCCTTGGTAGTTAGATGTTTACTTTTCCCTGCACAGATCTATGCACAGATCACCATGAGGGAAATTAAAGGGAATTGGATGTATCTTTTGTTTGGCAGTACATCAAAGCTCTACAACCATTGTTTCCAAGAAGCGTTTAAACATTCTACGTACTGCGATCAAGATTGTTCTGCAGAGCACAAAACTTCACCCACACATATCTTAGAAGTCAAATACTGTGTTCTGTGTAAAGGGCATTTTACACATAGCGAGATCGCTAGCGATATTGCTAAAGCGTCACTGATTTTGTGACGCAACAGTGATATCGCTAGCGATCTCACTACATTTGACACGTCCCTGCGACCGCCCCCCCCTGCTCAATATCGCTGATCGCGCTCGAATGTCCTGGGCCAGTTTTTCCTCGTTGGCATCCCGCTGGTGCCGACTAGCGACACATGGACGCAGGTGGAAGTCGTCATCATCGCTGCGGTGTGACAGGTAAGAGCGACCGCCAACGGATCGCTTATCGCTGCTGCATCTCTGGTGAGATCTGCCTGTTTGGCAGCTCACTAGCGACCATTTAGCGATGCACCAGCGATCTTGACCGGGTCGTATCGTTGTCGGGATCGCTGGTGCATCGCTAAATGTAACGGGACCTTAAGATTTACAAAACCAGCCTCTAGTATGGCCTTACATGATACCAAATGATCAGATAGTCTATTAAAGCTTTGTGCATATTTGTGTTTGGTATCATGTAAGGCTATACTTTGTATAACAGAGGCTAGTTTTATGAATTCTAGTCTAGATGAGATTCATCACTCTTAAGATCCATTTATAGCTAAAAAAAATCATTTAACCCATAGCCCATATAAAATTTTTGTTCAATAGCTGTTTCATGTAATACTCCCTGAGAAGATAAGTGGACACTCCCTCCTCCTGGACAAAGAAAGATTCATTCTCCAGAGGATCAATTCTTCTTTACCATAAGAACTATTAATCTACGGAATTGTCCACAAGAGCTGGTCACAGTAGCAACCACTGATGGTGTCAAAAAAGGCTTGAAGGGTGTTTTAGAAGAAAACATTACAAAAATGTGTATAAAGTTATTTTTCTGAATGTTTAATCTAGTAGATCGACAATTGGGATCAGGAGGGAATGATTACCTCTTCTTGGATGAACCAGATTATGCATTTCGGTTGCACATATACCCCTTCCGTTTATCCTTTCCCATCCCTTATTTGAACTTGATGGACATTTGTCTTTTTTTCAACCCAATGAACAAATGTTTTGCTCATTTGTTGAGTGATTGGCAGCCAGTTTACACTGCACAATTATTGGGGAAAAAGAATTCTTACGAAAACTCATTCCCAATAATCGTGCAATGTAAATGAATCTTTAGTTTACCCTTTTCTATCAGTTTGACCTACCTTAACTAGTCTTATATTACCCTTACCCTGTAGAGACCATGCTCTTTGGCCTCTTCACTATATCCCAGTGCTTCCATCACTGACTTTTGCTCCACAATTGCATGACCTGTAGTGATGTCAGAAGCCTTGTCAGCAATAGAAGCCATGGCCTTAAGTTAAGCTGCAGAATGTGAATGACAGGGTGAAGATGAAAAGAGAAGGAGCTGAGAACAGAATGGTGGGCTGCAGGTGTCATCAGACAGGTGAGCAGTGAGGCAAGCAATGAGTATTATTTTATTTTTTACTTCCTACGCATATTTTGTACTGCAGTCTGGGGAGAACATTCAGTTCACGTTGAATAACTTTGCTGCAAATCTAATTTCCTTGTGGAATCCAGGCAAATTACTGACTTTGAAACTTCAGAACAGGAAAAATGTGGTCAGACAATCCTCGCTGCGAATCACTAAAAGCTTGGATTATTAGTACAGAGGTCTTTATTCTACGTGTTTCAGAGTCTCACAGAACTCCTTCCTCAGGAAAAAACTTTGCAGATTCAATCATCTCTACTACTGATGCTTTAAAGTCAAACTACTACTAAAGTCAACATGCTGCCTTGCCAAGGCAAATGTGCCCGATGGGTGTCCTGCAACTGTTCTCTTCAATCGTGTTCCCCACCCAAATATTTCTCTCTATCCATTTCTATCCTTGTGAAATTTTTATGAACTGGATCTTTTACGATCATTCCATAAACTTCCAGTGTTTTGTATTTCAGATGAGACAATAGTCTGGTGTAATTTCAGATTAGCGTTGCTTACAAAGAATGAACATAATCTCCAGAACCATATTTGAACATTTATGCATTCTGTTAGTAGGAGTCTTGAGTTTGATTACATCTGTAAATCCCCTTTGCTCCTCAAAGTCTTCTAACTTATAGAAGACTGTGCAAAGACAATCCCATTAGTAAATTCCAATGTCTAGACTGGCAGAATATAACAATACATTCTGCCAAGATGTCCATTACTGTAACTCCTCACTGTTGGAAGCAGACTATAAAATGCTCGGCAGATTGCACATAATTCCATTCAGGATTACTAGAATTGTCTCTCAATCTTTGTTGATATATTTCATCCAAATACAGCGGTTCACATATTAAAGTAGTATTTCATCGGTTAATTAGAAAAAACTGTTTGCTCTTAGCATTTCACAGACATTCGCAAAAAAAAACAATATTATTGTGGTAGTTGTGACCAAAATCACTGTAGAAAAATAATGGAAAACTCCATTTGTTCAATTCCAAGTGGTTTGAAATTAGCTGAACCAAAGTCAAATCAGTGATCTTTATTAGAGTTGAGCGAAACAGGTCGGCCAGGTTCATAAGTCGCCAACTTATGGCAAAGTCGGGTTTCGTCGACTGAAACCCGACCACAGCATGAAGTCGGCCATGAGGTCGGCAAAACGAGCGCCAAAGTCGTATTTCAAGAATGCTTGCACGTGACTTTTTTCAGCCACTGAGCAAGGATGTACATTGTGGGCAACGAGATGGCGTGCAGTGGAGAGAGAGTTTTTGCGCAATTTAAAAAAGCGTTCCGGCATGTAGGTGTGTTTACTGTCCTTCACTCCCTGCCGACTTTGCTTCTCCATTCAGTTGCATTGGGTTTCGTGTTTCAGTCGAACCTTCGACTTTTCCCGATAGTCGGCCGATTTCATTCGACTCAACCCTAAAAAAGGCAAAGTCGCTCATCTCTAATCTTTATTACATAGAAAGTTATTTCCAACTATTTGCAACATCCAGATGACCTGTGCTTTGGGGAGGGGTGGTAGACAAGATACTTTCCATGGTTCTTTATTGTTTTATGCTCTCTTTTTTCTAGTTGTCTAAAGCATCATGCGACCTTTCTGAGATGTTTTAATTGTTGTAAGGGGTACAGCGAGTGAAAAATACAAAGCATATGTACTAAATCCATAAAATAGTAGCATTTCTAAAAAAAACTTGTACTATATAAAAGTCTGTGTTGTAGCCATGTGACTATACTGTTTAAGAGAGCAGCTTGTTATGAAAATTACAAGATCCAGTTGTCAGTCTGACAGTAGCAGATTCTCCCATGGCTTTACAACCCAACACAAATGTAATGCCGGTGTGTTTGTACCTTGTTTCCCCGGCGTTACTCTGCATGTCTCAACTTTAACCCTTTGCTCCTTTCCCCCTAATCAGCTGGGATACTGTTGTCTGTTACCTGTATGGATGCTGCTCAGTTCCCAGCTCTTCTGCCTAGCCGTGCATGTGTTGTAGAGTCCTTGCTCCACTGCATGACCCTCCACGTGTGCGGTCCCTGGCTACTGCTGTGGAAGTTATGTGTGGGTTGTGAGGTCCTCTGCAGCTGGTGCATGACTTTCCATGTGTGTCTAGGCTTGCAGCCGCTGCCAGGTGCATTAAGCCTCAGTTCCTATGCTGCCTATGTTGTACTGGTTTCATTTTGTGCCTAAGGTGCGCGCGGTCACACCTTCGCTGCTTTTATTAGGGATAGTGTGTGCACTTGAATTGCTGACCCCAGCCAATTGCTGAGGGGCAGCTCCTATATAAAGGTCCTCTTTCCTGTTCGGCATTGCCAGAGCTTCTTATTAAGTTCCTGAACCTTGCCATGTGTGTTTTGTGTTCAGCTCATGTTCTGCTTGTGATCAGTTCTAGGAAAGCTGATGTATTTTGTCCCCGGACCTGTCCTTGTCTATGTTTTGGTGACCAAAGTCTTTGTCTTGATTCCTGCTGTGTTATGTTCCTGACGTCCATCTGTGTCTGGAACCATGTACCCAGTGACTGTGAGTTCCCTGTAGCTGGTGTCCTGTGAACAAACCTAGGTTCATCTTTTGAAGATGGAGTCCAGTGTTTTTGCTGAGCATCTACTACGCTGTGCTCATCTTGTTATGCGGTGCTAGCTCCATCCGGCTCTAGTCCAATCCGGCCATGCTTGCCCCATCCCGCTTGAGTTCCTTCCTAGGTCCCATGTCCGAAGCCTGACAATGGCTTCCTGGTGCCTGGAACCTGACGACCGCTGCCTGGTGCCTGGAGATCATGTCCGATGTCCCGAATCTGGTGACCGGTGCCTGGAGCCTGATGACCGTTTCCCTATGTACTGCTGATGTCTTTGATGTCTTGCCTGTGTCCTGGTCCTGTGCCGTCTGTGTCTCAGCCAATTACCTGAGCTGCCATGTCCGTGTTCCTGGTCCTGTGCTGTCTGTATCTCAGCCAATGACCTGAGCTGCCACGTCGTTGTTCCTGGACCTGTGCTGTCTGTGTCTCAGTCGATGACATGAGCTGCCACGCTGATGTTCCTTTTCCTGTGCCATCCATGTCTCAGCCGATGATCTGTGCTGCCATGCCGGTGTTCCTGGATCTGTGCAGTCCATGTTCTGCCTGTGTCCCGATGTCCTGCCTGTGTCCCGATGTCCTGCCTGTGTCCCGATATCTGGTCTGTGGTCCTTGTTGCCCAGCCTGTGTCCAGATGTCCGGTCCGTGGTCCTGGTTGACCAGCCTGTGTCCAGATGTCTGGTCCGTGGTCCTGGTGGTCCAGCCTGTGTTCCAGAGTCGGTCCCGCCTGTGTTCCTGGATGGACTACTCTTACGTGTTCCTGGGGAATATTCAGCCTTGTTTCTCGGTGACTGCTCTGCATGGATCTGACCAGCTGATGAACTGAGTTGCCACACCGGTATTCCTGGTTCTGTGTCGTCCATGTCCTGCCTGTGTCCCGATGCCCTGCAGGTTCCCTGGGGTCTGCCCTGTGATGACATCTGTCCGAGGTCGGTGTCTGTTGTTCTCCTGCTGTGCCTGTGCTACACCTGAGGCCTGAGAGAGAGGCTCTCCTAGTATGCCCATGCCAGATGACCCTGAACTGCATCAACCCGTGATGACCTCTTGCCATCGTCTGTTAACCTGAGATGTGTACCCTTCCTTGATGTGCGGAACTGGGAGCTTGGCATTGCTATGTCTTGTTTGTGTACTGTGACTTTGTTTAAGTAAACTTTATGTTTCTTCATACCTGAAGTTGTGTGGTGTCGTCTAGTCCTGCGTGTAGTCACCTTGCCCACATGCTCAGCTGCCACAGACCCTGGTCATTGCCCTATCCTAGTCCGGGTAGGCCCGGGTCCCCCTCTGTGGTCCTGAGGGTCCACATTCCACTACCATCTGGGACCACACGCCCCATGTCATCATGGCCTGTCGGCGTGGGCGCGTAAGCTAAACTAACCAAGCTAAGCCTCGTCCCATCTCGTCCATGACAAGAACCTTCCTAATATCTATTGTTATGTCACTTACTGCATTTTCAGGTAACTTTTCAGAATAAGATGTGTCTGTACATGAAGAATAACAATATTTCTGGTCATTATGAAGGGGGAGGCTGGGTTGATGAAGATGTCGTGGCAACAGGGGATTGTTATGATGTTATTTGTAGCTTGATGTACTGATGTTGATGTGTGAATAATATTTATATGTGTGATAAAAAGGGTTTTATTATATTCCTATGGCCAGTGTATGTTCTGTTCTCCTATAGGCTTTGCCTAAGGCCATCCCTGGAATTGCGGGAGGTTGGTCCACCATCGAAATTACACTAAGTACAGGAATATAGTTTGCACTACACTAGTGATTAGATAGTTAATAGATTTGGGATTAGCCCACAGTTTGGGAGGGGTTAGACAAGTTTTTATAAGAAACATTTCTGGATTAGGAGGGGCTGCTAGTTAGAGTCTAGGACTCATTCAAGTACAAGTTAAAGCTCAGAATGTATCGGAGAGTAAAGATGGACAACACAGTGTTAGCAGGTGCAAGAAGAGGCAGATGCAATGGAGCAGAATGGGTGCTGTCAATCCAGCTTTCCCCACAGCATGAGGACACATTCTAAGTTTCATGTGGACACCGGGAAAGTCTTGGGCTTGAGGTCCAGAAGGGGTATTGAAAGAGATACCCCTGTCCCCCCAGTGAAGAAGATGTCATTCAGTTTGCAGAGAAAGGAAAGGATGGTAATCCTCAAAGAAGCTGTTATGCCAGGAGGCGGGTCCCTAGGGTCGGCTAGGAGAGTGGGGCTAGGGACATGTCAGGCAGACAGACAACAAAGACTGACAGGCCAGGAAATAAAGGAAACATCAATAAAATGGGACTGTCTTATTCTGTATGCTGCAGCCATGTGTAACGGAATTGCACAGTAAATCTGAATCTGTTAACCAGAACCAAAGGTCTCCTGTCTTGTCTGAAGCTACAGCCAGCACCAACTCCACAGCACAGCACCCTACACCTGACAGATTCCTGTTTAGAAGAGGGGTTTCATATCACAGTTGTGAGGTAGGTAGGGGTCTCTGTTTGTTCTCCCCAGGATGTTCACAGAGGCATATTGAGGTCATGAGGGGGCATTGCAGTCATAAGCGTAGCTATCATTGCAATGGTGAAGCAGTTAACAATGTCACAGGTAGGGGTCACTGTGTGTTCTCCGCAGGAAGGTATATAAAGTCTATAGGATTGCATGGCACTCATGGCCATAACTGTGACTGCAATGCAGACTAAAAATAATAAAAATACCGTATATACCTGAGTATAAGCCGACCTGAGTATATGCCGAGGCTCTTAATTTTGCCACAAACAACTGGGAAACTTATTGACTTGAGTATAAACCAAGGGTGGGAAATGCAGCAGCTACTGGTAAATTTCAAAAATAAAATAGAAACCAATAAAAGTAAAATTAATTGAGACATCAGTGGGTTAAATGTTTTTGAATATCCATATTGAATCAGGAGCCCCATATAATGCTCCATACAGTTCATGATGGGCCCCATAAGATGCTCCATACAAAAATATGCCCCATATAATTCCGCACAAAGGATAATGGTGGCCCCATAAGATGCTCCATATTAATACATGCCCCATATAATGCTGCACAAAGGTTAATGGTGACCCCATAACATGCTCCATATTAATATATGCCCCATATAATAATGCTGCTGCTGCGATTTAAAAAATAAAAAAAGATACACTCACTTCTCATCACTGCCCACTGCTCCTCAGCATCGCCGGCTCTGCAGTGACTGTTCAAGCAGAGGGCGCTCACTAAACACATCATTGCGCCCTCTGACCTGAATGTGACAGCCAGAGGATGCGGAAGACACAGCATGGCGGTGGAACTAAGACAGGTGAATATGGCATGGCTCACCCTCCCCCAGTCCTACTCACCCTCCTGACATCTGCATATCTGGCTCTACATCTCAGTCCCGGCGTTTGCATCTCTCTTCCTGTCTTCTTCCAGTGCGGTCATGTGATACCGCTCATTAAAGTAATGAATATGTGCACCACCCTTATGGGAGTGGAGATGCGTCCATATTCATTACTTTAATGAGCAGTGTCACATGACCGCACAGGAAGACGACAGGAAGAGAGAAGCAGACACCGGGACTGAGATGTAGCAGAGCCTGATATGCAGACGCCAGGAGGGTGAGTATGATGTCTTCTGCTTCCCCGCTCCCCTTCCCCCACCAGCTTTCTGGCGTATGACTCATGTATAAGACGAGAGGGGTGTTTTCAGCACAAAAAAGTGCTGAAAATCTCGGCTTATACACGAGTATATACGTTAAGTGTTAGCCGTGGACATGCTAGCGCCCGAGTCAGATGTAGGGAACATCTGCTCTGGGATGTTGTGTTGTAAAACAGACTGCAGGATAGTAGTTGTACAGTCCGTTTCACTCCAGGCCCAGGTTTTCCATGTAGCTAAAGGCCACAGGTTCTTTTGGTAAAAGCCCTGCAGGAAAGGGTTTGTGTGTGTCAGGTCCAGTGTCAGGACCAGAGTGAGTTGATGCTTGTTGCTGAGCAGAGCAGTTGGTGTTGCAGAGCAGGACCTGTGAGCGGAGCCAATAGGCCTGGCACCCACAGTGCACACAGTGGTGCTGCCGTCCACGGTGAATGGTCTCAGAGGTGGATGTCATGTGCCCGAAGGAAGGACTAGCGTGTTTAATGGCTGCAAACAGGAAGATATGGTTCCCGGCTGCGATCCGAAGGATATCAAGGACTGTGTAAGGCTGTGTGAGTAAAGAGACATTGCCACGGTGGTGTAGTCACACATGGAAACTGGTCAGAGGAAGACTGGTGTGTTTAGGGATTACTATTAGAGTTGAGCGAAACGGGTCGGTCAAATTCAAAAATCGCCGACTTTAGCTAAAGTCGGGTTTCACCGATCGAAACATGACCATAGCGTGAGGTCGGCCATGAGGTCGCCGAGCCGAGCGCCAAAGTTGCGTTTCAAATAATTCTTCCAGTGCCTTTTCTCAGCCAATGATAGAGGACGCACACTGTGGGCAACGCGATGACATGGGCAGCGGCCACCACCATCTTAGAGAAGGGCATTGAAGTGATTGGCTGGCTTTGTGTGGCATCACAGTGGGTATAGAAGGCCGTGACTGCCGACCGCCATCTTACTTCTGCAGATCTTAGAATAGGGAGAGGTGCTGCTGCTGATTCTGAAAAGGGAGAGCATTAGGCAGGGAAGAAGAAAAAAAAAATTGCTTCTGCTGATAGCGCTTTTCACTGTACAGTTAGTGTGCAGTGAAAGGGGAGGATTTTTGTTGTGTGCAGCAGTGCTGGTGGTGATTAGGCTGCCTTTTAAGGCTACCTGCTAGCTGCATTGCTGTGTGCACACTACTGTTCAAACTGCTTTTTTCAAAGCACTCCAACTTTTATTACTTTGTTCTGGTGAGTTACCAATCATTCATTTTTTCACACACCGTATAGCGGTGTACACTCCTCACACACTACCATGTACCGGCTGGTATCACGGACAAATAGAAGCTATCTGTGTGTGACTCTGGAAAAGCAAGCTGAGGAGATTTTCCATTTTTCCAGACCTACACCTTAGAGAGCTGTCCGCTTTTCAAACAGTTTCGTATATCTGCTGTTTGATTATGGTCAAAAATAGACAGAGACAGCGTGTGTCAGTCTGTATAAAAATAAACGGAGATTGACAATTTTCCATACAGACACCGTACAGAGCTGTCAGATTCTCAAACAGTATATCTGCCGTTCGCATTACAGTTACATCTATACAGAGTCAGCGTGTGTGTGTGACACTCCATAAATACATATACAGAGATTGTTAGTCACACAAAAAACTGAATACAGCTGTACACTTCTGATACAGTTCCGTATATCTGCTTGTTGGATTACGGTCAAATACATACTGTGAGAGCGTCTGTGACTAACAAAGTATATACGTAGATTTAATTTTTTTAATACACCTTACACAGCTGGATGCTCCTCATACAGTACCATCTCTCTGCTGGTATTTTTGGTACATTTTCCCAAACATGAGGAAGTATGGTGGAAGAGGCCATGGACGTGGGCAGGGGGGTGCAGCTGGTACCGATGGTGGTGGTGCATCGGCTGGTTCTGCCAAAAGCACAATAGCAGCTAAGGCAGGAGGTGTTGACCCTGCGTCATCGTCTGGCCCAAGAATACCTGTAAGGTTCCCTTTTCTTGGAGTAGGAAAACCGCTTTTAAAGCATCAGGAACAGGTTTAGGCGCACATTGCCGAAACAGCCACCAGCTCTATTGCCTCCTCTTCTGAACGTTCGAAACCTGCAAGCAAGGAGGCATCAGTGCAGGATTCTGGTCAGGAAAAACACCTTTCCTTGTGTCCTTCACCCCCACCAAAAGTTAAGGATGCGTCAGCCCACACTTCAGATTACTCTACGGAGCTCTTTTCACATACCATACCTGGGTTATCAAGTCAAATCCTGAATTCCCCAATCCAAGATGAATCTGACATGGAGTGCACTGATGCACAGCCACTGCTAGATGATTCTGCTGGTACATTGACCCAGAGCACTACATTGCCCTCGCAGTCTACTGAGCCAGAATCTGACCATGATGAAACTCAGGTGCCCTTTCCCGCGTACTATACCACCTTACAAGGTGACACAGAGAAAGGTAAAGAGGAAGGTGCAGATGACTTTGAAGAGAAGATGATGGATGACCCAGTTCTTGACACGGATTGGCATTCATTGGGGGAGGAGGGTGGTGCTGGCAATAGTTCAGATAAGGAGAAGGATCTGCAGCAGGCATTGACATCACAGCAGCGGTTATCTGGCAGGCCCGTAGCTGTCCAAAAACGTGGACCAAAAACTAAAAGAGTTGCAGGACAGCTTGGCCAGACAGTCAACTTAGCATAGCGTGCAAGGCCAGAAAATGTATACCATGGTAGGAAGAGTGCAGTGTGGAACTTCTTTGTCCAAAATCCTACTGATGAGGCAAAGGTTACCTGTAAGAAGTGCGTAAGGACCTTTAGCTGAGGTAAACAACTCAGAAATTTTAATACCAGTTGCATGCTTAGACATTTAATCAACATGCACTTGCAAGCGTGGACGGACTGCAAAACCTCAGGTAGCACATGTGCACCTGCTCCGACTGAAGGTAGCCAGCAACGCTCCATCGCTTCCCCCACTGTAAGACCACCGCCACCATTAAGCATGCCACCAGCACTAAATGTGGAGTTATCATCTCAAGGCCAAAGCACTCAGGGAATCACAATGGTTCTGCAAGACAACACTGAATCTAGGCCATCACCACCAATACCATCACCAACCCCCTCTCACTCCGTCCGGTCCACCGCTACTTCCCCCATATGCAGCTCTCCAGTCCAGCTCACCCTACCAGACACTCTGAGTAGGACAAGAAAGTACTCATCCTCTCATCCGCGTACACTGTGTTTGAACGCCTACATTGCCAAACTTCTCTCATTAGAGATGATGCCCTACCGTTTGGTTCAAAGCGAAGCTTTCCGCGAGCTCATGGCCTACGCTGTCCCACGCTATGACCAACCCAGTCGGCACTTCTTTTCTCGAAAAGCCATCCCTGCCCTACACCGGCATGTGAAAGGCCGCATTGTCCATGCACTCAAACAGTCAGTGAATGGAAAGGTGCACCTCACGACAGATGCATGGACCAGAAGGCATGGCCAGGGCTGTTACATGTCCATCACTGTGCACTGGGTTAATGTGGTGGATCCAGGGTCCACAGGGGACGGCGGTGGTGGGACAGTGCTGCCTAGCTCACAGTATAGGAAACAGTTGGCTGTAGTCTTTCGACCCTCCTCCTCCTCCATAAGCGAAAGCTCGTCCACAGAGCGCAGTCGCATGAGCACTCCATCCGCAGCTGGTGGTAAGTGTCAGCAGGCTGTGTTAAAGATGTTGTCTTTGGGTGAAAACAGACACACCGCAGAGGTACTGGCCAACTACTTGCAGCAACAAACTGAGTCATGGCTGGGCAGTCTACATCTTGAGACAGGCAAGGTAGTCAGTGATAATGGCCGTAATTTTGTGGAAGCCATAGCCCGTGCAAAACTCACACACATACCTTGCCTGACTCACACTTTGAACCTGGTGGTGCAGTGCTTCCTTAATAATTATCCGGAGTTAACATCCCTGCTACATAAGGTGCGAGGACTGTGCTCGCACATCCGTCGCTCAAACGTCCACTCCACTCGTATGCAGAAGCTGCAGCGATTGCTCCACCTCCCCAAGCACCACCTAATCATAGACGTTGCAACAAGGTGGAACTCCACCCTGCACATGGTTGAGAGGCTGTGTGAAGAGAGGCAGGCTGTAATGCATTTGTGGGAGGATACATGGGCAGTCAGTTTGAGGGAAGACATGGAATTGTCTGGTGTGCAGTGGTCAAAGCTGAAGGACCTCTATAAAGTCCTTTAGTGGAGGAATGCACATGGCTGGTAAGCGCAGACGACGCCATCATAAGCATGAGCATCCCACTTATGCGTCTGCTCATGCAAAGTTTGATGCACATTAAGGATAAGGCGTCTGCAGCGGAGGAGGAGGAGGGAAGCCTTGATGACAGTCAGCCATTGTCTGGTCAGGGAACTGTCCTGGACGAGGTGGAGGAAGAAGAGGAAGAGGAGGAGGATGAGGGGGATGATTATTTTGGGCAGGAGGATGCTTCTCAAGGGGCAAGAGAAAATGTTGGCGTTCCAAGGTCAGGTACAGTGTTTGTGTGTGACTGTAGGGATGTGGATTTGCCAGAAAGTGCTCCTCCACCCAGCAGTGGCAGTGCATCATTGACACCTGGAACATTGGCCCACATGTGCGATTATACCTTGTGGATCCTAAAAAGGGACCCCTGTATTGTCAAAATGTTGAGGGATGACGACTACTGGCTGGCCAGCATCCTCGATCCACGCTACAAAGGCAAATTACACAACATCATGCCACAGGAGAACCTAGAGCTAATATTGGCTAACAAACAAGCAACTCTGGTAAACCGTTTGTTGGAGGCTTTCCCAGCACACAGCAGCGGTGCTGGTTCTCCCATGAGCCGTAGTGGGCACAATGGAAGATGTGTTCGTGGTGCACACAGTCGAAGTGGCGTTGGAGACAGGGGTTTAATGACCATGTTGTGGAATGATTTCTCAAGTACCGCTCACACGACTGCTAATACTGCATCGATTACAAGTGACAGGAGACAGCAGTTGTCAACTATGGTTACAAACTTCTCCTCCCATATCGATGTTCTCCCTCACAGGTCATTCCCCTTTGACTATTGGGCCTCTAAACTGGACATCTGGCCTGAATTGGCACAATATGCCTTACAGGAGCTCGCTTTCCCTGCTGCTAGTGTGTTATCTGAAAGAGTCTTCAGTGCTGCTGGATCAATCCTGACAGAAAAAAGGACCCGTCTGTCGACCCAAAATGTTGATGATCTAACCTTCATTATAATGATCCATGCATGGGTTTCAAAGGATTTTGTCCCACCTTCCCCTGATGACACATAGGTTGCCAGAAAACTGCCTTGCTTTTGTCCTCCTCTTCCTAGGACTTGCCCAATTCCGCCCTTTGCAGCAGCTGAATGTCCAGCCAACACATCAACATATGCCATTTTTTAAACCTCCCTAACTGTGCTGCCCACCCCCCCAAGGGCTGGGGTCAACACCTGGTGCACCCGGGCAAGTGCCGCTGCTCTGAACAGCTGGATGGGCCCACTGATGGCCGACGGCACTGGCACAGGGCCCCTCATAGTACAATACAGTGTCTCTGATGGTGAGGGGGCCCTCTCGCCGTCAGACACACCAGCATACTATGAGGGGCCCTGTGCTAGTACCATCGACCATGAGTGTGCCCCCCGCTTGGTCATGGCCACAGCACTTGCAAGTTGCAATACTTACCTCTCCCTGCTCCACCACTGTGTAGTCTGGGCAGGTAAATCCTTCACAGGGACGGCCACTACAAATTTGGTGTATTGATCGATGATGGTTAAGATGTAGTTATGGCCTGTTCTGCTGGCCTCTACCTTCAGATGATCAATGGTTACCATTTGTAATGGATGTCAACTTACAAGCAGATGCAGTGGTGCTTTGTGATCGCCTTTCACAGTTGTAATAGTCACAGACATGTCCATTTTTCAATGTCTCCTCTCATGCCAATCCAATAGAATCGCCTACGGCCTGTGGCATCTGTCTTTTGCACTCCAAAATGACCAGACACATCATGATAGGCAGTGAGGACCATGTCTACATCTCTCCCTGTGGTCACAATTTGATGGAGACGAGTAACGGTGATGTGATCCACGCTACTGCAATAAAACAATCCTTTCTTCACAAAGATCCGTTTTTGCTGTCTCCACAGACAGTAATTGAGGGTCTGCATCGCCTCTGCAACATCTATCGGGAGGTTTTCCCACGATGAGTAATTCCCAAATTTCTGCTAACACTCGACTTTCTGTCTGTACTTGTATCCATGTAGTTTCCAGTAGCGGAGAGTTTGGACTGGCTTACTGAGATTGAAATATATACGAAAATTTAAAAGTTCCACAACACTGTATACTGTTGTATGCTTCGACTACCTTTCCATTTTTCTACTTGTTAAATTCTGGTGTAATACATAGTGAGCCTCTGAGTGTCTGTGTCTGACTCTGGAAGTATAGATGGAAATTTACAATTACCCCTAGACTGGATACACGTGGTATGTGCTGATACGGTACATTTGTTCAAAATTTCGTATTACAGTATCATCCATAGTGAGTGAGCGTGTGCGGTTTACACCTTCTATATATACGGTGAATCGGAGGTACTAATTTTCACCCTATACTCGTTACAGCTTGTATCTTGTTATACAGTACCTTTGTTCGACATTTAGCATTACAGTCAAATCCATACTAAGTAAGCGTCTGAGAGTGACTACGGGACTATGTATGCGGAGATTTCAATTGTATCCTATAATATATATACTTGCTATCTTGTTATCCAGTACCTTTTTTACAACATTTTTTATTATGGTCAATCCCAGACTGAGTGAGCGTCTGAGGGTGACTCCGGAAATATATACCAAGATTTCAAATTTGGCCAACACTGTATACAGCTGTACACTTCTGATACAGTAATCTTTTTAGCTATTTAGATTCTGGTGTAATCCATAACAAGCCTGTGAACGTCTGTCTGTTACTCCAGCAATATATTTGGAGCTTTAAGAGTATCCCAACACTGTATACAGCTGTGCGCTTGTGTTACATTACCCATTTACAGCTTTTCATATTCTTGTGTAATCCATACCGGGCCTGAGAGCGTTTGTGTCTGTCTCCTGAAATGTATGCGGAGATTCAGAATGTTTACACTATACTATATATACCTTGTATCTGGTGATACTGTACCCTTTTTCAACTTTTTATTTTATTGGGCAATCCATACTGAGCCTGTGAGCGTCTATGTATGACTCATGAAATATATACAGAGATTTACTGTTATCCCTAGACTGTATAGAGCTGTACGCTTCTGATACAGTACCATATATCTGCTGGCATTTTGGGTCCATTTTCCAAAACATGAGGAAGTATGGAGGAAGAGGACGCGGATGTGGGCGTGGGGGGATACCTGGTACTGATGGTGGTGTTGGTGCAACTGCTGGTAGTGCCAAAAACACAATAGCAGCTAAAGCAGGAGGTGTTGAGCCTGCGTCATGGTGTAGCTCTAGAAGGCCTGTAAGGCACTGTTTTCTGGGAGTAGGTACACTGCTTTTAAAGCCGGAGCATCAGGAGCTGTTTTTGGCTTACATTGCTGAAACAGCCTCCAGCTCTATTGCCTCCTCTTCTGAAGTTTACAAAAAATGCAAGCACTGAGTCTAAGTGCAGGCTTCTGTTCAGGAACAATCCCTTTCCTTGTGTTCTTCACCCACTCCAAAAGTGAAGGATGCAGCAGCACACACTTCAGATAACTCCATGGAGATCTTTTCACATACTATGCCTGGGTTAATTAAAAATGGGGCCCATCATATACTGGAGCATTCCAAATGGGGGACATCAGACACTGGAGCAGCATCTATGGAGCACATTATACAGTGGAGCATTAGAAATGGGGCCCATTATATATGGAGCATTATTAGGACCCATCATACACTGGAGCATCATCCATGAGGCCCATCATATACTGGAGCATTATAAATGAGGCAGATCAGACACTGGAGCAGCATCTGTGGGGCACATTATACACTGGAGCATTAGAAATTATACTTATATATGGAGCATTATTAGGGCCCATCATACACTGGAGCATCATCCATGAATGAGGCCCATCATATACTGGAGCATTCCAGATTGGGGACATCAGACACTGGAGCAGCATTTACGTGGCCCATTATACACTGGAGCATCATCCATGTGGCCCATCATATACTGGAGCAGCATCTATGGGGCACATTATACAGTGGAGCATTAGAAATGGGGCCCATTATATATGGAGCATTATTAGGACCCATCATACACTGGAGCATCATCCATGAGGCCCATCATATACTGGAGCATTATAAATGGGGCAGATCAGACACTGGAGCAGCATTCATGGGGCACATTATACACTGGAGCATTAGAAACGGGGCCCATTATATATGGAGCATTATTTGGGCCCATCATACACTGGAACATCATCCATGAATGAGGCCCATCATATACTTTAGCATTGTAAATGGGGCAGATCAGACACTGGAGCAGCATCTATGGAGCACATTATACACTGGAGCATTAGAAATGGGGCCCATTATATATGAAGCATTATTTGGGCCCATAACACACTGGAGCATCGTCCATAGGGACCATCATATACTGTAGCATTATGTGGAGCTCATCATATACTGTATGGAACATTATATGTGACCAATCATTCTGTATGGAGAAATATATGGGGCTCATTATGCTGTATGGCGCACAATGTGGTGGCCATAACACTGTATGGAGTAATATACTGTCCTGTTTTTGAGCTATTGTACAGTTTAAAATAGATCAGTCATGTTATGTAAGCAGTGAAGTATTTGTCATTGTACTATACCTATATTTCTGTGCCATATCGGAGCATCATGAGTTGTGGTATGTTTTAAAAGGGCGCACTGACATTCTTTGGCCCAGGGCACACGAAAACCTGGAGACAGCCCTACCACCCCACAACTTTAGCCAAATAACCCCCAGTTTTCAATGCGTAACTATTGTTATGAAGTAAATTAAGGTTGACAAGCTTCAGTAATAAGAATTAATGTTTTTGGCATTGAAATGTGCACTGTAGGTGTGTTTACTGTCCTCCACTCCCTGCCAACTTTGTTTCCCCATTGACTTGCACTGGGTTTTGTGTTTCAGTCGGCCTCCGACTTATTGCTATAGTCGGCCGATTTCGTTCAACCCGACTTTTGAGAAAGTCGAGTTTCATGAAACCCGACTCGACCCTAAAAAAGGCAGTCGCTCATCTCTAATTACAATATAAAGTATATTGTTTACTGTGCAATCTAAACATGTAAAGCTGTGAGTAGAGACATTGACACGGCGCTGCAGTCGCCCACGAAAACTGGGCAAAGAGAGGTCCAGCGTGTTTAGTGACTGTGCAAACTGAAGGGGATTGTGTCTTGTGGAAAGCTATGAGTAGAGTTGAGCGAAACGGGTCGATCAAATTCATAAGTTGCCAACTTTCACTAAAGTCGGGTTTCGCCGATCGAAACCCAACTATAGCATGAGGTTGGCCATGTGGTCGCCGACCCTCAAGCCAAATTCGCATTTCACATGATGCTTCCAGCGCCTTTTCTCAGCCAATCATCAAGGACGCACACTGTGGGCAACGCGATGACATGTCGGCAGCGGCCAACACCATCTTAGAGAAGGGCATTCGTGTGATTGGCTTGCTTTGTGAGGCGTCACAGTGGCTATAAAAGTCCTGACCGCCGACCGCCATTTTGCTTCTGCCGATCTTAGCATAGGGAGAGGTTGCTGCCGCTGATTGTCAATAGGGAGAGCGTTAGGCTACAAAGAAAAAAAAAACTGTGCTTCTTCTGATAGAGATTTCAACTGTACAGTTAGTTTGCAGTAACAGGGGAGGATTTTTGTGTGTGCATCAGCTCTGTTGGTTATTAGGCTGCCTTATAAGGCTACCTGATAGCTGCATTGCTGTGTGCACACTGCTGTTCAGACTGCTTTTTTAAAAGCAAAAACCTTTTATTCTGATTTTCTGCACAGTTACAGAGCGTTCATTTTTTCACACACCGTATAGAGGTGTACGCTCCTCACACACTACCGTGTACCGGCTGCTATCACAGACAAATACATGCTATCTGTGTGTGACTCCGTAAAAAAATAGATGGAGATTTACATTTTTCCATACATACACCGTATAGAGCTGTCCGCTTCTCAAACTGTATCGTATATCTGCTGTTTGTATTGAGGTCAAATCTATACAGAGACAGCGTGTGTGTGTGAGACTCCGTAAATACATATACGGACATTTCAATTTTTTCATACACCGCATAGAGCTGTCCGCTTCTCAAACAGTATCGTATATCTGCTGTTCTTATGACGGTCAAATCTATACAGAGACAGCGTGTGTGACACCATAAAAAAATAGATGGAGATTTAAAATTTTCCATACATACACCGTATAGAGCTGTCCGCTTGTCAAACAGTATCGTATATCTGCTGTTTGATAACGGTCAAATATATACAGAAACAGCGTGTGTGTGTGACTCCGTAAAAAAATAGACGGAGATTTAAAATTTTCCACACATACACCATATAGAGCTGTACGCTCCTCACACACTACCGTGCACTGGCTGGAATCACGGACAAATACATGCTATCTGTGTGTGACTCTGTAAAAAGATAGATGGAGATTTTCATTTTTCCATACATACACCGTATAGAGCTGTCCGCTTCTGATACAGTACCGTATATCTGCTGTTTAGATTACGGTAACATCCATACTGAGACAGCGTCTGTGTGTGACTACGGAAAAAAATAGACGTAGATTTTCATTTTTCCATACATACACCGTATAGAGCTGTACGCTCCTTGCACACTAACATGTACTGGTTGGTATCACGGACAAATACATGCTATCTGTGTTTGACTCCGTAAAAAAACAGACGGAGATTTAAAATTTTCCATACATACACAATATACAGCTGCCCGCTTCTCAAACAGTATCCTATATCTGCTGTTTGGATTGCGGTCTAATCTATACAGAGACAGAGCATGTGTGTGTGAGACCGTAAATACATAGACGGACATTTCCATTTTTCCATACACCGTATAGAGCTGTCCGCTTCTCTAACAGTATCGTATATCTGCTGTTGACTCCGTCAAAAAATAGACGGAGTTTTAAAAATTTCCATACATACACTGTATAGAGTTGTCCGCTTCTCAAACAGTATCGTATATCTGCTCTTTGATCACAGTCAAATCTATACAGAGACAGCGTGTGTGTGTGACTCTGTAAAAAAATAGACGGAGATTTAAAATTTTCCATACATACACCGTATAGAGCTGTCCGCTTGTCAAACAGTATTGTATATCAGCTGTTTGATTACAGTCAAATTTATACAGAGACAGCGTGTGTGTGTGACTCCGTAAAAAATAGACGGAGATTTAAAATTTTCCATACATACATCGTATAGAGCTGTCAGCTTCTCAAACAGTATCGTATATCTAGCATTTGTCTTACAGTCAAGTCTATACAGAGACAGCATGTGTGTGTGACTCCGTAAAAAAATAGATGGAGATTTAAACTTTTCCATACATACACCGTATAGAGCTGTACGCTCCTCACACACTACCGTGTACCGGCTGGTATCACGGACAAATACATGCTTTCTGGGTGTGACTCAGTAAAAAAATAGATGGAGATTTTCATTTTTCCATACATACACCGTATGGAGCTGTCCGCTTTTGATACAGTACCGCATATCTGCTGGTTGGATTACGGTCAAATACATACTGGGAGAGCGTCTGTGACTAAGGAAATATATACGTAGATTGAAATTTTTACCTACACCTTAGACAGCTGTACGCTCCTCATACAGTACCATATATCTGCTGATATTTTTGGTACATTTTCACAAACATGAAGAAGTATGGTGGAAGAGCCCACGAACATGGGCAGGGGCGGGCAGCTGGTACTGATGGTAGTGGTGGTGCATCTGCTGGTTATGCCAAAAGAACAATAGCAGCTAAGACAGGAGGTGTTGAGCCTGCATCATCGTCTGGCACAAGAAGGCCTGTAAGGTACCATTTTCTGGGAGTAGGAAAACCGCTTTTAAAGCCAGAGCATCAGGAACAGGTTTTGACTTACATTGCCGAAACAGCCACCAGCTCTATTGCCGCCTCTTCTGAACTTTCAAAACATGCAAGCACTGAGTCATCAGTGCAGGGTTCTGGTCAGGAAAAACACCTTTCCTTGCGTCCTTCACCCCCACCAAAAGTGAAGGATGCGGCAGCCCACACTTCAGATTACTCTACGGAGCTCTTTTCACATACCATGCCTGGGTTATCCAGTCAAATCCTGAATTCCCCAGTCCAAGATGAATCTGACATGGAGTGCACTGATGCACAGCCACTGCTAGATGATTCTGCTGGTACATTGATCCACTGCACTACATTGCCCTCGCAGTCTATTGAGCCAGAATCTGACCCTGATGAAACTTAGTTGCCCCTTCCCGCATACTATACCACCTTACACGGTGACACAGAGTCTCTCATTTTGGTACTATTGTCTTCTCCGGTTCTGACCTCCTGGCTTTGCTATTGCTACTCCGTTACAGTTTGTCCCTATTGTACCGTCCATTGCCCGTTCTGGTTTTCTGATCTATTGCTATGTCCTGACTTTTCGCTCTGTCTAACCCTTTGGTACTGTCCTGCTATCTCGTGCTTTGACCCGGCTTGATCTGGTTTACGTCCCTGTCTATTCCCCTTGGTAACTTGTCCCATAGTTACCTTTCTAGGAGTTTCCCTGCAGCTCCTAGCTCTGTGGAGCTTAGGTCATGCCCCCAGCAGTCACGTGCTTCAGGTTCTGATAGTCTGAAGCACGCATTGTCACCGCTGCTGCCCTGCTCCACAGGTATCTTTGAGCACTGTTTTTTGTACTCAGGACTCGCGCACTGGCTCAGTGAGCAAGTGCAGTGCGGTGTTCCTGACACCTGCATGTGAAAGACCGCATTGTCCATGCACTCAAACAATCAGTGAGTGGAAAGGTGCACCACACAACAGATGCATGGTCCAGTAGGCATGGCCAGGGCCATTACATGTCCATTACTGCGCACTGGGTTAATGTGGTGGATGCAGGCTTCACAGGGGACAGCGGTGGTGGAACAGTGCTGCCTAGCCCATGGTATAGGAAACAGTTGGCTGTATGCGTTCTACCCTCCTCCTCCTCCTCCAGAAGCGAAAGCTCATCGACAAAGTGCAGTTGCACGACCACTCCATCTGCAGCTGGCAGTGTTGCACACTAGGTGTCCCACTATCGAACAGCTAGTGGTAAGCGTCAGCAGGCTGTTTTAAAGATGATGTCTTTGGGCGACAACTGACACACTGCGGAGGTACTGGCCAACTACTTGCAGCGACAAACTGAGTCATGGCTGGGCAGTCTATATCTTGAGCCAGGCAAGTTAGTCAGTGATAACAGCTGGAATTTTGTGGCTGCCATAGCCCTTGCAAAACTCACACACATACCTTGCCTGGCTCACACTTTGAACCAGGTGGTACAGTGCTTCCTAAATAATTATCCGGAGTTAACAGCCCTGCTCCAAAAGGTGCGAAGACTGTGCTTGCACATCCATCGCTCGGCCGTACACTCCAGTCGTATGCAGAAGCTGCAGCGATTGCTCCACCTCCCCAAGCACCGCCTAATCATAGACGTTGCAACAAGGTGGAACTCCACCCTGCACATGGTTGAGAGGCTGTGCGAACAGAGGCAGGCTGTAATGCATTTGTGGGAGGATACACGGGCAAGCAGTTTGAGGGCAGACATGGAGTTGTCGGGTGTGCAGTGATCAAAGTTGAAAGACCTCTGTAAAGTCCTTCAGTGTTTTGAGGAATGCACATGGCTGGTAAGCGCAGACGATGCCATCATAAGCATGAGCATCCCACTTATGCGTCTGCTCATGCAAAGTTTGATGCACATTAAGGAGGAGGCGTCTGCAGCCGAGGAGGAAGAGGAGGAGGGAAGCCTTGATGACAGTCAGCCATTGTCTGGTCAGGGAACTGTCCAGGACGAGGTGGAGGAAGAGGAGGAGGAGGATGAGAGGGATGATTATTTTGAGGAGGAGGATGCTTCTCAGGGGGCAAGAGAAAATGTTGGCGTGGCAAGGTCAGGTACAGGGTTTGTGCGTGACAGGAGGGATGTGGATTTGCCAGAAAGTGCTCCTCCACCCACCACTGCCAGTGCATCATTGACACCAGGAACATTGGCCCACATGTGTGATTATGCCTTGCGGATCCAAAAAAGGGATCCCTGCATTGCCAAAATGATGAAGGATGACGACTACTGGTTGGCCAGCATCCTCGATCCATGCTATAAAGGCAAATTACACAACATCATGCCACAGGAGAACCTAGAGCTAATACTGGCTAACAAACAAGCAACTCTGGTAAACCGTTTGTTGGAGGCATTCCCAGCACACAGCAGCGGTGCTGGTTCTCCCACGAGCCGAAGTGAGCAACATGGAAGAGGTTTTCGTGGTGCACACAGCCGAAGTGGCGTTGGAGACAGGGGTTTCATGACCATGTTGGGGACTGATTTCTCAAGTTCCGCTCACACGACTGGTAATACTGCATCGATTGCAAGTGACAGGAGACAGCAGTTGTCAACTATGGTTAAAAACTACTTCTCCTCCCATATCGATGTTCTCCCTCACAGCTCATTCCCCTTTGACTATTGGGCCTGTAAACCGGACACATGGCCTGAATTGGCACAATATCCCTTACAGGAGCTCGCTTGCCCTGCTGCTAGTGTGCTATATGAAAGAGTCTTCAGTGCTGCTGGATCAATCCTGACAGAAAAAAGGACCCGTCTGTCGACCCAAAATGTTGATGATCTAACATTCATTAAATTGAACCTTGCATGGGTTTCAAAGGATTTTGTCCCACCTTCCCCTGATGACACATAGGTTGCCAGAAATTTGGCTCGCTTTTTTCCTCCTCCTCGGACTTGTCAAATTCCTCTATTTGCAGCTGCTGAATGCACAGCCTACACATTTTATTATTATTATTATTATCATTATGCAATTAAGTAGCGCCATTTATTCCATGGCGCTTTACAGGTGAAAAGGGGAAATATAGACAATTATCATAAACATGTGTAAAACAAGGGACACACAAGTACATAAGGAGAGGGGACCCTGCCCGCGAGGGCTCACAGTTTACAGGGATGGGTAAGGATACAGTAGGAGAGGGTAGAGCAGGTCTTGCTGTGGTTCAGTAGACCGAGGATCATTGCAGGCTGTAGGCTTGTCGGAACAGGTGGGTCTACAGGTTCTTCTTGAAGGTTTCCGTTGATGGTGCGAGTCTGATGGGCTGCGGCAGGGAATTCCAGAGTATGGGGGAAGCACGGGAGAAGTCTTGCATGCGGTGGTGGGAAGAAGTGATAAGGGGGGAGTAGAGAAGGAGATCTTGAGATGATCGAAGGTTGCGTGCGGGTAGGTACCTAGAGACCATGTCACAGATGTATGGAGGAGACAGATTGTGGATGGCTTTGTAAGTCGTGGCTAGGGTTTTGAATTGTAGCCTCTGGGCAATAGGAAGCCAGTGAAGGGCCTGGCATAGGGGGGAGGCTGGGGAATAGCAGGGAGACAGGTGGATTAGTCGGGCAGCAGAGTGTAGGACGGACTGGAACGGAGCCAGAGTGCTATAGGGGAGGTCAGAGAGTAGGAGGTTGCAGTAGTTGAGGCGGGAGATGATAAGAGCATGCACTAGTGTTTTTGTGGTTTCGTGGTTGAGGAATGAGAAGATCCGGGAAATATTTTTGAGTTTGAGGTGGCAGGAGGAGGTGAGGGCTTGGATATGTGGTTTGAAAGAGAGCGCAGAGTCGAGGATCACCCCAAGGCACCGAGCGTGCGGGACTGGGGAAAGAGAGCAGCCATTGACATTGATGGATAGGTCTGGTGGAGGGGTAGAGTGAGATGGGAGAAAGATGATGAATTCTGTTTTGTCCATGTTCAGTTTGAGAAAGCGAGCAGAAAAGAAGGCTGAGATAGCAGACAGACATTGTGGGATTTCAGTCAGTAAGGAAGCGAGGTCGGGTCCAGATAGGTAGATCTGCGTGTCATCGGCATAGAGGTGATACTGCAAACCGTGGATTCTATGAGCTGTCCCAAGCCGAAGGTATAGATGGAGAATAGTAGGGGTCCTAGGACAGAGCCTTGGGGAACACCGACAGACAGGGGGCGAGGTGAGGAGGTGGTGTGTGAGAGGGAGACACTAAATGTTCGGTCTGTTAGGTATGATGAGATCCAGGATAGGGCCAGGTCTGTGATGCCAAGAGATGAGAGAGTCTGTAGCAGGAGGGAATGGTCTACGGTGTCGAAGGCAGAGGACAGGTCCAGGAGAAGGAGGACAGAGTAGTGTTGCTTGCTCTTGGCGGTTAGTAAGTCGTTAGTGACTTTAGTTAGGGCAGGTTCAGTTGAGTGATGCGGTCGGAAGCCAGATTGTAACCGGTCAAAGAGGGAACAGGAGGAGAGGTGGGAGGACAGTTCATGATATACATGCTGTTCCAGTAGTTTTGAGGCATAAGGGAGAAGAGATAATGGGCGATAGTTAGACACGGAGGATTTGTCAAGGGAGGGCTTTTTGAGGATGGGTGTGATTGAGGCATGTTTGAAGGATGAGGGAAAGACATCATTTGTAAGTGAAAGGTTGAAAAGGTGTGTTAGAGATGGGATGAAGACTGTGGCCAAGGTAGGGATGAGGTGAGACGGGAGTGGGTCGAGGGCACAAGTGGTGAGGTGTGATCTTGACAGAAGGGTGGAGAGCTGATCTTCTGTCATGGTGGAGAAGCTGGCTTTTGCAGAACAGGGCTGAGTGGCTAAGAGGGGCATTGGGGGCTGCGGGCCAAAGTTTTGTCTGATCATGTCGATCTTCTGCTTAAAGAAGGAGGCAAAGTCTTCAGCAGAAATAAGAGCAGGGGGAGGAGGTGTGGGACAGAGTTGAGAATTGAAAGTGTTGAAGATCTGTTTAGGGTTGTGAGACAGGGAGGATATGAGAGATGCGAAGTAAGTTTGTTTTGCGGCAGAGAGCGTCGACTTAAAGCTGACAAGGGACTGCTTGTATGCGTTGAAGTGCTCAGTAGAATGGGTTCTCTTCCATCTCCGCTCAGCGGCCCTGGAAACCCGTCTCAGCTCTTTGGTCAGGCTGGTAAGCCAGGGCTGCCTGTTGATTGTTCGAGTTTTGCTCTGCGTGGGGGGGGCAGCTGAATCGAGTGTTGCTGTTATTGTGGTGTTATAAAAAGTGGCAGCAGCATCTGTGTCATGAAGGGAAGCTATGTCTGTAAGAGGGAGAAGGGACTCAGAGTGATTGTAAATTGAGGTGTTTGAGATTCCTGCGAGGGTGAGCGAGTTTATGGAGCAGGGGTTGTGCAGTAGGAGAGGAGAGGGAAGAGAATGTCAGTAGGTTGTGGTCAGACAGGGGGAGGGGTGAGTTATTGAGATTAGTGAGGGAACAGAGACGAGTGAAGATAAGGTCCAGTGTGTGACCATCTTTGTGAGTGGCCGCAGAGGACCATTGAGTGAGGCCGAGGGAAGCCGTGAGCGATAGAAGTTTAGAGGCAGCCAGGGTGGAAGTGTCAATGGGGATGTTGAAGTCGCCCATGATGATGGTGGGGATGTCAGCAGAAAGGAAATGGAGTAGCCAGGTGGTGAACTGGTCGAGAAAGGTGGAGATGGCTTGTTCTGGGGGGCGGTAGATGACAGCCAGTTGGAGGTTGGAGGGGGAATAGATGCGGATGGAGTGCACCTCGAACGAGGGAAGAGTAGCAGAGGGTGGCAGAGGAATTGGGGTAAAGGAGCAGGTATCAGAAAGGAGCAAGCCAACTCCTCCACCACGTTTGTTGCTGGGGTGAGGGGTGTGAGAGAGATGGAATCCGCCATAGGAAAGCGCAGCTGGAGAGGCTGTGTCAGAGGGAGTGAGCCAGGTTTCAGTGATGGCGAGGAAGGAGAGTTTGTTGGTGATAAAGAGGTCATGGATAAATGATAGCTTGTTGCAGACAGAGCGTGCGTTCCATAAGGCTCCAGGTAAGGGGGTTGAGGGAGTGGGGGCTGGATGAATGGGTATGAGGTTATCATGATTGCAAGGACATGTAGAGGATCGTGGCAGGGTGGTAGAAGTGAGTGTAGGGATGTGTTGAGGAGGGCAAGGATTTGGGGATACGTCGCCAGCAATATGGAGTAGTAGACAGAGCATTAAAAGGTGGGGGCAGGATAGGACATGATGTGGCCGTGCGTGTCTGGAGAAAAAGGAATGCATGTGGAGGAACAGTTGTGAGGAGAAGGTTAGGTGGCTGGGGAGAATGGGGGGGAGATGAATAGTTCCTTACTAGGAGGGGGGATTGCAGGAGTTAGGGAGAAATAGAGTAGTATGGGGGTGATAGTAAAAAGAAGGTGAAACATTGTTGTGGTGTTATAGTCCGTTACCTTGCAGTCAAATTCAAGTCCAATTCTAGTCTAATTCAGAGTACTTAGAAATCAGTACTTTGAAATAAGGATTTTGACATTGATGGAGCCAACTACGTCTGGAGCAGACCCATGGTGCTGAATACATGTGCAGCTAAACACAATCAGCTGTGAGTGAAAGTGGGGTGTGACTGCCCAGGCCAAATGTGCAGAGTTAAGCAGAGGTCATAAAAGGGGGAAGGGGTTATACAGACCACTTAGATGTGTGGCAAAGATAACAAGATGGAGTACAATTATGGATACAAGACGATGGGTAAGTTAGGCATACCATATAAAATACAATGCAGTTCACATGGGGCATTCAGGAGCATGAGAAAGTGGTGGAAATTCAGCAATGCATACCATATAAAATACACTGCAGTTCACATGGGGCATTCAGGAGCATGAGAAAGTGGTGGAAATTCAGCAATGCATACCATATAAAATACAATGCAGTTCACATGGGGCATTCAGGAGCATGAGAAAGTGGTGGAAATTCAGCAATGCATACCATATAAAATACACTGCAGTTCACATGGGGCATTCAGGAGCATGAGAAAGTAGTGGAAATTCAGCAATGCATACCATATAAAATACAATGCAGTTCACATGGGGCATTCAGGAGCATGAGAAAGTGGTGGAAATTCAGCAATGCATACCTGTGGGAACAGAAGAACATCTCGGTCAGATGGTGATGATGACAATACTGTAGGAGTCATGAGTGGCCAAATGCATTCTAGAATTCCTGTCTAATTCAGAGTACTTAGAAATTAGTACTTTGAAATAAAGATTTTGACATTGATGGAGCCGACTACGTCTGGAGCAGACCTATGACATACACATCAACATATGCCATTTTTTAAACCTCCCTAACTGGGCTGCCTTCCCCCAAAGGGCTGGGGTCACCACCTGGCGCACCCGGGCAAGTGCCATTACTCTGAACAGGTGGGTGGGCCCACTCTTGGCCGACGGCACTGGCACAGGGCCCCTCATAGTACAATACAGTGTCTCTGATGGTGGGGGGGCCTGTCCTGCTGGCCTCTACCTTCAGATGATCAATGGCTACCATTTGTAATGGACGTCAACTCACAATTGTATGCAAGTGGTGCTTTATGATCAGCTTTCACAGTTTTCCCAGTCACAGACGTGTGACATTCCTGCCACCATTTTTCAATGTCTCCTCTCATGCCAATCCAATAGAATCGCCTACGGCCTGTGGCTTCTGTCTTTTGCACTCCAAAGTGACCAGACAGATCATGATAGACAGTGAGGACCATGTCTACATCTCTCCCTGTGATCACAATTTGTTGGAGTCGAGTAACGGTGATGGGATCCACGCTACTGCGATACAGTAATCCTTTCTTCACAAATAACCATTTTCACTGTCTCCACAGACAAAGTAATTGAGGGTCAGCATCACCTCTGCGGGAGATTTTCCCGTGATTAGTAATTCCCAAATTTCTGCAAACACTCGACTTTCCGTCTGTACTTGCATCCATCTAGTTTCCATTAGCGGAGAGTCTGAACTGGCTTACTGAGACTGAAATATATACGAAGATTTAAAAGTACCCAAACAATGTATACTAGTGTACGCGAATACTTTTCACTTTTTCTATTCTGGTGTAATCCATACTGAGCCTGTGAGTGTCTTTGTCTGACTCCGGAAATATAGACATAAATTTACAATTACCCCTAGACTGGATAGACCTGTATCTGCTGATACAGTACCTTTGTTCTAAATTTTTTATTACGGTATAATCCATACTGAGTGAGTGTATGTGGTTTCCTCCTTCTATATATACGGAGATAAAAATTTTACCCTATACTATATACAGCTTCTATCTTGTTATACAGTACCTTTGTTCGACATTTAGTATTACGGTCAAATCCATACTGACTGAGCGTCTAAGGGTGACTACGGGAATATCTTTACGGAGATTTAAATTGTACGCTATAATATATATACTTGCTATCTTGTTATCCAGTACCTTTTTTATCAACATTTTGCATTATGGTCAAATCCAGACTGAGTGAGCGTCTGAGGGTGACTCCGGATATATGTATTCCCATTAAAATTAGATTTTAATGATAAATTTTAAAAACACCTATTCCCGTGAACAATTGATAAGAAAGACAAAAAATTGTATACAAAAAAAGCCCTATTAAAGGCTACAATGGACTATCTGTATCCTTCCTTGCCGTGGAGGTTGGCACCCTAATAGATACGATTGTTTGGCGCCCCCACTCAACGTCGACTGACCCTGTCTCCCCTATCTCACCCTAGTGACACAGGTGGGAAAACAATGTCAAATAGAAAAGAAATGAAGGAAGGGAAAAAAGGAAAACCTTTTCAAAATAGAAAAAATAGCCACAATAAAAAGGTATGCCCAAATCTAGATTATAATAGGGCTAACCACTGACATTTAACCTCTCCAACATGGAAATGTCAAAAACAATTATTATTGCCTACTATAGAACAATGGGCCAAAAAGCCTTTTTACATCTTGTTATCTGGGGCATCATGGAGTATATCCAGTATCAGTGGTACTAAAGTCTGCGGCCTCCTGATGAACCGTTACACCGGGGAAACGCGTCGGGGCGACTTTAAATGATAAGTAAAACCACTAGGTGGTGTTTGATTTATGTTTTCATCTATGTGTCTGTTATGGGACAATTTAATATCATGTCTATTCTATTGCACCACCTGTGGTTATTCTAATTATCAGAGGCGACTATCTTTTTTCCGCCATATACTGCTATAATTCTATTTGTCGGACTATTTATGTCCTTGGTGCATGTATATTCTGTGAAACATGCTCTGAGCAATGTATGGTGGTTTTTTGGCCCATTGTTCTATAGTAGGCAATAATAATTGTTTTTGACATTTCCATGTTTGAGAGGTTAAATGTCAGTGGTTAGCCCTATTATAATCTAGATTTGGGCATACCTTTTTATTGTGGCTATTTTTTCTATTTTAAAAAGGTTTTCCTTTTTTTCACTTCCTTCATTTCTTTTCTATTTGACATTGTTTTCCCACCTGTGTCACTAGGGTGAGATAGGGGAGACAGGGTCAGTCGACGTTGAGTGGGGGCGCCAAACAATCGTATCTATTAGGGTGCCAACCTCCATGGCAAGGAAGGGTAAAGATAGTCCATTGTAGCCTTTAATAGGGCTTTTTTTGTATACAATTTTTTGTCTTTCTTATCAATTGTTCACAGGAATAGGTGTTTTTAAAATTTATCATTAAAATCTAATTTTAATGGGAATACGTGTTCACAAAAATTATGTTATATTCCTTTTTCTATATAATTAGTCTGTTATGACTCCGGAAATATATACCGAGATTTCAAATTTGCCCAACACTGTATATAGCGCTACACTTCTGATACAGTACCCTTTTTTGCTGTTTTGATTCTGGTGTAATCCATAATGAGCCTGTGAATGTCTGTCTGTTACTCCAGAAATATATTTGGAGATTTAAGATTACACCAACACTGTATACAGCTATACGCTTGTGATACATTACCCATTTACTGCTTTTTATATTGCTGTCTAATCCATACTGGGCTTGAGAGTGTTTGTGTCTGCCTCCTGAAATATATACGGAGATTCAGAATGTTTAAACTATACTATATATACCTTGTATCTGGTGATACTGTACCCTTTTTCAACTTTTTATATTATTGTGTAATCCATACTGAGCCTGTGAGCGTCTTTGTATGACTCATGAAATATATACGGAGATTTACAATTATCCCTAGACTGTATAGAGCTGTATGCTTCTGATACAGTACCATATATCTGCTGGTATTTTGGGTACATTTTCACAAAAATTAGTAAGTATGGTGGAAGAGGCTGCGGATGGGGGTGTGGGGGTCCAGCTGGTACTGATGGTGGTGGTGGTGCATCTGCTGGTAGTGCCAAAAGCACAATAGCAGCTAAGGCAGGAGGTGTTGAGCCTGCGTCATGGTCTGACTCCGGAAGGCCTGTAAGGCTCCCTTTTCTGGGAGTAGGTAAATTGTTTTGAAAGCCGGAGCATCAGGAACTGGTTTTGCCTTACATTGCTGAAACAGCCTCCAGCTCTATCGCCTCCTATTCTGAAGTTTCAAAAAATGCAAGCACTGAGTCATCAGTGCAGACTTCTGGTCAGGAGCAACCCCTTTCCTTGGGTCCTTCACCCTCACCAAAGTGAAGGATGCGGCAGCCCACACTTCAGATTACTCCATGGAGCTCTTTTCACATACCATGCCTGGGTTCATTCTAAATGGGGCACATTATATATGGAGCATTATTTGGGCCCATAACACAATGGAGCATCATCCATATGGCCCATCATATACTGGAGCATTCTAAATGGGGCTGATTATATATGGAGCATTATTTGGGCCCATCATACACTGGAGCATCATCCATGAGGCCCATCATATACTGGAGCATTCAAAATGGGGGACATCAGGCACTGGAGCAGCATCTATGGGGCCCATTATACACTGGAGCTTTAAAAATGGGGCCCATTATATATGGTGCATTATTTGGGCCCATAATACACTGGAGCATCATCCATGGAGACCATCATATACTATAGCATTATGTGGAGCTCATCATATACTATATGGAACATTATATGGGACCAATTATTCTGTATGGAGAAATATATGGTGATCATTATTCTGTATGGCGCACCATGTGATGGCCATAATACTGTATGGAGTAACATACTGTCCGTTTCTTGAGCTATTGTAGAATTTAAAATAGATATCAGTCATGTCATGTAAGAAGTGAAGTATTTTTCATTGTACTATACCTATATTTATGTGCCGTATCAGAGCATCATGAATTGTGTTGTGTGTTAAAGGGGCGCACTGACACTCTTTGACCCAAGGCACATGAAAACCTGGAGCCAGCCCTACCCCCCCCAACTTTAGCCAAATAACCCCCAGTTTTCAATGCATAACTATTATTATAAAGTAAATTAAGGTTGACAAGCTTAAGTAATAAGAATTGATGTTGCTGGCATTCAAATGGGCACTGTAGGTGTGTTTACTGTCCTCCACTCCCTGCCAACTTTGCTTCCCCATTGACTTGCATTGGGTTTCGTGTTTCAGTCAGACCCCGACATTTCCCTATAGTCGGCCGATTTCATTCGACTCGACTTTTGAGAAAGTCGGGTTTCATGAAACCTGACTCGACCCTAAAAAAGGCAAAGTCGCTCATCTCTCTAGCTACAAGTAAAGAGACTTTAATACGGTGCTGCAGTCGTTCACAGTTACTGGAGAAAGGGAGGTCCAGCGTGTTTAGCGACTGCAATCTAAAGCCATGTAGTATCTAGTGCGATGAAATTGACACTAATATTATATGTACTTGTGTGAATTGGACTTTAATGCTGTGAAATAACACATTAAAGAGACTTTGTGCTTGAAATTTGTGGGTCACTGCCTCTTCACTGCATAAGTGTGCTACCGCTGCACTGCATATGGCTGGAGAATGCGGGGCAGTGTGAACTGAGGCATACCCCAAGGAGTGCTGCAAATCATTGAGCAAGTCTGCTGGAGAAATTGAGGAGCTTTTGACTGAGTTGATCCTCATGCAGCAGCAGCACGAGCAAGAGGCATTGCAGTGGCAGCAGCAGCAGGAGCGAGATGCACTGCTGTTCCAGCAGCAAGAGGTGCTACAGCAGAAAGAGGCGTGGCAGTTGCAGTTGTAGCAGCTGCTACCAGACTGTCAGTGGTGTGATGAAGAGACCCCAAAGTAAGGGGTGATCAGTGGGTGTACCAATTGACTATGTAGAGTCTCGGCCCGCAAGGTCTCAGGCAAATGACTTGCTGCAGTTGGTGGAGGAGTGGCTCGGACCTGAGTTTCTGACCCCGACCGAGATGGTAGAGAGAGTGGTGGTTGATCGGATTGTATGGGCTCTGACGGCCGCCATGCAGCATTGGGTCGGGTTAAGGGATGTAGGCAACCTGGACCTGCTGATAGGATTGATTGAACAGTATAAACCCACTCAAGACATTGTACCAGAGCATGAGAAAAGTCCTCAAATCACTGTTGGGGCTAACCAGGACCAAGGCCGTGATGTGGGGGTAACCCAAAGTGAGGGTGAGAAAAGTCCCGTTTTCCCTAAAGTGGCTCAAAGGTCTGATCAGGCAGCAGTTGTGGAGTGTTGGCAGTGTCATGAGCCCGGACATTGGGCTAGCAACTGTTCTGTGACATCTGAGCCCATGAACTGCGGGAACACTTCCCATGAATCTATGTGTGCCCAGCCAGTCTGTTCCACCACTACGGGTACTGCTGGAAGCAAACCGCAATTTTGCCATGTGCTTGTGAACGGGTGCCGAACAGACGCTCCCCTGGACACAGGGAGTAAAGTGACTTTGGTCCATAGGTCCCTTGTTGCCGGGGACAACCCCAAGAGACAGAAATTCAAGGTGATGGTTATCGATGTGAAAATCCGTAAATATCTAATTGCGGAGGCAAAATTTTCCACACCATGTAGGGACTTTAAACATGTGGTGGGAGTGGCGAAGATCCTTCCATATGGGACTGTGTTGGGGAGAGACTTGCCCCTGTTTTGGTCCCTGTGGGAGACCAAGGTCAACCCTCTCACGGTAAAAGTTGCGCATAGAATCCAAAGTTGTTGAGATAACTGATAGGTTTCCCCTAGAGGTATGTATGTAGTGTTTGCTTAAATTAAATAAAATATATTTTTGTATTATAAATATTGGTGGTGATCTCTATAGTTGTTGCATAAACTTTTTCTTGGTTTGTTTCTATATAGTCTTATATGCATTGGGAGATCCCACATAAGATATTATTTGAGATGGTGCCCGTTTACCCCATTGTGTTCTAGTTTCCCCTAGAGGTATTGGCAGGAGAGGAGGAAAACGTTGTGCCGGGTACAGAACCCAAAGATGTTGAGAAATCTGCCATAGGGGTCACTAAATTAGGGGCAGAGTGTAATCCCGATAGGTTTTCCTAAGAGGTATTGGCAGGAGAGGCTGAAAATGTTTTGGGTGCAGAACCTGAAGCTGTCAAGTCAAAGCTATCTGCCACAGGGGTTGCCAGCGTAGGGACAGAGTGTAATCCCTTTTGGCTCTCCCTAGAAGTTGTGGCAGTAGAGATCATGAAGATCCCACTGAACTCCGAGCTGGAGGTATCCCCTGTTAAGTTCGGGACAGCTCAGTTCCAGGTTCCCATGCAGAGAAGCAGGTGTAAAAAACGCAGGTTTAAAAAGAACACCGGGAAGAATCAGGAGTGTGTGGTTATGGAGGCGACTTGGGACATACACATGAGGAACCCTCTAGCACCTGCCAAGGATGTGGCGGGGGGTCAGGGTAAAATAGGTAGAGCGCTCGCTAGACAGCAGTGTCGGGAGGTTCAGGTGCAACATAGTACAGATGCATGCTCAGAGTTGCCGACCACGGCGTTTCAGCATGATGAAGTCACCGAGGTACAGGTAAGGGTATGGAGGAAACGGTACCAGGGGCCCGAAGGCAAGTACTTAGGTGACAGGATGAGATGTGGGGTTACTGAACCCTAAATAAACAAGGTCAAGACCACCCAAAACTGGCCCAAATCTACGGTTAATCAGAAAAGTGGACGTGCCATCTGTGATGGAGAACGGGGTGGTGGGTGGTCCCGTAATGTAGTATGGGGGAGAACCGCAAAGGGAGAGATGCATGTGCAGATCGATGGTTCCGGTCCCTACTTTGATTTCTTAGTGGAGTGTTGGGCGGCGCTGTCACAGGGTCATGCGGATGCCCTGTCTCGCACCCATATGGGATGACAAGTGTTCAACCCCACAGGTATGAACGGGGGGGATATGTGAGGCAAGTGACCCATGTTACAGGTAGGGGGTCGCAGTTCGCTCACCCCTGGATGCGCATGTAGGCGTATTGAGGCCATGAGGGGGGCATTTCAGTCGCAAGCGTAGCTATGATTGCAATGGTGAAGCAGTGACCGATGTCACTGGTAGGGGTCACTGTGTGTTCCCCCAAAGATGTGCACAAAGGCATATGAAGGCCATAGGAGTGCATGGGGCAGTCACGGGCATAACTGTGACAGCAATGCAGACTGAAAATAATAAAAATAAGTATTAGCCTTGGACATGTGAGTGTCCAAGACAGATGTAGGGAAAACCTGCTCTGGGATGTTGTGTTGTGAAAAAGACTGCAGGATAGTAGTTGCGCAGTCTGTTTCACTCCAGGCCCAGGTACTCCATGTGGCTAAAGGCCACAGGTTCTTTTGTTAAAAGCCCCGCAGGAAAAGGTTTGGGTGTGTATGTCCAGTGTCAGGGCCAGAGTGAGTTGGTGGCTGTTACTGTGCAGAGCAGTTGGTGTTGCAGAGCACGGCCTGTGAGCGGAGAAAATAGGCTTGGCACCCACAGCGTACACAGTGGTGCTGCTGTCCACGGTGACTGGTCTCGAAGGTGGATGTCCTGTGCCCCAAGGTGAACTGGAGGTGGATGTCCTGTGCCTAAAGGAAGTACTAGCGTGTTTAATGGCTGCAAACAGGAGGATATGGTTCCTGGCTGCGATCCGAAGGATATCAAGGACTGTGCGCGCTGTGTGAGTAAAGAGATATTAACATGGTGGTGTAGTCGCACATGGAAACTGGTCAGAGGAAGACTGGCGTGTTTAGGGATTAAAATATAAAAGTATATTGCGTACTGTGCAAACTAAACGAGTAAAGCTGTGAATAGAGACATTGACACGGTGCTGCAGTCGCCCATGGAAACGGGACAAAGGGAGGTCCAGCGTGTTTAGTGCAAACTGAAGGAGATCGTGTCTTGTGGAAAGCTGTGAGGAAAGAGACTTTAATCCCTTAACGACCAGGGGTATTTGGGTACTTTTAGTTTTGCATTTTCATTTTTTGCTCCTCTTCTTCTCAGAGCCATAACTTTTCATTTTTTTGGTCAAATTGGACATGTGAGAGCTTGTTTTTTGTGGGACAAGTTGAACTTTTGAACAATTCCAAGTGTGATGAAACTGCAAAAAAAATGAAATCCCACACTTATTTTTCGTTTGGCCTTTTTACTAGGTTCGCTAAATGCTGAAACTGACCTGCCATTATGATTCTTCAGGTCATTACGAGTTCATAGACACTAAAAATATCTAGGTTCTTTTTTATCTAAGGCTACTTTCACACATCAGGTTTTCGGCGTCAGGCGCGATCCGGCGTCGTGCCGGAATGCCGGATCCGGCAAATGTTTTGTAAAACCTGAAGTGCCGGATCCGGTTTTCTGCCGGATCCGTCTTGTTCTTGACAGACAAAACCGGATCCGTCTCATCCGGTTCATCCGTTTTTCTATCCGTTTTTCTATCCGTTTTTCGACGGATTACGCCGGATCCGGTTTTTAAAATTGACCCTTGTGGCCTTCCGAACGGGATTGGCTACTGGAAAACTAGATATAGCATGTTCCTACAGCCCTTCTTTGACAGGTTGTAGAGAAGAAAGTGCAGGTTGGAGAGAAGAGCAAGTTACTGGCGAAGATGGATGTTGTCATTGGAAATATTACCACTAGAAGTTCTGTGACGGTTTCAGGGACAATTTTCCACTATACTTTATGTCACCTCAAGGCAGAGTACACTGGGATGACAGAGTGTGAAAGATTTTTGCCCTAAACTTGTGTACCTTCTGGACCAACAGTATATACCTTTGCCAACCAAAGTTGGCTATCTTGTCATGGTCTTACTATTTTTACCTTTAGGCCACAGGTGTGTACCTGGTTGTGTTTTATGCAAAGTATTTCACCTTTTAACAAAAGTTGTGTACATTGGTAGGAAATCACCAACAATAAACACAACTTTTTCGGTGAAATACTTTGCTTCAAACACAACCAGGAACACAACTGTGGCAAAAAGCTAAAATTTACCCACAGTTATACCTGGTTTTGAATACCTTTTTACCTTTGAAATACCCTGTATTTAACCTTTTTTTAAAACATAGTTTGCCGCAGAAAGAAATGACAGACAACCATTGTGAAGCGATAATTTAACTTTTATTTACATTTTTTTTTTTTTTGTAAAATGTTTTTAAAGTGCAAAAAACTTTTTTAATAAAGGTTTTAAACCCAATGGGCATTTTTATTACAAAAAACACACATTACAATTCTGTGTACTGTGGGGTGGAAATACTGCTGGAGGGGCTGCGGGACACTTCGACACTGGGTGTGTGGAGAGAGGACTGGGATCGTGGTGGGGAAGGAACAGTTAGAGGTGAAGGTGTGGAAAAAACTACAGAATGGGTGGACATGTGGGAAGCAGAAGAGGTGGTGGGTGGTGGAGTGGAGGGTTGGGCAGGGACTGTAGGAGCAGATGATGTTGATGGAAAGTTGTATGGGGAAGGAGTTTGGTACGGGGAAGGAGTTTGTTACGGGGAAGGAGTTTGGTACGGGGCAGGTTGCTGGAAGTGGGGAGATGACTGGTACTGGGGAGGTTGCTGGTACTGGGCAGGTTGCTGGTATGTAGTAGGAGGGGGAGGATGGAAAGTGGCTGGAGGGGGTGCAGATGTAATAGGAGGGGGAGGATGGAAAGTAGCTGGAGGGGGTGCAGGTGGAGGAACTACAGTGGTGGGAGGTGGAGGTTGGGAGGTAACCTGCTGTAGAGCACCGTGGCACGAATGCATTACATGCATCTGCTGGGTAGGAGATAGTGTTGCCATGCGCTCCACAACAGACCTGAAAAAGGTGTGGTTTGGCGAAGATCTTGCTTCTGAATGCATGGTTTGCAGAAGTGTCTTCACCTCCAGAATGCTGGAGTTGATCTGCTGAAAGCCTGCGGAGATTTGCTCTGACAAGACTTTGAGACAGTTCTGGAAAGATGCATTCAGATGCAATAACTCTTGCGCATAACTCTTTTCCTGACCCCTCTGCCGCTGCCGCCCAGTACCCGCAGGTGTACTAGAGGCGGCAGGGGCAGAAGGGTGGGGTAAAGGGAAAGCGATCTCCTCACCAGCAGCTTCATGTAATGTAGGCGGCCACGATGCTCCTGTGCTGGTGGATGGGACAGATGGGTCGAATGTGTGGGAAGGCTGGGAAGGTGCAGATGTACCGGGGCGGTCGAAGTGTCCCTCGGTGCCGGTCTCCTCAGGGATCGCCTCAGAAGGGTCCAATCGTGCAGGCTCCCGAGTGCTGCTCACCGTGCTGTGGAATAAAGAGAAAAAAAAACAATTAAAATACTGACATGGTATGGCCCTGGCTGAAAAAAAAAAGTCACATCTAACATTTTTTTTCACATGTGGTGTGTAATATTTACCTTCTGGTGAGCATTGTTTCCCGGAGGAACGACAGGGCTTGTGCGTACTTGTACTTGCTCCTGCGTCCTCCAGATCCACTCGGGGCCCGCATCTCTTTATTGAACTCCTTCTTGAAACGATCCCTCACAGACTGCCACCGATTCACAATTCTGTTCCCTGAAACGAGAAAGGAGTGGTTAGTATACAACATCAGTGTTTCACAAACTCCAGTCCTCATGGTCCCCAGGGGTCATGTTTTCAGGATTTCCATAGTAAATAGAAATCCTGAACACATGATCCGTGGGGACCACGAGGACTGGAGTTCGGGAAACACTGGTTTACATCAAGCAACCGTTACTGTATATACTTACGCTCTTTAATCTGGGCCCGAGCTTCGAGGTCCTCCCAGCGGCCCACAAGGAGAGAACAGATTTCCTCCCAGAGTCGTCGGGTAATGATCAGGTCAGCGTGGCGGCGGTCAGCCATATTCCAGAGCGGCTCCCTTTCTCTGACGAGATCGATGAGGCGGTCCACATCAATCCCTCCATCCTCACCGTCAGAGTCGGGAGCACGCTGTGAAGGCTGTTAAAGAAAAAGACAAAAATAACATAATTAGCCTCCACAAAAGAAATGAAATAAAAAGTGCAAAAAAACAAAGCAAAAATATTTATACTTACACGCTGGTGACCGCCGCGTTGCTGTCGCCGACGACCCTGGGAGGCACTGCGAGGACCTCTTGGCCGAGCACCAGATTGGGAAGACTAGAGAAGAAAACAAAAAATGTTATGTCTTTGGATGTAGGCATTTGTTTGCTGTGTGTGGTCTGCAGAACATTGTTTTCTATGTGTTGTGTGTAGTGTGATGTTGTGTTTCTGCGTTTGATGCAAAAAACTTACGAATTGTGAGCCCACTCCAGGTGTCTGTCCACCCCTTCCTTCTTCTTCTGGGAGCTCCTCTTCATCTTGTGATTCCTGTTTTGAAATAAAAGGCAATGAATAGACATATATTACAGAGATGATGGATTTTGGAAATAAAAACTTACCGTCAAACGCTGACGATGCGAGGGAGGGCTCCCAGAAGAAGATGTGCTGTCCTGTTGATGGCCAGACTCCATGGCTGTGGGTATTGCTGCTGCCAGTGATGCCATTTCTGCTGCTGCTGCTGCTGCATCTCTTTGGCGGCTGTTGAATAAAGAGAAACAAAGGGCCAATGAATATCTTGATATTCCATGGCCCTAGTTTGGAGGAATGGGGGATTTGATAATTGCCGTCTCTCATCTGCTTCTGGACTCCCCTCCCGTTCAGCATGCTGCTCCATTTGGGGTGGTGCTGATGGTGCTGCTGCTGCAGATGTCTGCTGCCTTCTCCTGCTCCTGGTTCTTGGCTTGGGTGGCATGTTGGGTGTGGCTGAGGGTCCCATTGTCTTGCTTTTATATATCTCCTGTGGGCAGAGCTACTGAGCATGCTCAGACCAAAAAAACCGGATCCGGCCACCGGATCCTGCTTTCGCCGGATCCGGCGCATTGCGGCGCTCATAGGCTTTCATTGTGTGAAAAAGCCGGACGCGCCGGATCCGGCGGGTACGGCTTTTTCGCCGGAGACAAAAAACGTTACAGTAGACGTTTTTTCCAGACGCCGGATCGCGACACATTGCGACAAATTGCCGGATCCGACGAAAACCGGATGAAACGCATGGCCATCCGGCGCGATCCGGCGCAAATGCAAGTCAATGGGGGGGAAACCGGATCCGGCATTGCATTTCGCCGGATCCGGTTTCTGTCAAAAGCGCCGGATCGCGCCTGACGGCGAAAACCTGATGTGTGAAAGAGGCCTAAGTGGGGAAAAAAATTCCAAAGTTTATAAAAAAAATAAATAAAAGTTGCCATTTTCCAAGACCTGTAGCATCTCCATTTTTTTGGGATCTGGGGCCAGGTGAAGGCTTATTTTTTGAGTGTCGATCTGACGTTTTTTATGTCATTTTGGTGCAGATCCATTCTTTTGATCGCCCGTTATTGCATTTTTTTGAAATGTTGTAGCCACCAAAAAAATGTAATTCTGGCGTTTTGATTTTTTTTCTCACTACCCCATTTACTGATTTGATTAATTTTTTCTTTTTATTGATAGATCAGGCTATTTTGAACGCGGCGATACCAAATATGTGTACATTTGATTTTTTTTTAATTGCTTTATTTTGAATGGGGCAAAAGGGGCGTGATTTGAACTTTCAGTTTTTTTATTTTTTAATATTTTTAAAAACATTACTTTTTACTTTCTGCATGCTTCTCCATGAGAGACTTGAAGCTGGACTTGTCCGATCACCTCTGCTACATAGAGCAGGGCTGTAGTCCTGCTCTATGTAGCAGAAATGCTCACTTGCTATGTGCGCCGACCAACAGGCGGCGCTCATAGCAATCCAGCAATGACAACCATAGGAGTCTTCTCCTGACCCCAGGTTGTCATGCCAACCCATCAGTGACCTGCGGTCATGTGACACGGGCGCCGTTGGGAGGAGGAAAGGATGCACTTCCTGCGCGTGTATGTTAAATGCCGCTGTCAGAGTTTGACAGTGTCATTGAACATGTTAACAGCTGCGGGTGAATCGTGATTTCACCCGCGGCTGTTCCAGGCACATGTCAGCTGATCAGATCAGCTGTCATGTGCCGGAAAAGGTACAGGCTCCGGCGATGAACAAAAACAAAGGGAGGCGTCCAATGACGGATTATGTTCGTCATTGGACGTTAAGGGGTTAATACGGCACTGCAGTCGACCACAGTTACTGGGCAAAGGGAGGTCCAGTGTATTTAGGGACTGCAATCTAAAGCCGTGTAGTATGTACTGCGATGAAATGGACACTAATATTTTATGCACTTATAAGGTGATTTTGGGGAATAAAGATGGGAATAATTTGTGACGCCACCCGTGATGTTCGCCAATGATAATATGGCAGACGCTGCAGTTCAGATCCACTGGGGCAGTTGGTGATGCAGCAGAGTTGGTACAGTTCTCCACGGTTAGAGCTAGGACCCAGGGCTGCTATGGTGTTAAATGTGATGGTGGTGGTCATAGTGCAAGGCAGATGATGCTGTAAATAAATCGGAGGACACAGTGGAGTGCAGTCTTCACACTTTTACTCACAGTTCTTCCAGTTACAATCCCCAGCCAGGGTGCTGTGTCCTCCGGGTCAGGGGTCCAGCCAGCTCTCAGGTAATTTGGGGTACACTGTACCAGAGCCCCCTTCTGATGTTCCTTCCCTCACCATCTCACTGCACTGGCTCCTGTCTCTCCTGCTCTGAACCTCACACACAGTGTCCCAAGCAAGCAGCCTTGGATCCTGTCAGGCAATGTTCTCCTGGTCCCCTTGATCCTATCTGGCTGCCTTTTCTGTGAATGTGTGTGGATTCGGCTGTCACACATACAGATACTACAGCCTCCGGTTTGCTAGCTGAGTCCTCAGTTTCTCCACTAATCTGGGGCCGGTCCCCTACTGCGACCTGGTCCCTCCATACAACTACAGTTGGCGTGGATTTGGGCTCCACGAGTGGATTCCTCACTTCCCATGCCCCTAGGACCCCTTCTTTCTCTTCTCACTCTACTCTGGTCTAGGGATGAGCTTCTCACTGCTCCAGTTCCAGCACCAACTGACTACTCCTGCTCTCACTGTCACTCCCTTAAGCTGCTCCCCTTCTCCACTTCCTCCACCCACACCTTCTACCTAGTCCCTCCCTGGCCTGGAGAGGACTAGTGTTGGGTGCAAGTGTGTGGGTACTGGGTAGTGTCCCCTCCTTACCCGAGAGCTCCACACCTCTGGCTGAGGTGCAGTGCCCCTGTGGCGACTGGACCCTCAGGGGTGCCACAACTGCTACAGAGGTACCGCATGTCCTGGGTGAAGGCGTCAGTAAGCTAGAGAGCAACATCAAAGAGCATAGAGTACATTATTAAACACAGAGTGCAAGCCCAGCAGAAGCAGCAACACCAGCAGGAGCTGCAGCAGCACCAGCTACAGCAGCAACAGCAAACACAATAGGAGACAAGTAAGCTGCTGATGCAACAGCAGCAGAACTGAGAAAAGGAGCAGCAGATTTAATTACTCACATAGGTGGTTCGTGACACGGCGGCCACTCAAACTCCTAAGGTCTGATGATAATTTTATATCCGGAAAGTGGTGAGGAGAGCCGTGCAGAAAATGATCCTGGAGAATGATATAAAGGCCTTTTTAACCATTTTTTGAAAGGGTTGCCAATAGACAGAAACTCCCGCCAGAGCAGTGGGAGGAAGTTCTGACACCATACTTAACAGGGAAGCCACAAAAGGCCTACTATGATTTAGTCTTACAGGACACCAAAGAATATCCAAAGCTGAAAATGGAAATTTCGGCGCACTTGGGAGTGACAATGTCTATCAGGGCACAAAGGGTCCACTGCTGGGTATATCACCATGATAAATCCCCTCGCCCCCAAATGGTTGATCTGCTGCACCTCATCTAAAAGTGGTTACAGCTGGAGTCCTCTACCCCAGTGCAGATGTTGGAGCAAGTTGTAATAGACCAGTTCGTGCACTCACTTCCAAGACTGATGCAGACTTGGGTGGCCCATCAAGATCCCCGGAATGCTGATGACCTGGTCAGACTGATCAATAGGTATTAGGTGGATGACAGTTCCTTGGGGAGGCAGCCAATTCCATATTGGGGACCTGTCGTTCAAAAGGGGGCGGAGAGTCCAAAGCCCAAGTGGGCAGTGAAAGTCATTCTGAGGGTCTCATTGGGGGATATAATTTGCTGGTGCAGGTTAGCTGCCCTCTATCCCCTGATCACCGATCAAATGGACTGTAGCATGGGATGATGGTGATCATTCTATGTTTATCCGGCTTCTAGTGTGGACTGTCCACCCCGCAAGGGGCCCCAAGCTTATCCTGTAAAAGTGAATGGCCTGCAAATGACTGGACTAATTGAGTCAGGGAGTTTGATGACCCTTGTGAGGGTCAAACTCCCTCTCCAGTTGATCCCTGGGAAAAAGGTGGGTGTCCGCTACATTCACGGGGATGATAAAGACTATCCAGGGGCCAAAGTGAACATTGAGACAGCCCTGTACTGTATCTCATGAGGTTAGCGTGGTCCAGGATTTATTGCACCCAAATTTAATAGACCGGGACTTTGTGTTGTGTTGGGACTTGTAGGGGAGGGATGGAGACCTTTATTGCTTGGCTAAGAGATGGGGTCGCCCTAAAGGAGTCTCATCAACCCCAGAGCCTGAAGGGTTTTCTTTCTGTGTAGTGATGTGAGATGAGGAGGTCGTATCCCCTGAGGCAGACATTCCTGAGACAGGGTTAATTGGAGGAAAGTTTTGGGTATGCCCAACATAGGGGCCTAACTCTAAAAGATGTATTCAATAAGGTAACCATTACAATTGGCATAGCACAAGAGCTGGGAGCTGACACCAAGTTTCTGTATTTTCATCTTAAGTGGGGGCTTATTGTACCGGGTTACTAAGGTGAGGGAAGAGAGATTTGAACACTTGTCAGTACCAGGACCCTATAGATGGAGGGTGTTGGACATTGCCCATTCATAAATCTTGGGTGGCCATCTGGGAGTAGTCAAAACTCAAGAAAGGGTAAAGGAGAGTTTCTAATGACCAGGATGTCACTGGAAAATCCTAATGGATTGCAAATCCTGTCCCACCTAAGACTTAACCTCTCCCATCTCTCACTTCCGACAGGGAACCCGTTGAAACTCCATGTTTGCTGGTTAAGTCAAAAGGGGACATTAAAAACATCACAGTAACCGAGACACTGTCGAAGGCAGAAAAACAGCAATGTCAGGAATTGCTGCAGCAGAACTGGGACCTGTTCTCAGATTTGCCGGGGTATACAGATGTCATAGAACATGAGATTCTGACGTAACCCCATGTGCGGGTAAATTCAAAGATCTACCCAATTCCATAGTGGGTGGTCTAACCTGATTTTCCTTGTTCCAAAACCCAATGGAGAATTTAGATTTGGTATTGAAAATAGGAAGCTAAACAAAGTCTCCAAGTTCGTCGCATATCCGATGCCGTGTGTCGATGAGTTGATTGAGAGACTTGGGCATGCAATATACATAACCAACTTGCATCTAACAATTGGATATTGGCAAATTCTCATGTCACAAGAAACCAAGGGGAAGGCAGTTTTCTCTACACCTGACAGTTGGTTCCAATATGTCAAGGTGCCTGCAGGGAGCTATGCCCACCTTCCAGGTGGTCATGGACTGGATCCTCGCATCCCACAAGAATTATGTTGTGGCATTCATGGATGATATCATAATCTTCAGCCCTGATTGGGGAAGTCATCTGGGAAAGATCCAGGCAGTGTTTGATGCACTCAAGAAGGCGGCGTTCTCTTTAAGTCCAAAAAAAGTGCCATGTAGGAAGTAGAGGCGAAATCGCTCTCAGTAGAGGCGGGTTAAGGCCTTTCTGGAAATCGTGGGGTACTACAGGAGGTCCATTTCAAACTTTGCCATGGTGGCCACACCACTGATTGTCCTCCTTAAGGGGACAAAATCAAACGCAGCCAAATGGATGTCAGATGCAGAGACGGACTTTCAAGAAATGAAAGTTGCTGTGTGTAATCAGCCAGCACCGATTGCCTCAGATTTTAGGATGGAATTTTTACTCCAAATGAATGCCTCCGAAGTTGGATAAGTAGCTGTCATTTCTCAGGAAAAAGTCGGCATCTGAGAAAAATTATTCCATTGTGGAAAAAGAATGTTTATCTTTAAAGTGGGTGGTGGACATATTGCAAAACTATCTGTTAGGGCGAAATTTTAAATTAGTGTCAGACCACTTTTTACATGCACTATATTCTAAGCATTAGATTTGTTTTTTTGCTATTTGTTTCTTTGAATAAACCAGTTATTTATGCTCATGGAATGTGAGTTGCCGTGGGTATATATAGGCACTTAGCCAATATTGATTACACTGGATTGATTCGCCTTGAAGATGCGTCAGTTCTTCCCATGACGTAATGCCTCACTGTGTTATGAACCTTTGCAGCTAAATCAGGCACACCTTATTGTTTCCATAAAAACAGTCCACATCCCAGTATACTTCACCTTACAATAATATACATGCCTTCACTTAATTAAAAATCCTTGCGCTTTTGCCAGAAACACTTGGAGCTATGCCGACCTAAACTCTTCCCTGACACAAATGGCACAACCATTTTACATTAAAAGTCTTAGCACTATGAAATGGATTTGCAGGCATCTGAAAATTATGGATATGCAGGCAAATTAATTAAGCCATAATTTGGTGATTTACATGTACCGTAAGTGCTGTGAATATTTAACAAGTAAAAGCCACTCTGCAAGGAAGACGATAAAAACTAAGCTGTCCCCAAGAGCAAACTGTATCTAGAAAAGGCTGGGATTTGTAGCTAAATTCTGAAATTCCCGCCTGTCTCCCTCAAGAGCATGAACACTAACCAGCTTAATGAGCACTTACAGCACCATATACATTGTTACAAAAACACAGTGACTGAGAAAAATGAGGTAGCAAAGGAGGGTGTTATTGGTGCAGGGTAGTAATACAGTCATCCTTGAAAGGAGATCTCTTACCTTAGCTCCATCTTCTGTAAGGTCTCCTGCCCTAGAACTGTGATAGCAGAAGCTTGTTTCCCACACGTACACATTATGCAGACATGCACACATACAAAGCAAACAATAGGAATATGTACATATACATATTTGAAGGCAAGAAAAACGGCAGCCTATTTGCACTGTACAGTATATTACGCAGAATTCAGTGCATATCTCTATGTGACTGCAGACTTATGAGTCTTCCCAGTGCACGGGACTGGAGGGTATTTATTAGTTATACATACTCCCGGCCAGTGTGCACGGCCTCGCTCCATACACTGGTATAGAGCCGAGGTCGTGACCCGACCACTGATGTGTCCGTCTAGTGGGCGTGTCCTACTAGTGGACACGGTCTCACTCCACACAAGTGTATAGAGAGAGAGGCAGTACCTATCGGCTGGGACTATTTATAACCTGTACATACCCTCCAGTCCCGGGTCAGAAACTGCCAAATGTACGCAGCGTGCTGTGCGTGGGCTGGGAGGATTCATAAGTCTGCAGTCACACAGAGTGGCAAGACCCAGACCCTTAGGAGGGTAATGCATGGCATTACCAGGTCGCAGGTATAGCTTCTCTTGAGGGTTAATTTGTGGTGTGATAGAGTTTTCCCACCATTTTTACCTGGTATTTATATATTTTATATATATACTAGCTGAAGAGCCCGGCGTTGCCCGGGCATAGTAACTAACTGTGGTTAGTTATAACAAATTATAATGATTATCCTCCACCTCATAGTCCAGTGTCCATATACCTATCATACATATCCGCCATCCTATAGTCCCATGCTCATATACCCATCATACATATCCTCCATCCCATAGTCTCGTACCCATATACCCATCATACATATCCTCCATCCCATAGTCCCATGCCCATATACCCATCACACATCCTCCATCCCATAGTTCAGTGCCCATATACCCATTATGACATCTTCATCATGGCAACCATTCTGACATCACGGTTGCCATGACAACTTTTTATGACATCATCGTCGCCATGGCAACCATTATGACATCATCGTTGATACACACATACACACATACACACATACAGTACGTACACTCAGCTTTTTATATATATATATATATATATATACAGACATTGGTGGTGGGCCTGTCCAGTCAGCTCGGCTGAAGGGATAAAGAGGGGGCAGTGCTGAGGGAAGTTGTCATTCCTCATCATTGCCATACCTAAAGTGCTGACCCATCTGGCTGAAATGTGTAGAAGAGGGAGTGCTTTCCTGTCTGCAGCGCTGCCTGAGAGGACCGCTGGAGGATGCTGATGAGCTGAGTGCTGGATGCAGAGAGAGTGGGGTTCAGGAAGCATGAGCAGAGGACGTCACCAGTGAAGCGCCATAAGTTGAGATGTCGTCATCCAGAAAACGTCAGGAAGGTGACAAGCTCGCAGGCGGTCAGCAGATACCCCACACACCAGCAGGACCAGGTTGGCCTTAGAAGACCACCAGCTGGTCCTGGGGCTGCCGGTCCTCAAGAAGAAGGACCAACCGTGGCAGAGGCCTGCAGTCGGAGCCAACCACAGTTGCTAAGTAACAGTATAGCACAGTGGTTAAGTGTGCAAATTTATAAACAGAGAGCTTTGAGTTCAAACCCCGGCAATGGAACTTAATTTTAAGTACATAGTCGGTATTTCCTTTTATAAAATTCTTGCCCAGAAGGCTTTGAATTCTTATTTTATTAAGTAGGTTTTCAAGGGATACAAGAAGGATCATTTTTCTCATTTTGGGATGTAATTCACTTGTCTTTTATGTAGCCAGATCCAAACTGACAAGAAAGGGAAGGGCAATAGTTTAAATTTGTGGCACTTTTCAGAGAAGTCATTTTGTCCAGTTTGTTTGTACGGATACTGTATTGGTGTGCACTCTGCTGGTGCGGATAAGTTCCTCATCATCTTACTGGCAAGCCTATGTCACGTCTGCCATGTCTGTTTTGCCTCATGAACCCCCGGAGCGGTGTGCATGCGCACCTTGTGTCTGCTATCCTGCTTGTTCCCTAGAGCAGTGTGCACACTCACCTCATGTCTGCTGAGCTGCAGGATGCCTGCGTTTCTGCTTTGCCTTCTGTGATCTTCTCGTCATGTCTAGAATCCCTGATCAGGTGACGTTTCCTAGGATCCTGCACTGTCTGGTTCTGCAATCATCTCGTCATGTCTGAATCCTTGAGCATGTGACGTTTCCTAAGGTCCTGCACTGTCTGGTTCTGCAATCATCTCGTCATGTCTGAAACTCTGATCATGTGACCTTTCCTAGGATCCTGCACTGTCTGGTTCTGCAATCATCTTGTCATGTCTAGAATCCCTGATTATGTGTCCTTCCTAGGATCCTGCACTGTCTGGTTCGGTGATCATCTCGTCATGTCTGAAACCCTGATCATGTGACTGCGCTCTGTGATCCTGGAGCATCTGAACTAGGAAGTTCTCCCCTGGTCCTGACCCGGAAGAGGAGGTGCTGTGCCCTATATCAGACCACCCCTTCCTTTGCTCAGGGCCTGATTATTGTGTTGCTTCCCTGCACGGCTCTTGGTCTGTGGAGTTGCTCCCTCTATTCTGTGCCCTTGCACTTTGCTCTGTAGTGCTTCTCTGCACACTCTCCGTGCTCGTATTCCGTCTCTTGTCTTGTGCCATGTCTTGTGTTGTGTCTCGTGCCATGTTTGTCTTTGCCTTCTAGTCCTTCTGCTGTTCTTTGTCTTAGTCTGTTTTGCTATGTCTCGCCTTAGCTATTCTTTGACTTGTAGTCCTTCCTCTGTTCTCTGCCTTACCTGTTTCGCCATGTCTGGTCTTTGCTATTCTGAGCCTTGTAATACTTCACATGTTCTCGTTTCTGCCTGGTTTTCCGAACTCTGTCCTATGGTGCTCTCTTGCACATTTCCAAGTCTAGTCCCAAGGTCTTCCCTTGGCCCGGCTCTGGGCTTCTGCCTACGCTCCGCTGCTAGACTCTGTCCTCGCTCTGACCTGGCTCTGTTTCTGCCTAAGTTCCGCTCCGAGTTCCGTACCTTGTTCCTTGCCTTGTCCTTTCCTTGAACCCCGGCGTGGGTTCCCCTTGGCTGTCTCCTGTACCGTGGTAAGTGCCTCGTGTTTGTGTACAGCCGTGTGCACTGGCCAGTGTGGCATGCCTTGTGCGTGGCTCCTAGCACGCAGCACTTCCTTGAACCTTGGCGTGGCTCCTAGCACGCACCCTGCCTTGAACCCTGGCATGGCTCCTAGCACGCACCCTGCCCTGAACCTGGCGTGGCTCCTAGCACGCACCCTGCCCTGAACCTGGCGTGGCTCCTAGCACGAAGGTTCCTTTGCCCGCCTTCTGTGCCAAGGTCGTGCCTCGTGCTGGAGTTACAGCCGTGTGCACTGGCCAGTGAGGTGTGCGTCCCGCGTGGCTCCTAGCACGTGTCCTGCTCTGAACCCTGGCGTGGCTCCTAGCACACACCCTGCCTTGAACCCTGGCGTGGCTCCTAGCACGCACCCTGCCTTGAACCCTGGCGTGGCTCCTAGCACGCACCCTGCCTTGAACCCTGGCGTGGCTCCTAGCACGCACCCTGCCTTGAACCCTGGCGTGGCTCCTAGCACGCACCCTGCCTTGAACCCTGGCGTGGCTCCTAGCACGCACCCTGCCTTGAACCCTGGCGTGGCTCCTAGCACTCACCTTGCCTTGAACCCTGGCGTGGCTCCTAGCACGCACCCTGCCTTGAACCCTGGCGTGGCTCCTAGCACGCACCCTGCCTTGAACCCTGGCGTGGCTCCTAGCACGCACCCTGCCTTGAACCCTGGCGTGGCTCCTAGCACGCACCCTGCCTTGAACCCTGGCGTGGCTCCTAGCACGCACCCTGCCTTGAACCCTGGCGTGGCTCCTAGCACGCACCCTGCCTTGAACCCTGGCGTGGCTCCTAGCACGCACCCTGCCTTGAACCCTGGCGTGGCTCCTAGCACGCACCCTGCCTTGAACCCTGGCGTGGCTCCTAGCACGCACCCTGCCTTGAACCCTGGCGTGGCTCCTAGCACGCACCCTGCCTTGAACCCTGGCGTGGCTCCTAGCACGCACCCTGCCTTGAACCCTGGCGTGGCTCCTAGCACGCACCCTGCCTTGAACCCTGGCGTGGCTCCTAGCACGCACCCTGCCTTGAACCCTGGCGTGGCTCCTAGCACGCACCCTGCCTTGAACCCTGGCGTGGCTCCTAGCACGCACCCTGCCTTGAACCCTGGCGTGGCTCCTAGCACGCACCCTGCCTTGAACCCTGGCGTGGCTCCTAGCACGCACTCTGTCTTCTACCTTGTGCTTTGGCGTGTCTCTACACACGCTCTCTGTCTTGTACCTTGTGCCTTGGCGTGTCTCTACACACGCACCTTGCCTTGCACCTAGCCTTGAACCCTGGCGTGTCCCCTACACATGCACCTAGCCTTGGACCTTGGCGTGTTCCCTAACACGCACCATGCCTGGATATCTGTCATGCCTCCTTGCCTGAACCCTGGTTTGCCTGCCGGATGCCCAGAACCTGCCGATCGCTGCCAGAGATCGTAAGCTGGATGACTGCGGCCTGATGTCCGGAGCTGATGTCCGCAGCCTGATGCCTAGATCATGTTGATCGTCGCCAGCGGTCCGGAGTCCGATGCCATTGTGCCTTTACCTGTACCTAGGTGTGCCACCTGGCATGTACTATGCAGGGCCCTGTTGCCAACATCATTATCCATTTAGGAGGAAACAATGTGGGAGGCTCAGCACCATCGATTTATTATGCCAGATGTAGAAAAGTTTGGTAGAACTTAAAAGCAGTGTTATTTTAATATTTTTAGAATTGTGCCGAGGCTTCTCTGGTTAGACTCTATGAATTTAAGTTTTTGAAAAAATCTGTAAAAAGGTTGAGCTATGTGAAAGTTTATGCCATCTATTGGCGTTTTTTTCTTTCAGGCATGTTGAGTTGGTATGGTTGGTATGCCAAGCCTTTTTCAGAGTGACTTGGTTAACCTATCTGAAAAAGGTCATGATATTTTTAATTTCAACCGGCAGACAATAGTTGAATTGGCCCTTGGTGGGGAGGGGCCACTCTCACATATTATTTTTAGGCGAGAGTGGCAATTGGGTAAGTCATTCAGGGAACTGAATGGGCAGCATGATGGTAAATGGTAAATGGGGCTTGAGATTTGGCTAAGCTGCCGTATGGTTTATAAGTTAAATGGTAAACGAGCTTGAGCTTTTGCTAAACTGCGGTATGGTTTCTAAGTTATTGAGTTATATATTTAAATTTAATAAAGGCCATGGCCAAAACCTTCCATTTAAAAGTCAACATGTCCTGTGTATTTTATTATGTTGATATTTAACCCCTTAATCCCATATGACGTACTATCCAGTCCATGTGCCCTGGGACTTAATTCCCAGGGACGGGATAGTACATCATAGCGATCAGTGGCGTCCACGTGGTGAGCGCCGCTGATCGCAGCCGGGTGTCAGCTGATTATCACAGCTGAGACCCAGCACAATGTATCAGGGGCGGTCACGAGGAAGCCTGCTGCACTGCCTGTGACAGATCGCTGATCTGTCACAATGATCTGTGATGTGACAGATCAGCGATCTGTCACAGGACAGCTGTGTCCCACCTGGGACACTGTAATCAAGTTAAAAAAAAGTGTTACAATAATAATAAAAAAAAATTGCCAAATAAATTAGAAAAAAAAAATATTCAACCAATAAATTCATTTTTTGGAAATAAAAAAACCAATAAAAGTACACATATTTGGTATCGCCACATCCGTAACGACCTGCCCTATAAAACTATCCCATTAATTAACCCCTTTAGCAAACCCCTTAAAAATAAAAAAACAAAGAAAAAAATAATGATTTATTACCATACTGCCGAACAAAAAGTGCAATAACGCGCGATCAAAAAGATGCATATAAATATCCATGGTACCGCTGAAAACGTCATCTTGTCCCGCAAAAAAACGAGCAGCCATACAGCATCATCAGCGAAAAAATTATAAAGTTATAGCTTACAGAATAAAGCAATGCAAAAATAATTTTTTATATAAAATAGTTTTCGTTGCATAAAACCGACAAAACATAAAAAAAGATCTAAATGAGGTATCGCTGAAACCGTACTGACCCGAAGAATAAAGCCGCTTTATCAATTTTATCGCACGCGGAACGGTGTAAACGCACTCCCCCAAAAGAAATTCATGAAACGCTGGTTTTTGTTCTTTCTGCGTCCCAAAAATCGGAATAAAAAGCGATCAAAAAAGTCACGTGCCCGAAAATGGTACCAATAAAAACGTCAACTCGTCCCACAAAAAATAATACCTCACATGACTCGGTGGGTCAAGATACGGAAAAATTATAGCTCTCAATATGTGGTGATGCAAAAACTATTTTTACAATCAAAAGCGTCTTTTAGCGTATGACAGCTGCCAAACATAAAAACCCGCCATAAATAGTAAATCAAACCCCCCCCCGTTATCATTCCCCTTAGTTAGGGAAAAATAATAAAATTAAAAGAAAATGTATTTATTTCCATTTTCCCATTAGGGTTAGGGCTGAGATTAGGGTTGGGGGTGGGTTGGGATTAGGGTTGGAGTTAGAATTGGGGGTTTCCACTGTTTGGGCACATCAGGTGCTCTCCAAATGCAACATGGCGTCTGATCTTAATTCCAGCCAATTCTGAGTTGAAAAAGTCAAATGGTGGTCCTTCCCTTCCAAGCTCTGCCATGCGCCCAAACAGTGTTTTACCCCCACATATGGGGTATCAGCCTACTCAGGACAAATTGGAAAACAACTTTTGAGGTCCAATTTCTCCTGTTACCCTTAGGAAAATAAAAAATTGGGGGCAAAAATATCATTTTTGTGGAAAAAAATGATTTTTTTATTTTCACGCCCGAGCGTTATAAACTTCTGTGAAGCACTGGAGGGGTCAAAGTGCTCACCGCACATCTAGATAAGTTCCTTGGGGGGTCTAGTTTCCAAAATGCTGTCATTTGTGGGGGTTTCCACTGTTTTGGTACATCAGGGGCTCTCCAAACGCGACATGGTGTCCGATCTCAATTCCAGCCAAAAACGTCAAATGGCGCTGCTTCCCTTCCGAGCTCTGCCATGCGCCCAAATAGTGGTCTACCCCCACATATGGGGTATCAGCGTACTCAGGACAAATTGCACAATAACTTTTATGCTCCTGTTACCCTTGGGAAAATAAAAATTGGGGGTGAAAAGATCATTTTTGTGGAAAAAATGATTTTTTTAATTGTACCTCTGTACGTTATAAACTTCTGTGAAGCCCTTGTGGGTTCAAAGTTCTCACCACATATCTAGATAAGTTCCTTGGGGGTCTAGTTTCCAAAATGGGGTCACTTGTGGGGGGTTTCCACTGTTTAGGTACATCAGGGGCTCTCCAAACATGACATGGCGTCCGATCTGAATTCCAGCCAATTTTGCATTGAAAAAGTGAAACGGCGCTCCTTCCCTTCTGAGCTCAGCCATGCACGGAAACAGTGGTTCCCCCCACATATCAGGTATCAACGTACTCAGGACAAATTGCACAATAAATTTTGCAGTCCAATTTCTCCTGTTACCCTTGGTAAAATAACAAAAATTGAGCCTGAAGTATTTTTTTTGTGAAAAAAAGTTAAATGTTCATTTTTTTTAAATATTCAAAAATTCCTGTGACGCACCTAAAGGGTTAATAAACTTCTTGAATGTGGTTTTGAGCACCTTAAGGGGTGCAGTTTTTAGAATGGTGTCACATTTGGGTATTTTCTATCATATAGACCCCTCAAAGTGGCTTCAAATGTGATGTGGTCCGTAAAAATAAAATGGTGTTGCAAAAATGCGAAATCGCTGGTCAATTTTTAACCCTTATAACTTCCTAAGAAAAAAAAATTTTGGTTCCAAAATTGTGCTGATGTAAAGTAAACATGTGGGAAATGTTACTTATCAAGTTTTTTGTGTGCCGTATCTCTGTGATTTAAGGGCATACAAATTCAAATTTGGAAAATTGTGAAATTTTCAAAATTTTCACCAAATTTCCATTTTTTTCACAAATAAACGCAAGTTATTTGAATGAAATTTTTCCACTATCATGAAGTACAATATGTCACGAGAAAACAAGGTCAGAATCACCAGGATCCATGAAAGCGTTTCAGAGTTATTACCTCATAAAGGGACAGTGGTCAGAATTGTAAAAATTGGCCCGGTCATGAACGTGCAAACCACCCTTGGGGCTTAAGGGGTTAATGCCTTCTTCTAGTTCTTTAGTATGCACAGATCATAGGCTGTGTAATGCTATGACACTGTGCATCATGCAAAGTACAGTTAATACCCCATTACATGTTAAAGATACTAGCCTTACTAAAGTTTCTAATGATGTGCTAACAGCTAAATCAAGAGGAAAGTAATATCTTATGATTCTTTTGGATCATTCTTTAGCACTTGATACTATAAATCACCAATGCTACACTCTACTGGCCTTAAATGGGTAGTCTGATACCTAAATATTCTTTATAAATAAGTATTTTTACACCAAAAGCACTTTTGTAGTTTGCTTTATTTTAAAATACCCTACATTTCTCTCTATCCAACTAAACCTAACTGTGTTTTTTCTCTTCATTTTCTGTGACATTTCATTTTAGGAGAATCTCAAACAAGCCATTTTCAGGAGACTGGCACTGTAATCACTTCCCCACAACTTCTATAACACCACCTGGAACAGAACATCATTATGGGGTGGAAATGCGATCACGTTCCAAAGCTTCTTTCATCGCCACCGTCTGTGGGAGAAGCGACAGCTTCTTGCTGTGAAAAAAAACATAATCAGGGCGCAGTAGTGGAATCCGGTGAGTGACACCTGTGATGCCCCCATAGCTTCTGTCATCACCCTCAAACGAATCATCATCACGGAGCGGTAATAAAAGCTGGTTGAATTCTACCATGGTTGTCTCACAGTTTCTGTCATCGCCCTCCAACGAATCATCACAGAGCAGTGATAGAAGCAGGGTCAGTGACACCAGCACCATCACCTAATGACATCCTATTCTAGGAGGGGTGATAGACAAGTGAGCCCCATTTTCCTGATGACATCTCATTTGAGAATCCTATTAAATGAAATGTCACAGGAAGTAAAGAAAAAAAACATTTAGGGATTAGCTGGATACGGAGAAGTGTTGGGTATCAAATAATAAAGAAAAAAAATAAAACATGCTTAGGGTGAAACAATAGATATTTATAAAGGGCATTTTAACCCCTTAACCCCAGAGGTATTTTCATTTTTGTGTTTTGTTTTTTTGCTCCCCTTCTTCCCAGAGCCATAACTTTTTTACTTTTCTATCAATATGGCCATGTTAGTGCTTGTTTTTTGTGGGACGGGTTGCACTTTTGAATGATACCATTGGTTTTAACATATTGTATACTGGAAAACAGGGAAAAAAAAATCCAAATGTGGTGAAATTGCAAAAAAGTGCAATCCCACAGTTGCTTTTCTTTTGTTGCTTTTTTAGTATATTCACTAAATGCTAAAACGGACCTAACATTATGATTCTCCAGGTCATTATGAGTTCATAGAGACCAAACATGTCTAGGTTCTTTTCTATTTAACGTATATATTCGAGTATAAGCAGACCCGAGTATAAGCTGAGGCCCCCTAATTTTGCCACGGAAAACTGGGTAAGCTTATTGACTCAAGTATAAGCCGGGTGTAAATTGTCCCCTCATCCCTGTCCTGCTCTGTGTGACTCTCCCTCCTCTCAGTATGCATGGCTCGGCTCCCCTGTCTCATCCTTCTAAGTATGGCTCAGTTCCCTGTACTCTCCCATCCTCCTCCATGTTCCTCAGTGCACCCCTGTCCTCCTCAGTGCTCCCCCCATCCTGCTCTGTGCTTCTCTGTGCTCCCCCCGTCCTGCTCAGTGCTCCCCCTGTCCTCCTCTGTGCTTCCCCCGTCCTCCTCAGTGCACTCCTGTCCTCCTCAGTGCTCCCCTTCCTGCTCCGTGCTCCTCTGTGCTCCCCCCGTCCTGCTCAGTGCTCCTCCCATCCTGCTCCATACTCCCCCCGTCCTCCTCCATGCTCCCCCCATCCTCCTCAGTGCTCCCCTGTCCTGCTCCGTACTCCTCTGTGCTCCCCCCGTCCTCCTCAGTACTCCCACAGTCCTGCTCCATGCTCCTCTGTGGTCCCCCGTCCTGCTCAGTGCTCCCCCATCCTGCTCCATCCTCTGACAGTCCTCCTCCGTGCTCTGCTGTGCTCCTCCATGCTCCCCCATCCTCCTCACCCTCCTGTGCAATCGCTGAACGTCCTCTGCATCCTCCGTTGTCCCAGGGCTGGCAGCTTCTTCCTTCATTGAGTGGTCACATGGTACCGCTTATTAAGGTCATGAATATGGATGCCACGCCTATGGGAGTGGAGTCAAGTCCATATTCATGACCTTAATGAGTGGTACCATGTGACCGCTCAATGCAGGAAGAAGCTGCCAGCCCTGGGACAATGGATGATGCAGGGGACGTTCAGCGATTGCACAGGAGGGTAAGTATGACGTCCCAGCCATCTGCTCCTGCCGCCGCTCCCCCTCCCCCACTGGTTTCTGCACAATGACTCGTGTATAAGCCGAGGGGGCATTTTCAGCACAGAAAAATGTGCTGAAATCTCAGTATATAAGGTAAGTGGTAAAAAAAATTTCCAAACTTTTTTGCTTAAAAAAAATTGCGCCATTTTCCGATACCTTTAGTTTATCAATTTTTCATTATCAGGTCGGTTGAGGGCATAATTTTTGTGCACCAAACTGATGTTTTTAATGATACCATTTTGGTAGAGATTAATGTTGAGCGATACCTTCCGATATCGGGAAATATCGGATCGGATTGGATCGGACCGATACCCCAAAAATATCGGGTGTCGCAGATTCCGATACCGGAAACCCATGCAAGTCAAAGGGGCACAAATATCGGAATGAAAATAAACCTTTTCTTTCCTTGCACATCCAGTTTGGGAGGGGGGAAGAGTGTGGGCGGTGCATGGGTGGAGACTGTGCGTGTGTGTGTGTGTGGGCGGGGTCTGTATGGGCCTCTCGGGGGTCTGTGCGGGCCTGCCATGGGTCTGTGCGGGCCTGCTGGGGGTCTGTGCGGGCTGCCGGGGGTCTGTGCGGGCCTGACGGGGGTCTGTGCGGGCTGCCGGGGGTCTTTGCAGGCCTGCCGGGGGTCTGTACGGGCCTGTCGGGGGTCTGTGCTGGCTGCCGGATGTCTGTGCGGGCCTGCCGGGGGTCTGTGCGGGCCTGCCGGGGGTCTGTACGGGCCTGCCGGGGTTCTGTGCGGGCTTGCCGGGGCTCTGTGTGGGCTGCCAGGGGTCTGTGCGGGCCTACCGGAGGTCTGTACGGGCCTGCCGGGGGTCTGTGCGGGCTGTCAGGGGTCTGTGCGGGTCTGCCGGGGGTTGTGTGTGTGTGCAAGCATCGTCTGATGGGACTACAAGACCAATCGGGTTATGCCTGCTACAATGACAGTGATTGACACATTAGCCAATGATGGGACAGTAGTAGTCCCATCATCCGGCTAATGTGTTGAATGTAAAAAAACAAAAAAAAACCATACATACTACATACATACTACATATATACTACATTCATACAACATACATACTACATAAAACATACATACTACATATATACTACATTCATACAACATACATACATATTACATACTACATATATACTACATTCATACAAGATACATACATACTACATTCATACAACATACATATATACTACATAATACATACATACTACATTCATACAACATACATACATGCATACTACATATATACAACATACATACATACTACATAATACATACATACTACATGTATACTACATTCATAGAGCATACATACATACTGAATACATACTACATATATACTACATTCATAAAACATACATACATACTACATAATACATACATGCTACATATATACTACATTCATACAACATACATACATACTACATATTACATACATACTACATATATACTACATTCATACAACATACATACATGCATACTTTATACATACAATATATATATACTACATTCAAACAACATACATACATACTACATATATACTACATATATACTACATTCATACAACATACATACATACTACATAATACATACATACTTCATATATACTACATTCATACAACATACATACTACATAAAACATACATACTTCATATATACTACATTCATACAACATACATACATATTACATACTACATATATACTACATTCATACAAGATACATACATACATACATACTACATACATACTACATAATACATACATACTACATTCATACAACATACATACATACTACATACATACATACTTCATATATACTACATTCATACAACATACATACATACTACACAATACATACATACTACATATATACTACATTCATAGAGCATACATACATACTACATTCATACTACATATATACTATATTCATACAACATACATACTACATAATACATACATGCTACATATATACTACATTCATACTACATACATACATACTACATACATTCTACATATATACTACATTCATACAACATACATACCTACAACATACATACTACATATATACTACATTCATACAACATACATACATACTTTATACATACTACATATATACTACATTCAAACAACATACATACATACTACATATATACTACATTCATACAACATACATACATACTACATAATACATACATACTACATATATACTACATTCCTACAACATACATACATACTACATACTACATACATACAACATACAGTAGTAGTCCCATCATCCGGCTAATGTGTTGAATGTAAAAAAACAAAAAAAAACCATACATACTACATTCATACAACATACATACTACATAAAACATACATACTACATATATACTACATTCATACAACATACATACATATTACATACTACATATATACTACATTCATACAAGATACATACATACTACATTCATACAACATACATATATACTACATAATACATACATACTACATTCATACAACATACATACATGCATACTACATATATACAACATACATACATACTACATAATACATACATACTACATGTATACTACATTCATAGAGCATACATACATACTGAATACATACTACATATATACTACATTCATAAAACATACATACATACTACATAATACATACATGCTACATATATACTACATTCATACAACATACATACATACTACATACATACTACATATATACTACATTCATACAACATACATACATACTACATATTACATACATACTACATATATACTACATTCATACAACATACATACATGCATACTTTATACATACTACATATATATACTACATTCAAACAACATACATATATACTACATATATACTACATTCATACAACATACATACATACTACATAATACATACATACTTCATATATACTACATTCATACAACATACATACTACATAAAACATACATACTTCATATATACTACATTCATACAACATACATACATATTACATACTACATATATACTACATTCATACAAGATACATACATACATACATACTACATACATACTACATACATACTACATTCATACAACATACATACATACTACATACATACATACTTCATATATACTACATTCATACAACATACATACATACTACACAATACATACATACTACATATATACTACATTCATAGAGCATACATACATACTACATTCATACTACATATATACTATATTCATACAACATACATACTACATAATACATACATGCTACATATATACTACATTCATACTACATACATACATACTACATACATTCTACATATATACTACATTCATACAACATACATACCTACTACATACATACTACATATATACTACATTCATACAACATACATACATACTTTATACATACTACATATATACTACATTCAAACAACATACATACATACTACATATTTACTACATTCATACAACATACATACATACTACATAATACATACATACTACATATATACTACATTCCTACAACATACATACATACTACATACTACATACATACAACATACATACAACATCCTACATACATACAACATGCTACATACATACAACATATATATACAACATATATATACAACATACATACTACATACATACTACATACAATACATTCATACATTCATGCAATACATACATATAGACATACAGTACATATAACATAAAGTACATACTCACCATCACTTGTCACTTTGATCCCCAGAGCCAGTGTAATCTGTAAAAAATATTAAAATAACAAACAACCAATATACTCCCTGATCCGCAGAAATCCACAAGTGTCCCATGACGATCTCCCGTGGAGAACAGCAGCATCAGCTGATGCAACCGCTCTCTAGGGGCTCCAGGAATGCAATGATGGGAGGTAGGTATCCTTCTGCACTGTATTACTCCGCCACTGTAAAATAATAGTCCCTAGTCTCTCTTTTGGCATTGCTGTGTGAGAAAGTTCCCACGCAGCTTTAGCCATAAAGTGAGACCAGTGAACTATAGTAACCTCTCAGTGATGCACTGCAGGAGATCATCGTGAGACACTCGTGGAATTCTGCGGATCAGGGAGAATATTGGTTGGTTGTTATTTTAATATTTTTTTACAGATGACTCTGGCTTCGGGGATCAAAGTGACAAGTGATGGTGAGTATGTACTCTATGTTATATGTACTGTATGTCTATATGTATGTATTGTATGAATGTATGAATGTATTGTATGTAGTATGTATGTAGTATGTATGTTGTATGTATGTAGCATGTTGTATGTATGTTGTATATATGTAGTATGTATGTATGTTGTATGAATGTAGTATATAGGTAGTATGTATGTTTTATATAGTATGCATGTATGTTGTATGAATGTAGTATATATGTAGTATGTAGGTAGCATGTATGTATGTATGTTGTATGAATGTAGTATATAGGTAGTATGTATGCAGTATGTAGTATGTATGTATGTTGTATGAATGTAGTATATATGTAGTATGTATGTATTATGTAGTATGTTTGTCTGTTGTATGAATGTAGTATATATGTACTTTAGTATGTATGTAGTATGTATGAATGTAGTATATATGAAGTATGTATGTAGTATGTATGTATGTTGTATGAATGTTGTATATATGTAGTATGTATGTGGTATGTATGTGTTTTTTTTTTACATTCAACACATTAGCCGGATGATGGGACTACTACTGTCCCATCATTGGCTAATGTGTCAATCACTGTCATTGTAGCAGGCATGGCCCGATGGGACTTGTAGTCCCATCGGACGATGCCTGCACACACATACAACCCCCGGCAGGCCCGCACAGACCACCGGCAGGTCACACAGACCCCTGGCAGGCCCACACAGACCCCCGGCAGGCCCGCACAGACCCCTGGCAGGCCCGTACAGACCCTCGGCAGGCCCGCACAGACCCCCGGTAGCCCGCACAGACCCCCAGCAGGCCTGCACAGACCCCCGGCAGGCCTGCACAGACCGCGCATCATGATGACATCATTTCAGCAGCCAATCACAGCCATGCCATTAGTTAACATGGCTAACACAACTGGCTCATTGCATTATGGGAACTTCCGATTCCGGTATTCAATATTGTAAAAATATCGGAACTCAGTATCGGAACTCCGATACAGCGAATATCGGCCAATACCCGGTATTTGCAGTATCGGAATGCTCAACACTAGTAGAGATACGATATTTTGATCGCCCGTTATTGCATTTTAATGCAATGTTGCGAAGACCAAAAAAGTAATTGACTTTTTTTTCGTGATCTGGCTAATCCTTTTTTTTTTTGATAGATCGGGCGATTCTGAACATGGCGATACCAAATATGAGTATGTTTGATTTTTTTATTGTTTTATTTTGAATGGGGTGAAAGGGGGGTGATTTGAATGTTTATTTTTTAAAATTTTTTTATACCTTTGAAAACATTTTTTTTTACCTCTGGCATGCTTCAATAGTCTTATTGGAAGACTAGAAGCTGCCATAACCTGATCAGCTACATACAGGCGATGATCAGATCGCCTGTATGTATCAGAATTACTCACTTGCTATGAGTGCCGACCACAGGGCGGCGCTCATAGTAATCCAGCTATGACAACCATAGAGGTCTGTAGGAGACCTCTGGTTGTCATGCCAACTCATCGGTTACCCGCAATCACGTGATGGAGTCATCGATGGGCGGATTTCCAGCGCGATTGCCGGAAGCGCATGTTAAATGCCGCAGTCAGAGTTTGACAGCGGCATTTAATGGTTTAATAGCCGTGGATAGATTGCGATTCCACATGCGGCTGTTCCGGGCACATGTCAGCTGTGTGTCTCCCTCAAACTTAAACTTCAGAAGGTACCAGAGTCAACAGAAGACTTCTTTACCTTCATAGAGAAAATATTCCAGAACGTCCATAATGAAATTGCAACCGTGCATCAAGAATCCAAGGAGTGTTGGTACTTACCCCTTTTTGGTGTCTGTCATACTAAGAAACCAAATCAGATAAGAGTAGTATTTGACTTAAGCGCTAGATGCGAAGGCGTCTCTTTTAATGATGTCCTACTGTCTGGCCCAGACCTCAGCAACAGACTTCTGGGAGTACTTCTCTGCTTCCGCAGAGATGCAGTAGCATTCATGTCAGACATGCAACAATTTCACTGCTTTCTTGTCAAAGAAGAATACAGAAATTAATTGAGGTTCTTCTGGTACCGGAATACCGACCCCTATAAAGACATCGCAGAATATCGAATGAGGTTGCACATCTTCAGAACCCATGCAGTCACCATCAATGATCTCAGACATTCCGCCAGAGAAGGTGAAACAAAGTGTGGGTTGGATGTTAGCTCCTTTGTGGAAAAGGATTTTTATGTAGTTGACTGTTTGAAATCCTCACCCACGAATGAGACTCCTTAAAAGAGCTGAAGAAATGCTCACTTCATCTAATCTCAGGTTGCACAAGATCACTTCTAACAGCAACAGCCATGAATTGATGGAAGCCTTTCTGTCTCAAGACTATTCAAGTGGCCTAAAAGACTTGGGACTAAGCACCGGCTCCCTTCCCATGCAGCAGAGCCTTTGTTTGCTCTGGGATTTAAGGGCACATGCATTCACTTTTTAAATCAGCACGGAAGAAAAACCCTTCATGTGCAGAGGTGTCTTGTCTGTCATAAACAGCTTATCTAGGATAATAGCTTTTCTAGGATTTGTAGCACCTATTACTAGAGTTGAGCTACTTTGGTCAGATCGGGTTTCATGAAACAAAATTTGTTTCAGATGAACCTGGTCCAACTAGGGCAAAAAAAAGTCGGAGTTTCGTCCGAAACCTGACCCCAATGCAAGCCAATGGGAAATAAAAGTCGGCATTGAGCGGATGACATTCATCAACTCAATGCCGACTTTTATTCCCCATTGACTTGCATTGGGGTCGGGTTTCGGTGTAACTCCGACTTTTTTTTGCCCTAGTCGGACCAGTTTCATCAGAAACAAATTTTGTTTCATGAAACCCGATCCGAAGAAAGTCGCTCAACTCTACCTGTTACTATCCAAGGTTAAGCGATGATAAGAAACTTCAACCAAGAGACATCTGACTGGGATGACCTGCTTGCCATGGAGAAAAGAGACCTGTGGACAAGTTGGAGGAAGTCTCTAAAGGCCTTGTCCAACCTTCATGTGCCACCATCTTATGCTCTGTGACATCAACAGAAGTCAAAATGCAAAGAGTTTGTATCTTCTGTGACACCTCCGGAAAACCGATTGCAGCAGTAGCATACCTAAAAACCATAGAACTAAATGAACAAAGCCATATAGGGTTCGTTATGAGCTGGACAAAACTGGCACCACTCTGTGAACACTCACTACCCAGACTAAAATGCTGTGCTGCTGTGCTTGCAGTGGAGCTGGCTGAGCTTATCATGGCAGGATGGAACCTAGAAATCAAAGATGTGGAGTTCTATACAAACAGCAAGGTTTTACTAGGATACATCTGCAATGAAACCCAATGCTTTTATGTCCATATTAGCAATTGAGTGCTATGGAATAGGAGATCCACTTGTCTTAAAAAAAATGACACTATGTGTCTACACATTATAATCCTGCAGAGCACGAGACTAGATCTGTCACACCAAGCCACCTTAAGGACACATGATTTACAGATCCTGCATTCCTATATCACTCAACAACCTGCATTATCAGGCACATTTGAATTAGTAGACCCAGATGATAATGCAGAAATGCACCTCGGGTATCTGTTCTACGTACGATGACTTTGAACCACCACATCAAATCCCATTGTTTCAGCAGGCTCTCAAACTGGAAGTCACCCGTTCGTGCCATTTCTTGTTTAATTCACATAGCTCAGTCTTATAAGTCAATATTATCCGTGAGTCAGAGACCTTGCCAAGGTTGGCATCACTGGAAACATGCTTTCACCGTTCCCAACCTAGAAAGGTACAAGAACATGATAATTTGAAAAATGCAAAGTGTCAACAATGCTTTTTGGGACAGGTGGAGAAAGCAGTATCTCTCTACCTTACAACCAAGAAAAAAGGTGCAGACTGACAAACCGAATATCAAAAGCTGGTGATGTTGTACTCATGAAAGACAGCCAGTCGCATCGGAATGAGTGGGCACTAGGTCTCATCACCAAAACGTTCCCAAGAAAGGATGGGAATGTATGCAAAATGTAAGTCAATGTGTGGAAGTTTGATGAGGGTAAACTGTTCTTTAGGCCAGTAGCGGAGCTTGTTTTGTTATTTCACCAAAGGAGTCTAGCAGTGGCATCAGATGATGCCAAGTGGGGAGTGTTGTGCCCATTAGCATAAAAAAGATTAGGTAAACTACTGTTGTCACTTTAATAAGCTGTAATATTCTTTTAGTGACATCTTATGTGGTAATAGCACCATTTGCTGACATTTAATTGTATTACGTGTTGTTTTTCTGTAAAGCAGTCAATTCCATTGTGGGAGAGACCAAAGCTTGCTGGTTAAAGGTCCTTTTGATACAGAAGTTTTCCAGACACGTGTGAGTCATTTGCTTTCTGCATTATCTTACTTGAACTCCATTAGCCTGGACACAGTATATCTGGTAAGGGAACAATCACTGTTTCTGTGGTATTTAGACATGGACAAATCCGAACAGTAAAGTTCGGAGTCCATACAGAACACCTAGTGTTCGGACACAGACCCTGAACATGGACTTCTCTAGAAAGTGAGTGTTTCTCACACTGTCATCTGCATGTCATCTGTCATAATAAACAACCATATCCCTCACCTGTCCAATGTGAAGATAATCCATACTGTTACATGAAGATCCGGATGATTTGGATAGCATTCACATCAGTGATGTGACCGCTATTCATGCTAGCCATCTTACACTGAAGTGTGTAGCACTGAGCTAATGTTAGAACTTTCACCGGAATTCATAACTGATGAACCCCGTTGACCTCACTTACGGCACCACTCTCTGTATTAGAAAGTTCTCATTGATACCTTTCTATTTATTCTACTTTGCAATATTCCAATAGAATCAACAATTTTATAAATATGCAAATGAAATGTTAGGTGCTTCTCATTGATAGCTGGCTGTCTTACTGATGTTAGGCACCAGACAGGAAACCTTTCTGAGGGCACTGGCCTCAGTATGCTACTACCATTGAAGACCAGTTTCCTTGCCAAGTAGCACACTGAAACCAAAAGAAGAGCAATTTACAGCAAAGAAGTAAACACTGCAGAGATGTGAGCAAGTGGAAGATTTTCTGCCTGGTGGAGGTGAAGAGCAACACAACATAAACAATAGAGTTCAATCTGACTGACCGATCATGGAAAAAATATGTTTTTTTAAATTTTATGGCTCTGTGTTATAACCATTTGTGAATTCCTTGGGGGTTCAAAGTGCTCACCACACATTTACATAAGTTCCTTTGGGGGTCTTGTTTCCAAAATGGTGTCACTTATGGGGGGTTTCCACTCTCGATTCCAGCCAATTTGACATTCAAAATCTCAAATGATGCTGCTTCCCTACTGAGCACTGCCATGCGCCTAAAGATTAATCTTCCTCCACACATGAGGTATCAGTGTACTCAGGAGTAATTGCACAACAAATATTGTGATTCATTTTCTCCTGATACCCTTGACAAAATAAAAAAAATTGTGTCCGAAGAAAAATTTTGGTGAAAAAAAGTTAAATGTTCATTTTTTCCTTCCACATTGCTTCAATTCTTGTGAAGCACCTAAAGGGTTAATAAACTTCTTGAATGTGGTTTTGAATACCTTGAGGGGTGCAATTTTTAGAATGGTGTCACTTTTGGGTATTTTCTGTTATATTGACACCCGAAACTCAGTTCAAATGTGAGGTGGTCCCTAAAAAAAATGGTTTTGTAAATTTTGTTGGAAAAATGAGAAATCGCTGGTCAACTTTTAACCCTTATAACTTCCTAACAAAAAAAATTGTGTTTCCAAAATTGTGCTGATGTAAAGTAGACATGTGTGCAATGTTATTTATGAACTATTTTGTGTGACATCACTGTCTGATTTAAGGGTACAAAAATTAAATTTTGGAAATTGCATAATTTTCAAAATTTTCACCAAATTCCCGTTTTTTTCACAAATAAATGCAAGTTATATGAATGAAATTTTACCACTAACATGAAGTACAATATGTCATGAAAAAACAGACTAAGAATAAACAGGATCCTTTGAAGCGTTCCAGAGTTATAACCGCAAAGTGAAAGTGGTCCGATTTCAAAATTAAGGCCTGGTCATTAACCTACAAAATGGCTTGGTCCTTAAGGGGTTAATCAATAAATTTTGGAATAATAAGTTCCACAATTGCATGTGTTTCAAAAAAATGTCCCTGTGCTGAGATAATCTTATAAATGTGTCCCTGCTGTGTACTGTGTAATGGCTGTTTATCTCAGATTATCTCAGCACATGAACATTTTATTTTAACACATCCAATTGTGAAAGTTATTATTATGCCAAAATTTATTGATTAAAATGAACTTTTATTTGTGAGAAAACCCTTTTAAGGCTAGTTTCACACTAGCGTATGGAGGAGCTGCGGAGGGATGCGGACTTTCTTTGTGAAGCTCCGCCCATGGCCACACTTCCTCCTGTCAGCTCCACCTCTGTCTGCATGCGGCCTGCATATCCTATCTTTAGCATTAGGTTGGCAGGCCATCCTGATGTATGTGGATGCCTCCACATGCGTCGTTTTGACGTTGCACCGAACGCAGCGTGTTGCATTTTGGTGCGGTCGCCGCACTGTCAAAGCAACGCATTCGGAGGCATCTGCATACATTGGCATGGCCTGCGTACCTAATGCTAAAGATAGGGTATGCAGGCCGCATGCAGATGGAGGTGGAGCTGACCGGAGGAGGTGTGTCTGTGGGCGGAGCTTCACGGAGGAAGTCCACAGCCCTCAGCAGCTCCTCCATATGCTAGTGTGAAAGTAGTCTAAGTCCTGCATTTGTTTTTTTGTGGAAGGCTTTGACTGAAATTTGACAGAGGGGCTATTAAGCTCTTGAGAATGTCAGCCATTCCTGCTTACAGTGATAAGGGAATATCTACTTTCAGAAAATGAATTATACCACATGACGTCTGTACATAAGCACAGTCTACATCCTTTTTTATGGATTATGCCACTAAAAATTCCCTATCCCAATTACTGTTCAATCACAGAAACTCAACAGAAAACTTATACAACATAACAAGCCATTCCAAATTTCTACTTGTACGCAGAGGAGAAAAATAGTTCATTATTCCATTTGTTTTGAGGGGAAGGAAGAGGGAGTAATTACATCACAAGCCTGTTCCTAATGACTTTTTTTTACATTTTACTTGGCAAGCTTCATGTTGTTTCTCAGAGGCTGAATAATATGTGGTTATTCCTACTGTAGGAAAATTGGTACAGTATATAAATGTTTTGAATCACTAAAGTAGGTTTAGAAAAACTGTAGAATTTTTTCTTGCTATATGGAATAGAAAAGTTTGTAAGAAAGACTGAATGATAATGTAAATATAACAATGTAGCAAGTCACAGGCAGATCTCACTGTTCAGTGGTTCCAGGAATGGAACAACAAGCCTACTTCATGCCAGTGGGATTTATTATTTCCAGATCTCAGTCCTATTAGTTGGAGATGAGCGGATCAATCAGGAGGATCAAATCTGAGTAACATTTACTGAAATTTGTGAATTAGAACCTTTTTAGATTTGATTAGTGTTTCACAAAAAAGAAAAAAAAACTTGACAGGCACCACTTCCCACACTGCTGAAGCATTGTAGAACAGGCTAACGTCATTTTGTGTAGCTGCGCTGGCCTCCATATAATGCCCTGCAGCTAGGACATCTTATGGATTATCATACCACATGTACAGCTCAGATTGGCAAAAGCCCTACTCTGACATTTGTCTGCCCTAAGTGACCACGAAGGTTGGCACCCAAAGATAACATAATGGCACCCCCCCCTTTGATGGCAGCTCACCCTAAATGTCCTTAACAGCTCCAAGTATTGCTAGAGTAGCAATTCCTTAAGGAATAAAGGAAACACACACAAAACAGCTGCAACCAACAAAAACTACAGCAAAGTGACTCCAAAAGAGACTGCTAGGTTGTAGGTACACGTTCAGACTGGTCTCTATCAAACAGGTAATCTTTAGCAGCAGGGATGGCACTCATTATAAGAATCCACCAGAAATTAATATAACCAGCAATCAATAGCTGGAAAACATATGTTTTGCAACACCCAGAATGTGTTTGGACAGAGATACTGAAATGAGCAATAGAAAACAGGTGATAACCGAACACCATAAGAAAAGATGCAAATGTGAAGGTAAATAGAAATTCAGAACTAGGACAGGAACTGACCAAAATGAAGCTGACTGCTGTGACCCCAAACCAAAACCCCAATAAAATCTCTCACCCTCCCCTTCCCAAAACTACCTTATCAATAATGAGACAAACACAAGTAATTGCTGGGTGAGGGTCACAGCTATTAATTTCTTATATATAAATATATATAACAATAACCATAAAATTCAGCACTTTTAAAACTCACAACAGCCAGTAGCCAAATGCCCTGCAACATCTGCAGGCAAGTCAGCCTACTTAGCCTCACCATTCCATTGCTTCCTTTGTTGAAACAGCCAAGGAGGATCCCATGTAGTCCTACACGGGACTCCGACCCCCACCCAACAAATACAATGCCTGTTCTATCCCATCTTGGAGCCCCGACAACAGGATATCTAAACCAACATCAGTGAGGTGGACACCATCTGACCTCAAGGGAGCTGCATTGTCACCCTCCAGCTGGCGGTGCTTCACCACCACACCAAACTTATCCCGCACAAACTTGGACATACGTGCATTGATGGTGCGCCTAGTCAGCTCCACTGCCATCCCATCCCGGGCACCCTGCCACACTGCTCTGGGAACAATTTCCGACCAGACTAAAATAAGCTCAGGGAAAAAACTTGGGAACCTCTCCAAATCAGACCTAATCATTGTCAGCAGCTCAGCCACTTTGTAGGAACCCAAGTCATTTCCACCAGCATGTAAAACTAAAATTACTGGTCCAACCACATCCCTCCCAATATCAACCACCTCCTGCAACACCTGAGGCCATGTCAGACCCTGGATACCCCTCCAATTCACTTCCATACCCTGAAAACCCAAAAGTCTTCCACCAGGATGGCATTCCGCTCTTTGAGCCGCCCAGAAAATATATGAATGGCCTAAAAGACACACCGTTGGCCTGGAACGACCTAGACAATAAAAGAAAAACAGATTAAATAAATCCGGTCTGATATACCTGGAATAACAAGGAGATCTCCATCGTCCAATCCTTTTAACCTCCGCCTCTGGTAAACCAGCTTTTGCAGCCTCAGTAGCAACCCCTATGCGGAAGGAATGTGTACCATACTCTCCCGCAGAAACCCCCGATGCCTGTAAGCCCTTACGAAAATTAGACTGAAATTGAAATTTTGTCAAGGGGGACCCATCTGCATGCGCAAGAAAAAAATTTCTGCTGTTTCTGACTCCCAAGTAACCCAAAACTGTCCTAACCGGGCAAACTGGACCTAAAACTGGGTTTACCAAAATCCAAGAACACCTACCTGAAGGATCTGTCTTCGACCTGCGAATACGGAGACGAATCGCATCCACCAGCTACCACCACGTCCTCCCACAATAGGCCTCTAGAACTAGATTTTGATCTAGGAACTAATTCGCTGATACGCAGTGCACCAAAATACAAAATTACATACGCAGCAGAAAACAGGGCAGCTTCGAGTTGAGAACAGCAACTAACAGAGATAAATGAAATCAGCTTGTGTAACAGAGAAATAGAAATGGATTGTCTACTTTCTTTGCAGGGCTGGGCTCTTTTCCACCCTTTCAAAGACTGTCTAATAATAAAAGACTTTGTGATATCAGGCCAACTTAGCAACAGAAAATAGAATGCCAAACCCGATAAATGTCCGATAAATGTTGTTGGGCTGAAAAACCGGAAATCCCTGACTGAAACATTAACATCAAAAGATTTAATTGTCACATCCAGTCTGTCCTTGCAACACAAGTGAACTGGTTTCCACTTAATCAAATGGCACCACTCAACCTAGGACTTACCGTATGATTGCCACGTAGAGGGAGCTACTGACGATAATTAAATCAACTGTTGGCTACAGTGTCCCATAGAGAAGGAGGGTAAGGCTGGCCAACCAGGTGGGCACTGGGGAGGAGGTCTCTGAAAACCTGACAATTGAAACGCGACAAAGCATCAGCGATATCATTTTTCACTCCTGGAATGTGGTGAGCCCAGAACCATATGTTCATAGTCAAACACACAAGGACCAGGAGGCAAAGAAGGCAAAGAACCGGAGGGGAAGATGAAGACAAGCAATTTATACAATGAACCATGCTGAGATTATCACACGTTTTTCAGTTGGCAAACTGAGTACCCCATATCTCCACCGCTGCAACAATGGGGAAAAGTTCCAGTAGCGTAAGGTTTTTACATTACCCTTGAACCTTCCATGACTCTGGCCACTGGTCCGCACACCACTGTTCTCTGAAAATTATACCAAAACCAGCAAACCCGGCCGCATCTGAAAATAATTGGTCATTTCTGAAGACAAGAAACAATTATGGCCATTAAATGAAATCAAGAATGTTTTCCACTAGAGTTGAGCAAAATGGGTCGGTCAAATTCAAAAATCGTCGACTTTAGCTATAGTCGGGTTTCGCCGATCGAAACCCAACCATAGCGTGAGGTCGGCCATGAGGACGCCGAGCCGAGCGCCAAAGTCGCGTTTCAAATAATGCTTCCAGTGCCTTTTCTCAGCCAATGATGGAGGACGCACACTGTGGGCAACGTGATGACATAGGCAGCGGCCACCACCATCTTAGAGAAAGGCAATGAAGAGATTGGCTGGCTTTGCGTGGCATCACAGTGGCTATAAAAGGCCGTGACTGCCGACCGCCATCTTACTTCTGCCGATCTTAGAATAGGGAGAGGTGCTGCTGCTGATTCTGAATAAGGGAGAGCGTTAGGCAGGGAAGAAGAAAAAAAAATTGCGCTTTTCACTGTACAGTTAGTGTGCAGTGAAAGGGGAGGATTTTTGTTGTGTGCAGCAGCGCTGGTGGTGATTAGGCTGCCTTTTAAGGATACCTGAAAGCTGCATTGCTGTGTGCACACTGCTGTTCAAACCGCTTTTTTCAAAGTACTTCAAATTTTATTATTTTATTATTTTGCTCGGGTGAGATACCGAGCGTTCATTTTTTCACACACCGTAAAGCGGTGTACACTCCTCACACACTATCGTGTACTGGCTGGTATCACGGACAAATACAAGCTATCTGTGTGTGACACTGGAAAAACAAGCCGAGGAGATTTTCCATTTTTACAGACCTACACCTTCTCGAGCTGTCCGCTTTTCAAACAGTTTCGAATATCTGCTGTTTGAACACAGTCAAAACTATACAGAGACAGCGTGTGTCACTCCGTATAAAAATAGACAGAGATTGACAATTTTCCATACAGACACCGTATAGCGGTGTACGCTAATCACACACTATCATGTACCAACTGGTATCATGGACAAATACAAGCTATCTGTGTGTGACTCTGGAAAAATAAGCCGAGGAGATTATCCATTTTTCCAGAGCTACACCTTATAGAGCTGTCCGCTTTTCAAACAGTTTTGGATATCTGCTGTTTGATTTCGGTCAAAACTGTACAGAGACAGCATGTGTCACTCCGTATAAAAATAGACGGAGATTGACAATTTTCCATACAGACATTGTATAGCGGTGTACACTCCTCACACATTAACGTGTACCGACTGGTATCACGGACAAATAGAAGCTATCTGTGTTTGACTCTGGAAAAACAAACCTAGGAGATTTTCCATTTTTCCAGACTTACACCTTACGGAGCTATCCGCTTTTAAAACAGTTTTGTGTATCTGCTGTTTCATAACTGTCACAACTATAAGGAGACAGCGTGTATCACTCTGTTTAAAAATAGACGGAGATTGACAATTTTCCATACAGACACCGTCTAGCGGTGTACGCTAATCACACACTATCGTGTACCGACTGGTATCACGGACAAATACAAGCTATCTGTGTTTGACTCTGGAAAAACAAGCGAGATTTTCCATTTTTCCAGACCTACACCTTATAGAGCTGTCCGCTTTTCAAACAGTTTCGTATATCTGCTGTTTGATTACTGTGAAAACTAGACAGAGACAGCGTGTGACACTCTGTATAAACATAGACGGAGATTGACAATTTTCCATACAGACATCATATAGCGGTGTACACTCTTCACATACTAACGTGTACCGACTGGTATCATGGACAAATACAAGCTATCTGTGTGTGACTCTGGAAAAACAAACCGAGGAGATTTTCCATTTTTCCAGACCTACACCTTATAGAGCTGCCCGCTTTTCAAACAGTTTCTTATATCTGCTGTTTGATTACTGTCAAAACTATACAGAGACATCGTGTGTCACTCCGTATAAAAATAGACGGAGATTGACAATTTTCCATACAGACACCGTATAGCGGTGTACGCTCCTCACACACTACCGTGTACCGACTGGTATCACGGACAAATACCAGCTATCTGTGTGTCACTCAAGTAAAACAAACCGAGGAGATTTTCCATTTTTCGAGACCTACACCTTCTCGAGCTGTCCGCTTTTCAAACAGTTTTGTATATCTGCAGTTTGATTACGCTCAAAACTATACAGAAACAGCGTGTGTCACTCCGTATAAAAATAAACAGAGATTGACAATTTTCCATACAGACACAGTATAGTGGTGTACGCTCCTCACACACTACCGTGTACCGACTGGTATCACGCACAAATACCAGCTATCTGTGTGTCACTCAAGAAAAACAGACCGAGGAGATTTTCCATTTTTCCAGACCTACACCTTCTCGAGCTGTCTGCTTTTCAATCAGTTTCGTATATCTGCTGTTTGATCACGGTCAAAACTATACAGAGACAGCCTGTGTCACTCCATATAAAAATAGACGGAGATTGACGATTTTCCATACAGACACCGTATAGAGCTGTTCGATTCTCAAACAGTATTGTGTATCTGCCGTTCGCATTTCAGTCACATTTATACAGAATCAGCGTCTGTGTGTGACACTCTGTAAATACATATACAGAGATTGTTAGTTACACAAAAAACGTATACAGCTGTACACTTCTGATATAGTTCCGTATATCTGCTAGTTGAATTACGGTCAAATACGTACTGGGAGAACGTCAGTGACTAACAAAATATATACTTACATTTAATTTTTTAATACACCTTACACAGCTGGACGCTCCTCATACAGTACCATCTCTCTGCTGGTATTTTTGGTACATTTTCCCAAACATGAGGAAGTTTGGTGAAAGAGGCCGCAGATGTGGGCAGGGGGGTGCAGCTGGTACTGATGGTGGTGGTGCATCGGCTGGTTCTGGCAAAAGCACAATAGCAGCTAAGGCAGGAGGTGTGGAGCCTGCGTCATCGTCTGGGCCAAGAAGGCCAGTAAGGTTCCCTTTTCTTGGAGTAGGAAAACTGCTTTAAAGCCGGAGGATCAGGAACAGATTTTGGCGTACATTACCAAAACAGCCACCAGCTCTATTGCCTCCTCTTCTTAACGTTCGAAAGCTGCAAGCACGGAGTCATCAGTGCAGGGTTCTGGTCAGGAAAAACACCTTTCCTTGTGTCCTTCAGTCCCACCAAAAGTTAAGGATGCCGCAGCCCACACTTCAGATTACTCTATGGAGCTCTTCTCACATACCATGCCTGGGTTATCCAGTCAAATCCTGAATTCCCCAGTCCAAGATGAAACTGACATGGAGTGCACTGATGCACAGCCACTGCTAGATGATTCTGCTGGTACATTGACCAATAGCACTACATTGCCTTCGCAGTCTACTGAGCCAGAATCTGACCCTGGTGAAACTCAGGTGCCCCTTCCCACAAACTATACTGTTAGGAACGGCGGAACACACTAAATAAATAATAAAGTGCGTTCGCTGCTCGGGGTCCACCGTGCAGTAGGTGTTACACCGCTGCTAGATAATGGCAGACGCACAATATGGTGGTATATTGCACACGTGTTGAACGTCACCCAAGTACGGTAAGCAATCTCTGTTTGCTCACAGAGATGTCAGCAGAGGTAAACACAAAAAGCTGAGCCTGTTAGTGTCACAGATCTCAGGTAAATGCACACACAGTATCTTGTCACAGGAGCAGGACCCAAGACAGAGGAGCTGCATCCATCTAGACCTACCGTGCATGCGGCGTTGCTACTGCGGACGCCAAAGAGGGCTGCAACTGCAACTATAGAACACTGCCGCTAGTCGACAAAGCAAGGAAGCAGGCGCAATGTCGGACGCTAGCACTGTGGATGATGCTGTAGTGGCTTGAGGCTTGCCAAGCACTGGCGCTGACTCTAATCTAAGTCCCTGTACATATTCGTAATATCAGAGGAAGGGGATCTTAATGAGTCATTCGCAGGTTCATACATCCATCATCATTCACACAGCTGCAACTAGAGACTATACTAGCGCATGGCCGAACAGTCATGCACGCTTTTTATAGCCGAGACCTTCCAGAAGCTTCCAGAACTCCGAGATGGACCAATGAGATCTGGAGCAGGACCTGGGCACATGACTCCCGATCTACAATGGGAGATTGCCTCGTGTGCATGCCCAATAGGGAAACAGAGGGACTTAGTCTCTGGAGCGATCTGCTGCAAAGCAATCTCCTCTGCGGTAGATAGACAGAAGGAGACCGCAGAATGTGAGGCTCTGGATTCCTGCAGAGCCGTCGCAGAAACCTGATGCCTAACACTATACCACCTTACACGGTGACACAGAGGAAGGTAAAGGTGCAGATGACTTTGAAAAGGAGGTGATGGATGACCCAGTTCTTGACACGGATTGGCATCTATTGGGGGGAGGAGGGTGGCGCTGGCAATGGTTCAGATAAGGAGAAGGATCCCCATCAGGCATTGACATCACAGCAGCGGTTATCTGGCAGGCCATTAGCTGTCCAAAAATGTGGACCAAAAACTAAAAGAGTTGCAGGACAGCTTGGCCAGACTGTCAACTTAGCACAGCGTGCAAGGCCAGAAAATGTATACCATAGTAGGAAGAGTGCAGTGTGGCACTTCTTTGTCCAAAATCCTACTGATGAGGCAAAGGTTACCTGTAAGAAGGACCTTTAGCCAAGGTAAACAACTCAGAAATTTGAATACCATTTGCATGCTTAGACATTTAATCAACATGCACTTGCAAGCGTGGACGGACTACAAAACCTCAGGCAGCACATGTGCACCTGCTCCGACTGAAGGTAGCCAGCAACGCTCCATCACTTCCCCCACTGTAAGACCACAGCCACCGTTAAGCACACCACCAGCACTAAATGTGGAAGTGTCGTCGCAAGGCCAAAGCACTCAGGGAATCACAATGGTTTTGCAACACAACACTGAATCTAGGCCATCACCACCAATACCATCACCAAACCCCTCTCACTCCGTCCGGTCCACCGCTACTTCCCCCATATGCAGCTCTCCAGTCCAGCTCACCCTACCAGACACTCTGAGTTGGACAAGAAAGTACTCATCCTCTCATCCGCGTACACTGTGTTTGAACACCTACATTGCCAAACTAATCTCATTAGAGATGATGCCCTACCGTTTGGTTGAAAGCGAAGCTTTCCACAAGCTCTTGGCCTACGCAGTCCCACGCTATGACCTACCCAGTTGCCACTTCTTTTCTCGAAAAGCCATCCCAGCCCTCCACCTGCATGTGAAAGACCGCATTGTCTATGCACTCAAGCAATCAGTGAGTGGAAAGGTGCACCTCACAACAGATGCATGGTCCAGTAGGCATGGCCAGGGCCGTTACGTGTCCATCACTTGTTCACTGGGTTAATGTGGTGGGTGCAGGCTCCACGGGGACAGCGGCGGTGGAGCAGTGCTGCCTAGCCCACGGTATAGGAAACAGTTGGCTGTAGGCTTTTGACCCGCCTCCTCCTCCTCCATAAGCGAAAGCTCATCCACAGAGTGCAGTTGCACGAGCACTCCATCCGCAGCTGGCAGTGTTGCACACGAGGAGTCCCACTACCGAACAGCTAGTGGTAAGCTTCAGCAGACTTTGTTAAAGATGATGTCTTTGGGCGACAACAGACACACCGCGGAGGTATTGGCCGACTACTTGCAGCGACAAACTGCGTCATGGCTGGGCAGTCTACATCTTGAGGCAAGCAATGTAGTCAGTGATAACCGCCGTAATTTTGTGGCGGCCATAGCCCTTGCAAAACTCATACACATACCTTGCCTGGCTCACACTTTGAACCTGGAGGTGCAGTGCTTCCTTAATAATTATCCAGAGTTAACATCCCTGCTCCATAAGATGCGAAGACTGTGCTCGCACATCTGTCGCTCAAACGTCCACTCCAGTCGTATGCAGAAGCTGCAGCGATTGCTCCACCTCCCCAGGCACCGCCTAATCATAGACGTTGCAGCAAGCTGGAACTCCACCCTGCACATGGTTGAGAGGCTGTGTGAACAGAGGCAGGCTGTAATGCATTTGTGGGAGGATACACTGGCAGGCAGTTTGAGAGAAAACATGGAATTGTCGGGTGTGCAGTGGTCAAAGCTGAAAGACCTCTGTAAAGTCCTTCAGTGTTTTGACGAATGCACATGGCTGGTAAGCGCAGAAGACGCCATCATAAGCATGAGCATCCCACTTATGCATCTGCTCATGCAAAGTTTGATGCACATTAAGGATCTGGCATCTGTAGCGGAGGAGGAACAGGAGGAGGAGGAGGAGGAGGGAAGCCTTGCTGACAGTCAGCCATTGTCTGGTCAGGGAACTGTCTTGGACGAGGTGGAGAAAGAAGAGGAAGAGGAGGAGGATGAAGGGGATGATTATTTTGGGCAGGAGGATGCTTCTCAGGGGGCAAGAGAAAATGTTGGCGTTCCAAGGTCAGGTACAGTGTTTGTGCGTGACTGTAGGGATGTGGATTTGCCAGAAAGTGCTCCTCCACCCAGCAGTGGCAGTGCATTATTGACACCTGGAACATTGGCTCACATGTGCGATTATGCCTTGCAGATCCTAAAAAGGGATCCCGCATTGCCAAAATGATGAAGGATGACAACTAGTGGTTGGCCAGCATCCACGATCCATGCTACAAAGGCAAATTACACAACATCATGCCACAGGAGAACCTAGAGATAATATTGGCTAACAAACAAGCAACTCTGGTAAACCGTTTGTTTGAGGCTTTCCCAGCACACAGCAGCAGTGCTGGTTCTCCCACGAGCCGTAGTGGGCACAATGGAAGAGGTGTTCGTGGTGCACACAGCCGAAGTGGCGTTGGAGACAGGGGTTTAATGACCATGTTGTGGAATGATTTCTCAAGTACCGCTCACACGACTGCTAATACTGCATCGATTACAAGTGACAGGAGACAGCAGTTGTCAACTATGGTTACAAACTACCCATATCGATGTTCTCCCTCACAGGTCATTCCCCTTTGACTATTGGGCCTGTAAACTGGACACCTGGCCTGAATTGGCACACTATGCCTTAAAGGAGCTTGCTTGCCCTGCTGCTAGTGTGTTATCTGAAAGAGTCTTCAGTGCTGCTGGATCAATCCTGACAGAAAAAAGGACCCGTCTGTCGACCCAAAATGTTGATGATCTAACCTTCATTAAAATGAACCATGCATGGGTTTCAAAGGATTTTGTCCCACCTTCCCCTGATGACAAATAGGTTGCCAGAAAACTGCCTTGCTTTTGTCCTCCACTTCCTCGGACTTGCCCAATTCCGCCATTTGCGGCAGGTGAATGTCCAGCCTACATATCAACATATGCCATTTTTTAAACCTCCCTAACTGGGCAGCCCAAGGGCTGCGGTCAACACCTGGTGCACCAGGGCAAGTGCCGTTGCTCTGAACAGGTGGATTGGCCCACTGATGGCCGATGGCACTGGCACAGGGCCCCTCATAGTACAATACAGTATCTCTGACGGTGGGGGGCCCACTCGCCGTCAAACACACCGGCGTCCTCTGAGGGGTCCTGTGCCAGTACCATCACCCACGAGTGTGCCCCCCCTGCTTGGTCATGGCCACAGCACTGGCAAGTTGCAATACTTACCTCTCCCTGCTCCACCGCTGTATTTTCTGGCCAGTTTAATCCTTCACAGGGACGGCCACTAGAAATTTGGTGTATTGATCGATGATGGTTAATATGTAGCTATGGCCTGTCCTGCTGGCCTCTACCTTCAGATGTTCAATGGCTACCATTTGTAATGGACGTCAATTTACAAGCGGATGCAGTGGTGCTTTATGATCACCTTTCACAGTTGTGATAGTCACAGACGTGTGACATTCCTGCCACCATTTTTCAATGTATCCTCTCGTGCCAATCCAATAGAATCGCCTACGGCCTGTGGCTTCTGTCTTTTGCACTCCAAAATGGCCAGACACATCGTGATAGGCAGTGAGGACCATGTCTACATCTCTCCCTGTGATCACAATTTGATGGAGACGAGTAACAGTGATGTGATCCACGCTACTGCGATAAAGCAAACCTTTCTTCACAAAGAACCATTTTCGCTGTCTCCACAGACACAGTTATTGAGGGTCTGCATCGCCTCTGCAACATCTACCAGGAGGTTTTCCCGTGATGAGTAATTCCCAAATTTCGGCTAACACTCGACTTTCCGTCTGTACCTGTATCCATGTAGTTTCCAGTAGCGGAGAGTCTGGACTTTCTTACTGAGATTGAAATATATACGAAGATTTAAAAGTACCACAACACTGTATACTGTTGTACGCTTCGAATACCTTTCCCTTTTTCTACTTTTTAAATTCTGGTGTAATATATAGTGAGCCTGTGAGTGTCTGTGTCTGACTGTGTCTGAAGTATAGACGGAAATTTACAATTACCTCTAGACTGGATACACCTGGTATGTGCTGATACAGTACCTTTGTTCAAAATTTTTTATTACGGTATCATCCATAGTGAGTGAGTGTGTGTGGTTTACGCCTTCTTTATATACGGTGAATTGGAGATATCAATTTTTACCCTATACTCGATACAGCTTGTATCTTGTTATACAGTACCTTTGTTCGACATTTAGTATTATGGTCAAATCCATACTGTGTAAGCGTCTGAAAGTGACTACGGGACTATACATATGGAGATTTCAATTGTACCCTATAATATATATATATACTTGCTATCTTGTTATCCAGTACCTTTTTTACAACATTTTTTATTATGGTCAAACCCAGACTGAGTGAGCATCTGAGGGTGACTCCGGAAATATATACCGAGATTTCAAATTTGGCCAACACTTTATACAGCTGTACGCTTCTGATACAGTAACCTTTTTTGCTATTTAGATTCTGATGTAATCCATAATGAGCCTGTGAACGTCTGTCTGTTACTTCGGAAATATATTTGGAGCTTTAAGATTACCCCAGCACTGTATACAGCTGTACGCTTGTGTTACATTACCCATTTACAGCTTTTCATATTCTTGTGTAATCCATACTGGGCCTGAGAGCGTTTGAGTCTGCCTCCTGAAATATATACGGAGATTCATAATGTTTACACTATACTATATATATCTTGTATTTGGGGATACTGTACCCTTTTTCAACTTTTTATTTTATTGTGCAATCCATACTGAGCCTGTGAGTGTCTGTGTATGACTCATGAAATATATATGGAGATTTACAGTTATCCCTAGACTGTACAGAGCTGTACGCTTCTGATACAGTACCATATATCTGCTGGTATTTTGGGTCCATTTTCCAAAACATGAGGAAGTATGGTGGAAGAGGACACAGACGTGGGCATGGGGGGCCACCTGGTACTGATGGTGGTGGTGCATCTGCTGGTAGTGCCAAAAACACAATAGCAGCTAAGGCAGGAGGTGTTGAGCCTGCATCATGGTGTAGCTCTGGAAGGCCTGTAAGGCTTCCTTTTCTGGGAGTAGGTAGACTGCTTTTAAAGCCGGAGCATCAGGAACTGTTTTTGGCTTACATTGCTGAAACAGCCTCCAGCTCTATCGCCTCCTCTTCTGAAGTTTAAAAAAATGCAAGCACTGAGTCGTCAGTGCAGGATTCTGGTCAGGAGCAACCCCTTTCCTTGTGTCCTTCGCCCACCCCAAAAGTGAAGGATGTGGCAGCACACACTTCAGATTACTCCATGGAGCTCTTTTCACATACCATGCCTGGGTTAATTAAAAATGGGGCCCATCATTTACTGGAGCATTCCAAATGGGGGACATCAGACACTGGAGCAGCATTTACGGGGCCTATTATACACTGGAGCAATAGAAATGGGGCCCATTATATATGGAGCATTATTAGGGCCCATCATACACTGGAGCATCATCCATGAGGACCATCACATACTGGAATATTCCAGATTGGGGACATCAGATACTGGAGCAGCATTTATGGGACTCATTATACAGTGGAACATTAGAAATGGAGCCCATTATATATGGAGCATTATTAGGGCCCATCATACACTGGAGCATCATCCATGAGGCCCATCATATACTGGAGCATTATAAATGGGGCAGATCAGACACTGGAGCAACATCTATGGGGCACATTATACACTGGAGCATTAGAAATGGAGCCCATTATATATGGAGCATTATTTGGGCCCATCATACACTGGAGCATCATCCATGAGGCCCATCATATACTGGAGCATTCCAAATGGGGACATCAGACACTGGAGCAGCAATTACGGGGCCAATTATACACTGGAGCATCATCCATGAGGCCCATCATATCCTGGAGCAATCCAGATTGGGGACTTCAGACACTGGAGCAGCATTTACGGGGCCCATTATACAGTGGAGCATTGGAAATGGAGCCCATTATATATGGAGCATTATTAGGGCCCATAATACACTGGAGCATCAACCATGAGGCCCATCATTTACTGGAACATTATAAATGGGGCAGATCAGACACTGGAGCAGCATCTATGGGGCACATTATACACTGGAGCATAAGAAATGGGGACCATTATATATGGAGCATTATTTGGGCCCATTATACACTGGAGCATCATCCATGAGGCCCAACATATACTGGAGCATTATAAATGGGGCAGATCAGACACTGGAGCAGCATCTATGGGGCATATTATACACTGGAGCATTAGAAGTGGGGCCCATTATATATGGAGCATTATTTGGGCCCATCATACACTGGAGCATCATCCATGAGGCCCATCATATACTGGAGCATTCCAAATGGTGGACATCAGACACTGGAGCAGCATTTATGGGGCCCTTTATACACTGGAGAATTAGAAATGGAGCCCATTATATATGGAGCATTATTAGGGCCCATAACACAGTGGAGCTTCATCCATGGGGACCAACATATACTGTAGCATTATGTGGAGCTCATCATATACTGTATGGAACATTATATGTGACCAATTATTCTATGACTTATTTAATTGTTTTCAATGCTGTGACAGCTATTTTTGGGGAGCACTATACACTGGAGCATTCCAAAGGTGGACATCAGACACTGGAGCAGCATTTACAGGGCTCATTATGCACTGAAGCATTAGAAATAGGGCCCATTATATATGGAGCATTATTTGGGCCCATAACACAGTGGAGCTTCATCCATGGGGACCAACATATACTGTAGCATTATGTGGAGCTCATCATATACTGTATGGAACATTATATGTGACCAATTATTCTGTATGGAGAAAAATATATGGGGCTCATTATTCTGTATGGCGCAAAATGTGGTGGCCATAATACTGTATGGAGTAATATACTGTCCTTTTTTTGAGCTATTGTACAATTTAAAATAGATCAGTCATGTCATGTAAGCAGTGAATCATAGAATCATAGAATCGTAGAGTTGGAAGGGACCTCCTGGGCCATCTGGTCCAACCCCCTGCTCAAAGCAGGATTCGCTAAATCATCCCAGTCAGATGTCTGTCCAGCCTCTGTTTGAAGACTTCCATTGAAGGAGAACTCACCACTTCTCGTGGCAGCCTGTTCCACTCATTGATCACTCTAACTGTCAAAAAGTTTTTTCTAATATCTAATCTGTGTCTCTTCCCATTCAGTTTCATCCCATTGCTTCTAGTCTTTCCTTGTGCAAATGAGAATAAAGTTGATCCTTCTACAATGTGACAGCCCTTTAGATATTTGTAGACAGCTATTAAGTCTCCTCTCAGTCTTCTCTTTTGCAAACTAAACATTCCCAAATCCTGCAACCTTTCCTCATAAGACAGGGTTTGCAGACCGGTCACCATTCTGGTCGCTCTTTTCTGAACTTGCTCCAGTTTGTTTATGTCTTTTTTAAAATGTGGTGCCCAAAACTGGACACAATATTCCAGATGAGGTCTGACCAAAGAGGAGTAGAGGGAAATAATGACTTCACGTGATCTAGACTGTATGCTTCTGTTAATACATCCTAGAATTGCATTTGCCTTTTTTGCTGCTGCATCACACTGTTGACTCATATTCAGTCTGTGATCTATTAGTATACCCAAGTCTTTTTCACATGTGCTGTCACTTAGCCCTATTCCTCCCATTCTATATATGCTTTTTTCATTTTTATTGCCCAGATGTAGTACTTTGCATTTCTCCCTGTTAAAAACCATTCTGTTAGTTGCTGCCCACTTCTCCAGTTTATTTAAATCTTTTTGAATCCTCTCTCTCTCTTCTCTAGTATTAGCTATCCCTCCTAGCTTTGTGTCATCAGCAAATTTAATCAGTTTACCCTCAATTCCTTCATCTAAATCGTTGATAAAGATGTTGAACAATACAGGGCCCAGGACAGAGCCCTGTGGTACCCCACTTAAGACATTCTTCCAACTGGATGTGCAGCCATTTACGACCACTCTTTGGGTCCGATCACTAAGCCAGTTATGAATCCACCTAACAGTTGCCTTGTCCATTCCATACTTAGTCATTTTTTCAATAAGGATTGTATGAGAGACTTTGTCAAATGCTTTGCTGAAGTCAAGATATACTATATCTACAGCATTTCCTTGATCCACCCAATCAGTGATACCGTCATAGAAGGAAATTAAGTTAGTCTGACATGACTTATTAGTTAGAAACCCATGCTGACTCTGTTTAATCACTTCATTCTTATCCAGGTATTGACATACATGTTGTTTAATAATTTGTTCAAAGATCTTTCCTGGTATAGAAGTCAGACTCACCGGCCTATAGTTGCCTGGGTCCACCTTCTTCCCCTTTTTGAAGATAGGAACAACATTTGCTCTTCTCCAGTCTTCTGGCACTTCTCCTGTTCTCCAAGAATTTTCAAAGATTATGGAGAGGGGTTCAAAAATTTCTTCTGCTATCTCCTTCAGTACTCTGGGGTGTAATTCATCTGGACCTGGAGACTTGAATTCATTTAGGTTAGCTAAGTGTTTCCTCACTATCTTTCTGTTTATAGATATCCTGGATTCTTCTATTCCCTTAATAGGACAGTGAATAACAGTTGATGTTGCATTTCCTTTCTGAGAGAAAACAGATGCAAAATAGGAATTTAAAAGTTCAGCCTTCTCAACATCCTGTCTTACCATTTCATCATTTTCATCCTGTAAAAATCCTATAGCATCTTTGACTTTTCTTTTACTTTTGACATATCCCCAAAATCCTTTATTATTGCTTTTGACATCTCTTGCAAGCCTCAGTTCATTTTCAGCTTTAGATAATCTGATTTGTGCCCTGCAGGTTCTGCAGACAGCATTATATTCTTCTTTAGATATGCCTCCCTCTTTCCATTTTATAAACATTTTTTTCTTCCTTTTTAGCATGTGCTTAAGTTCTGTGTTCATCCATCCTGGTTTCCTTAAATGCTTCCTATTCTTCCCTCTTTTCGGAATTGTTAACAACTGTGCTTTGAGAATTTCATTTTTCAAGATTTCCCATCCTTCCTGGACATTTTTGTCTTTAAGGATATCCAGCCATTGGATCCCTCCAATTCTCTTTCTGAATCCCTTAAAATCTGCCTTTCTGAAATCTAACCTTGACGTCTGAGTCTTCACAGGTCTTCCACCTCTAGTTATCCAAAATTCTAAAATAGAATATTTTATTTTTGTCAATGTACTATACCTATATTTCTGTGCCGTATCGGAGCATCATGAGTTGTGGTATGTGTTAAAGGGGCGCACTGACACTCTTTGGCCCAGGGCACATGAAAACCTGGAGCCAGCCCCACCCCCCCACAACTTTAGCCAAATAACCCTCAGTTTTCAATGCGTAACTATTATTATGAAGTAAATTAAGGTTGACAAGCTTCAGTAATAAGAATTGATGTTTTTGGCATTGAAATGGGCACTGTAGGTGTGTTTACTGTCCTCCACTCCCTGCCGTCTTTGCTTCCCCATTGACTTGCATTGGGTTTCGTGTTTCAGTCGGCCTCCGACTTTTCCCTATAGTCGACCGATTTCGTTCGACCCGACTTTTGCGAAAGTCGGGTTTCATGACACCCGACTCGACCCTAAAAAAGGCAAAGTCGCTCATCTCTATTTTCCACACTTTCAAATCTGCATGTAAACTTCTTGTTATCCTGATCTTATGGCCGGGGAGAGAAGCTCCCCTAGTAGCCAACGACAGACACCTTGAAAACACTCTACCCATTGGCATGACTTTACAGGCAAAAACCAGAAGTCCAATTAAGGATTGCATTTGTTGTAGTGTAACTTTTATAACAGAACAAAAACCTTCAATTAAGTACATCAGCTTTTCCACTTTTTCAACAGGTAAACGATAGACCATGTTCACGGTGTCAATTTCAATACCTAAGAACGACAGGATCGTAACTGGACCGACAGTTTTTTTCAGATAATGGGACCCCAAAATGGTGAGCAATCTCCTTGAAAAAATTCAGTAACTGTGAACACACGGCTGAGTCTTTTGGACCCACAAACAGAAAATCGTCCAAGTAGTGTGTGACAGACCTGAAACCCGTTCCCGATCTGACAACCCAATCCAAAAAGGAACTGAAGAGCTCAAAATAATAACAAGATATGGAACAGCCCATCTGGAGGCACATGTCGTAATAATAGCCACCTGGCATCCCAACAGATGAAAACAGTCAGGGTGAACTAGCAAGAGACGGAAGGCAGACTCGATATCAGACTTTGCTAAGAGGGCACCAGCGCCAGCCTGGCGAACCAAGGCTGCCACCCTGTCAAATGAAACGTATGATACCGATGCGTCCTCCAAAGAGATTCCATCATTGACAGACTGACCCTTGGGGTAGGATAAATGGTGTATAAGGCCTCTTTCACACTTCAGTTTTTTTGCATCAGTTCAAATCCGCCAAAAAGGCAGAGAAGCGGATCCGTTCTGAACTGATGTGAAAGGATGGCACAGGATCCGTTTTTAGACGGATCCTGAAAATGAGGAAATTGAAAGGAAACGCTGGCCGGGAAGGAGAGAGAGAGAGAGAGAGAGAGATTGATTTATTTTTTGTCCGGCACCCAGAAAGAATTTAGGGTTAAAGCAGTGTCTGGAGGATCCGCCAGAGAAAAAAACGTTGCAAGCTCCGTTTTGAAATCTTTGAGGATGGTGACGGACAGCAATTTTTGGCGGATCCTCAAAAAAACGGATGCAACGGACAGCAATCCGTCACAATCCGCCATTAATGCAAGTCAATGGGGAAAAAAACGGATCCTCAAAAAAAATTGAGGATCCGTTTTTTTTCAAAACCTGGCGGATTGTGACTGATTGTAAAAAACTGAAGTGTGAAAGAGGCCTAAGACGAAACGTGACAGGTTCCTTTTTTGCAACCAAACCCAAAGGGGAAACTCTAAAGTTCCAAAAAGGAGGAGTGTTGAATGGGCCCGCAATCCTGCCTAACTTCACTTCTTTATCGATCTTCTCGCGTAAAACTTCAGGGTGGTCCTGAGCTGATTTTAAATTAGCAGCAAACGAAGGGGACCTAGTAAATTTGAAAGGAATAAAAAACCCATATGAAAAAACAAATCAAATTTGACCCGCTGCGTCTTTATTGGGGCACTGGTCTAACCAAGGGCCCATCGTGGATAGGCTCACCGGGTCCTTATGAACCCTGCTTTCACTAGAGGCAGGCTTGACTGGCAATTTGTTCGTGGGGCGGGGACAGCGTGCCGCGGGGTGAGCTCCCCGCAGGCAGAGCATTCATGTTTATATTTGCATAAACCAAAGAAACAGCAGTGTCCTTCATTGAATAACCAGCAGGCTCCCGGTCTACAGACAACCACTGAGTTGTGACCTGCTGCTGAGGGGTGAATAGTGGCCGCTGTTGGAAAGGGGGACTGTTTTTGAGAAAGCATTAGCCTGATCCACACATCCATAGCCTTAACCCCCCAACCTATTTCAGGCTGCAGAGCCAGCCACCTCCGGAACCCCTCATCATAGCGCCACCAGGCAGAAACGCCATGTGCTTTGTACGAAGTGTAAATCATGTCCTGGTAAATGAAAGAAACAGAACACCGTTCTGGATGTTTTTGGCCCATGACACAGCCCAAAACTGCAAAAGCCTGTAACCAATTACTCATGGTTTTTGTGACCTTCTGTCTGCTCCTATTGAAAGGCCTCTCATTTAAACGCCTTTCTTTATCGACCGTATGTTGGTCAACCGATACTAAAGACCATATATCTATATAATCATTTGACCATATTTTCTCTTTTGTTTCGCTATCTAAGTGAGAACCAAGAGGACTGATACCACAATAAAGGGAATCTTTAAATATACTGGCTAGCGGTGTCTCAACTCTACTTCCTGAGATCCTTTGCTTCACTTGTGTATTACCAACCGGTGTTGAAAATTGCTCAATCAAAGCCCTAAGGGCTGTTAACAACTCAGAATCGTCCGTTTTTCCTGCAAAAGAAAAGTTGCACTCACCCACTTCAGCCGCAGGAGGAGGGACTCCACTTGAAGGAGGAACTCCGGCACCTGGACTGACATCTGGATGAGTGAGGGCCAGGCTGGCAGCCCTGGATGCCGCGCTCGGCTCAGCCAGGCTGGATGCCCTGACAGTATCTCTCAGCTCCCGTCTCTCGCCACGAGAAAGTGGCCGATAATCGAGACTCGCTGATGCGCTGGAAGACTCCGAAGTTGACGGAGAGTGCCATCTTGAGGACCATGATCTGCGACCCCTCCTGGGATATCTAGACCTCCGACGTGCATGCGTGAAATGCCTGCTACGTCGGCATGAGGAGCGGTGTCCATAATGATGATGGCGATGGGATGAAGTCGATGAGGACCCACTGGAACCATGGCGACTATGCCTATTTGGTTCAACCTCATAGTAGCAGTAGCCGGAACAGGAACCACCCCTTGAGGCACAGCAGGAGCCAAAGTGACCCCTAGGCAGAGGAGGGGGGAAAACTAAGAGGTTGCTGCAAACCTTCTGACACAGGCTCTGTTGTATCCTCTGAGGAGGCTGACTGCCTCTAGACCCCATCTGTGCACTATATGGGGGCTGCAGAGAATATAATAGTGGTGAAGGGGTTACCATTGGTGGCTCTGTAATGACGTCTGCCCTGCTTTGCACTGTCCTGTGAGGAGGGGCTGGGCTGTGATAAAGTGGGGGAGCCACTCTCTCCATCTGGCCTGAGTGTATAGCCACTGATTCAGCAGGCAGCAGAGCAGAGAGCGTGGCCAGGGGTAGAGTGACCTGGTTCCCCCCGTCTGCCCGGCGCACACCCAAATGCCCAGCAGCCACAGAGGGATCCACAGCAGCTGCTGGATGTACAACCAGCACAATAACAGGGGCGGAGCCATAGCACTATGACGTGTAGGGGGCAAAGCCACAGCGCTAAGGGGCGGAGCCATGGCGGACGAAGCTGGGAAAGATGGGGACACTGCTTTTCCAGCGCCTACGTGAACGTGTGCCTGGGAAAGCAGAAGGGGTAATGGGAGAAGGGCTGAGACAGGCAGGAGGGCGGGAACGCCTCGTGGACTGCCGGCCTACTGACATTGCGGCAGCAGGAGTTGGGAGATAGGCACTAAGCCCTGAAATCATGGCCTGCACCCATTGCTCACCCTCCTGCCACACCCTGGCACGCAGCAAGTCCAACACCGGATTAGCCATCTCTCTATCTCTTTACCAGACAGCGCAGACGAGCACCTCCGGGACCCAAAAGGGGAAGAGGAGGATCCTCACCACCTCTGACCTTAAATACCCAAGTATTGCCAGGGAGGGGGCTGAAATGTCTACACACTCCCATTGGCCCGTGTAATACGGGCAAAATCACTACAACCAAAGAATGAATGAGGGGGGAGGGGAGGTTACTACCTGGTTGTATGATTCTGTGGTGGGGGAGGGACACCGCAGTCAGTGGCACATTCCTTATGCAGTGTGCCATCCAAAACATGGAGGGCATAAGACTACAAAACAATTATTAGCCAGGGACATATCAAAAAATACATGAAATGAAATGGTTTACTGTATGTAAACCATGTGTCATTTCATGTCAGGTTGCAATGCGATAAAAAATCGCATTGCACTCGTCCGTTTTTGTCGCTAATGTGACTCCAGCCTTAGGGCTCATACCCATATGTGAGAAAAAAAGTTCTGATATCAGGACCGAAAAAACGGACGAGTGTCATGCGAGTACAATACGAATAGCATGCGATTTTTTAAAACGAAACATGCGTATGCAATCCATATGCAATGCATTTTTTTTCTCTGGAATTATTATTCTACAATCATTTACTGTACATTGTTCTATGCAACAGAATGGTAAGGTATTTGTAAAAACGGATGGCATGCACATTGTCCGAGTACTCTGCGATTTTTTTCTCGCATCCATTGGCTGGCACTGGCGAGTCTCATTCGAGATACCCAGCAAATCGCAGCATGTTGTGTTTTTTTCTCAGCCCGATTTCAGTTGAGAAAAAAATTACAGAAGAGATGTAGTCCATTTAATAACATTGCTCAGAGTGAAATATGATTTTTTTTCGGATTTCACTAGTCCGTTTTTCTCCTAAATGATTATAAACCCTAAAAAGGTAAAAAATCTTTAGGTCCCAATAACGAACATAGATAAAATATTTGGCTGCTCCCGAGACACCAGTAGTGTTAGTTAAGGCATCACATAGAGCTGCATTGTGTCCCATTTTCCCTCCATGCAGGGACGCTGGATAACCACCCCAACCCCACTGTGTGGTCTCATGGCGTGTCCATGCTGCTTCCTGATGTGTGCACCGAAATTCCCGGCAGCACGACTAGTACGTGCATGCGTGCGCTCTTCCATTCTTAAAGAGGTAGCGCACAATTACTAAATGCCCTCAGCTGAGAGGCATTTAGCATAATTAGTACACCTGCAAGATGGCTCTCAGAAAATTTCTTGGAGTCATCCTGTATATAAGACTCCCTCTCCTCTATGGAGTGGCAAAGCAATGAGTGAAATCATTAGGCAGTAAGGTGTACTACTAGTGAGTTCTTAGGTCCTCTGGTCTTGGTGTGGCCAATCATGTGTCCGAAGTACAGATGGGCGAACCCGAACAGTAAAGTTTGGTGTCCGTACTGAACACCTATTGTTTGGGCAAAGACACCGAACACAGACTTCACCAGGAGGTCCGTGTTACTGTTCAGGTGTGGCTGCCCAAACACCGGGTTTTTGTCGCTCTGTCATTTGCATGGCAGCACGGCAGACACCGCTTTTGATTGGCTGGGAAATCATTCTTGCCGGTCAGAGAGCTGCGGTTCCCACACTGTCAAAAGACAGCGGGAGCATTCAGCTGGGATCAGAGGTATAAAGTTTACCTCCGGTCACATGTGTCAGCTGATGGGACTACTGATCCCATCATCCGACACCTGCTGTCGCTAATTATAGCGAGAGAAGGAGTGGCAGATGGGAGTATTCATTAGCCGCTCCTGCTCTGTAAATAAATAATTAAAAATAACGGCATGGGTTCCCCTGTATTTTTGCTAACCAGCCAGACGAAACTCACAGCTGGGGGCTGCAACCCTCAGGACTTTATTCTGGCTGTGTCTTTATGTACCATACAACTATAGGATTAGTAATGGATAGGTGTCTTATAGACGCTTCTCCATTTCTAAGCTGTGGGCTTGATATCACAAATATGAACCCCACTTGACACCGCTACAGGGCAAATGGGAAGAGCTGGGCAAAGTGCCAGAATTGGTGCATCTAATAGATGTGCCTTTTCTGGGCAGCTGTGGGCTGCTATTTTTTGGTAAGGGGCGAATATCTATGGCCCCTTACCAGCCTGAGAATACCAGCTCCCAGCTGTCTGCTTTAGTAAGGTTGGTTGTCAAAAATGGAGTGGACGCCACACTGTTTTTTAAATTTATTTAAATAATAATGGCATAGGGACCCCTCTATTCTTCATAACTAGCCTTGCTGAAGCTGACAGCTGAGGGTTGCACCCCATAGCTGTGAGTTTTTCCTGGCTAGTTAGCAAAAATAGAGGGGAACCCACGCCATTTTTTTAAAATTATTTATTTACAGTGCAGGAGCAGCTAGTGAATACTCCCATCCGCCCCTCCCACTCTCACTGTTTTTATCGGCAGCAGGTGTCAGATGATGAAAGCGGTTGTCCCATTAGCAGACACCAGTGACCGGAGGTAAACTTTACACCTCCGATTACAGCTGAGTCAAATGACAGCGTGGGAACCGCGGCTTTCTGACTTGAGGAGATGATTTCCCCGCTGATCAGAAGCGGTGTTTGCCACGCTGCCATGCACATGACAGCGCAGTAAACACTGAATGTTCGGTCCCCCCTTTCAATTGAATGGGGTTTAGGTTCGGGTCCGAGTACTGTTCTGGTACCCGAACCCAAACTTTTTGCAACTGTTTGGCTAAACCCGCCAGACTCGAACATCCAGGTGTCCTCCCATGTCTAATCCGAAGTATGCTGGTCCCAGTGTGGCCAGTCTTTTATCTGTAGTCCCCTTGTCCCGGAGTGGCCAGTGCCTGAATCTTGTCCACTGGTCCCAGAATGGCCAGTGCCTGAACTTTGTCCCATGGTCTCAAAGCTGAATCTCGTCACTTGGTCCATGAGAGGCTAGAGACTCACGGACTCACGGCAGATAGATGAAGCTGCAACCGATAATGAGGTCCATGTTATGGGGGACTTTAACTACCCGGATATTAACTGGGAAACTGAGACCTGCAAAACCCATAAAGGCGACAGGTTTCTGCTAATACCCAAGAATAATTATCTTTCACAATTGGTGCAGAATCCAACCAGAGGAGCAGCACTTTTAGACATAATACTATCTAACAGACCTGACAGAATAACAAATCTGCAGGTTGTTGGGCAGCTAGGAAATAGCGATCACAATACTGTACAGTTTCACTTGTCTTTCGCTTGGGGGACATGTCAGGGAGTCACAAAAACACTGAACTTTAGGATGGCAAAGTTTGACCAGCTTAGAGATTCCCTTAATTTGGTTGACTGGGACAATGTCCTCAGAAATAAGAATACAGAAATAGAGTTGAGCGAAACGGGTCGGTAAAATTCATAAGTCGCCGACTTTCGCTGAAGTCGGGTTTCAAGAAACGAAACCCGACCATAGCGTGAGGTCGGCCATGAGGTCGGCGACCAGAGTGCCAAAGTTGCGTTTCAAATGATGCTTTCAGCGCCCTTTTTCAGCCAATGATGGAGGACGCACACTGTGGGCAACGCGATGACGTGGGCAGCGGTCACCACCATCTTTGAGAAGGGCATACAAGTGATTGGCTTGCTTTGTGTGGCGTCACAGGGGCTATAAAAGGGCGTGCATGCCGACCGCCATCTTACTTCTGCCGATCTCAGCATTAGGGAGAGGTTGCAGCTGCTGATTCTGAATAAGGGAGAGCGTTAGGCAGGGAAGAAGAACAAAAAAACTGCTTCTGCTGGTAGCGATTTTCACTCTACAACACAACACTTTGTGTGCAGTGACAGGGGAGGCTCTATTTATGTGCATCAGCTCTGTTGGTTATTAGGCTGCCTCATAAGGCTCCCTGATAACTGCATTGCTGTTTGCACACTGCTGTGCAAACTGCTTTCTTAAAAGCAAAAATACTTTTCTTCCTCTTTTCTGCACAGTTACCAAGCGTTCATTTTTCCACACTTTTGTGTGCAGCAGTCCTGCTTATTAGGATGCCTGCTGCCATACTTGGACTGAGAGAATCGTTTTCAGGCTCCTAAAATCTCTAGGGAGCTTCCAATTCTCCCCAATACTATATACACACCTTGTGCCTAGTCATACACCAGCCTATTTCAGCCTGTTAAATTGAGGTGTAATCTATAGTGGGCCTGAGATAATAGTTCAGCCTCCTAAAATCTCTAGGGAGCTTCCAATTCTCCCCAATACTATATACACACCTTGTACTTTGTCATACACCAGCCTATTTCAGCCTGTTAAATTGAGGTGTAATCTATAGTGGGCCTGAGATAATAGTTCAGCCTCCTAAAATCTCTAGGGAGCTTCCAATTCTCCCCAATACTATATACACACCTTGTGCCTGGTCATACACCAGCCTATTTCAGCCTGTTAAATTGAGGTGTAATCTATAGTGGGCCTGAGATAATAGTTCAGCCTCCTAAAATCTCTAGGGAGCTTCCAATTCTCCCCAATACTGTATACACACCTTGTGCCTGGTCATACACCAGCCTATTTCAGCCTGTTAAATTGAGGTGTAATCTATAGTGGGCCTGAGATAATAGTTCAGCCTCCTAAAATCTCTAGGGAGCTTCCAATTCTCCCTAATACTGTATACACACCTTGTGCCTGGTCATACACCAGCCTATTTCAGCCTGTTAAATTGAGGTGTAATCTATAGTGGGCCTGAGATAATAGTTCAGCCTCCTAAAATATCTAGGGAGCTTCCAATTCTCCCCAATACTATATACACACCTTGTGCCTGGTCATTCACCTGCCTATTTCAGCCTGTTAAATTGAGGTGTAATCTATAGTGGGCCTGAGATAATAGTTAAGCCTCCTAAAATCTCAGGGAGCATCCAATTCTCCCCAATACTATATACACACCTTGTGCCTGGTCATACACCAGCCTATTTCAGCCTGTTAAATTGAGGTGTAATCTTTAGTGGGCCTGAGATAATAGTTCAGCCTCCTAAAATCTCTAGGGAGCTTCCAATTCTCCCCAATACTATATACACACCTTGTACCTTGTTTTACAGTACCATATAGCTGGTGGTATTTTGGGTACATTTTTCCAAAAATGAGGAAGTATGGTGGAAGAGACTGTGGAAGTGGGTGGGGGTTGCCAGCTGGTACTGATGGTGGTGGGAGTGGAGGTGCATCTGCTGGTAGTGGCAAAAAGCACAATAGCACCTAAGGCAGGAGTTGTTGAGCCTGCGTCATTGTCTGGCTCCACAAGGCCTCGAAGGCTCCCTTTTCTGGGAGTAGGTAACCGCTTTTAAAGCCGGAGCTTCAGGAGCAAGTTTTTGGTTACATTGCTGACACAGCCTCCAGCTCTATCGCCTCCTCTTCTGAAGTTTCAAAAAATAAAAGCACTGAGTCATCAGTGGAGGCTCCTGGTCAGGAACAACACCTTTCTTTGTGTCCTTCACCCCTACCAAAAGTGAAGGATGCGGCAGGCCACACTACAGATTACTCCATGGAGCTCTTTTCACATACCATGCCTGGGTTATCAAGTCAAATCATGAATTCCCCAGTCTAAGAAGAATCGGACATGGAGTGCACTGATGCACAGCCACTGCTAGATTTTTCTGCTGGTACATTCACTCAGAGCACTACATTGTCCTAGCAGTGTACTGAGCCAGAATCTGACCCTGATGAAACTTAGGTGCCCCTTCCCGCATACTATACCACCTTACACAGTGACACAGAGGAAGGTGCACATGAAATTGAAGAGGAGGTGATGGATGACCCAGTTGTTGACCCAGATTGGCATCCATTTGGGGTAGAGGGTGCCGCTGCCAATAGTTCAGAAGAGGAGGAGGAGGATCCGCAGCAGGCATCGACATCGCAACAGCTGTTATCTGGCATGCCCGTAGCAGTCCTAAAATGGTTTGCAAAAACCCAAAGAGTTGCAGGACAGCTTGGCCAGACAGTCAAATTAGCACAGCGTGCAAGGCCTCAAAAAGTCTTCTATAGTAGGAAGAGTGCAGTTTGGCATTTTTTTGGACAAAGTCCTAATGATCAGGCAAAGGTTTTCTGTAAGAAGTGCGCAAAGACCTTTAGCCGAGGGAAAAATCTGATAAATTTGAATACCAGTTGCATGCTTAGACATTTAACCACCATGCACTTGCAAGCGTGGACAGACTACCAAACCTCACATACCACATGTGCACCTGCTCCGAATGAAGGTAGTCAGCAATGCTACATCGCTTCCCCAACTGTAAGCCCACCGGTTAGCACACCACCAACAGCAAATGTTGAGGTGTCGTCGCAAGGCCAAAGCAGTCAGAGAATCACAATGTTATTGCTACAAAAGACTGAATCTAGGCCATCAGCAAGACCACCAACACCATCACCATCACCAACCCTCTCTCAGTCCGCCATGTCCACCGCTAGTTCCACCATATGCAGCTCTCAAGTCCAGCTCACCCTACCAGAGACTCTGAGTAGGACAAGAAAGTACTCATCCTATCATCCGCGTACTCTGGCTTTGAACGCCCACATTGCCAAACTAATCTCGTTAGAGATGATGCTCTACCGGTTGGTTGAAAGTGAAGCTTTCCACGAGCTCATGGCCTATGCAGTACCACGCTATGACCTACCCAGTTGGCACTTCTTTTCTCGAAAAGCCATCCCAGCCCTCCACCTGCATGTGAAATACCGCATTGTCCATGCACTCAAGCAATCAGTGAGTGGAAAGGTGCACCTCACAACAGATGCATGGTCCAGTAGACATTGCCAGGGCCATTACGTGTCCATCACTGTGCACTAGGTTAATGTGGTGGATGCAGGGTCCACAGGGGACAGCAGAGGTGGGACAGTGCTGCCTAGCCCACGGTATAGGAAACAGTTGGCTGTAGGCGTTCGACCCTCCTCCTCCAGAAGCGAAAACTCGTCCACAGAGCACAGTCGTACGAGCACTCCATCCACAGATGCCAGTGTGGCACACGAGGTGTCCCACTATTGAACAGCTAGTGGTAAGCGTCAGCAAGCTGTGTTGAAAATGATGTGTTTGGGCGACAATAGACACACCGCGGAGGTACTGGCCGACTACTTGCAGCGACAAACTGAGTCATGGCTGGGCAGTCTATGTCTTGAGGCAGGCAAGGTAGTTAGTGATAATGGATGGAATTTTGTGACAGACATAACCCTTTCAAAACTCAGACACATACCTTGCCTGGCTCACACCTTGAACCTGGTGGTGCAGTGCTTCCTCAATAATTATCCGGAGTTAACAGCTCTGCTCCATAATGTGCAAAGACTGTGCTCGCACATCCGCTGGTCGCCTGTACACTCCAGTCATATGCAGAAGCTGCAGTGATTGCTCCACCTTCCCAAGCACCGCCTAATTATCGACATTGCAACAAGGTGGAACTCCACCCTGCACATGGTTCAGAGGCTGTGCGAACAGAGGCAGGCTGTAATGCATTTGTGGGCGGGTACATGGGCAGGCAGTTTGAGGGCAGACATGGAGTTTTCTGGTGTGCAGTGTTCAAAGCTGAAAGACCTCTGTAAAGTACATCAGTGTTTTGAGGAATGCACATGGCTGGTAAGTGCAGATGACGCCATCATAAGCATGAGCATCCCACTTATGCGTCTGCTCATGCAAACTTTGACGCACATTAAGGAGCAGGTGTCTGCAGCCGAGGAGGAAAAGGAGGAGGGAAGCCTTGATGACAGTCAGCTGTTGTGAGTTCATTTTCCCCTTCACCATTGAGGTCTGATGAACTCCCTCTTCTGGTGAAGGAAGGTAGTGAGGCTGATTACCAAGCACCTGGGCAGGATGATGATGACTGGGTGACGGGAATTACTGACTGGATATAAGGCAGCCGACGCCCTTCTGCATTGCTGGTGATCTCTCTGAGGGATTCTAGGAGACCAGTCTGATTCCTGCTCCTCAAAAGCTAAGTTTTCTGCTCTACTTTTTGCATTTGTGTTTTGGTTTTGTTTTGCATTGTTTTCCTTGATTTCAGCCATTCCCTGCTGGGTTGAGCTGAATTCCTTTTTGCTCTGCCTTCAGAAAATACCTGAGTACTGATATAGTCTTTTTGAAGCCTAGCGTCTTCAGGGCTTTTTTCCCTATCAGCTGTTGGCTCTTGTTTTGATAGGGTTTTGGCGGATTACAGACAGCAGCTTTTCTATCCTGTCCGATCTAGTTAGCTTGGGCCCCATCATTTGCTCAGCCTATCTTTCTATCTGTGTGAGTGTTTTTTCATCTTGCTTCACCGTCATTATATGTTGGGGGCTGCCTATTGCTTTGGGGTCTGCTCTGGGGCAGTTTAGATTTACCTTTCTGTCTTTAGGCTATGTAGTTCTCCGGCTGTGATCGAGGGGTCTAGCTGCCAACTTCTCTGGTTTTCTGGACTTAGCTAGTATTTCTGTTTTTGCCTCCTACGGTGACTCATTCATAACAGTCAGCCATTGTCTGCTCAGGGAACTCTCCTGGATGAGGTGAAGGAAGAAGAGGAAGAGGAGGAGGAGGAGGAGGATGATGGGGATGATTATTTAGGGGAGGAGGATGCTTCTCAGGGGGCAAGAGAAAATGTTGGCATGGCAAGGTCAGGTACAGGGTTTGTGCGTGACTGGAGGGATGTTGATTTGCCAGAAAGTGCTCCTCCACCCAGCACTCGCAGTTCATCATTGACACCTGGAACATTGGCCCACATGTGTGATTATGCCTTGCAGATCCTAAAAAGGGACCCCCGCATTGCCAAAATGATGAAGGATGACGACTAGAGTTGAGCGAAACGGGTCGAAAAATTTCAAAAGTCGCCGACTTTTGACAAAGTTGGGTTTCATGAAACGAAACCCGACCCTAGGATGAGGTCGGCCACGAGGTCGGCGACTTACGCGCCAAAGTCGCGTTTCAAAAGTTTGTTTTGCGCTCTTTTTCAGCCAATCAGGATCCACGGACACTGTGGGCAACGTGATGACGTAGGCAGGGGTCACCACCATCTTTCAGAAGGGCATGCAAGTGATTGGCTTGCTTTGGTGGGCGTCACAGGGGTTATAAAAGGGCGTGCACGCCGACCGCCATCTTACTTCTGCCGATCTTAGCATAGGGAGAGGTTGCTGCTGCTGATTCTGTAGGGAGAGCGTTAGGCAGGGAAGAAGAAAAAAAAACTGCTTCTGCTGCTAGCGATTTTGCCTGTACAATACACCAGTCACTGTGTGTGCAGTGCAAGGGGAGGCTATATTGTGGTGGATCAGCAGTGTTGGTTGTTAGGCTGCCTTCTAAGGCTTCCTGACAGCTGCATTGCTGTTTACCCACTGCTCTGCAAACTGCTTTTTTAAAAGCAATCCCAATTTTTTTTTTGTCCTGCTGAGGTACTGAGCGTGCATTTTTTCACACCATACAGCGGTGTACGCTCCTCACACAGTACCGTGTAACGGCTGTTATCACAGTCACAGTGAAGCTATCTGTGTGTCACTCTGTGAGAATAAGTCGAGGACATGTTCCGTTCTTACAGACCTGCACCTACTAGTTTTGTCTAGCTTTCAAACAGTTAAATATATTTGCTGTTTGATCACATTCAAAACTATAGAAAGACAGCGTGTGTCAGTCCGTATACTTAAAAAACACGGAGCTTGACAATTTTACGTACACCGGACAGCCGTGTACGTGCACGCTCCTCTCAGTACCGTGTAACGGCTGTTATCACGGACACAGTGAAGCTATCTGTGTGTCACTGTGGAGGGATAAGTGGAGGACTTGTTCCGTTCTTACAGACCTACACTCTAGGGAGATTCCTATTCTGTCCAATTCTACATACACCTTGTAGTTTGTGATACACAAGCCAATTTCTGCCTGTGACATAGCGCTCTGATATTCAGTGGGCCTCACACAATCCAAAAGTGTCCAGTGTCCACTAGTGTGTGCAGAAATTCAAAATCTCTGTGATCCTGTAGTCACTTTTTTCACACCTGTGCCATCGAGCCTGTGACATAGCGCTCTGATATTCAGTGGGCCTCACACAATCCAAAAGTGTCCAGTGTCCACTAGTGTGTGCAGAAATTCAAAATCTCCCTTATCCTGTAGTCGCTTTTTTCACACCTGTGCCATCAAGCCTGTGACATAGCGCTCTGATATTCAGTGGGCCTCACACAATCCAAAAGTGTCCAGTGTCCACTAGTGTGTGCAGAAATTCAAAATCTCCCTTATCCTGTAGTCACTTTTTTCACACCTGTGCCATCGAGCCTGTGACATAGCGCTCTGATATTCAGTGGGCCTCACACAATCCAAAAGTGTCCAGTGTCCACTAGTGTGTGCAGAAATTCAAAATCTCCCTTATCCTGTAGTCACTTTTTTCACACCTGTTCCATCGAGCCTGTGACATAGCGCTCTGATATTCAGTGGGCCTCACACAATCCAAAAGTGTCCAGTGTCCACTAGTGTGTGCAGAAATTCAAAATCTCCCTTATCCTGTAGTCACTTTTTTCACACCTGTGCCATCGAGCCTGTGACATAGCGCTCTGATATTGAGTGGGCCTCACACAATCCATAAGTGTCCAGTGTCCACAAGTGTGTGCAGAAATTCAAAATCTCTGTGATACTGTAGTCACTTTTTTCACACCTGTGCCATCGAGCCTGTGACATAGCGCTCTGATATTCAGTGGGCCTCACACAATCCAAAAGTGTCCAGTGTCCACAAGTGTGTGCAGAAATTCAAAATCTCCATTATCCTGTAGTCACTTTTTTCACACCTGTGCCATCGAGCCTGTGACATAGCGCTCTGATATTCAGTGGGCCTCACACAATCCAAAAGTGTCCAGTGTCCACTAGTGTGTGCAGAAATTCAAAATCTCTCCTGTCCTATAGACACCTTGTACCTTTTTTTACATTACTATATAGTTTGTTGGATTTTGTCTACATTTCTACCAAAAATGAGGAACGCTGGTGGAAGAGGCCGTGGAATTGGGTGGGGGTTGGCAGCTGGTAATGATGGTGTTGGTGGTGGATCTGATGGTAGTGGCAAGAGCAAAATAGGACCGAATGCAGGAGGTGTTGAGCCTGCGTCATCGTCTGGCTCCATAAGGCTTCGAAGGCTTAGTTTTCTAGGAGTTGGCAAACCGCTTTTAAAGCCAGAGCATCAGGAAAAAGTTTTGTCTTACCTTGCTGACTCAGCCTCCAGCTCTATCGCCTCCTCTTCTGAAGTTGTAAAAAGTAAAAGCACTGAGTCGTCATTGGAGGCTCATGTTCATGAACCACACCTTTCCTTGTGTCCTTCACCCCAACCAAGATTGGAGGATGACGCAGGCCATACTACTGATTACTCCATGGAGCTGTTTTCACATACCATGCCTGGATTATCAAGTCAAATGGTGAATTACCCAGGCCAAGATGAATCTGACATGGAGTGCACTGATGCACAGCCGCTGATAGATGATTCTGCTGGTACATTCACTCAGAGCACTACATTGTCCTCGCAGTGTACAGAGCCAGATTCTGACCCTGATGAGACTCAGGTGCCCCTTCCCGCACACTATACCACCATACACGGTGACACAGAGGAAGGTGCACATGACCTTGAAGAGGAGGTGATGGATGACCCAGTTGTTGACCCAGATTGGCATCCATTGGGGGAAGAGGGTGCTGCTTCCAATAGCTCAGATGAGGAGCATCCACAGCAGACATCGACATCGCAACAGCTGTTATCTGGCAGGCCCGGAGCACTCCAAAGACAGGTTCCAAAAATCAAAATAGTTGCTGGACAGCTTGTCTAGAGGGTCAGAAGATCACAGCGTGCTAGGCCGCAAAATGTCTGCCAAAGTAGGAAGAGTGCAGTGTGGCACTTTTTTGAACAATATCCTCATGATCAGGCAAAGGTTATCTGTAAGAAGTGCGCAAAGACCTTTAGCCGAGGGAAAAATCTGAAAAATTTGAATACCAGTTGCATGCTTAGACATTTAACCAGCATGCACTTGCAAGCGTGGACACAACACCAAACCTCAAGTGCCACATGTGCAACTGATCATAAAGAAGGTAGTCAGCAACGCTACATTGTTTCCCCCACTGTAAGCCCACCGGTTAGCACAGCAGCAAATGTTGAGGTGTTGTGGCAAGGCCACAGCAGTCAGGGAATCCCACTGTTATATCAACGAAATACTGAATCTAGGCCATCAGAAAGAACATCAACTCCATCACCATCATCAACCCTCTCTCAGTCCGCCCTGTCCACCGCTACTTCCACCATATGCAGCTCTCAAGTCCAGCTCACCCTCCCAGACACTATGAGTAGGTCAAGAAAGTACTCAGTCTCTCATCCGCGTACACTGGGTTTGAACGCCCACATTGCCAAACTAATCTCGTTTGAGATGATGCCCTATCGGTTGGTGGAAAGCGCAGCTTTCCGCGAACTCATGGCCTATGCAGTACCATGCTATGACCTACCCAGTCACCACTTCTTCTCTCGCAAAGCCATCCCAGCCCTCCACCATCATGTAAAAGACAGCATTGTCCATGCACTCAAGCAGTCAGTGAGTGGAAAGGTGCACCTCACAACTGATGCATGGTCCAGTCGGCATGGCCAGGGCCGTTACGTGTCCATCACTGCGCACTGGGTTAATGTGGTGGATGCAGGGTCCACAGCGGTGGTGGGACAGTGCTGCCTAGCCCACGATATAGGAAACAGTTGGCTGTAGGCGTTCGACCCTCCTCCTCCTCCTCCAGAAGCGAAAGCTCGTCCACAGAGCGCAGTCGTACGAGCACTCCATCTGCTGCTGCCACTGTTGCACATGAGGTGTCCCCCTATCGAGCAGCTAGTGGAAAGCGTCAGCAGGCTGTGTTGCAGATGATGTGTTTGGGCGACAGACACACCGCCGAGGTGCAGGCCAAGTACTTGAAGTGACAAACTGAGTCATGGCTGGGCAGTGTACATCTTGAGGCAGGCAAGGCAGTTAGTGATAACGGACGTAATTTTGTGGCAGCCATAGCCCTTTCAAAACTCAGCCACATACCTTGCTTGGCTCACACCTTGAACGTGGTGGTGCAGTGCTTCCTCAAAAATTATCCGGAGTTAACAGCCCTTCTCCAGAAGGTGCGAAGACTGTGCGCGCACATCCGCCGGTCGTCTGTACACTCCGTTCGTATGCAGAAACTGCAGCGGTTGCTCCACCTTCCCAACCACCGCCTCATTATCGACATTGCAACAAGGTGGAACTCCACCCTGCACATGGTGGAGCGGCTGTGCGAGCAGAGGCAGGCCATAATGCATTTGTGGGAGGATACACGGCCAGGCACTTTGAGAGCAGACATGGAGTTGACAGGTGTGCAGTGGTCGAAGCTGAAAGACCTCTGTAAAGTCCTTCAGTGTTTTGAGGAATGCACACGGCTGGTAAGCGCAGACGACGCCATCCTAAGCATGAGCATCCCACTTATGCGTCTGCTCATGCAAACTTTGACGCACCTTTAGGAACAGGCGTCTGCAGCCAATGTTGATGAGGAGGAAGAGGAGGAGGGAATCCTTGATGACATTCAGCCATTGTCTGCTCAGGGACCTCTCCTGGACGAGGTGGAGGAAGAAGAGGAGGAGGAGGATGATGATGGGGATGATTACTTAGGGTAGGAGGATGCATCTCATGGGGCAAGTGAAAATGTTGGCGTGGCAAGGTCTGGTACAGGGTTTGTGCGTGACTGGAGGGATGTGGATTTGCCAGAAAGTGCTCCTCCAACCAGCACTCGCAGTGCATCATTGACACCGGGAACATTGGCCCACATGTCAGGTTATGCCTTGCAGATCCTAAAAAGGGACCCCTGCATTGCCAAAATGATGAACGATGACGACTACTAGTTGGCCAGCATCCTGGATCCACGCTATAAAGGCAAATTACAAAACATCATGCCACAGGAGAACCTTGACCTAATATTGGCTAATAAACAAGCAACTCTGGTAAATCGGTTGCTTGAGGCATTCCCAGCACACAGCAGCGGTGATGGTTCTCACACGAGCCGTACGGGCTGGGGGCAGCTTGGCAGAGGTGTTCATGGTGCACACAGCAGAAGTGGCATTGGAGACAGGGGTTTCATGACAATGTTGTGGACTGATTTTTCAAGTACCGCTCACACAATTGGTAATACTGCATCGATGGAAAGTGACAGGAGACAGCAGTTGTCAATTATGGTTACAAACTACTTTTCCTCCCATATCGATGTTCTCCCACACAGGTCATTCCCCTTTGACAATTGGGCCGCTAAACTGGACACCTGGCCTGAATTGGCACAATATGCCTTACAGGAGCTCGCTTGCCCAGCTGCAAGTGTGCTATCGGAAAGAGTCTTCAGTGCAGCTGGATCAATCCTGACAGAAAAAAGGACCCGTCTGTCAACCCAAAATGTGGATGATCTAACCTTCATTAAAATGAACCATGCATGGGTTTCCAAGGATTTTGTCCCACCTTCCCCTGATGACACATAGGGTGACAGAAAAATGGCTTGCTTTGGTCCACCTCTTCCTGGGACTTGACCTATTTCGCCTTTTGCATCAGCTGAATGTCCAACATCAACATATGCCACTTTCTAAAACTCCCTAACTGTGCTGCCCCCCCCATGGCCGGGGTCACCACCTAGCGCACGACACCGTGCGAGTGCCGTTGCCCTGGACAGGTGGGTAGGCCGACTCTTGGGCGCGGGCACTGGCACAGGGTCCCTCATAGTGCAATCAAGTGTCTCTGACGGTGGTGGTGCACACCCGCCGTCAGACACACCGCCGTACTATGAGGGGCCCAGTGCCAGTACCGATGCCCACGAGTGGGCCCCCCTTGCTTGGGCAGGGCCCCAGCATTTGCAATCTTTACCTCTCCCTGCTCCTCCGCTGTGTAGTCTGGGCCGTCAAATCCATACTGTGCCTGACACCGTCTGAGCCTGCCTCCTGATGTATAGACATATATTTTGAATGTGTACGCTATCCATACATGTTATCCGGGGATACGGTACCCTTTCTCACCTTTGTGCAATCATGTGCAATCCATACTGGGCCTAACACCGTCTGAGCCTGCCTCCTGATGTATGGACATATATTTTAAATGTGTACGCTATCCATACATGTTATCCGGGGATACGGTACCCTTTCTCACCTTTGTGCAATCACGTGCAATCCATACTGGGCCTAACACCGTCTGAGCCTGCCTCCTGATGTATTGACATATATTTTGAATGTGTATGCTATCCATACATGTTATCCGGGGATACGGTACCCCTTCTAACCTTTGTGCAATCACGTGTAATCCATACTGGGCGTGAGAACGGCTGGCGAGCTGTTAAGTAAGCTACAGCACCTGTGGTTTGCACACGTAAGTTTTTCACTTTTTCAGGAATGACGGTTAGGCCTAATTCCGGAACTGCGGTTGACCTGCACTTACTGGGAAATCATCGTTCGCAGGTAATAATTGTAATCAGTGATCCCCATCACTAACGTTGTTCAGCGGGTTATCTGCACCTGTAAGCGACAAACGCTGGCCTTTTCAGTGTAGCGCACATGCAGCCACAGACATGTAAGGGCATGACACACCAGTTATTGGCCAATCTCATGTGCCAGAGCCTCACGTGTCCCTCTAGTAAGCCAGACTCGGACCGCGGGGCATGACGGAGTCTCGTTCGTTAACGGAATTAAGCTTGCAATGTGTGCATCTTTTCTGTAGCTGGCATGGCTGAGATTTCCCAGGTGGAGTCGAATTTAACCGTAGGCTCCACTCCTGGTGGTGCCCTTCTGGACATTCCTTTAAGGTTCAGCTTTGCAACCATACTGCCCACGTAAAACAAACACTTTGCCTTCATGAACGCTGTTTGGAGGGTCATGACTCGTGGGAATAACGCCGCCCAATCAGTTGGCCTGGAGTGGGAACTGTGTTGTGTGTTGGTTTAACTGCTAGAGAGATCCTTCGCTGCTCCCAAGCATGACATCACACTCCCTAGGAGGAAGGTAATGCCACTGTGGCGACCGTACTCCTGGGGGCGACACAAGTGCACTGATGCCCAGCCACTGCTTGATGAATCTGCTGGTACATTGGCCCAGACCACTACATTCCCCTCGCACGCTACACGGCCTGAATCTGACCCTGATGAAACTCAGGTTACCCTTCCCATATACAGTTCCATCTTACACGGTGACAAAGAGGAAGCTGCAGATGAAAGTGCAGGTTCGGCCCACCCGCCATCAGACACACCACCGTACTATCAGGGGCCCTGTGCCAGTGCCGTCGCCAACGAGTGGGCCCCCCCTGCTTGCTCAGGATCACAGCACTTGCAAGGTTGAAATACTGTGCAGTGAGATGGAAGATGGGGACGACGAGGAGTCCAGACTAGTACAGGGATTCCCTAGCGAGGAGACTTATTTGATTGTTTTCAATGTTGGGACAGAAATTTTTGGGGAGCACTATACTCTGGAGAATGATAGATGGGGCCCACCATACACTGGAACATTCCAAAGGTGGACATCAGACACTGGAGCAGCATTTACAGGGCCCATTATACACTAGAGCATTAGAAATGGGGCCCATTATGTTTGGAGCATTATTTGGGCCCATAAGACAGTGGAGCTTCATCCATGGGGACCAACATATACTGTAGCATTATGTGGAGCTCATCATATACTGTTTCAAACATTATATGGGACCAATGATTCTGTATGGAGAAATAGATGGGCCTCGTCATGAGATGTAAAAAGTGAAGTATTTTTCATTGTACTATACCGCTATTTCTCTGCCGTATCGGACCATGAGTTGTGGTATTATGTGTTAAAGGGGCGCTCTTTCGCCCAGGGCACTTGAAAACCTGGAGCCAGCCCTACCCCCCCACAACTTTAGCCAAATAACCCCCATTTTTCAGTGCGTAACTTGTATTATGAAGTTAATTAAGGTTGACAAGCTTAAGTAAGAAGAATTGATGCTTTTGGCATTCAAATGGGCAATGTGTTTCCTGTCCTCTCACTGCCGACTTTTATTCCCCATTGACTTACATTGGGTTTCGTGTTTCGGGACGACCCCGACTTTTCCCTATAATCGGCCGATCTTGCTCGACTTTTCCAAAAGTCGGGTTTCACGAAACGAAGCTCGACCCTAAAAAACCAAAAGTCGCTCAACTCTAATGACGACTACTGGTTGGCCAGCATCCTGGATCCACGCTTTAAAGGCAAATTCCAAAACATCATGCCACAGGAGAACCTAGAGCTAATATTAGCTAACAAACAAGCAACTCTGGTAAACCGTTTGTTTGAGGCATTCTCAGCACACAGCGGCAGTGTTGGTTCTCCCACGAGCCGTAGGGGGCAACATGGAAGAGGTGTTCGTTGTGCACACATCCGAAGTGGCGTTGGAGACAGGGGTTTCATGACCATGTTGTGGACTGATTTTTCAAGTACCGCTCACACGACTGGTAATACTGCATCGATTGAAAGTGACAGGAGACAGCAGTTGTCAACGATGGTTACAAACTACTTGTCCCATATCGATGTTCTCCCTCACAGGTCATTCCCCTTTGACTATTGGGCCTGTAAACTGGACACCTGGCCTGAATTGGCACAATATGCCTTAGAGGAGCTCGCTTGCCCTGCTGCTAGTGTGCTATCCGAAAGAGTCTTCAGTGCTGCTGGATCAATCCTGACAGAAAAAAGGACCCATCTGTCGACCCAGAATGTTGATGATCTAACCTTCATTAAAATGAACCATGCATGGGTTTCAAAGGATTTTGTCCCACCTTCCCCTGCTGACACGTAGGTTGCCAGAAAAATAGCTCGCTTTTGTCCTCCTCTTCCTCAGACTTCTTTAATTCCTCCATTTGCAGCTTCTGAATGTCCAACATCAACATATGCCATTTTTTTCAACCTCCCTAACTGGGCTGCCTCCCCCTGCAGGGCCGGGGTCACCACCTGGCGCACGCACCTGTGCGAGTGCCATTGCCCTGGACAAGTGGGTGGGCCCACTCTTGGGCAACGGCACTGGTACAGGGTCCATTATAGTACAATCAAGTGTCTCTGACGGTGGGGGTACACACCCGCCGTCAGACACACCGGCGTACTATGAGGGGCCCTGTACCAGTACTGCCGCCCACGAGTGGGCCCCCCTGCTTGCTCAGGGCCACAGCACTTGCAATACTTACCTCTCCCTGCTCCACCGCTGTGTAGTCTGGCTGTTAAATCCTTCACTGGGACTGCCAATACAAATTTGATGAACTGATAGATGATGGTTAAGACGTAGCTATGCCCTGTCCTGCTGGGCTCTATCTTCACATGATCAATGGCTTCCATATGTTATGGACGTCGACTCACAATGAAATGCAGTGGTGGTTTATCATCAGCTTTCACAGTTTTCCTACTCACAGATGAGTGACATTCCTGCCCACATTTTTAAATGTGTCCTCTCGTGCCAATCCAATAGACTTGCCTACGGCCTGTGGCTTCAGTCTTTTGCACTCCAAAGTTACCTGACAGATCATGATAGGCAGTGAGGACAATGTCTACATCTCTCCCTGTGATCACAATTTGATGGAGATGAGTAACGGTGATGGGATCCACGGTTCTGCGATACAGCAAACCTTTTTTCACAAGAACTGTTTTTGCTGTCTCCGCAGACAAAGTAATTGAGGGTCAGCATCGCCTTTGAGAATTCTCCCGGAAGTTTTTTCCATGATTAGTAATTCCAAAATTTCTGCTATCACTCGACTTTCTATCTGTACTTGTATCCATCTCGTTTCCTCTTGCGGAGAGTCTGGACTGTCTTACTGAGACTGAAATATATATGAAGATTGAAAAATACCCCAACAGTGTATACTGGTGTACGCTTTGAATACATTACCCTTTTTCTACTTTTTAGATTCTTGTCTAATCCATACTGAGGCTGTGAGTGTCTTTGTCGGACTCCGGAAAAATACACGGAGATTTTTAATGTTTAAACTATGCTATATATACCTGTTATCCGGTGATACTGTACCCTTTCTCAACTTTCTACAATCTTGTCGAATCCATACTGGGCCTGAGACCATCTGAGTCTGCCTCCTGATAAATAGACTTAGATTTTTAATGTGTAAACTATGCTACATATATACCTGTTATCCGGTGATACTGTACCCTTTTTCAACTTTCTACAATCTTGTCGAATCCATACTGGGCCTGAGACCGTCTGAGTCTGCCTCCTGATTAGAGATGAGCGGTGTTCGAGTCGATCTGTTCGCAAAGTTCAAATTCGAGCTGTTTTGGGCGGTGTTCGAGCCGTTCGTTGAACTCGAACACTTTGCTTAAAATTCGGCTGTTCGAGGTTCCGTTCGAGAACAGTTCGTTCACCAAAAGCGTAACTTTATTTTCACATTAATAATGGTTTTCAATGTTAATAGACAGTTTCATGGCATAGTAGCAGTGTCTAGTAGCCAGCGGTGTAGTACACCTGTCAAGGAGCTACACCGTGTGTGTTTCTAATAATTTTTTTTGTCCAATAAATCCTTTTGGGCCTTGTAGCACTGTCTGCTACACAGCAGGGGAGCCCACCCGTGAACCTAGCTATGCCGCCTGTTTATGAAAGAACCAGTTTTTAACTGCATTTAGCCCAGTTAATACTTTGGGCCTAGTAACTGGAGCCCACCTGTGAACCAAGCTGTGCTGCCTGTTTATGTAAGAACCATTTTTTAACTCCATTTAGCCCAGTGAATACTTTGGGCCTAGTACCTGTGTCTACTGCTCAGCAGAGGAGCCCACCCATGAACCTAGCTATGCCGCCTATCTATGTAAGCACTGTCTGCTACTCCGCAGAGTTGCCCACCTGTGAACCAAGCTATGCCGCCTGTTTATGTAAGAACTGCGTGCTACTCAGCAGAGGAGCAAGCTACAGCACCTGTGGTTTGGACACTTAAATTTTTCACATTCTTTCTGGAATGCCGGTTAGGCCTAATTCCGGAATTCCGGTTGACCTGCACTTACTGGGAAATCCTCGTTCGCGGGGAAGAATTGGAATCCCAGATCCCCATCACTAATGGGATTCAGCGGGTTATCCGCACCTATAAGCAACACACGCTGGTCCTTTCAGTGTAGCGCGCATGCAGCCCCGGACATGTAGGGGCATGACAGACCTGTTATTGCTCGATCTTGTGTGCCAGAGCCTCGCGTGTCCCTCTAGTAAGCTGGACGCGGACCGCGGGGGCATGCCGGAGTCTCATTCGTTAATGAATTAAGCTGACAAATCGCTAGCACAACTAAAAACGGCCATGCACCACCACCCACAGAATCGACAAAGCTTGCAATCTGTCCATCTTTTCCATGACTGGCATGATTGAGGTTGCCCGTGTGGAGTCTAATTAGGCCGCAGGCTCCACTCCTGGTGGTGCAGTTCTGGACATTCCTTTAAGATTCAGCTTTGCAACCATACTGCCCCCGGAAACCAAACACTTTGCCTTCATGGACGCTGTTCGGAGGGTCGTGGGAATAACGCCGCCCGATCGGCAGTTGGCATAATTTATGGTGGGAAGTCCGACGGTATATGATCGTCTTGGATTTTAGAATTTTAGATTTTTTTTATTTTAGATTTTTTGTCCAGCCTTTCTTGACTTTATAAGGACATGACATGCCTATATCTGTGTCTCCTCCTCCTCCTTTTACTCCTCCACCTCTTTTCTATATGTAGTTGCCCTTTTCCATATGTTATTTTTGTCTTCTGAGCATTTTGTCTGCTTTGGGACACCTTTTAAGGTGTTTTGTAATTGTTTTCTATGTCTTTGTATGTGTTTGTCCGCCATTGTTTTCAATGGGGTTTGACGGTGTTCGTCGAACGTTCGACGAACATTCGACGAACTTGCCTCCTGTTCGACGAACCGAACCGAACTCGAACACTAGTGGGGAGGCTCAACACTACTCCTGATCTATAGATGTACATTTTTAATGTTTAAACTATGCTATATATACCTGGTATCTGGTGATACTGTACTCTCTCTGCCAGGAAGTCCTCCACCCACCACTCTAAGTGTATCATTGACACCAGGAACATTGGCCCACATGTGTGATTATTTCTTGCGGATCTTCTTTTTATATTGTGGTGTGATCCATCCTGAGCGTGTGAGAGTCTTTGGTTACTCCTGCAATTTATATGTAGATTTAAAAATTACCCCAACACTGTATACAGCTCTACGCTTGTGATACATTACCCATTTACTGCTTTTTATATTTTTGTCTAATCCAAACTGACCAAGTGAGAGCCTGTTTCTGACTGTGGAAATAAATACTGAGATTGACAATGACCCCTACACTGTGTACAGCTGTACACTTCAGATCCATTACCGTTTTATGGCTTTTTATATTGTGTTGTAATCCATACTGAGCCTGAGAGCGTCTGTGTCTGCCTTCTGAAATATATACGGAGATTTAGAATGTTTAAACTATACTATATATATCTGGTATCTGATGATACTGTACCCTTTTTCTACTTTTTATATTCTTGTCTAATCCATACTGAGCCTGTGAGCATCTCTGTGTGACTTATGAAATATATAGAGATTGACAATTATCCTTTCACTGTAAAGAGCTGTACGCTTCTGATGCAGTACCATATATTATATCTGATGTTATTTTGGGTACATTTTCTTCAAAATTTGGAAGTATGGTGGAAGAGGGCGTGGGCGTGGGGGGGCCAGCTGGTACTGATGGTGGTGGTGCATCTGCTGGTAGTGGCAAAAGCAAAATAGCAGCTAAGGCAGGAGGTGTTGAGCCTGCGTCATGGTCTGGCTCCGGAACGCCTGGAAGGCTACCTTTTCTGGGAGTAGGTTAACCGCTTTTAAAGCCGGAGCCTCAGGAACTGGTTTTGGCTTACATTGCCGAAACAGACTCCAGCAAATATGCCCTCCTCTTCTGAAGTTTAAAAAAATGCAAGCACTAAGTCATCAAGTGCTGGCTCCTGGTCAGGAAGAACCCCTTTCCTTGTGTCCTTCACCCCCACCAAAAGTGAATGATGCAGCAGGCCACACCTCACATTAGTCCATGTAGCTCTTTCTCACATACCATGCCTGGGTTATCAAGTCAAATCGTGAATTCACCAGTCCAAGATGAATCTGACATGGAGTGTGGGTGGCCAGCCAGGGGAGTGGGGTTAATCAGTATCGGGCCGGTGTCTCAGAGGGATGTGTCACGGTGGTGGTGACCCGGTCCGTGGCCCTGGGCGTCCATGCAAAGGGGTGAATAACGTTTATAGGTGAATGATACGTGACGCCATCTGTGGTTTCTGATCAGATTGACCAGCGCTGCAGTGTTGTTTCTGTGAGACAGATGTTGTGGTGCAGCTAAGATGCAGAAGCCATGCACAGGTAGGGCCGTAGTTGCAGGGCAGATGAAAGAGTTGGTAGATGGTGTGCAGTGCAGGATGTAGCAGAGCCATGCACCAGGCGCAAGAGGAAGATGACAGACACAGTCATGCAGTTCCTTTACCTGTACTTGGTTAGTGCCGTCCAGGACCCAGAGTACAGATGGAGAAGGAGTTGGTCTGCCTGGAAGCAAATTAGGAATTCTCTCTCTGCAGATAGGTAGTGTGGCCTCCGTTCTAGTGCTTATCTGAGGTACTCGCAGTACTGAGTTCACTGAAGTTCCCCCTGTTGACTCTCTTTTGAAATTTTCTCATATGGCAGGCAGCCGTAGCCTTTTCCTTTTGGCTCACACTAGTCGCTGCTGGGGCCCCCGAGCCTTAGTTGGGAACAGAGCATTTACAGCTGCTACTTCCTTCGGTTTCTGCTGCAGGACCGTCAGTGTCCCTACAAACTCGGAGACTGGAATCCAGACCATGCGCTCCAGCTAGGAGTGAGCCTTAACTCTGCTCATCCTCCAGCTCCCCTTCTCACGTCCACACACTTCCCCTTCCCTTCACAGACTGCCCTAACTTCCCTCCTCCCGACCACAGAGAGCAGCTCCTCAGCAGTCAGGTTCAGAGCTCTCCCTGCTGGCCTGGAGTGGGAACTGTGTTGTGTGTTGGTTTAACTGCTAGAGAGATCCTTCGTTGCTCCCAAGCATGACATCACACTCCCTAGGAGGAAGGTAATGCATTGTGGCGACCGTACTCCTGGGGGCGCCACAAGTGCACTGATGCTCAGCCACTGCTAGATGATTCTGCTGGTACATTGACCCAGACCACTACATTCCCCTCGCACTCTACACAGCCAGAATCTGACCCTGATGAAACTCAGGTTCCCCTTCCCGCATACTATACCACCTTACACGGTGACAAAAAGTAAGGTGCAGATGAAAGTGCAGGTTCCTTGAGCAGGTGGGGGGCATACTCATTTGCGATGGCACTGGCACAGGGCCCCTCATAGTATGCAAAAGTGTCTCTGCCGGTGGGAGGGCACCCGCCGTCAGACACACCGCCGTACTATGAGGGGCCCTGTGCCAGTGCCGTCGCCAATGAGTGGGCCCCCCCTGCTTGCTCAGGATCACAGCACTTACAAAGTTGAAATACTTACCTCTCCCTGCTCCACCGCCGTGACGTCTTCCGCGTTTCCTGACAGTGACATTCTGGTCAGAGAGTGCAATGACATCACGTCTGTATGCCCTCTGCCTAAACAGTCCAAGTGCAGAGAGATGGAAGATGGGGACGACGAGGAGTCCAGACTAGTACAGGGATTCCCTAGCGAGGAGACTTATTTAATTGTTTTAAAGGTTGGGAGCAATTTTTGGGGAGCACTATACTCTAGAGAATGATATATAGGGCCCACCATACACTGGAGCATTCCAAAGGTGGACATCAGACACTGTAGCAGCATTTACAGGGCCCATTATACACTAGCGCATTAGAAATGGGGCCCATTATATATAGAGCATTATTTGGGCCCATAAGACAGTGGAGCTTCATCCATGGGGACCAACATATACTGTAGCATTATGTGGAGCTCATCATATACTGTATCAAACATTATATGGGACCAATGATTCTGTATGGGGAAATATATGTGCCTCATTCCACAGGACTGGCACACAGCAAATGTGGTACCAATATTCAAAAAGGGCTCTAAAAGTGAACCTGGAAATTATAGACCAGTAAGTTTAACTTCTATTGTTGGTAAAATATTTGAAGGGTTTCTGAGAGATGTTTTTCTGGATTATGTTAATGAGAATAACTGTTTAACGCCATATCTGCATGGGTTTATGAGAAATCGCTCCTGTCAAACCAATCTAATCAGTTTTTATGAAGAGGTAAGCTATAGACTGGACCAAGGTGAGTCATTGGATGTGGTATATCTTGATTTTTCCAAAGCGTTTGATACCGTGCCACACAAGAGGTTGGTACACAAAATGAGAATGCTGGGTCTGGGGGAAAATGTGTGTAAATGGGTAAGTAACTGGCTTAGTGATAGAAAGCAGAGGGTGGTTATAAATGGTATATTCTCTAACTTGGTCGCTGTGACCAGTGGGGTACGCAGGGGTCGGTGTTGGGACCTATTCTCTTCAACATATTTATTAACGATCTGGTAGAAGGTTTGCGCAGTAAAATATCGATATTTGCAGATGATACAAAACTATGTAAAGCAGTCAATACAAGAGAAGATAGTATTCTGCTACAGATGGATCTGGATAAGTTGGGAACTTGGGCCGAAAGGTGGCAGATGCAGTTTAACAATGATAAATGTAAGGTTATACACATGGGAAGAAGGAATCAATATCACCATTACACACTGAACGGTAAACCACTGGGTAAATCTGACATGGAGAAGGACTTGGGGACCCTAGTTAATGATAAACTTACCTGGAGCAACCAGTGCCAGGCAGCGGCTGCCAAGGCAAACAGGATCATGGGGTGCATTAAAAGAGGTCTGGATACACATTATGAGAGCATTATACTGCCTCTGTACAAATCTCTGGTTAGACCGCACATGGAGTACTGTGTACAGTTTTGGGCACCGGTGCTCAGGAAGGATATAATGGAACTAGAGCGGGTACAAAGGAGGGCAACAAAATTAATAAAGGGGATGGGGAACTACAATACCCAGAGAGATTAGCAAAATTAGGATTATTTAGTCAAGAAAAAAGACGACTGAGGGGCGATCTAATAACCATGTATAAGTATATAAGGGGACAATGCAAATATCTCTCCGAGGATCTGTTTATACCAAGGAAGGTGACGGTCACAAGGGGGCACTCTTTGCGTCTGGAGGAGAAAAGATTTTTCCACCAACATAGAAGAGGATTCTTTACTGTTAGGGCAGTGAGAATCTGGAATTCCCTGCCTGAGAAGGTAGTGATGGCGAACTCAGTTGACGGGTTCAAGAGAGGCCTGGATGTCTTCCTGGAGTGATATTGTATCTTACAGTTATTGTTAGGTTCTTTAGAAGGACATAGATCTGGGGATTTATTCTGACAGAATTTTATAGACTGGATGGACTAATGTCTTTTTTCGGCCTTACTAACTATGTTACTATTAGAGTTGAGCGAAACGGGTCGAAAAATTTCAAAAGTCACCGACTTTTGGCAAAGTCGGGTTTCATGAAACGAAACCCGACCCTAGGATGAGGTCGGCCACGAGGTAGGCGACTTACGCGCCAAAGTAGCGTTTCAAAAGTTTGTTTTGCGCTATTTTTCAGCCAATCAGGATCCACGGACACTGTGGGCAACGTGATGACATAGGCAGGGGTCACCACCATCTTTCAGAAGGGCATGCAAGTAATTGGCTTGCTTTGGTGGGCGTCACAGGGGGTATAAAAGGGCGTGCACGCCGACCGCCATCTTACTTCTGCCGATCTCAGTATAGGGAGAGGTTGCTGCTGATTCTGTAGGGAGAGCGTTAGGCAGGGAAGAAGACAAAAAAACTGCTTCTGCTGCTAGCGATTTGGCCTGCACAACACACCAGTCACTGTGTGTGCAGTGCAAGGGGAGGCTATATAGTGGTGTATCAGTGGTGTTGGTTGTTGGGCTGCCTTCTAAGGCTTCCTGACATTCCTGCATTGCTGTTTACCCACTGCTCCGCAAACTGCTTTTTTAAAAGCAATCCCAATTTTTTTTTTTGTCCTGCTGAGAAGAAAAAAAAACTGCTTCTGCTGCTAGCGATTTGGCCTGTACAACACACCAGTCATTGTGCGTGCAGTGCAAGGGGAGGCTATATAGTGGTGTATCAGTGGTGTTGGTTGTTGGGCTGCCTTCTAAGGCTTCCTGACATTCCTGCATTGCTGTTTACCCACTGCTCCGCAAACTGCTTTTTTAAAAGCAATCCCAATTTTTTTTTTGTCCTGCTGAGAAGAAAAAAAAACTGCTTCTGCTGCTAGCGATTTGGCCTGCACAACACACCAGTCACTGAGTGTGCAGAGCAAGGGGAGGCTATATTGTGGTGTATCAGTGGTGTTGGTTGTTGGGCTGCCTTTTAAGGCTTCCTGACAGGCTGGCATTGCTGTTTACCCACTGCTCTGCAAACTGCTTTTTTAAAAGCAATCCAATCTCCCTTATCCTCTAGTCACTTTTGTCACAGCTGTGCCATCGAGCCTGTGACATAGCGCTCAGATATCAGTGGGCCTCACACAATCCAAAAGTGTCCAGTGTCCACAAGTGTCTGCAGAAATTCAAAATCTCCCTTATCCTCTCGTTACTTTTGTCACAGCTGTGCCATCGAGCCTGTGACATAGCGCTCAGATATCAGTGGCCCTCACACAATCCAAAAGTGTCCAGTGTCCACAAGTGTCTGCAGAAATTCAAAATCTCCCTTATCCTCTAGTCACTTTGGTGACAGCTGTGCCATCGAGCCTGTCACATAGCGCTCAGATATTCATTGGGCCTCACACAATCCAAAAGTGTCCAGTGTCCACAAGTGTCTGCAGAAATTCAAAATCTCCCTTATCCTCTAGTCACTTTGGTCACAGCTGTGCCATCGAACCTGTCACATAGCGCTCAGATATTCATTGGGCCTCACACAATCCAAAAGTGTCCAGTGTCCACAAGTGTGTGCAGAAATTCAAAATCTCCCTTATCCTCTAGTCACTTTGGTCACAGCTGTGCCATCGAGCCTGTCACATAGCGCTCAGATATTCATTGGGCCTCACACAATCCAAAAGTGTCCAGTGTCCACAAGTGTGTGTAGAAATTCAAAATCTCCTTTATCCTCTAGTCACTTTGGTCACAGCTGTGCCATCGAGCCTGTCACATAGCGCTCAGATATTCATTGGGCCTCACACAATCCAAAAGTGTCCAGTGTCCACAAGTGTGTGCAGAAATTCAAAATCTCCCTTATCCTCTCGTCACTTTTGTCACAGCTGTGCCATCGAGCCTGTGACATAGCGCGCAGATATCAGTGGGCCTCACACAATCCAAAAGTGTCCAGTGTCCACAAGTGTCTGCAGAAATTCAAAATCTCCCTTATCCTCTCGTCACTTTTGTCACAGCTGTGCCATCGAGCCTGTGACATAGCGCTCAGATATCAGTGGCCCTCACACAATCCAAAAGTGTCCAGTGTCCACAAGTGTCTGCAGAAATTCAAAATCTCCCTTATCCTCTCGTCACTTTTGTCACAGCTGTGCCATCGAGCCTGTGACATAGCGCTCAGATATCAGTGGCCCTCACACAATCCAAAAGTGTCCAGTGTCCACAAGTGTCTGCAGAAATTCAAAATCTCCCTTATCCTCTAGTCACTTTGGTCACAGCTGTGCCATCGAGCCTGTCACATAGCGCACAGATATTCATTGGGCCTCACACAATCCAAAAGTGTCCAGTGTCCACAAGTGTGAGCAGAAATTCAAAATCTCCCTTATCCTCTAGTCACTTTGGTCACGGCTGTGCCATCGAGCCTGTCACATAGCGCTCAGATATTCATTGGGCCTCACACAATCCAAAAATGTCCAGTGTCCACAAGTGTGTGCAGAAATTCAAAATCTCCCTTATCCTCTAGTCACTTTGGTCACAGCTGTGCCATCGAGCCTGTCACATAGCGCTCAGATATTCATTGGGCCTCACACAATCCAAAAGTGTCCAGTGTCCACAAGTGTGTGCAGAAATTCAAAATCTCCCTTATCCTCTCGTCACTTTTGTCACAGCTGTGACATCGAGCCTGTGACATAGCGCTCAGATATTCATTGGGCCTCACACAATCCAAAAGTGTCCAGTGTCCACAAGTGTGTGCAGAAATTCAAAATCTCCATTATCCTCTAGTCACTTTGGTCACAGCTGTGCCATCGAGCCTGTCACATAGCGCTCAGATATTCATTGTGCCTCACACAATCAAAAAGTGTCCAGTGTCCACAAGTGTGTGCAGAAATTCAAAATCTCCTTTATCCTCTAGTCACTTTGGTCACAGCTGTGCCATCGAGCCTGTCACATAGCGCTCAGATATTCATTGGGCCTCACACAATCCAAAAGTGTCCAGTGTCCACAAGTGTGTGCAGAAATTCAAAATCTCCCTTATCCTCTCGTCACTTTTGTCACAGCTGTGCCATCGAGCCTGTGACATAGCGCTCAGATATCAGTGGGCCTCACACAATCCAAAAGTGTCCAGTGTCCACAAGTGTCTGCAGAAATTCAAAATCTCCCTTATCCTCTAGTCACTTTGGTCACAGCTGTGCCATCGAGCCTGTCACATAGCGCACAGATATTCATTGGGCCTCACACAATCCAAAAGTGTCCAGTGTCCACAAGTGTGAGCAGAAATTCAAAATCTCCCTTATCCTCTAGTCACTTTGGTCACGGCTGTGCCATCGAGCCTGTCACATAGCGCTCAGATATTCATTGGGCCTCACACAATCCAAAAATGTCCAGTGTCCACAAGTGTGTGCAGAAATTCAAAATCTCCCTTATCCTCTAGTCACTTTGGTCACAGCTGTGCCATCGAGCCTGTCACATAGCGCTCAGATATTCATTGGGCCTCACACAATCCAAAAGTGTCCAGTGTCCACAAGTGTGTGCAGAAATTCAAAATCTCCCTTATCCTCTCGTCACTTTTGTCACAGCTGTGACATCGAGCCTGTGACATAGCGCTCAGATATTCATTGGGCCTCACACAATCCAAAAGTGTCCAGTGTCCACAAGTGTGTGCAGAAATTCAAAATCTCCATTATCCTCTAGTCACTTTGGTCACAGCTGTGCCATCGAGCCTGTCACATAGCGCTCAGATATTCATTGTGCCTCACACAATCAAAAAGTGTCCAGTGTCCACAAGTGTGTGCAGAAATTCAAAATCTCCTTTATCCTCTAGTCACTTTGGTCACAGCTGTGCCATCGAGCCTGTCACATAGCGCTCAGATATTCATTGTGCCTCACACAATCAAAAAGTGTCCAGTGTCCACAAGTGTGTGCAGAAATTCAAAATCTCCTTTATCCTCTAGTCACTTTGGTCACAGCTGTGCCATCGAGCCTGTCACATAGCGCTCAGATATTCATTGGGCCTCACACAATCCAAAAGTGTCCAGTGTCCACAAGTGTGTGCAGAAATTCAAAATCTCCCTTATCCTCTCGTCACTTTTGTCACAGCTGTGCCATCGAGCCTGTGACATAGCGCTCAGATATCAGTGGGCCTCACACAATCCAAAAGTGTCCAGTGTCCACAAGTGTCTGCAGAAATTCAAAATCTCCCTTATCCTCTAGTCACTTTGGTCACAGCTGTGCCATCGAGCCTGTCACATAGCGCACAGATATTCATTGGGCCTCACACAATCCAAAAGTGTCCAGTGTCCACAAGTGTGAGCAGAAATTCAAAATCTCCCTTATCCTCTAGTCACTTTGGTCACGGCTGTGCCATCGAGCCTGTCACATAGCGCTCAGATATTCATTGGGCCTCACACAATCCAAAAATGTCCAGTGTCCACAAGTGTGTGCAGAAATTCAAAATCTCCCTTATCCTCTAGTCACTTTGGTCACAGCTGTGCCATTGAGCCTGTCACATAGCGCTCAGATATTCATTGGGCCTCACACAATCCAAAAGTGTCCAGTGTCCACAAGTGTGTGCAGAAATTCAAAATCTCCCTTATCCTCTCGTCACTTTTGTCACAGCTGTGCCATCGAGCCTGTGACATAGCGCTCAGATATCAGTGGGCCTCACACAATCCAAAAGTGTCCAGTGTCCACAAGTGTCTGCAGAAATTCAAAATCTCCCTTATCCTCTCGTCACTTTTGTCACAGCTGTGCCATCGAGCCTGTGACAAAGCGCTCAGATATCAGTGGCCCTCACACAATCCAAAAGTGTCCAGTGTCCACAAGTGTCTGCAGAAATTCAAAATCTCCCTTATCCTCTAGTCAATTTGGTCACAGCTGTGCCATCGAGCCTGTCACATAGCGCACAGATATTCATTGAGCCTCACACAATCCAAAAGTGTCCAGTGTCCACAAGTGTGTGCAGAAATTCAAAATCTCCCTTATCCTCTAGTCACTTTGGTCACAGCTGTGCCATCGAGCCTGTCACATAGCGCTCAGATATTCATTGGGCCTCACACAATCCAAAAATGTCCAGTGTCCACAAGTGTGTGCAGAAATTCAAAATCTCCCTTATCCTCTATTCACTTTGGTCACAGCTGTGCCATTGAGCCTGTCACATAGCGCTCAGATATTCATTGGGCCTCACACAATCCAAAAGTGTCCAGTGTCCACAAGTGTGTGCAGAAATTCAAAATCTCCCTTATCCTCTCGTCACTTTTGTCACAGCTGTGCCATCGAGCCTGTGACATAGCGCTCAGATGTTCATTGGGCCTCACACAATCCAGAGGTGTCCAGTGTCCACAAGTGTCTGCAGAAATTCAAAATCTCCCTTATCCTCTAGTCACTTTGGTCACAGCTGTGCCATCGAGCCTGTCACATAGCGCTCAGATATTCATTGGGCCTCACACAATCCAAAAGTATCCAGTGTCCACAAGTGTGTGCAGATATTCAAAATCTCCTTTATCCTCTAGTCACTTTGGTCACAGCTGTGCCATCGAGCCTGTTACATAGCGCTCAGTTATTCATTGGGCCTCACACAATCCAAAAGTTTCCAGTGTCCACAAGTGTGTGCAGAAATTCAAAATCTCCCTTATCCTCTCGTCACTTTTGTCACAGCTGTGCCATCGAGCCTGTGGCATAGCGCTCAGATATCAGTGGCCCTCACACAATCCAAAATTGTCCAGTGTCCACAAGTGTCTGCAGAAATTCAAAATCTCCCTTATCCTCTAGTCACTTTGGTCACAGCTGTGCCATCGAGCCTGTCACATAGCGCACACATATTCATTGGGCCTCACACAATCCAAAAGTGTCCAGTGTCCACAAGTGTGTGCAGAAATTCAAAATCTCCCTTATCCTCTAGTCACTTTGGTCACAGCTGTGCCATCGAGCCTGTCACATAGCGCTCAGATATTCATTGGGCCTCACACAATCCAAAAATGTCCAGTGTCCACAAGTGTGTGCAGAAATTCAAAATCTCCCTTATCCTCTAGTCACTTTGGTCACAGCTGTGCCATTGAGCCTGTCACATAGCGCTCAGATATTCATTGGGCCTCACACAATCCAAAAGTGTCCAGTGTCCACAAGTGTGTGCAGAAATTCAAAATCTCCCTTATCCTCTCGTCACTTTTGTCACAGCTGTGCTATCGAGCCTGTGACATAGCGCTCAGATATTCATTGGGCCTCACACAATCCAAAAGTGTCCAGTGTCCACAAGTGTGTGCAGAAATTCAAAATCTCCCTTATCCTCTAGTCACTTTGGTCACAGCTGTGCCATCGAGCCTGTCACATAGCGCTCAGATATTCATTGGGCCTCACACAATCCAAAAGTTTCCAGTGTCCACAAGTGTGTGCAGAAATTCAAAATCTCCCTTATCCTCTCGTCACTTTTGTCACAGCTGTGCCATCGAGCCTGTGGCATAGCGCTCAGATATCAGTGGGCCTCACACAATCCAAAAGTGTCCAGTGTCCACAAGTGTCTGCAGAAATTCAAAATCTCCCTTATCCTCTCGTCACTTTTGTCACAGCTGTGCCATTGAGACTGTGACATAGCGCTCAGATATCAGTGGGCCTCACACAATCCAAAAGTGTCCAGTGTCCACAAGTGTGTGCAGAAATTCAAAATCTCCTTTATCCTCTAGTCACTTTGGTCACAGCTGTGCCATCGAGCCTGTCACATAGCGCTCAGATATTCATTGGGCCTCACACAATCCAAAAATGTCCAGTGTCCACAAGTGTGTGCAGAAATTCAAAATCTCCCTTATCCTCTCATCACTTTTGTCACAGCTGTGCCATCGAGCCTGTCACATAGCGCTCAGATATCAGTGGGCCTCACACAATCCAAAAGTGTCCAGTGTCCACAAGTGTCTGCAGAAATTCAAAATCTCCCTTATCCTCTCGTCACTTTTGTCACAGCTGTGCCATCGAGCCTGTGACAAAGCGCTCAGATATCAGTGGCCCTCACACAATCCAAAAGTGTCCAGTGTCCACAAGTGTCTGCAGAAATTCAAAATCTCCCTTATACTCTCGTCACTTTTGTCACAGCTGTGCCATCGAGCCTGTGACAAAGCGCTCAGATATCAGTGGCCCTCACACAATCCAAAAGTGTCCAGTGTCCACAAGTGTCTGCAGAAATTCAAAATCTCCCTTATCCTCTCGTCACTTTTGTCACAGCTGTGCCATCGAGCCTGTCACATGGCGCTCAGATATCAGTGGGCCTCACACAATCCAAAAGTGTCCAGTGTCCACAAGTGTGTGCAGAAATTCAAAATCTCCCTTATCCTCTAGTCACTTTGGTCACAGCTGTGCCATCGAGCCTGTCACATAGCGCTCAGATATTCATTGGGCCTCACACAATCCAAAAGTGTCCAGTGTCCACAAGTGTGTGCAGAAATTCAAAATCTCCTTTATCCTCTAGTCACTTTGGTCACAGCTGTGCCATCGAGCCTGTTACATAGCGCTCAGATATTCATTGGGCCTCACACAATCCAAAAGTGTCCAGTGTCCACAAGTGTGTGCAGAAATTCAAAATCTCCCTTATCCTCTCGTCACTTTTGTCACAGCTGTGCCATCGAGCCTGTGACATAGCGCTCAGATATCAGTGGGCCTCACACAATCCAAAAGTGTCCAGTGTCCACAATTGTCTGCAGAAATTCAAAATCTCCCTTATCCTCTCGTCACTTTTGTCACAGCTGTGCCATCGAGCCTGTGACATAGCGCTCAGATATCAGTCGCCCTCACACAATCCAAAAGTGTCCAGTGTCCACAAGTGTCTGCAGAAATTCAAAATCTCCCTTATCCTCTCGTCACTTTTGTCACAGCTGTGCCATCGAGCCTGTGACATAGCGCTCAGATATCAGTGGCCCTCACACAATCCAAAAGTGTCCAGTGTCCACAAGTGTCTGCAGAAATTCAAAATCTCCCTTATCCTCTAGTCACTTTGGTCACAGCTGTGCCATCGAGCCTGTCACATAGCGCACAGATATTCATTGGGCCTCACACAATCCAAAAGTGTCCAGTGTCCACAAGTGTGTGCAGAAATTCAAAATCTCCCTTATCCTCTAGTCACTTTGGTCACGGCTGTGCCATCGAGCCTGTCACATAGCGCTCAGGTATTCATTGGGCCTCACACAATCCAAAAATGTCCAGTGTCCACAAGTGTGTGCAGAAATTCAAAATCTCCCTTATACTCTAGTCACTTTGGTCACAGCTGTGCCATCGAGCCTGTCACATAGCGCTCAGATATTCATTGGGCCTCACACAATCCAAAAGTGTCCAGTGTCCACAAGTGTGTGCAGAAATTCAAAATCTCCCTTATCCTCTCGTCACTTTTGTCACAGCTGTGCCATCGAGCCTGTGACATAGCGCTCAGATATTCATTGGGCCTCACACAATCCAAAAGTGTCCAGTGTCCACAAGTGTGTGCAGAAATTCAAAATCTCCATTATCCTCTAGTCACTTTGGTCACAGCTGTGCCATCGAGCCTGTCACATAGCGCTCAGATATTCATTGTGCCTCACACAATCAAAAAGTGTCCAGTGTCCACAAGTGTGTGCAGAATTTCAAAATCTCCTTTATCCTCTAGTCACTTTGGTCACAGCTGTGCCATGGAGCCTGTCACATAGCGCTCAGATATTCATTGGGCCTCACACAATCCAAAAGTGTCCAGTGTCCACAAGTGTGTGCAGAAATTCAAAATCTCCCTTATCCTCTCGTCACTTTTGTCACAGCTGTGCCATCGAGCCTGTGACATAGCGCTCAGATATCAGTGGGCCTCACACAATCCAAAAGTGTCCAGTGTCCACAAGTGTCTGCAGAAATTCAAAATCTCCCTTATCCTCTCGTCACTTTTGTCACAGCTGTGCCATCGAGCCTTTGACAAAGCGCTCAGATATCAGTGGCCCTCACACAATCCAAAAGTGTCTAGTGTCCACAAGTGTCTGCAGAAATTCAAAATCTCCCTTATCCTCTAGTCAAATTGGTCACAGCTGTGCCATCGAGCCTGTCACATAGCGCACAGATATTCATTGAGCCTCACACAATCCAAAAGTGTCCAGTGTCCACAAGTGTGTGCAGAAATTCAAAATCTCCCTTATCCTCTAGTAACTTTGGTCACAGCTGTGCCATCGAGCCTGTCACATAGCGCTCAGATATTCATTGGGCCTCACACAATCCAAAAATGTCCAGTGTCCACAAGTGTGTGCAGAAATTCAAAATCTCCCTTATCCTCTATTCACTTTGGTCACAGCTGTGCCATTGAGCCTGTCACATAGCGCTCAGATATTCATTGGGCCTCACACAATCCAAAAGTGTCCAGCGTCCACAAGTGTGTGCAGAAATTCAAAATCTCCCTTATCCTCTCGTCACTTTTGTCACAGCTGTGCCATCGAGCCTGTGACATAGCGCTCAGATATTCATTGGGCCTCACACAATCCAGAGGTGTCCAGTGTCCACAAGTGTCTGCAGAAATTCAAAATCTCCCTTATCCTCTAGTCACTTTGGTCACAGCTGTGCCATCGAGCCTGTCACATAGCGCTCAGATATTCATTGGGCCTCACACAATCCAAAAGTATCCAGTGTCCACAAGTGTGTGCAGATATTCAAAATCTCCTTTATCCTCTAGTCACTTTGGTCACAGCTGTGCCATCGAGCCTGTTACATAGCGCTCAGTTATTCATTGGGCCTCACACAATCCAAAAGTTTCCAGTGTCCACAAGTGTGTGTAGAAATTCAAAATCTCCCTTATCCTCTCGTCACTTTTGTCACAGCTGTGCCATCGAGCCTGTGGCATAGCGCTCAGATATCAGTGGCCCTCACACAATCCAAAAGTGTCCAGTGTCCACAAGTGTCTGCAGAAATTCAAAATCTCCCTTATCCTTTAGTCACTTTGGTCACAGCTGTGCCATCGAGCCTGTCACATAGCGCACACATATTCATTGGGCCTCACACAATCCAAAAGTGTCCAGTGTCCACAAGTGTGTGCAGAAATTCAAAATCTCCCTTATCCTCTAGTCACTTTGGTCACAGCTGTGCCATCGAGCCTGTCACATAGCACTCAGATATTCATTGGGCCTCACACAATCCAAAAATGTCCAGTGTCCACAAGTGTGTGCAGAAATTCAAAATCTCCCTTATCCTCTAGTCACTTTGGTCACAGCTGTGCCATTGAGCCTGTCACATAGCGCTCAGATATTCATTGGGCCTCACACAATCCAAAAGTGTCCAGTGTCCACAAGTGTGTGCAGAAATTCAAAATCTCCCTTATCCTCTCGTCACTTTTGTCACAGCTGTGCTATCGAGCCTGTGACATAGCGCTCAGATATTCATTGGGCATCACACAATCCAAAAGTGTCCAGTGTCCACAAGTGTGTGCAGAAATTCAAAATCTCCCTTATCCTCTAGTCACTTTGGTCACAGCTGTGCCATCGAGCCTGTCACATAGCGCTCAGATATTCATTGGGCCTCACACAATCCAAAAGTATCCAGTGTCCACAAGTGTGTGCAGATATTCAAAATCTCCTTTATCCTCTAGTCACTTTGGTCACAGCTGTGCCATCGAGCCTGTCACATAGCGCTCAGATATTTATTGGGCCTCACACAATCCAAAAGTTTCCAGTGTCCACAAGTGTGTGCAGAAATTCAAAATCTCCCTTATCCTCTCGTCACTTTTGTCACAGCTGTGCCATCGAGCCTGTGGCATAGCGCTCAGATATCAGTGGGCCTCACACAATCCAAAAGTGTCCAGTGTCCACAAGTGTCTGCAGAAATTCAAAATCTCCCTTATCCTCTCGTCACTTTTGTCACAGCTGTGCCATCGAGACTGTGACATAGCGCTCAGATATCAGTGGGCCTCACACAATCCAAAAGTGTCCAGTGTCCACAAGTGTGTGCAGAAATTCAAAATCTCCTTTATCCTCTAGTCACTTTGGTCACAGCTGTGCCATCGAGCCTGTCACATAGCGCTCAGATATTCATTGGGCCTCACACAATCCAAAAGTGTCCAGTGTCCACAAGTGTGTGCAGAAATTCAAAATCTCCCTTATCCTCTCGTCACTTTTGTCACAGCTGTGCCATCGAGCCTGTGACATAGCGCTCAGATATTCATTGGGCCTCACACAATCCAGAGGTGTCCAGTGTCCACAAGTGTCTGCAGAAATTCAAAATCTCCCTTATCCTCTAGTCACTTTGGTCACAGCTGTGCCATCGAGCCTGTCACATAGCGCTCAGATATTCATTGGGCCTCACACAATCCAAAAGTATCCAGTGTCCACAAGTGTGTGCAGATATTCAAAATCTCCTTTATCCTCTAGTCACTTTGGTCACAGCTGTGCCATCGAGCCTGTTACATAGCGCTCAGTTATTCATTGGGCCTCACACAATCCAAAAGTTTCCAGTGTCCACAAGTGTGTGCAGAAATTCAAAATCTCCCTTATCCTCTCGTCACTTTTGTCACAGCTGTGCCATCGAGCCTGTGGCATAGCGCTCAGATATCAGTGGCCCTCACACAATCCAAAAGTGTCCAGTGTCCACAAGTGTCTGCAGAAATTCAAAATCTCCCTTATCCTTTAGTCACTTTGGTCACAGCTGTGCCATCGAGCCTGTCACATAGCGCACACATATTCATTGGGCCTCACACAATCCAAAAGTGTCCAGTGTCCACAAGTGTGTGCAGAAATTCAAAATCTCCCTTATCCTCTAGTCACTTTGGTCACAGCTGTGCCATCGAGCCTGTCACATAGCACTCAGATATTCATTGGGCCTCACACAATCCAAAAATGTCCAGTGTCCACAAGTGTGTGCAGAAATTCAAAATCTCCCTTATCCTCTAGTCACTTTGGTCACAGCTGTGCCATTGAGCCTGTCACATAGCGCTCAGATATTCATTGGGCCTCACACAATCCAAAAGTGTCCAGTGTCCACAAGTGTGTGCAGAAATTCAAAATCTCCCTTATCCTCTCGTCACTTTTGTCACAGCTGTGCTATCGAGCCTGTGACATAGCGCTCAGATATTCATTGGGCATCACACAATCCAAAAGTGTCCAGTGTCCACAAGTGTGTGCAGAAATTCAAAATCTCCCTTATCCTCTAGTCACTTTGGTCACAGCTGTGCCATCGAGCCTGTCACATAGCGCTCAGATATTCATTGGGCCTCACACAATCCAAAAGTATCCAGTGTCCACAAGTGTGTGCAGATATTCAAAATCTCCTTTATCCTCTAGTCACTTTGGTCACAGCTGTGCCATCGAGCCTGTCACATAGCGCTCAGATATTTATTGGGCCTCACACAATCCAAAAGTTTCCAGTGTCCACAAGTGTGTGCAGAAATTCAAAATCTCCCTTATCCTCTCGTCACTTTTGTCACAGCTGTGCCATCGAGCCTGTGGCATAGCGCTCAGATATCAGTGGGCCTCACACAATCCAAAAGTGTCCAGTGTGCACAAGTGTCTGCAGAAATTCAAAATCTCCCTTATCCTCTCGTCACTTTTGTCACAGCTGTGCCATCGAGACTGTGACATAGCGCTCAGATATCAGTGGGCCTCACACAATCCAAATGTGTCCAGTGTCCACAAGTGTGTGCAGAAATTCAAAATCTCCTTTATCCTCTAGTCACTTTGGTCACAGCTGTGCCATCGAGCCTGTCACATAGCGCTCAGATATTCATTGGGCCTCACACAATCCAAAAGTGTCCAGTGTCCACAAGTGTGTGCAGAAATTCAAAATCTCCCTTATCCTCTCGTCACTTTTGTCACAGCTGTGCCATCGAGCCTGTGACAAAGCGCTCAGATATCAGTGGCCCTCACACAATCCAAAAGTGTCCAGTGTCCACAAGTGTCTGCAGAAATTCAAAATCTCCCTTATCCTCTCGTCACTTTTGTCACAGCTGTGCCATCGAGCCTGTAACAAAGCGCTCAGATATCAGTGGCCCTCACACAATCCAAAAGTGTCCAGTGTCCACAAGTGTCTGCAGAAATTCAAAATCTCCCTTATCCTCTCGTCACTTTTGTCACAGCTGTGCCATCGAGCCTGTGGCATAGCGCTCAGATATCAGTGGCCCTCACACAATCCAAAAGTGTCCAGTGTCCACAAGTGTGTGCAGAAATTCAAAATCTCCCTTATCCTCTCATCACTTTTGTCACAGCTGTGCCATCGAGCCTGTCACATAGCGCTCAGATATCAGTGGGCCTCACACAATCCAAAAGTATCCAGTGTCCTCAAGTGTCTGCAGAAATTCAAAATCTCCCTTATCCTCTCGTCACTTTTGTCACAGCCGTGCCATCGAGCCTGTCACATAGCGCTCAGATATCAGTGGGCCTCACACAATCCAAAAGTGTCCAGTGTCCACAAGTGTCTGCAGAAATTCAAAATCTCCCTTATCCTCTCGTCACTTTTGTCACAGCCGTGCCATCGAGCCTGTCACATAGCGCTCAGATATCAGTGGGCCTCACACAATCCAAAAGTGTCCAGTGTCCACAAGTGTGTGCAGAAATTCAAAATCTCCCTTATCTTCTAGTCACTTTGGTCACAGCTGTGCCATCGAGCCTGTCACATAGCGCTCAGATATTCATTGGGCCTCACACAATCCAAAAGTGTCCAGTGTCCACAAGTGTGTGCAGAAATTCAAAATCTCCCTTATCCTCTCGTCACTTTTGTCACAGCTGTGCCATCGAGCCTGTGACATAGCGCTCAGATATTCATTGGGCCTCACACAATCCAAAAGTGTCCAGTGTCCACAAGTGTGTGCAGAAATTCAAAATCTCCCTTATCCTCTAGTCACTTTGGTCACAGCTGTGCCATCGAGCCTGTCACATAGCGCTCAGATATTCATTGGGCCTCACACAATCCAAAAGTGTCCAGTGTCCACAAGTGTGTGCAGAAATTCAAAATCTCCTTTATCCTCTAGTCACTTTGGTCACAGCTGTGCCATCGAGCCTGTCACATAGCGCTCAGATATTCATTGGGCCTCACACAATCCAAAAGTGTCCAGTGTCCACAGGTGTGTGCAGAAATTCAAAATCTCCCTTATCCTCTCGTCACTTTTGTCACAGCTGTGCCATCGAGCCTGTGACATAGCGCTCAGATATCAGTGGGCCTCACACAATCCAAAAGTGTCCAGTGTCCACAAGTGTCTGCAGAAATTCAATATCTCCCTTATCCTCTCGTCACTTTTGTCACAGCTGTGCCATCGAGCCTGTGACATAGCGCTCAGATATCAGTGGCCCTCACACAATCCAAAAGTGTCCAGTGTCCACAAGTGTCTGCAGAAATTCAAAATCTCCTTTATCCTCTAGTCACTTTGGTCACAGCTGTGCCATCGAGCCTGTCACATAGCGCTCAGATATTCATTGGGCCTCACACAATCCAAAAGTGTCCAGTGTCCACAAGTGTGTGCAGAAATTCAAAATCTCCCTTATCCTCTCGTCACTTTTGTCACAGCTGTGCCATCGAGCCTGTGACATAGCGCTCAGATATTCATTGGGCCTCACACAATCCAGAGGTGTCCAGTGTCCACAAGTGTCTGCAGAAATTCAAAATCTCCCTTATCCTCTAGTCACTTTGGTCACAGCTGTGCCATCGAGCCTGTCACATAGCGCTCAGATATTCATTGGGCCTCACACAATCCAAAAGTATCCAGTGTCCACAAGTGTGTGCAGATATTCAAAATCTCCTTTATCCTCTGGTCACTTTGGTCACAGCTGTGCCATCGAGCCTGTTACATAGCGCTCAGTTATTCATTGGGCCTCACACAATCCAAAAGTTTCCAGTGTCCACAAGTGTGTGCAGAAATTCAAAATCTCCCTTATCCTCTCGTCACTTTTGTCACAGCTGTGCCATCGAGCCTGTGGCATAGCGCTCAGATATCAGTGGCCCTCACACAATCCAAAAGTGTCCAGTGTCCACAAGTGTCTGCAGAAATTCAAAATCTCCCTTATCCTTTAGTCACTTTGGTCACATCTGTGCCATCGAGCCTGTCACATAGCGCACACATATTCATTGGGCCTCACACAATCCAAAAGTGTCCAGTGTCCACAAGTGTGTGCAGAAATTCAAAATCTCCCTTATCCTCTAGTCACTTTGGTCACAGCTTTGCCATCGAGCCTGTCACATAGCACTCAGATATTCATTGGGCCTCACACAATCCAAAAATGTCCAGTGTCCACAAGTGTGTGCAGAAATTCAAAATCTCCCTTATCCTCTAGTCACTTTGGTCACAGCTGTGCCATTGAGCCTGTCACATAGCGCTCAGATATTCATTGGGCCTCACACAATCCAAAAGTGTCCAGTGTCCACAAGTGTGTGCAGAAATTCAAAATCTCCCTTATCCTCTCGTCACTTTTGTCACAGCTGTGCTATCGAGCCTGTGACATAGCGCTCAGATATTCATTGGGCATCACACAATCCAAAAGTGTCCAGTGTCCACAAGTGTGTGCAGAAATTCAAAATCTCCCTTATCCTCTAGTCACTTTGGTCACAGCTGTGCCATCGAGCCTGTCACATAGCGCTCAGATATTCATTGGGCCTCACACAATCCAAAAGTATCCAGTGTCCACAAGTGTGTGCAGATATTCAAAATCTCCTTTATCCTCTAGTCACTTTGGTCACAGCTGTGCCATCGAGCCTGTCACATAGCGCTCAGATATTTATTGGGCCTCACACAATCCAAAAGTTTCCAGTGTCCACAAGTGTGTGCAGAAATTCAAAATCTCCCTTATCCTCTCGTCACTTTTGTCACAGCTGTGCCATCGAGCCTGTGGCATAGCGCTCAGATATCAGTGGGCCTCACACAATCCAAAAGTGTCCAGTGTCCACAAGTGTCTGCAGAAATTCAAAATCTCCCTTATCCTCTCGTCACTTTTGTCACAGCTGTGCCATCGAGACTGTGACATAGCGCTCAGATATCAGTGGGCCTCACACAATCCAAAAGTGTCCAGTGTCCACAAGTGTGTGCAGAAATTCAAAATCTCCTTTATCCTCTAGTCACTTTGGTCACAGCTGTGCCATCGAGCCTGTCACATAGCGCTCAGATATTCATTGGGCCTCACACAATCCAAAAGTGTCCAGTGTCCACAAGTGTGTGCAGAAATTCAAAATCTCCCTTATCCTCTCATCACTTTTGTCACAGCTGTGCCATCGAGCCTGTCACATAGCGCTCAGATATCATTGGGCCTCACACAATCCAAAAGTGTCCAGTGTCCACAAGTGTCTGCAGAAATTCAAAATCTCCCTTATCCTCTCGTCACTTTTGTCACAGCTGTGCCATCGAGCCTGTGACAAAGCGCTCAGATATCAGTGGCCCTCACACAATCCAAAAGTGTCCAGTGTCCACAAGTGTCTGCAGAAATTCAAAATCTCCCTTATCCTCTCGTCACTTTTGTCACAGCTGTGCCATCGAGCCTGTGACAAAGCGCTCAGATATCAGTGGCCCTCACACAATCCAAAAGTGTCCAGTGTCCACAAGTGTCTGCAGAAATTCAAAATCTCCCATATCCTCTCGTCACTTTTGTCACAGCTGTGCCATCGAGCCTGTCACATGGCGCTCAGATATCAGTGGGCCTCACACAATCCAAAAGTGTCCAGTGTCCACAAGTGTGTGCAGAAATTCAAAATCTCCCTTATCCTCTCATCACTTTTGTCACAGCTGTGCCATCGAGCCTGTCACATAGCGCTCAGATATCAGTGGGCCTCACACAATCCAAAAGTATCCAGTGTCCACAAGTGTCTGCAGAAATTCAAAATCTCCCTTATCCTCTCGTCACTTTTGTCACAGCCGTGCCATCGAGCCTGTCACATAGCGCTCAGATATCAGTGGGCCTCACACAATCCAAAAGTGTCCAGTGTCCACAAGTGTCTGCAGAAATTCAAAATCTCCCTTATCCTCTCGTCACTTTTGTCACAGCCGTGCCATCGAGCCTGTCACATAGCGCTCAGATATCAGTGGGCCTCACACAATCCAAAAGTGTCCAGTGTCCACAAGTGTGTGCAGAAATTCAAAATCTCCCTTATCTTCTAGTCACTTTGGTCACAGCTGTGCCATCGAGCCTGTCACATAGCGCTCAGATATTCATTGGGCCTCACACAATCCAAAAGTGTCCAGTGTCCACAAGTGTGTGCAGAAATTCAAAATCTCCCTTATCCTCTCGTCACTTTTGTCACAGCTGTGCCATCGAGCCTGTGACATAGCGCTCAGATATTCATTGGGCCTCACACAATCCAAAAGTGTCCAGTGTCCACAAGTGTGTGCAGAAATTCAAAATCTCCCTTATCCTCTAGTCACTTTGGTCACAGCTGTGCCATCGAGCCTGTCACATAGCGCTCAGATATTCATTGGGCCTCACACAATCCAAAAGTGTCCAGTGTCCACAAGTGTGTGCAGAAATTCAAAATCTCCTTTATCCTCTAGTCACTTTGGTCACAGCTGTGCCATCGAGCCTGTCACATAGCGCTCAGATATTCATTGGGCCTCACACAATCCAAAAGTGTCCAGTGTCCACAAGTGTGTGCAGAAATTCAAAATCTCCCTTATCCTCTCGTCACTTTTGTCACAGCTGTGCCATCGAGCCTGTGACATAGCGCTCAGATATCAGTGGGCCTCACACAATCCAAAAGTGTCCAGTGTCCACAAGTGTCTGCAGAAATTCAAAATCTCCCTTATCCTCTCGTCACTTTTGTCACAGCTGTGCCATCGAGCCTGTGACATAGCGCTCAGATATCAGTGGCCCTCACACAATCCAAAAGTGTCCAGTGTCCACAAGTGTCTGCAGAAATTCAAAATCTCCCTTATCCTCTAGTCAATTTGGTCACAGCTGTGCCATCGAGCCTGTCACATAGCGCACAGATATTCATTGGGCCTCACACAATCCAAAAGTGTCCAGTGTCCACAAGTGTGTGCAGAAATTCAAAATCTCCCTTATCCTCTAGTCACTTTGGTCACAGCTGTGCCATCGAGCCTGTCACATAGCGCTCAGATATTCATTGGGCCTCACACAATCCAAAAATGTCCAGTGTCCACAAGTGTGTGCAGAAATTCAAAATCTCCCTTATCCTCTAGTCACTTTGGTCACAGCTGTGCCATTGAGCCTGTCACATAGCGCTCAGATATTCATTGGGCCTCACACAATCCAAAAGTGTCCAGTGTCCACAAGTGTGTGCAGAAATTCAAAATCTCCCTTATCCTCTCGTCACTTTTGTCACAGCTGTGCCATCGAGCCTGTGACATAGCGCTCAGATATTCATTGGGCCTCACACAATCCAAAAGTGTCCAGTGTCCACAAGTGTGTGCAGAAATTCAAAATCTCCCTTATCCTCTAGTCACTTTGGTCACAGCTGTGCCATCGAGCCTGTCACATAGCGCTCAGATATTCATTGGGCCTCACACAATCCAAAAGTATCCAGTGTCCACAAGTGTGTGCAGATATTCAAAATCTCCTTTATCCTCTAGTCACTTTGGTCACAGCTGTGCCATCGAGCCTGTTACATAGCGCTCAGTTATTCATTGGGCCTCACACAATCCAAAAGTTTCCAGTGTCCACAAGTGTGTGCAGAAATTCAAAATCTCCCTTATCCTCTCGTCACTTTTGTCACAGCTGTGCCATCGAGCCTGTGGCATAGCGCTCAGATATCAGTGGCCCTCACACAATCCAAAAGTGTCCAGTGTCCACAAGTGTCTGCAGAAATTCAAAATCTCCCTTATCCTCTAGTCACTTTGGTCACAGCTGTGCCATCGAGCCTGTCACATAGCGCACAGATATTCATTGGGCCTCACACAATCCAAAAGTGTCCAGTGTTCACAAGTGTGTGCAGAAATTCAAAATCTCCCTTATCCTCTAGTCACTTTGGTCACAGCTGTGCCATCGAGCCTGTCACATAGCGCTCAGATATTCATTGGGCCTCACACAATCCAAAAATGTCCAGTGTCCACAAGTGTGTGCAGAAATTCAAAATCTCCCTTATCCTCTAGTCACTTTGGTCACAGCTGTGCCATTGAGCCTGTCACATAGCGCTCAGATATTCATTGGGCCTCACACAATCCAAAAGTGTCCAGTGTCCACAAGTGTGTGCAGAAATTCAAAATCTCCCTTATCCTCTCGTCACTTTTGTCACAGCTGTGCCATCGAGCCTGTGACATAGCGCTCAGATATTCATTGGGCCTCACACAATCCAAAAGTGTCCAGTGTCCACAAGTGTGTGCAGAAATTCAAAATCTCCCTTATCCTCTAGTCACTTTGGTCACAGCTGTGCCATCGAGCCTGTCACATAGCGCTCAGATATTCATTGGGCCTCACACAATCCAAAAGTATCCAGTGTCCACAAGTGTGTGCAGATATTCAAAATCTCCTTTATCCTCTAGTCACTTTGGTCACAGCTGTGCCATCGAGCCTGTTACATAGCGCTCAGTTATTCATTGGGCCTCACACAATCCAAAAGTTTCCAGTGTCCACAAGTGTGTGCAGAAATTCAAAATCTCCCTTATCCTCTCGTCACTTTTGTCACAGCTGTGCCATCGAGCCTGTGGCATAGCGCTCAGATATCAGTGGCCCTCACACAATCCAAAAGTGTCCAGTGTCCACAAGTGTCTGCAGAAATTCAAAATCTCCCTTATCCTCTAGTCACTTTGGTCACAGCTGTGCCATCGAGCCTGTCACATAGCGCACAGATATTCATTGGGCCTCACACAATCCAAAAGTGTCCAGTGTTCACAAGTGTGTGCAGAAATTCAAAATCTCCCTTATCCTCTAGTCACTTTGGTCACAGCTGTGCCATCGAGCCTGTCACATAGCGCTCAGATATTCATTGGGCCTCACACAATCCAAAAATGTCCAGTGTCCACAAGTGTGTGCAGAAATTCAAAATCTCCCTTATCCTCTAGTCACTTTGGTCACAGCTGTGCCATTGAGCCTGTCACATAGCGCTCAGATATTCATTGGGCCTCACACAATCCAAAAGTGTCCAGTGTCCACAAGTGTGTGCAGAAATTCAAAATCTCTCTTATCCTCTCGTCACTTTTGTCACAGCTGTGCCATCGAGCCTGTGACATAGCGCTCAGATATTCATTGGGCCTCACACAATCCAAAAGTGTCCAGTGTCCACAAGTGTGTGCAGAAATTCAAAATCTCCCTTATCCTCTAGTCACTTTGGTCACAGCTGTGCCATCGAGCCTGTCACATAGCGCTCAGATGTTCATTGGGCCTCACACAATCCAAAAGTATCCAGTGTCCACAAGTGTGTGCAGATATTCAAAATCTCCTTTATCCTCTAGTCACTTTGGTCACAGCTGTGCCATCGAGCCTGTCACATAGCGCTCAGATATTCATTGGGCCTCACACAATCCAAAAGTTTCCAGTGTCCACAATTGTGTGCAGAAATTCAAAATCTCCCTTATCCTCTCGTCACTTTTGTCACAGCTGTGCCATCGAGCCTGTGGCATAGCGCTCAGATATCAGTGGGCCTCACACAATCCAAAAGTGTCCAGTGTCCACAAGTGTCTGCAGAAATTCAAAATCTCCCTTATCCTCTCGTCACTTTTGTCACAGCTGTGCCATCGAGACTGTGACATAGCGCTCAGATATCAGTGGGCCTCACACAATCCAAAAGTGTCCAGTGTCCACAAGTGTGTGCAGAAATTCAAAATCTCCTTTATCCTCTAGTCACTTTGGTCACAGCTGTGCCATCGAGCCTGTCACATAGCGCTCAGATATTCATTGGGCCTCACACAATCCAAAAGTGTCCAGTGTCCACAAGTGTGTGCAGAAATTCAAAATCTCCCTTATCCTCTCATCACTTTTGTCACAGCTGTGCCATCGAGCCTGTCACATAGCGCTCAGATATCAGTGGGCCTCATACAATCCAAAAGTGTCCAGTGTCCACAAGTGTCTGCAGAAATTCAAAATCTCCCTTATCCTCTCATCACTTTTGTCACAGCTGTGCCATCGAGCCTGTGACATAGCGCTCATATATCAGTGGCCCTCACACAATCCAAAAGTGTCCAGTGTCCACAAGTGTCTGCAGAAATTCAAAATCTCCCTTATCCTCTCGTCACTTTTGTCACAGCTGTGCCATCGAGCCTGTCACATGGCGCTCAGATATCAGTGGGCCTCACACAATCCAAAAGTGTCCAGTGTCCACAAGTGTGTGCAGAAATTCAAAATCTCCCTTATCCTCTCATCACTTTTGTCACAGCTGTGCCATCGAGCCTGTCACATAGCGCTCAGATATCAGTGGGCCTCACACAATCCAAAAGTGTCCAGTGTCCACAAGTGTCTGCAGAAATTCAAAATCTCCCTTATCCTCTCGTCACTTTTGTCACAGCTGTGCCATCGAGCCTGTGACATAGCGCTCAGATATCAGTGGCCCTCACACAATCCAAAAGTGTCCAGTGTCCACAAGTGTCTGCAGAAATTCAAAATCTCCCTTATCCTCTCGTCACTTTTGTCACAGCTGTGCCATCGAGCCTGTCACATGGCGCTCAGATATCAGTGGGCCTCACACAATCCAAAAGTGTCCAGTGTCCACAAGTGTCTGCAGAAATTCAAAATCTCCCTTATCCTCTCGTCACTTTTGTCACAGTCGTGCCATCGAGCCTGTCACATAGCGCTCAGATATCAGTGGGCCTCACACAATCCAAAAGTGTCCAGTGTCCACAAGTGTCTGCAGAAATTCAAAATCTCCCTTATCCTCTCATCACTTTTGTCACAGCTGTGCCATCGAGCCTGTCACATAGCGCTCAGATATTCATTGGGCCTCACACAATCCAAAAGTGTCCAGTGTCCACAAGTGTGTGCAGAAATTCAAAATCTCCCTTATCCTCTCATCACTTTTGTCACAGCTGTGCCATCGAGCCTGTCACATAGCGCTCAGATATCAGTGGGCCTCATACAATCCAAAAGTGTCCAGTGTCCACAAGTGTCTGCAGAAATTCAAAATCTCCCTTATCCTCTCATCACTTTTGTCACAGCTGTGCCATCGAGCCTGTGACATAGCGCTCATATATCAGTGGCCCTCACACAATCCAAAAGTGTCCAGTGTCCACAAGTGTCTGCAGAAATTCAAAATCTCCCTTATCCTCTCGTCACTTTTGTCACAGCTGTGCCATCGAGCCTGTCACATGGCGCTCAGATATCAGTGGGCCTCACACAATCCAAAAGTGTCCAGTGTCCACAAGTGTGTGCAGAAATTCAAAATCTCCCTTATCCTCTCATCACTTTTGTCACAGCTGTGCCATCGAGCCTGTCACATAGCGCTCAGATATCAGTGGGCCTCACACAATCCAAAAGTGTCCAGTGTCCACAAGTGTCTGCAGAAATTCAAAATCTCCCTTATCCTCTCGTCACTTTTGTCACAGCTGTGCCATCGAGCCTGTGACATAGCGCTCAGATATCAGTGGCCCTCACACAATCCAAAAGTGTCCAGTGTCCACAAGTGTCTGCAGAAATTCAAAATCTCCCTTATCCTCTCGTCACTTTTGTCACAGCTGTGCCATCGAGCCTGTCACATGGCGCTCAGATATCAGTGGGCCTCACACAATCCAAAAGTGTCCAGTGTCCACAAGTGTCTGCAGAAATTCAAAATCTCCCTTATCCTCTCGTCACTTTTGTCACAGTCGTGCCATCGAGCCTGTCACATAGCGCTCAGATATCAGTGGGCCTCACACAATCCAAAAGTGTCCAGTGTCCACAAGTGTCTGCAGAAATTCAAAATCTCCCTTATCCTCTCGTCACTTTTGTCACAGCTGTGCCATCGAGCCTGTGACATAGCACTCAGATATCAGTGGCCCTCACACAATCCAAAAGTGTCCAGTGTCCACAAGTGTCTGCAGAAATTCAAAATCTCCCTTATCCTCTCGTCACTTTTGTCACAGCTGTGCCATCGAGCCTGTGACATAGCGCTCAGATATCAGTGGGCCTCACACAATCCAAAAGTGTCCAGTGTCCACAAGTGTCTGCAGAAATTCAAAATCTCCCCTGTCCTATAGACACCTTGTACCTTGTTTTACATTACTATATAGTTTGTTGGATTTTGTCTACATTTCTACCAAAAATGAGGAAGGCTGGTGGAAGAGGTCGTGGAATTAGACGGGGGTTGGCAGCTGGTAATGATGGTGTTGGTGGTGGATCTGATGGTAGTGGCAACAGCAAAATAGGACCAAATGCAGGAGGTGTTGAGCCTGCGTCATCATCTGGCTACATAAGGCCTCGAACGCTTAGTTTTCTAGGAGTTGGCAAACCGCTTTTAAAGCCAGAGCATCAGGAAAAAGTTTTGTCTTACATTGCTGACTCAGCCTCCAGCTCTATCGCCTCCTCTTCTGAAGTTGTAAAAAGTAAAAGCACTGAGTCGTCATTGGAGGCTCATGTTCATGAACCACACCTTTCCTTGTGTCCTTCACCCCAACCAAGATTGAAGGATGACGCAGGCCATACTACTGATTACTCCATGGAGCTGTTTTCACATACCATGCCTGGATTATCAAGTCAAATGGTGAATTACCCAGGCCAAGATGAATCTGACATGGATTGCACTGATGCACAGCCGCTGATGGATGATTCTGCTGGTACATTCACTCAGAGCACTACATTGTCCTCGCAGTGTACAGAGCCAGATTCTGACCCTGATGAGACTCAGGTGCCCCTTCCCGCACACTATACCACTATACACGGTGACACAGAGGAAGGTGCACATGACATAGAAGAGGAGGTGATGGATGACCCAGTTGTTGACCCAGATTGGCATCCATTGGGGGAAGAGGGTGCTGCTTCCAATAGCTCAGATGAGGAGCATCCACAGTAGACATCGACATCGCAACAGCTGTTATCTGGCAGGCCCGGAGCACTCCAAAGACAGGTTCCAAACATCAAAAGAGTTGCTGGACAGCTTGTCCAGAGGGTCAAAAGATCACAGCATGCTAGGCCGCAAAATGTCTGCCAAAGTAGGAAGAGTGCAGTGTGGCACTTTTTTGACCAAAATCCTCATGATCAGGCCAAGGTTATCTGTAAGAAGTGCGCAAAGACCTTTAGCCGAGGGAAAAATCTGAAAAATTTGAATACCAGTTGCATGCTTAGACATTTAACCAGCATGCACTTGCAAGCGTGGACACAACACCAAACCTCAAGTGCCACATGTGCAACTGATCACAACGAAGGTAGTCAGCAACGCTACATTGTTTCCCCCACTGTAAGCCCACCAGTTAGCACAGCAGCAAATGTTGAGGTGTCGTTGCAAGGCCACAGCAGTCAGGGAATCCCACTGTTATATCAACGAAAGACTGATTCTAGGCCATCAGAAAGAACAACAACTCCATCACCATCATCAACCCTCTCTCAGTCCGCCCTGTCCACCGCTACTTCCACCATATGCAGCTCTCAAGTCCAGCTCACCCTCCCAGACACTATGAGTAGGTCAAGAAAGTACTCAGTCTCTCATCCACGTACACTGGGTTTGAATGCCCACATTGCCAAACTAATCTCGTTTGAGATGATGCCCTTTCGGTTGGTGGAAAGCACAGCTTTCCGCGAACTCATGGCCTATGCAGTACCACGCTATGACCTACCCAGTCGCCACTTCTTCTTTTGCAAAGCCATCCCAGCCCTCCACCATCATGTGAAAGACCGCATTGTCCATGCACTCAAGCAGTCAGTGAGCGTAAGGTGCACCTCACAACTGATGCATGGTCCAGTCGGCATGACCAGGGCCGTTACGTGTCCATCACTGCGCACTGGGTTAATGTGGTGGATGCAGGGTCCACAGGGGACAGCGGTGGTGGGACAGTGCTGCCTAGCCCACGGTATAGGAAACAGTTGGCTGCAGGCGTTCGACCCTCCTCCTCCTCCAGAAGCGAAAGCTCGTCCAAAGAGCGCAGTCGTACGAGCACTCCATCTGCAGCTGCCACTGTTGCACACGATGTGTCCCCTATCGAGCAGCTAGTGGAAAGCGTCAGCAGGCTGTGTTGCAGATGATGTGTTTGGGCAACAGACACACCGCCGAGGTGCTGGCCGAGTACTTGAAGCGACAAACTTAATCATGGCTGGGCAGTGTACATCTTGAGGCAGGCAAGGTAGTTAGTGATAGCGGCCGTAATTTTGTGGCAGCCATAGCCCTTTCAAAACTCAGCCACATACCTTGCTTGGCTCATACCTTGAACCTGGTGGTGCAGTGCTTCCTCAAAAATTATCCGGATTTAACAGCCCTGCTCCAGAAGGTGCGAAGACTGTGCGCGCACATCCGCCGGTCGCCTGTACACTCCGTTCGTATGCAGAAGCTGCAGCGATTGCTCCACCTTCCCAACCACCGCCTCATTATCGACATTGCAACAAGGTGGAACTCCACCCTGCACATGGTGGAGCGGCTGTGCGAGCAGAGGCAGGCCATAATGCATTTGTGGGAGGATACACGGCCAGGCACTTTGAGAGCAGACATGGAGTTGACAGGTGTGCAGTGGTCGAAGCTGAAAGACTTCTGTAAAGTCCTTCAGTGTTTTGAGGAATGCACACGGCTGGTAAGCGCAGACGACGCCATCCTAAGCATGAGCATCCCACTTATGCATCTGCTCATGCAAACTTTGACGCACCTTAAGGAGCAGGCGTCTGCAGCCAATGTTGATGAGGAGGAAGAGGAGGAGGGAATCCTTGATGACATTCAGCCATTGTCTGCTCAGGGACCTCTCCTGGACGAGGTGGAGGAAGAAGAGGAGGAGGAGGAGGATGATGGGGATGATTACTTAGGGGAGGAGGATGCATCTCGTTGGGCAAGTGAAAATGTTGGCGTGGCAAGGTCTGGTACAGGGTTTGTGCGTGACTGGAGGGATGTGGATTTGCCAGAAAGTGCTCCTCCAACCAGCACTCGCAGTGCATCATTGACACCGGGAACATTGGCCCACATGTCAGATTATGCCTTGCAGATCCTAAAAAGGGACCCACGCATTGCCAAAATGATGAACGATGACGACTACTGGTTGGCCAGCATCCTGGATCCACGCTATAAAGGCAAATTACAAAACATCATGCCACAGGAGAACCTTGACCTAATATTGGCTAATAAACAAGCAACTCTGGTAAATCGGTTGCTTGAGGCATTCCCAGCACACAGCAGCGGTGATGGTTCTCACACGAGCCGTACGGGCCGGGGGCAGCTTGGCAGAGGTGTTCGTGGTGCACACAGCAGAAGTGGCGTTGGAGACAGGGGTTTCATGACAATGTTGTGGACTGATTTTTCAAGTACCGCTCACACAACTGGTTATACTGCATCGATGGAAAGTGACAGGAGACAGCAGTTGTCAACTATGGTTACAAACTACTTTTCCTCCCATATCGATGTTCTCCCACACAGGTCATTCCCCTTTGACTATTGGACCGCTAAACTGGACACCTGGCCTGAATTAGCACAATATGCCTTACAGGAGCTCGCTTGCCCAGCTGCAAGTGTGCTATCGGAAAGAGTCTTCAGTGCAGCTGGATCAATCCTGACAGAAAAAAGGACCCGTCTGTCAACCCAAAATGTGGATGATCTAACCTTCATTAAAATGAACCACGCATTGGTTTCCAAGAATTTTGTCCCACCTTTCCCTGATGACACATAGGGTGACAGAAAAATGGCTTGCTTTGGTCCACCTCTTCCTGGGACTTGACCTATTTCACCTTTTGCATCAGCTGAATGTCCAACATCAACATATGCCACTTTCTAAAACTCCCTAACTGTGCTGCCTCCCCCCCCCATGGCCGGGGTCACCACCTAGCGCACGACACCGTGCGAGTGCCATTGCCCTGGACAGGTGGGTAGGCCGACTCTTGGGCGCGGGCACTGGCACAGGGTCCTTCATAGTGCAATCAAGTGTCTCTGACGGTGCTGGTGCACACCCGCCGTCAGACACACCGCCGTACTATGAGGGGCCCAGTGCCAGTACCGACGCCCACGAGTGGGCCCCCCTTGCTTGGGCAGTGCCCCAGCATTTGCAATCTGTACCTCTCCCTGCTCCTCCGCTGTGTAGTCTGGGCCGTCAAATCCATACTGTGCCTGACACCGTCTGAGCCTGCCTCCTGATGTATAGACATATATTTTGAATGTGTACGCTATCCATACATGTTATCTGGGGATACGGTACCCTTTCTAACCTTTGTGCAATCACGTGCAATCCATACTGGGCCTAACACCGTCTGAGCCTGCCTCCTGATGTATAGACATATATTTTGAATGTGTTCGCTATCCATACATGTTATCCGGGGATACGGTACCCTTTCTAACCTTTGTGCAATCACGTGCAATCCATACTGGGCCTAACACCGTCTGAGCCTGCCTCCTGATGTATAGACATATATTTTGAATGTGTACGCTATCCATACATGTTATCTGGGGATACGGTACCCTTTCTAACCTTTGTGCAATCACGTGCAATCCATACTGGGCCTAACACCGTCTGAGCCTGCCTCCTGATGTATAGACATATATTTTGAATGTGTACGCTATCCATACATGTTATCTGGGGATACGGTACCCTTTCTAACCTTTGTGCAATCACGTGCAATCCATACTGGGCCTAACACCGTCTGAGCCTGCCTCCTGATGTATAGACATATATTTTGAATGTGTACGCTATCCATACATGTTATCTGGGGATACGGTACCCTTTCTAACCTTTGTGCAATCACGTGCAATCCATACTGGGCCTAACACCGTCTGAGCCTGCCTCCTGATGTATAGACATATATTTTGAATGTGTACACTATCCATACATGTTATCTGGGGATACGGTACCCTTTCTAACCTTTGTGCAATCACGTGCAATCCATACTGGGCCTAACACCGTCTGAGACTGCCTCCTGATGTATAGACATATATTTTGAATGTGTACGCTATCCATACATGTCATCCGGGGAAACGGTACCCTTTCTAACCTTTGTGCAATCACGTGCAATCCATACTGGGCCTAACACCGTCTGAGCCTGCCTCCTGATGTATAGACATATATTTTGAATGTGTACGCTATCCATACATGTTATCTGGGGATACGGTACCCTTTCTAACCTTTGTGCAATCACGTGCAATCCATACTGGGCCTAACACCGTCTGAGCCTGCCTCCTGATGTATAGACATATATTTTGAATGTGTACGCTATCCATACATGTTATCTGGGGATACGGTACCCTTTCTAACCTTTGTGCAATCACGTGCAATCCATACTGGGCCTAACACCGTCTGAGCCTGCCTCCTGATGTATTGACATATATTTTGAATGTGTACGCTATCCATACATGTTATCTGGGGATACGGTACCCTTTCTCACCTTTGTGCAATCACGTGTAATCCATACTGGGCGTGAGAACGGCTGGCGAGCTGTTAAGCAAGCTACAGCACCTGTGGTTTGCACACGTAAGTTTTTCATTTTTTCAGGAATGACGGTTAGGCCTAATTCCGGAACTGCGGTTGACCTGCACTTACTGGGAAATCATTGTTCGCGGGTAATAATTGTAATCAGTGATCCCCATCACTAACGTTGTTCAGCGGGTTATCTGCACCTGTAAGCGACAAACGCTGGCCTTTTCAGTGTAGCGCACATGCAGCCACGGACATGTAAGGGCATGACACACCAGTTATTGGCCAATCTCATGTGCCAGAGCCTCACGTGTCCCTCTAGTAAGCCGGATTTGGACCGCGGGGCATGACGGAGTCTCGTTCATTAACGGAATTAAGCTTGCAATGTGTTCATCTGTTCTGTAGCTGGCATGGTTGAGGTTTCCCAGGTGGAGTCGAATTTAACCGTAGGCTCCACTCCTGGTGGTGCCCTTCTGGACATTCCTTTAAGGTTCAGCTTTGCAACCATACTGCCCACGTAAAACAAACACTTTGCCTTCATGAACGCTGTTTGGAGGGTCATGACTCGTGGGAATAACGCCGCCCAATCAGTTAACCTGCTAGAGAGATCGTTCGTTGCTCCCAAGCATGACATCACACTCCCTAGGAAGAAGGTAATGCCACTGTGGCGACCGTACTCCTGGGGGCGACACAAGTGCACTGATGCCCAGCCACTGCTCGATGAATCTGCTGGTACATTGACCCAGACCACTACATTCCCCTCGCACGCTACACGACCTGAATCTGACCCTGATGAAACTCAGGTTACCCTTCCCATATACAGTTCCATCTTACACGGTGACAAAGAGGAAGCTGCAGATGAAAGTGCAGGTTCGGCCCACCCGCCATCAGACACACCACCGTACTATCAGGGGCCCTGTGCCAGTGCCGTCGCCAGCGAGTGGGCCCCCCCTGCTTGCTCAGGATCACAGCACTTGCAAAGTTGAAATACTGTGCAGTGAGATGGAAGATGGGGACGACGAGGAGTCCAGACAAGTACATGGATTCCCTAGCGAGGAGACTTATTTGATTGTTTTCCATGTTGGGACAGCAATTTTTGGGGAGCACTATACTCTGGAGAATGATAGATGGGGCCCACCATACACTGGAACATTCCAAAGGTGGACATCAGACACTGGAGCAGCATTTACAGTTCCCATTATACACTAGAGCATTAGAAATGGGGCCCATTATGTTTGGAGCATTATTTGGGCCCATAAGACAGTGGAGCTTCATCCATGGGGACCAACATATACTGTAGCATTATGTGGAGCTCATCATATACTGTTTCAAACATTATATGGGACCAATGATTCTGTATGGAGAAATAGATGGGCCTCGTCATGAGATGTAAAAAGTGAAGTATTTTTCATTGTACTATACCGCTATTTCTCTGCCGTATCGGAGCATGATGAGTTGTGGTATGTGTTAAAGGGGCGCTCTTTCGCCCAGGGCACATGAAAACCTGCAGCCAGCCCTCCCCCCCCACAACTTTAGCCAAATAACCCCCATTTTTCAGTGCGTAACTTGTATTATGAAGTTAATTAAGGTTGACAAGCTTAAGTAATAAGAATTGATGCTTTTGGCATTCAAATGGGCACTGTAGGTGTGTTTCCTGTCCTCCTCTCACTGCCGACTTTTATTCCCCATTGACTTACATTGGGTTTCGTGTTTCGGGACGACCCCGACTTTTTCCTATAATCGGACGATCTTGCTCGACCCGACTTTTGGAAAACTCGACCCTAAAAAACCAAAAGTCGCTCAACTCTAGTTACTATGTTACTATGTGACTGAACATTGTCCCTTGGTCCTGGTGTGGCCAGTTCTGTACCCAAAGCAACCTGTTCCCTGCGTGGCCAGTCCTGTTCCTGAAGTCCCCTGGTCCCAGCATGGCCAGTGCAAGAACATTATTACCCAGTCCATGATTGTTCAAACCCTGATCCAGTATCCTTGACCAGCATGTCAGATCTATGCCCTAAATCAGTGTCAACATACCTGATCCCTGGGGCCAGCAGCTACAGTACCAGGTTCTGCTCAGGAGTAGAGTTGAGGAATAAAAGTTGGCATTGAGTGGATGAATGTCATCCGCTCAATGCCGACTTTTATTTCCCATTGACTTGCATTGGGGTCGGGTTTCGGATGAAACTCTTTTTCTGCCCTAGTCGGACCAGTTTCATCTGAAACAAATTTTGTTTCATGAAACCCGATCCAACCAAAGTCTCTCAACTCTACTCAGGAGTGCTACCTGGCAACTACCTGCAGCTCACTCTGTCTCCACCATCAGGAGCTTCAGTGAACACCAGGTAGCCACTTAGCTATGCAACTTCCTGGGCAAGCCCGGCCCTGTGACACAGTGCATCCACAAATCCACATGTGCCACCTTTGTGTTTAACATATCACACGCATGCTCAGCAATGCTTTTTTCATTTGCTTGTGGTACAACCCACATTTTTTATACAGCATTTAATGCATTCTATCTCATAAACAACACGTTTCGTATCACCATTAATGAAACATTTTATTGTGATTTTTGTATGAGTGTCTATAGAAATTTGCATCTTAAACTCCCACAGGTAAAAAAAAAAAAAACACTTTGTGAAAGCCATGTTCTATTGGGTTTCTTTTATACAAATTTTCCAGACCCAAAATTATATAATTAGCTTTTTCAAAATTTAAATAGTAAATGAATTGAAGTATTCATGATAGAAAAAAGCCCTAGACTTCTTTTAGTGGACTTGAATAGTCAGATTTACAGCTAATAGAATGTAAAATAAAAGGCTTTCTCGAGATTTGCAACAGAAGGTCCTTCTCGTCTAATGGGGAACTGATGTTCAGTTCTGGCTCTATGCAATGTTCTTCCCTGACACTGTTAGACAAACAGGACAATCTATCATGGTGTACTACTTCTACACAGATGGTTGATTCACAATGTGTGGTGTATTCCAATCCATTGCACACTATCGAATAATAGCTGGCAGGCTTCAAATGTCCTAGTGTGAGCCATGAACATCCGTCCTAATGAACTCACAACAAACTCAGAAATTTAATGAGCACTGGATGCCAAAACTCAGTCTTCTCTGTGTTCTTGCACCTATTTATCGACTATTGCATATTTATGTTGGAAAAATCTTCAGCCAACCATTTAAAGGGAACCTGTCATGTCTTCAAAGGATATACATCTGCAGATTTAGGTTTAATCTGAAGGTTAATAGCGTTACAATGCTGTTCGTCACATTTACTAAAAGCACGACTACTGATAGGAACTTAACTTATTTCCTCCCGGCAGCCACTGGGTTTTGGTCATATAGGCATACAGGGAGCTGTTACTGTCACCGCTCACAGCATTGTAAAAACTGTCTGTAGGAACGCCCCATCACTTTGATTGACAGCTGGCTATGAACAGATGCATTGTGATCTGACAATTTAAGTGTTGGGGTGTGCTTATAGCCGCCACTCACAATGATGTGAGGATTGACCGAAGCCACTTCGAGTACGCTCTATGACCAAAAGTCAACAACTCTTGGGAGGAAATAATTTCCTTTCCTCCCAGTAGCCAAGCTGTCAGTTAAGGGGGTTTTACACATAGCGATATCGCTAGCGATATCACTATGTGTGATACTTACCTCGACCGGCTCCCCTGCTGTCTGTCGCTGATCACGCGAGAATGTCTGGCTCCATTTCTCATCGTCAGCTTCCTGCTGGGGCTTCCTGCTGTGACGACGAGCGACGCGTGGATGCGGGCGGGAGGACGTCTTCATCACTGTGTGTGAAAGGTGAGTATCGTGCGCTGCATTGCTGCTGCTTCGCTGTGAGGTCTGCCTATGTGACAGCTCACTAGCGATCATTTAGCGATGCACCAGCGATCCTGACCGGGTCAGATCGCTGGTCGGATCGCTGGTGCATCACTAAATGTAAAAGGGCCTTAAGGCTGCCGAATAATATTGGACTGCTATTAACCTGCAAATTAATCCTATATCTGCAGGTTAATAGCATTTGAAGAGATAATAGGTTCCCTTTTATCTTTTTGTATTGATGCAATACATGTAATTATTATCTTTGTCATTGTACAATCAGTAGCAGAAAATCTGTGTTTCCAAAACAGTTTTATATACACGTGTGGTCAAAATTGTTGGTACCTAGTGTTGAGCATTCCGATACCGCAAGTATCGGGTATCGGCCGATACTTGCTGTATCGGAATTCCGATACCGACTTCCGATATTTTTTCAATATCGGAATTCGGCATCGGAATCGGAAGTTCAGTTGATTGACGGCCTGACGTCATCATGATGCGCGGTGTGTGCGCATCATGATGCGCCGTCATTTCGGGCCTTCCGGGGGTCTCTGCCGGCCTGCCGGGGGGCTGTGCCGGCCTGCCGGGGGGCTGTGTGGACTGCCCGGGGTCTGTACCGGCCTGCCGGGGGGCTGTGCCGGCCTGCCGGTGGTCTGTGCACCCTGTGGGGGTCTGTACCGGCCTGCCGGGGGGCTGTGCCGGCCTGCCGGGGGGCTGTGCTGATGTCCGGGGGTCTGTGCAAGCATCGTCCGAATTTCCCACACAGCAATGGCATAAAGTGAGACTAGGGACTTTTTTTTTTTTAAGTGGCGGAGGAATACAGTGCGGAAGGATACCTACCTTCCGTCATTGGATTCCTGCAGCCCGTAGAGAACGGCAGCAACAGCTGATGCTGCAGTTCTCTACCCAAGATCGTCGTGGGACACACTCGTGGACTGCTTCGGATCGTGGGTGAGTATTTTTGTGGTTTGTTATGTTAATATTTATTCCGTAGACGACAATGGCTTCGGGGAACAATGTGACAAGTATTGGTAAGTATGTTACTCTATGTTATATGTACTGTATGTCTATGTATGTATTGTATGAATGTATTGTATGTATGTAGTATATATGTGGTATGTATGTAGCATGTAGTATGTATGTAGTATGTATGTAGCATGCATGTAGCATGCAGTATGTATGTAGCATGCATGTAGTATATATGTAGTATGTATGTAGCATGCATGTAGTATATATGTAGCATGTATGTGGTATGTATGTAGCATGTAGTATGTATGTAGCATGCATGTAGTATGTATGTAGCATGCATGTAGTATATATGTAGTATGTATGTAGCATGCATGTAGTATATATGTAGTATGTATGTGGTATGTATGTAGTATGTATGTAGCATGCATGTAGTATATATGTAGTATGTATGTAGCATGTAGTATGTAGCATGCATGTAGTATATATGTAGTATGTATGTAGCATGTAGTATGTATGTAGCATGCATGTAGTATGTATGTAGCATGCATGTAGTATATATGTAGTATGTATGTAGCATGTAGTATGTATGTAGCATGCATGTAGTATGTATGTAGCATGTAATTTTTTTTTTTTTTTTTTTTTTTTTTTTTACATTTAACACATTAGCCGGATGATGGGACTACTACTGTCCCATCATTGGCTAATGTGTCAATCACTGTCATGGTAGCAGGCATCGCCCGATGGGACTTGTAGTCCCATCGGACGATGCCTGCACAGACCACCGGCAGGCCGGCACAGCCCCCCGGCAGGCCGGCACAGCCCCCCGGAGCCTGCACAGCCCCCCGGCAGGCCGGCACAGCCCCCCGGAGCCTGCACAGACCACCGGCAGGCCGGCACAGACCACCGGAGCCTGCACAGACCCCCTGGCAGGCCGGCACAGCCCCCCGAAAGGCCCGTACAGACCCCAGAGAGGCTGTACAAGGGCAGGAAAGGGTTTTTCTTATTCCGATACCGGAAGTCCCATAGACTTGAATGGGCCTTCCGGTATCGGAATCGGCGATACCGATACTTTTTTTAAAGATCGGCCGATACCATCCGATACGATACTTTGAAGTATCGGACGGTATCGCTCAACTCTATTGGTACCCCTTGTTTAATCACAGAAAAACCCACAATTTCTGATGACAGAAATAACTTGAATATGACTAATAATAAATAAAAAAATCTATGAAAATGAACAAATGAAAGTCAGACATTGCTTTTAGACCATGCTTCCACAGAGTAGAAAAAAAAAATAAAACTCATGGAATAGGCCTGGACAGAAATGATGGTACCCTCAACTTAATATTTTGTTGCACAACCTTTTGAGGCAATCACTGCAATAAAATGATTCCTGTAACTGTCATTGAGACTTCTGCACCTCTCAAAAGGTATTTTGGGCCACTCGTCATGCGCAAACTGCTCCAGTTGTCTGGTATTTAAAGGATGTCTTTACCAGACAGCATGTGTCAGCTCTTTCCAAAGATGCTCAATAGGATTTAGGTCAGGGCTCATAGAGGGCCACATCTCAATAGTCCAATTTTTTCCTCTTAGCCATTCTTGGGTGTTTTTAGCTGTGATTTTTGGGTCACTATCCTGTTGCAAGACCCGTGACCTATGACTGAGACCAAGTTTTCTGAGACTGGGCAGCACATTTCTCTCTAGAATCACTTGATAGTCTTGATATTTCTTTGTACCCTGCATAGATTCTAGACATCCTGTTCCAGATACTGCAAAGCAGCCCCAGAACATAACAGAGCCTCCTCCATGTTTCACAGTAGGGAAAATGTTCTTTTCTTGATATGCTTCATTTTCCCATCTGTGAACATAGAGCAGATGTACCTTGCCAAAAAGTCCCATTTTTGTCTCATCTGTCCATAGGACATTCTCAAAGAAGCTTTATGGCTTGTCAACATGTAGTTTGGCAAATTCAAGTCTGGCTTTTTTATGATTTTTTTTCAACAATGGTGTCCTCCTTGGTCGTCTCCCATGAAGTCCACTTTGGCTCATACAATGACGGATGGTGCGATCAGACACTGATGTTCCTTGAGCTTGATGTTCACCTTTAATCTGTTTGGAAGTTTTTCTGGGCTTGTTCCTATTCGTATTATCCATCTCTTTGTTTTGTCATCAATTTTCCTCCAGCGGCTATGTCCAAGGAGGTTGGCTACAGTCCCATGGATCTTAAATTTCTGAATAATATGTGCAACTGTAGTCACAGGAACATCAAGCTGCTTGGAGATGGTCTTAGAACTTTTACCTTTAACATGTTTGTCTATAATTTTCTTTATAATCTCCTGAGACAACTCTTTCCTTTGCTTCCTCTGGTCCATGTTGAGTGTGATACACACCATGTCACCAAACAGCACAGTGAGTATCTGTAACCATCTATACAGGCCCACTCACTGATTCCAAGATTGTAGACACCTGTGATGCTAATTAGTGGACACACCTTTATTTAACATGTCCCTTTTGTCAGATTATTTTCAGGGGTACCATCAATTCTATCCTTGCCTATTTTGTGAGTTTTATTTTTTCTAAAATTATGTGGATGCATGGTTAAAAAGGAATGTCTGACTTTCATTTGTTCATTTTCATAGATTTTTTATTTATTATTACTTTTGTCAGATTCAAGTTATTTCTGTCTCCATTGTGAGTTTTTCTGTCATTAAACGAGGGGTACCAACAATTTTGACCAAGGGGGTATAAATTTAGAAATTATTTTTTACCCCATTATGAATAATTGAACAAGCCCTTAAAATGCAACTTTTGTGATAACAAAATGTGAAAGATCGTAAAACTACTTAAGAAATCTTTATTTTCAAAATATTTTATTAGGCATTTTAACAGATTTTACAAAACATGCTCTTTGTTTGTGTAATAATTCGCATTGATAAGTAGGGGAAAAGGGGAAGGAAAGGGTTTGGGATAGGGAAGGGAGAGAAAGAATTTTTAATAGTAACAAAGACAGATCTGTAAAGACTTGAATATCTACTTCAATATTGAACTGTCTTGGTCTTCCATGAATTTCTATGTTCAAACTATGTACATTGAAAATAGCAAGAAAGCTACCTTTAACACAAAAAAAGAAAAAAGTCATCAACAGAGAAACCTTAACTAATCTAAGACTTGGTATTTAGTGTTCCATAAGCTCCAATTTTTGTCGTATTTATGCAAGCATCCATTTGCTATTGAGAATTTTAAGTCCAAGGTATTATGCGTCTTTAGTCTATCAACAATGTCAGAGAACCTTGGTATGTCAGTTCTCCTCCAGAAGGTGGCTATCATATTTTTAGTAATCAGTAAAACATGTATTATGACTTTTTTAGTTGAGTGGTGTACGTCCTCCATGTCTAAGAAAAAGAGAGTTGTTTGAGGGGAAAGAGTAAAGTTCTTATCAAGAAGTCCACCAATATATATGGAAATCTTATTCCATAACTCTGTGAGAGCTGGGCATGTCCAGAATATGTGTTTCAAATCTCCCTTGAACCCACACCCTCTCCAACAAAATGGGGATGAATCTGGTTTGAAATGTGCTTTCCTAGAGGGAGTAAGGTACCATCTTGTTAATAATTTGTAAAATGATTTGTGAAGCGGTATTCTTAAGAAATCTTTATATACAGTTGACATATCGGCTCGTTAAGGGGTTGCTTGGCTAGGATGAGCAAATGACATGTAAGTCTAAATAAGGTAGGATGAGATGAAAGTGTAATGCTAACCAGGGAAATAAGAAAACTATCTCTTTCAGTGAGCACAAATTTCTTCTATAAATATGTTTGCTAAAATTAAATGATTTCAATAGAAATAGGACCATTGGTTGCAGCTGAAAATCTCTGGTAGTGGGTAACTATCAAAGGAACTCTGGGTCACGGTTGTTGGATTTCAACATGCCATATCAACTTTCTCTGAATGTCAGTTATGACTGAAGGAAGTAAGAGTGAAGAGGCCACTGACTGGCTGCAGGGCTCACGTGACATGAAAACGTCAAGCAAGCCCTGGGAGATCCAGTGCCATCATTCTTGGAGCAGCACCAGCACTGGAGATGAGTGTAGGCTACTGTTATTATAGGAGGGAGAATATAGCAATTGAGAAGGGTTTGGTTAAGTAGGGGACATCCCATATAACTTATAGCTAAAGAAATGCACCTTCTCCTCACTAAACTGTTCTCATCAACAGTAAAACTTGAAGCTGCAGAGTCTTAAAGCAAAATCTGTTTCAGGACCTTTCACCTAGAGTGTGTGATTTTATAATATGGGTTCCAGGTCTACCTATGCTCCCAGTAGATCTTGGCCTTTCGTCCTCCACCTTTTCTTACACTGTTAACTTGGGACCTCAATCATCATCACAGTTAAAGGTTCCACACTTTTAGTCTTAAAAGTGTCAAGTTTTCTGTCCGTCTATAACCTATGTTTTTGCCCTATCTTATAGGCCACTTGACTAAGCCTTTACTATTGTTTGCCCCCACTACTTTAAAATCCTGGGTTCTACCGACCTTTATAATATGCTTCCTAGGTTACTGCTCTATGGTCGTCCTTATTACAATCTTACTCCTTTTCAATTCATCCTTAATTTTCGTGGGTACTCCATCTGTCTCCTTTTTCCATTTTCACCTCTAATCTTTATCAACCCCTTCAAAACCTATAAAATAAAAAAAACTACAATAGAGTCCATAGCAACAAAAATAAATTAAACGGGAAATATTATTATTACGGTAGTTATCAAGAATGATAAAAGGAGGACATGCAATGAAAGGTTGGGGCACAGACCCAAGCAAGGTAGAGTACTGCATATAAATTAATTGTATAGAGTCCTGTATGACTGGCAATGCATGCATTATTCAGGTGGACCCAAAAGTTAATCACAGCTCACGTCATGCTGCTACCAATCATTCATAGAATACATAATAAAATAATGCCAGTGTGATACAAGGCGGTCTACAACTTGCACCACTCTATACATTTCTGCTGTAAATTCCTAATTCCTTTTACTTCTTCTCACATGCGATTCTTGATCCTTGCAAGACCCCTTTTAAGCTTTGCATGCAGTCTGCTTCTTACATGCTTGTCTTCAAAATTTCTTTGTATGCCCATTACTCTGGAACTTCTCATCCCCTTCTCATCTGGAACTTCTCAAGCATTCTACCACTAGGCAAAAAAACAAAAATTAACTATAAAATAATAACCTTAGTTCCATTACACAACTGAATAAGTAGCTTTTCTATATCTTGTCCTTGCAGACTGCAGCACACCTCTGCCAGTCTTAAACTCTGTAAGTACATATCATCTATGTTAGTTACGAACCTCTGTATTTTTCATATGTACAGTTCCCTTGGCAAAGGAGTGGACAAAGTTAGAAGAGGGCCTCTACAAGGAGACTATATGGGAACTTTGCAGTCCAATAACTTATAATAGTGCACAATTCCATCTGTGGTAGTGGGTCCCCTTACGTCTCAGGCCGGCTGCCCAGGTTGCACCAATTGTATGTCCTCTCCTGCCTTGGTAGTATAAAAATAAATAGAATACTAATATGAATCAAAGAAAATTGTATTTTGCTGCAGACAAATCTTTAGTCTAGACACAAATGAAAAGAGGTGAACACATCAGGAAAATGTGCAAATTAACATGTTGGCGTTTTAGTAACATAGAACCTAGTCTCTGAGAATTATTTGAAGTCAACCATCATTTTTTGGCTAAATCTACAGCTAAACCTAACCATATTGTGAAGCCAAACAATCCAGAGAACTATGTCGCATTTCTGACACACATCTCCGTTTCTTCTACCGCATTACAATTTTTCCATGAGAAGAGTTTTCTTTTCATCTGCCATGATGAACACAATGCTTATCCCCTCATGCTGACTGCAAGCTGTTTGGGCCTGTTTGTGTTTTCCTTACTATACACAGAAATATTACTTAAATTGTGTTTTTTTAACCTGAGTGCTTATGCCTTTCCTGAATTCCCTGTGTGGAGCAGAGCAGATGGAATTTGTTTATTTTCTGTAGAGGTCTCTTTTGAAGACCTCACATGCAGAATAATTTATAGCACATTTTCTAGGTATAATTTATGCACTTATTTGCAAAAATAAAAATATTCCAAAGTTTTGGATGTATCAGCATACAATTTTTAAGTGAGTATTTATGAAAAATAACAAAAAAGGCGTTACTCACCTTCTAAATCATCCACCAATTCTGTGCTGATAATTTCTTTGTTCCATGGGATCTCTGTTTCTGCTTCTCGAGTGATGATGTGTGACGTCAAGTAATCAAAGAGGTGACATACAGTGTATAAGCAAATATCTCAATAATGGAAGTATGCAACAGCCCTCTGAGCATGCTAAGGCAGGGGTGGACACTAACGCCACATGCATTGCACACGTTGAGTATTTGGTGAGTTTTTTACCTCATTATCTGTAAGCCAAAATGAAGAATTGAACTATCAGAGGAAAAGTATAATAGAAACACGTCACCACTTTTGTATTTATCACCAAACCCTGGGTTTGGCTTACAAATACTGATGTAAAATATTGACCAAAAACTGAGCATGAGACCATGGCCTAAATATTTTTATTATGAGCTGCAATACTGCTATACAGACTAGAAAAGACAGAAAAGACTAGAAAAGACTGAATGTTGGTGCAATGCTTCCCAGGAAAAGACAAAAGGAGAAAGGTACACACTTGAACCGAAAAGTTACCATGTTGGGCAAATAAACACCCTAAGTTTTTTGGAACTGATGTGCTGCTATTCCCCTTTTTTTATAAGTTCTTGGTGCACATTTTGATCAAAATGCATAAAGGCCCGTCACACACAGCGATCTCGCTAGCAATATCGCTGATTTTGTTACGCCACAGCGATCTCGCCAGCGATATCGCTGTGTGTGACGGGGATCAGCGACCGGCCCCCCGCCGGGTATCGCTGATCGTGCACTATCGTCCTGGGCCATTTTTCCATCGTTGCTCTCCCGCTGGCCAGCGCGCAGTGCTGCATGTGGCAGCGAGAGCCAACGATCAGCAAGGCTCCCAGCGCTCTAAGCAGGCACTGGGAGCTGGTCTCTAAGGTAAATATCGGGTTACTAAGCGGCGCGCATCGCTTAGTTACCCGATGTCTACCTTAGAAACCTGCGTGGTTTTACAGAACCCGGCAGATGTATTACCGGCTTTTCTTCTATCTATCTCTCTATGCAATATAAATACATATATATACAGTGGGGCAAAAAAGTATTTAGTCAGTCAGCAATAGTGCAAGTTCCACCACTTAAAAAGATGAGAGGCGTCTGTAATTTACATCATAGGTAGACCTCAACTATGGGAGACAAACTGAGAAAAAAAAATCCAGAAAATCACATTGTCTGTTTTTTTTTCATTTTATTTGCATATTACGGTGGAAAATAAGTATTTGGTCAGAAACAAGCAAACAAGATTTCTGGCTCTCACAGACCTGTAACTTCTTCTTTAAGAGTCTCCTCTTTCCTCCACTCATTACCTGTAGTAATGGCACCTGTTTAAACTTGTTATCAGTATAAAAAGACACCTGTGCACACCCTCAAACAGTCTGACTCCAAACTCCACTATGGTGAAGACCAAAGAGCTGTCAAAGGACACCAGAAACAAAATTGTAGCCCTGCACCAGGCTGGGAAGACTGAATCTGCAATAGCCAACCAGCTTGGAGTGAAGAAATCAACTGTGGGAGCAATAATTAGAAAATGGAAGACATACAAGACCACTGATAATCTCCCTCGATCTGGTGCTCCACGCAAAATCCCACCCCGTGGGGTCAGAATGATCACAAGAACGGTGAGCAAAAATCCCAGAACCACGCGGGGGGACCTAGTGAATGAACTGCAGAGAGCTGGGACTAATGTAACAAGGCCTACCATAAGTAACACACTACGCCACCATGGACTCAGATCCTGCAGTGCCAGACGTGTCCCACTGCTTAAGCCTGTACATGTCCGGGCCCGTCTGAAGTTTGCTAGAGAGCATTTGGATGATCCAGAGGAGTTTTGGGAGAATGTCATATGGTCTGATGAAACCAAACTGGAACTGTTTGGTAGAAACACAACTTGTCGTGTTTGGAGGAAAAAGAATACTGAGTTGCATCTATCAAACACCATACCTACTGTAAAGCATGGTGGTGGAAACATCATGCTTTGGGGCTGTTTCTCTGCAAAGGGGCCAGGACGACTGATCCGGGTACATGAAAGAATGAATGGGGCCTTGTATCGTGAGATTTTGAGTGCAAACCTCCTTCCATCAGCAAGGGCATTGAAGATGAAACGTGGCTGGGTCTTTCAACATGACAATGATCCAAAGCACACGCCAGGGCAATGAAGGAGTGGCTTCGTAAGAAGCATTTCAAGGTCCTGGAGTGGCCTAGCCAGTCTCCAGATCTCAACCCTATAGAAAACCTTTGGAGGGAGTTGAAAGTCCGTGTTGCCAAGTGAAAAGCCAAAAACATCACTGCTCTAGAGGAGATCTGCATGGAGGAATGGGCCAACATACCAACAACAGTGTGTGGCAACCTTGTGAAGACTTACAGAAAACGTTTGACCTCTGTCATTGCCAACAAAGGATATATCACAAAGTATTGAGATGAAATTTTGTTTCTGACCAAATACTTATTTTCCACCATAATATGCAAATAAAATGAAAAAAAAACAGACAATGTGATTTTCTGGATTTTTTTTTCTCAGTTTGTCTCCCATAGTTGAGGTCTACCTATGATGTAAATTACAGACGCCTCTCATCTTTTTAAGTGGTGGAACTTGCACTATTGCTGACTGACTAAATACTTTTTTGCCCCACTGTATGTGTGTCACTGACATCTATATATCCACTGCTCAAAAAATAAAGGGAACACTTAAGCAACAGAATATAACTCAAAGTAAATCAAACTTCTGTGAAATCAAACTGTCCACTTAGGAAGCAACACTGATTGACAATCAATTTCACATACTGTTGTGCAAATGGAATAGACAACAGATGGAAATTATTGGCAATTATCAAGAAACACTCAATTAAGGAGTGGTTCTGCAGGTGGGGACCACAGACCACATCTCAGTACCAATGCTTTCTGGCTGATGTTTTGGTCAATTTTGAATGTTGGTTGTGCTTTCACACTCATGGTAGCATGAGATGGACTCTACAACCCACACAAGTGGCTCAGGTAGTGCAGCTCATCCAGGATGGCACATCAATGCGAGCTGTGGCAAGAAGGTTTGCTGTGTCTGTCAGCGTAGTGTCCAGAGGCTGGAGGCACTACCAGGAGACAGGCCAGTACACCAGGAGATGTGGAGGGGACCGTAGGAGGGCAACAACCAAGCAGCAGGACCGCTACCTCCACCTTTGTGCAAAGAGGAACAGGAGGAGCACTGCCAGAGCCCTGCAAAATGACCTCCAGCAGGCCACAAATGTGCATATGTCTGCTCAAATGGTTAGAAACCGACTCCATGAGGATGGTCTGAGGGTCCGATGTCCACAGATGGAGGTTGTGCTCACAACCCAACACCGTGCAGGTTGCTTGGCATTTGCCACAGAACACCAGGATTGGCAAATTCGCCACTGGCACCCTGTGCTCTTTACAGATGAAAGCTGGTTCACACTGAGCACATGTGACAGACGTAACAGAGTCTGGAGACGCCATGGAGTGATCTGCTGCCTGCAACATCCTTCAGCATGACTGGTTTGGCAGTGGGTCAGTAATGGTGTGGGGTGGCATTTCTTTGGAGGGCCGCACAGCCCTCCATGTTCTTGCCAGAGGTAGGCTGGCTGCCATTAGGTACCAAGATGAGATCCTCAGACCCCTTGTGAGATCATATGCTGGTGCGGTTGGCCCTGGGTTCCCCCTAATGCAGGACAATGCCAGACCTCATGTGGCTGGAGTGTGTCAGCAATTCCTGCAAGATGAAGGCATTGAAGCTATGGACTGGCCCTCCCATTCCCCAGACCTGAGTCCGATTGACCAATCTGGGACATCATGTCTCGCTCCATCCACCAACATCACGTTACACCACAGACTGTCCAGGAGTTGGCGGATGCTTTAGTCCAGGTCTGGGAGGAGATCCCTCAGGACACCATCTGCCGCATCATCAGGAGCATGCCCAGGCATTGTAGGGAGGTCATACAGGCACGTGGAGGCCACACACAATACTGAGCATCATTTCCTTGTCTTCAAGCATTTCTACTGAAATTGGATTAGCCTTTAATTTGATTTTCCACTTTGATTTTGAGTATCATTCCACATCCAGACCTACATGGGATATTAAATTTGATTTACATTGATCATTTCTATATTTTATTGTTCTCAATGCATGCCACTATGTAATGAATAAAAATTTGCAACTGGAATATTTCATTCAGTAATATCTAGGATGTGATATTTTAGTGTTCCATTTATTTTTCGAGCATTATATATATATATTTTTTTTTCTGTTTTTTTTCTATAAATATATATATATATATATATATATACACTGTATATTTCTTGCTGTGTAGTTGTAGGTAACAGCAGGTTCACAGGATGCAGTGACGAGACGCGAGACTGGTTGAACTTTGAAAAGCAAACTTTTTATAATCTAAAGCCGCTAGGTCTATACTAAGCAACTAAAAAGGGATAACAACAGTTGTCCTCGCAGGGACTCAGTACAACCAAACACTATTTGGAAAGAACACGACTAACCTGGCCGAAGCCGGTTACTATGAGGCCACGGTATGGCCGTCTACAGGTCCTTATACTCTATAATATCACTTATCCGTCCTGACGTCCCTCAGCGTCTCTGTGGAAGGTGCGCTGCTGATGAAGCTGCTTTGGCGTCTTTGATAAGGCTGCTCTGGCGTCTTTGATGAGGCTGCTGTGGCGTCTTTGATGAGGCTGACTTGGCGTCGCAGCCGCTGGGCCCAGCTGCTGAAGATTTGGAGTAGTCTTCGGGTGCCCCAGCGCCCAGGAGGAGTTGGGGCACAACTGGCCCTAATGGAGTCCGACTCCTGAGATAAAGTAACTCCCTGTTGCAACAGTGGGGTTGTGCTTGTTAGCGAGTTCAACACGACTCCTGTCCCCAAGCAGGGTTGTGTCGCAGTGCTCAAGAGTGGTGGTTTACTGGCCATGCGCACAGCCTGTGGCTGTGTGCAGAGTGTCTCTGTTGATGAGGAACAGGCTCCAACTGCTGACTGCAGCGGGGTGAAGGCGGCTGTGAGCGGTGATAGACAGGCCGCAACCACAGGCTGACATGAAACGGCAGCGTCCGCGGGTGGCAGCGGGCAGGCCGCAACCGCGGGCTGAAAGGGGATGGCAGCAGCTGGGAGAGGGAGCGGACAGGCCATGGAGGGCTCAAGCTCAGCAGTAACGGCCGAGGATGACCGGGGGGGCAGATCGTAACCCGGGATTGGGTTGAGAGACAGTCCCCTGTCGGTAAGCTCGGCGCCTCTTTCCTGAGGGCCACTACATATCTACCCTATGCTGCTGGTCTTTTCTCTGAACTATCAGTGTCCTTCCCATTCTCTCACGCCCTCTCCATCTCCTGCTCCGTGTCTGACGTATCACCAACTGACTCCTCTACGCGCTCCCTGCCCCTTTTATACTTGCCCCTCCCCTTGCTGTCCTGTCATTCTCAACAGTCCAGTCTCCTCCTCTGTTCCCCGGATACTGTTTCAGATGGCGGTCCCCTTGGTTCCGGCCCAGACACTCTGTGGGGGTCCTCCTCCCTACACTGTCTTAAAAGTAAAATCAGTTATGTAATAAAAAAAGGAATGCAAGACAACAAAAAGTGAAGGTTGTCATAGTCCTTCAAAGGTTAAAACTATAGGCAATTCTGTTTTGTAATAATCAGCATAAATACAGCATATGGATAAAAAATTACATATATAATAGACAACCCACAGACTTGCGGTGTTTCAGTTCATTTAGTTTAGCAAAAAACTTTTAATAGTGAAAATTCTGAGAGAGGTTTTGTGAGTTTTTGCCCTGACAGCCACTCAAACTCAATATTTTTTAAGTTTATTGAGTAATGAAGCTTCACTGTCACCTTATATCTGTTTACATCTGTAGTCTCATATATGATTACATCTGGGGAACGCTGTTTCAGATATTAGCCATCTGGGTTCAAGTTATACTTTAGTATTACATTTAATCAAAGTAGTTACTAAAAGTGCTTCCATTTATTTTCCGAACTACTCCAGTAAATAGAAACACACTGTTCAGGCTTAGCACACTACTAATTGATCACTTGAGCACTCAGAAACCATTCAATTAGTAAAAGAAAATAATTTTCTTAAAATGGAGTGAGTTGGGAAGACCTGAAAATTCATTATGTTTTCCATTAGGAAAATAAAACAGACATGAAGCCAAATAATTTACCCACATTTTAAATTCCAATCGTCTGAAATTGAAAAGCAACTTTGCAATTGTCTTTTCTAGAAAGCTCCTTTATGGACCTGTGTATTTCCATGGTAACAGACTACATACAAAATCTGTGTATGCTGATGATGCATCATGTGTCCTGAATTCTTTGCTAACATATATCTAATAGCTTAGTGAAGATTAAACAACAGATGGAAGAAAAAATGACTGGAAGATCAGATTACACAAGGTTTCTTTTCAGTCTGATACCACAGATTTGTCCAAAAAATAATAGAAAAATATTTATTATTAATAGAGATGATTGAATTCATTTGAGTGGAATCAAATTCTCCTCAAATTTTACAAAGTTCTTACTCTCTAAATTAAGTATCTTGTTGCAATCCATTCTATGCAAATTCAGCAAAATAGCAGCCTGCTGCATCCACCATTTTGCTGAACCACAGAGGGCCAGCGAATGGTTTAAAAAAATATAATACTTGACAACTCACCTGTCCCATCACCACCAAAGCATACTGTACGCCTCTTCTTTCTAACTACCTCCATCTTATGCACCTTCTTCGATCTGCTTTCCTCCATACCAGAGCTTCCAATGAGCAGTTGTTTTTTGTCATTGGATGCACTGAAAAGAGAGTGATGTAGTGCTGGGTCATATGACATGCCCTCCACTATCACCCAACCTCAACCCAATTCAGATGGTTTGGAATTAGTTGAGCCATAGAGTGAAGATTAAGCAGCCAACAAGTGTTCATCATGTCTGTGAAGTTCTTTGTGATTATTGGAAAACCATTCCAGATGACAACCTAATGAAGCTCTTGGAGTGAATGCCAAGCATGTGTAAAGCTGTGATAAGAGTAAAAGGGAGGCAGTTTGAGAGATGCATGATGCATCCATACAGTCTGTCATTCAGCAGACACTGAGCACCATGTGCTCATTGTCTGCATGTGGACTGCTATTCCCTGTCTGAGGGCACCGCAAGCGTGAGAAAGTTCTCCTGCTCCCAGTGCCATCAGACAGGTCCTGCGAGTTTACAGCCAATGAACTCACTTCACCTATGTAACGTTGGCACAAAACCATTGGTTTTGCCATATCATGTACTCGAAAACGGGAAAAAAAATCCAAGTGCGGTGAAATTGCAAAAGTGCAATTCCAAAACTGCTTTTGGATTCTTTTTACCATGTTCATCAAACTAGCTCCTGCAGTCCATAATATAGATAAAACAACACTAAAAAACAAGTTAATGCACTAGATCAACCTAAAAATCTTCAGATGAGGTTTGAACAACTCTTCCACTCCTTTACAGTGTTATTCAACAGTACAAACTAGAGATGAGCGAATTTGCCTTTTTTCGGGTCGAGTCGGGTTTCATGAAACCCAACTTTCTCAAAAGTCTGGTCGAACGAAATCGGCCGATTATCGTGAAAAGTCGAAGACCGACTGAAACACGAAACCCAATGCAAGTCAACGGGGAACCAAGGTCGGCAGGGAGTGGAGGATAGGAAACACACCTACAGTGCCCATTTTAATGCCAAAAACATCAATTCTTATTACTTAAGCTTGTCAACCTTAATTTACTTTATAATAATACTTAGGCATGGAAAACTGGGGGTTATTTGGCTAAAGTAGTAGGGGGGTAGGGCTGGCTACAGATTTTCGTGGGTCCAGGGCCAAAGAGTGTCAATGGGCTCCCTTAACACATGCCACAATTCATGATTCTCTGATACGGAAGAGAAATAGCGGTATAGTACAATGAAAAATACTTCACTTCTTACATCTCATGACTGATATCCATTTTAAATTCTCCAATAGCTCCAAAAACGGACAGTATATTACTCCATACAGTATTATGGCTACCGCATAGAGCGCTATACAGAGTACTGAGGCCCATAAATTTCTCCATACAGAATCATTGGTCCCATATAATATTTGAAACAGTCTATGATGAGCTCCACATAATGCTACAGTATATGTTGGTCCCCATGGATGAAGCTCCACTGTGTTATGGGCCCAAATAATGCTCCATATATAATGGGCCCTATTTCTAATGCTCCAGTGCATAATGGGCCCTGTAAATGCTGCTCCAGTGTCTGTTGTCCACCTTTGGAATGCTCCAGTGTATGGTGGGCCACATATATGATTCTCCAGAGTATAGTGCTCCCCAAAAATAGCTGTCACAACATTGAAAACAAATAAGTCTCCTTGCTAGGGAATCCCTGTACTAGTCAGGACTCCTCGTCATCCCCATCTTACATCTCACTGCACTTGGACTGTTTAGGCAGAGGGCGTACAGACGTGATGTCATCGCGCTCTCTGACCAGAATATCACTGTCAGGAAATGCGGAAGACGTCATGGCGGTGGAGCAGGGAGAGGTAAGTATTTCAACTTTGCAAGTGCTGTGATCCTGAGGAAGCAGGGGGGGCCCACTCATTGGCGACGGCACTGGCACAGGGCCCATCATAGTACGCCGGTGTGTCTGACGGCGGGTGTGCACCCCCACCATCAGAGACACTTGATTCTACTATGAGGGACCTTGTGCCAGTGCCGTTGCCAAAGAGTGTGGCCACCCACCTGTCCAGGGCAACGGCACTCGCACGGGTGCGTGAGCCAGGTGGTGACCCCAGTCCTGTGGGGGGAGGCAGCCCAGTTAGGGAGATGGAAAAATTGGCATATGTTGATGTTGGACATTCAGCAGCTGCAAATGGAGTAATTGGAGAAGTCCGCGGAAGAGGAGGACAAAAGCAAGCTATTTTTCTAGCAACCTACGTGTCAGCAGGGGAAGGTGGGACAAAATCCTTTGAAACCCATGCATGGTTCATTTTAATGAAGATTAGATCAACATCATTTTGGGTCGACAGGCGGGTCCTTTTTTCTGTCAGGATTGATCCAGCAGCACTGAAGACTCGTTCAGATAACACACTAGCAGCAGGGCAAGTGAGCTCCTGTAAGGTATATTGTGCCAATTCTGGCCAGGTGTCAAGTTTACTGGCCCAAAAGTCAAAGGGGAATGACCGGTGAGGGAGAACATTGATATGGGAGGAGAAGTAGTTTGTTACCATAGTTTACAACAGCTGTCTCCTGTCACTTTCGGTCGATGCAGTATTACCAGTCGTGTGAGCGGTACATGAAAAATCAGTCCACAACATGGTCATGAAACCCATGTGTCGAACGCCACTTCGGCTGTGTGCACCACGAAACCTCTCCCATGCTGCCCCCTACGGTTCGTTGGAAAAACATCACCACTGCTGTGTGCTGGGAATGCCTCAAACAAACGGTTTACCAGAGTTGCTGGTTTGTTAGCCAATATTAGCTCTAGGTTCTCCTGTGGCATGATGCTTTGGAATGTGCCTTTATAGTGTGGATCCAGGATGCTGGCCAACCAGTAGTCGTCATCGTTCATCATTTTGGCAATGCAGGAGTCCCTTTTTAGGATCTGCAAGGCATAATGAGACATGTGGGCCAAGGTTCCAGGTGTCAATGATGCACTGCGAGTGCAGGGTGGAGGAGCACTTTCTGGCAAATCCACATCCCTCCAGTCATGCACAAACCCTGTACCTGACCTTGCCACGCCAACATTTTTTCTTGCCCCCTGAGAAGCATCCTCCTCCCCAAAATAATCATCCCCATTATCCTCCTCCTCCTCCTCCTCGACCTCGTCCACGAGACTTTCCTGAGCAGACAATGGCTGACTGTCATCAAGGCTTCCCTCCTCCTCTTCCTCCTTGGCTGCAGACGCCTGCTCCTTAATGTGCGTCAAAGTTTGCATGAGCAGACGCATAAGTGGGATGCTCATGCTTATGATGGCGTCGTCTGTGCTAACCAGCCGTGTGCATTCCTCAAAACACTGAAGGACTTTACAGAGGTCTTTCAGCTTCGACCACTGCACACCAGACAACTCCATGTCTGCCTGCAAACTGCCTGCCCGTGTACCCTCTCACAAATGAATTACAGCCTGCCTCTGTTCGCACAGCCTCTGAACCATGTGCAGGGTGGATTTCCACCTTTTTGCAACGTCGATAATTAGGCGGTGCTTGGGAAGGTGGAGCAATCGCTGCAGCTTCTGCATATGACTGGAGCGTACGGGCGACCGGCGAATGTGCGAGCACAGTCTTCGCACCTTATGGAGCAGGGTTGTTAACTCCGGATAATTATTGAGGAAGCACTGCACCACCAGGTTCAAGGTGTGAGCCAGGCAAGGTATGTGTCTGAGTTTTGAAAGGGCTATGGCTCCCACAAAATTCCGGCCACGGCTGCCACAAAATTCCGGCCGTTATCACTAATTACCTTGCCTGCCTCAAGATGTAGACTGCCCAGCCATGACTTAGTTTGTCGCTGCAAGTAGTCGGCCAGTACCTCCGCAGTGTGTCTGTTATCGCCCAAACACATCATCTTCAACACAGCCTGCTGACGCTTACCACTAGCTGTTCGATAGTGGGACACCTCGTATGCAACACTGGCAGCTGCGGATGGAGTGCTCGCGTGACTGCGCTCTGTGGACGAGCTTTCGCTTCTGGAGGAGGAGGGTCGAATGCCTACAGCCAACTGTTTCCTATACCGCGGGTTTGGCAGCACTGTCCCACCGTCGCTGTCCCCTGTGGACCCTGCATCCACAACATTCACCCAGTGCGCAGTGATGAACACTGCCATGCCTACTGGACCAAGCATCTGTTGTGAGGTACACCTTTCCACTCACTGATTGCTTGAGTGCATGGACAATGCGGTCTTTCACATGCACGTGGAGGGCTGGGATGGCTTTTCGCGAAAACTAGTGCCGACTGGGTAGGTCATAGCATTGTACTGCGTAGGCCATGAGCTCGTGGAAAGCTTTGCTTTCAACCAACCGGGAGGGCATCATCTATAACGAGATTAGTTTGGCAATGTGGCCGTTCAAAGCCAGTGTACGCGGATGAGAGGATGAGTACTTTCTTGTCCTACTCAGAGTCTCTGGTAGGGTGAGCTGGACTTGAGAGCTGCATATGGTGGAACTAGCGGTGGACATGGCAGACTGAGAGAGGGTTGGTGATGGTGTTGGTGGTGTTGCTGATGGCCTAGATTCAGTCTTTCGTAGCAGTAACATTGTGATTTCATGACTGCTTTGCCCTTGCGACGACACCTCGACATTTGCTGCTGGTAGTGTGCTAACCGGTGGGCTTACAGTGGGGGAAGCGATGTAGCGTTGTACCTTCATTCGGAGCAGGTGCACATGTGGTACGTGAGGTTTGGTAGTCCATCCATGCTTGCAAGTGCATGGTGGTTAAATGTCTAAGCATGCAACAGGTATTCAAATTTCTCAGATTTTTCCCTCGGCTAAAGGTCTTTGCGCACTTCTTACAGATAACTTTTTCCTGATCATTAGGTTTTTGTTCAAAAAAGTGCCACACTGCACTCTTCCTACTATGGAAGACATTTTGAGACCTTGCACGCTGTGCTAATTTGACCGTCTAGCCAAGCTGTCCTGCAACTCTTTTGGTTTTTGTAACACATACAGTACACTGCAAGGACAATGTAGTGCTCTGAGTGAATATACCAGCAGAAAAATCTAGCAGTGGCTGTGCATCAGTGCACTCCATGTCAGGTTCATCTTGGACAGGGCAATTCACGATTTGACTTGCTAACCCAGGCATGGTATGTGGAAAGAGCTCCATGGAGTAATCGATAGTGTGGCCTGCCACATCCTTCACTTTTGGTAGGGGTGAAGGACACAAGGAAAGGTGTTGTTCCTGACCAGGAGCCTCCAATGACGACTCAGTGCTTTTATTTTTTGAAACTTCAGAAGAGGAGGCGAGAGAGCTGGAAGCTGTGTCAGCAATGAAAGCCAAAACTTGTTCCTGAAGCTCCGGCTTTAAAAGTGGTTTACCTACTCCCAGAAAAGAGAGCCTTTGAGGCCTTGTGGAGCCAGACGATGACGCAGGCTCAACCCCTCCTGCCTTAGGTGCTATTGTGCTTTTGCCACTACCAACAGATGCAACACCACCACCACCACCATCAGGACCAGCTGGCAACCCCCGCCCAATTCCATGGCATCTTCCATCATACTTGCTCATTTTTGTGAAAATGTACCCAAAATACCACCAGCTATATGGTACTGTAAAACAAGGTAGAAGATGTATCTACTATTGTTGAGAATTTGTATCTCACTAGAGATTTGAGGACGCAGAACTATTGTCTCTGGCCCAGGAGAGATTACACCTCAATGTAACAGACTGAAATTGGATGGTGTATGACAAGGTATAGGGTGTCTATAGGATTGGTGAGAATTTGAATCTCACTATAGATTTGAGGATGCAAAACTATTGTCTCAGGCCCAGTAGAGATTACACCTCAATGTAACAGGCTGAAATTGGATGGTGAATGACAAGGTGGAGGGTGTCTATAGGATTGGTGAGATTTTGATTCTCACTATAGATTTGAGGACACAGAACTATTGTCTCTGGCCCAGGAGAGATTACACCTCAATGTAACAGACTGAAATTGGATGGTGTATGACAAGGTGTAGGGTGTCTATAGGATTGGTGAGAATTTGAATCTCACTATAGATTTGAGGACGCAGAACTATTGTCTCTGGCCCAGGAGAGATTATAGCCCCTGTGACGCCACACAAAGCCAGCCAATCACTTGCATGCCCTTCTCAAAGATGGTGGTGACCGATGCCTATGTCATTGCGTTGCCCACAGTGTGCATGCTCCATCATTGGCTGAAAAAGGGCGCTGGAAGCATCTTTTGAAGCGCGACTTTGGCACTCTGGTCGCCGGCCTCGTGGCCGACCTCAGGCTATGGTCGGGTTTCTTTTCATGAAACCCGACTTCAGCGAAAGTCGGTGACTTTTGAATATGACCAACCCATTTCGCTCAACTCTAGTACAAACCATTCAACAAGAAACAAGCCTTCAAATTGTTATGGAAAAATAAAACACTTATGTCACTTGGAAGTAGGTGATGAAAAAAAAACAAACATTGCTATGTCGAGAAGGATTTAACCCCTTCATGACACAGCCTATTTTGACCTTAATGACCTGGCCATTTTTTGCAATTCTGACCAGTGTCCCTTTATGAGGTAATAACTCAGGAACGCTTCAACAGCTCCTAGCGATTCTGAGAATGTTTTTTCATGACATATTGGGCTTTATGTTAGTGGTAAATTTAGGGCGATAATTTTTGAATTTATTTGTGAAAAAATTGGAAATTTGGCAAAAAATTTTAAAATTTCACAATTTTAAAATGTTTAATTTTTATTCTGTTAAAAACCAGAGAGTTATGTGACACAAAATAGTTAATAAATAACATTTCCCACATGTATACTTTACATAAGCAAAATTATGGAAACACATTTTTTTTTGTTATAAAGTTATAAGGATTAAAAGTTGACCAGCGATTTCTCATTTTTACAACAAAATTTACAAAACCATTTTTTTAGGGACCACCTCACATTTGAAGTCACTTTGAGGGGTCTATATGGTAGAAAATACCCAAAAGTGACACCATTCTAAAAACTGCACGCCTCAAGCTACTCAAAACTACATTCAAAGAGATTATTAACCCTTCAGGTGCTTCATAGGAACTAAAGCAACGTGGAAGGAAAAAATGGACATTTGTTATGATTGAGTCACCGTAGGAGGCAAAAACAGAAATGCTAGCTAAGTCCAGAAAACCAGAGAAGTTGGCAGCTATCGGATTGCAGACCCCTGAACCTATCAACACAACTAGCAGTAGCCGTGGGGGGTTCCTACGATGCCCTAGACCCCTCGATCACAGCCGGAGAATTAAATAGGCCTAAAGAAAGAAAGGGGAAATCTAAACTGCCCCAGAGCAGACCCCAAAGCAATAGGCAGCCCCCAACATATAATGACGGTGAAGCAAGATGAAAACACTAACACAGACAGAAAGATAGACTGAGCAAAGACGGGGCCCAAGCTAGCTAGATAGGAAAGGACAGGAAGGCTGCTGTCTGCAATCCGTAAAAAACCCTATGAAAATAAGAGCCAACAGACTGACAGTGAAAAAGGCCCTGAAGACGCTAGGCTTCAAAAAAGCTATGTCAGTACTCAGGAATATTCTGAAGACAGAGCAACAGGCAAAAGGAGATTCAGCTCACCCCAGCAGGGAATGGCAGAATCCAGAAAAGCAAGGAAAACAAAAACAAAACACGAATGCTAACAGGCAAAGCAGAAAACTTAGCTTTAGAGGAGCAGGAATCAGACTGGTGTCCTAGAAGTTCACAGAGAAATCACCCGCAGGGCAGAAGGGCGTCGGCAGCTTTATATCCAGTCAGTGTCTCCACTCAGCCAGTCATCCTCATTAGGCTCAGGTGCCTGATAATCAGGCTCATTACCTTCCTTTACCAGAATAGGGAGTTCACCAGACCTCAGTGACGAAGGGGAAAATGAACTCACAACAGACATTTTAATTTTTCCAAAAAAATGTTCTTTTAGCATCAATTTTTTTCATTTTCACATGGGCAACAGGATAAAAAGGATCCTAAAATTTGTTGGGCAATTTCTCCTGAGTACATCAATACCTCATATGTGGTCATAAACCACTGTTTAGGTGCACGGCAGGGCTCGGAAGGGAAGGAGCCCTGACTTTTTGAATGGAAAATTAGCTCCAATTATTAGCGGACACCATTTCGCGTATGGAGAGACCCTGTGTGCCTAAACATTGGAGCTCCCCAACAAGTGACCCGATTTTGGAAACTAGACCCTCCAAGGAACTTATCTAGATGTGTTGTGAGAACTTTGAACCCCAAAGTGTTTCACTAAAGTTTATAGCGCAGGGCCGTGAAAATAAAAAATCATTTTTTTTTCCGCAAAAATGATTTTTAGCCCGCAATGTTTTATTTTCACAAGGGTAACAGGAGAAATTGGGCCCCAAAAGTTGCTGTCCAATTTGTTCTGAGTACCCTAGTACCCCAAATGTCGGGGGGCAACCACTGTTTGGGCATATGTTGGGTCTCGAAAGGAAAGTAGTGCTGGTTTGGAATGCAGACTGTGATGGAATGGTCTGCGGGCATCATGATGTAATTGCAAAGCCCTTGCTGTGCCTAAACAGTAGAAACCCCCACGAGAAAAATGAGCTTATCTAGATGTGTGGTGAGCACTTTGAACCCCTAAGTGCTTCACAGAAGTTTATAACGCAGAGTCGTGAAAATAAAAAATCATTTTTTTTCCACAAAAATGATTTTTAGGCTGCAATGTTTATTTTCACAAAGGTAACAGGAGAAATTAGACCCCAAAAGTTGCTGTACAATTTTTCCTGAGTACCCTAGTATCCCAAATGTGGGGGGAGAACCACTGTTTGGGCACACGCGGGCTCAAATTGGAAGAAGTACCGGTTTGGAATGCAGACTTTGATGGAATGGTCTGCGGGCGTCATGTTGTGTTTGCAGAGCCCTTGATGTGCCTAAACAGTAGAAACCCCCACGAGTGACACCATTTTGGAAACTAGGCCACCCAAGGAGCTTATCTAGATGTGTGGTGAGCACTTTGAACCCCAAGTGCTTCACAGAAGTTTATAACACAGAGCCATTTTTTCCACAAAAATGATATTTTCGCACCAAATTTTTTATTTTCTCAAGGGTAACAGGAGAAATTAGACTCCCAAAGTTGTTGTGTAATTTTTCCTACGCTGTTGCAACATATGTTGGGGTACACCACTGTTTGGGCACATGTCGGGGCTCAGAAGGGAGGGAGCACTGTTTGACTTTTGAACGCAAAATAGGCTGGAATCACTGGTGGCGCAATGTTGCATTTGGAGAGCCCCTGATGTGCCTAAACAGTAGAAACCCTTCAATTTTAACTCCAACCCTAACCCCAACACTGTGCATGCGACCAACATTTTTTTTACCAGAAGAAGATGGCGGTGCCCATGGGGAAAGGCCTGGAGACAGAGGGACACCGGGAGCGACTCCGAGAGGTGCCGGGGGGAGGGGGTGGAATCGGACAGCTCGGGGAGCAGAGGACAGAAAGGGGATCATAGTGCAGAAGAGGGGAGCGGAGGACATGACGGAGGGGAGGAAATATTGACGGCGGCGGGAGATCGCCACCATTAGTCGTGAGGGCAGCAGATCATGGTCTCCAGCCATGGCCAATGATATTGCAGCAATGGCCGATGCTATTGCAGCATTAGCCGATGATATAGCAGCATCGGCCATGGCTGGATTGTAATATTTCACAAAGTTTTATTGGTTTTATTGGTGAAATATTACAATTGCTCTGATTGGCTGTTTCACTTTCAACAGCCAATCAGAGTGATCATGACCATGGGGGGGCAAAGTCACCCCCCCGGAGTCATGTATATGTCCTCCTGTACCTGCAGGTCGGGCGACCTTTCAGTGACTCCGGTCACCCAACCTGCAGGAACACAATCCCTCCATGACCCATACGTTGCGTCACAGGTGGGGAAGGCACAGGTTTTCTTGAAGCATACACTGCATCACAGATCGGGAAGGGGTTAATTAGTTGCCCTAACAAAGTATATTTAATATAATTGGATGTATTAAAAAATATTCTTGTGCTTAGATAATCTTATAAATGTGTCCCTGCTATGTACTGTGCAGTGGTTATGTCTGACCATGTAGTAACATGGTCTGAGCGTACCACATCTCTGAGCCAGGAGAGTATGAATAAGAGAGTATACTGATAGCATAGCATAGGATCACAGATGATAATAATAATAATCTTTATTTATATAGCGCCAACAAATTCCGCAGCGCTTTACAGTTTAACAGTCTCAAAACACAGTTCATAAGTAACAACGTTAACAATACAATAATTAAAGTAAAATAAGACGATCCTGCTCGTGAGAGCTTACAATCTACAATGAGGTGGGGGAGATACAAAGTACAGGTGTGTATTTACAATGATGTATTTACAATGATAGTCCAGCCATGTTTTGAAGGTGGGGGATAGAGATAGTGAATGGGCTACACACGCAAACTTACATATAAAATGACTTTAATTAGTGAACGTGATAGGCTGCTCTGAACAGATGTGTTTAGAGGGAGCGCCAAAAACTGTGCAAATTGTGGATAGCCTTAATTTCTTGGGGTAGAGCATTCCAGAGGATTGGCGCAGAGCGGGAGAAGTCTTGGAGTCGGGAGTGGGAGGTGCGGATTAGTGCAGAGGTTAGTCGAAAGTCTTTTGCAGAGCGCAGCAGTCGGCTAGGCCGATAGACAGAAATGAGGGAGGAGATGTAGGGGGGTGCTGCACTGTGGAGAGCTTTGTGGGTGAGAACAAGTACTTTGAATTGGATCATATAATGAATGGGCAGCCAGTGTAACGATTGGCGAAGAGCGGACATGTCCGAGTACCGATTAGCCAGATTGATGACCCTGGCTGCTGCATTAAGTATGGACTGGAGAGGGGAAAGTCGAGTAACGGGGAGGTCAATTAATAGAGAGTTGCAGTAGTCCAGGCGGGAGTGGATCAATGCGACAGTGAGGGTTTTTGTTGTTTCAATGGTGAGAAAAGGGCGAATTCTGGAGATATTCTTTAGGTGTAAGCGGAAACAGCGGGCAAGAGATTGTATATGGGATGTGAAGGAGAGATTGGTGTCAAACATAATGCCCAGACAGCGTGCCTGCTGCTGGGGTGTGATTATGGTGCCACCCACGGAGAGGGAAATGTCAGATTTAGGGAGGTTAGTAGACGGCGGGAGCAGAAAAAGTTCACTTTTGGAAAGGTTGAGTTTCAGATAGAGAGCGGACATGATTTGGAGACTGCAGACAGTCACTGGCGTTCTGTAGTATAGCGGGGATAAGGAAGGGAGATGACGTGTATAGTTATGTGTCATCAGCATAAAGATGGTACTGAAAGCCAAATCTGCTGATGGTCAGTCCAATTGGGGCCATGTAGAGAGAGATGAGAAGGGGGCCAAGGACTGAGCCCTGAGGTACCCCGACAGCGAGAGGAAGAGGAGATGACATGGAGCCAGCGAACAAAACACTGAAGGAGCAGTCAGAGAGAAAGGAAGAAAACCAGGAGAGAGCGATGTCCTTAATGCCTAGTGACTGGAGCCTATGGAGTAGGAGAAGAATGAGCAGAGAGTGTTCACCGTTACATTTTGCTGTCAGAAGGTCACTGGTAACTTTGATGAGTGCAGTTTCAGTCAAATGTAGGGGGCAGAAGCCAGACTGTGAAGGGTCTAGGAGGGAGTGAGTGGAGAGGTAGAGGGTAAGGTGGGAGTAGACTAGAGGCTCCAAAATTTAGAGTTGAAGGGGAGATTGAAGACTGGTCTGTAGTTGTTTGTGCAGGATGGGTCGAGAGCAGGTTTCTTTAATAATGGAGTAAAGATAGAGTGTTTGAAGGAGGATGGGAAAATGCCCAAGTAGAGGGAGAGATTAAACATTGTAGTTAGGTGAGTTGTGACAACTGGAGAGAGAGACTGGAGGAGATGTGAGGGAATGGGGTCGGTAGTACATGTAGTCTTAAGAGAAGAAGAGAGGAGTCTGGAGACTTCTTCTGTGATGGGATCAAATGTGGAAAGTGAGCCAGGGGAAATGCAGGTAGGGATAGGAGTCACAGCACTTGGTGATTGGGAGCAGATTTCCTGAAGGATATTATCTATTTTCTCTATAAAATGGGAGGCCAGGTCATCTGCATAAATGTCTGAGATAGGAGTTTGTGCTTTTGGCCTGAGGAGGGAGTGAAAGGTGTCAAAAAGTTTCTTGGGATTGTTGGCTAGTGAGGAGATCAGGGTGGTGAAGTAGGTCTGTTTGGCGAGGTGAAGGGCAGAGCTGTAGGTTCTTAACATAATTTTGAAGTGGATGAAGTCTTCTGGTGTGTGGATTTTTCTCCATTGGCATTCAGCACTCCTAGAGCATCGCTGGAGAAATTGAGTTTGCAATGTGAGCCAGGGCTGTTTTAGGCTGTGTGCACACGCTGCGGATTAGGTGCGGATTCATCCGCGCGGATTTTGTAAAATCCGCAGGTGAAACCGCAGGTCAAAATACCTGCGGTTTTACCTGCGGATTGCTCTGCGGTTTTGCCCTGCGGTTTTTCATCTCCTCAATGGAGGAGATGGCAAACCGCAGGAGAATCCGCAGAAAGAATTGACATGTCAATTCTTTCTGCGGATTGAAAACCGCAGATAATCCGCGCGGAAAATTCCGCACCGTCTGCACTGCGGTTTTTGATTCCCATAGGGAATCATGGTACTGTACACCGCAGCAGAAACTGCTGCGGGTCCGCAGCGGCCAAAACCACTGCGGAACCGCAGCAAAATCCGCAGCGTGTGCACACAGCCTAACTCTGTGTTTGGTGGTTCTGAGGGTGAGGGGCACTACCTGGTCAAGGGTGCTTCTAAGAGTGTTGTTGTAGTGATGAACAGCCTGATCAGGACAGGAAAAAGAGATTGGGGACAGGGAAGATTGTAGCGAGTCTTAAAGTGCCTGATGGTTAATGGCTTGTAGATTTCTGAATGTGTGATAGGTAGGAGTGTGCTGGGTGGGTGAGGATTTGTGAGTGTGAAGGAGAGAATGTTGCGGTCACAGAGGTTATGCGGCGAGTTATTTAGGTAGGAGATTGAGCAAAGCCGGGCAAAGACCAGGTCAAGGGTGTTACCGTCTTTGTGTGTCTCAGAGGTTGAGAGCTGTGAGAGTCCGAGAGAAGTGGTTAGTGATAGAAGCTGGGATGCAGCTGTGGAAGTGGGGCTGTTAATGGGGATGTTGAAGTCCCCCAGAATAAGGGTTGGTAGTTCTGAGGACATGAAGTGCCTCAATAATACAAATTAATATGTGCCTTGTTTAAGGACCCCCTGGGTGCAACAACCCTAATAATAAATGTTCCTCTGACGTTTGCTGTTCAGAATTTTATGACACTGAAATAGAATAATAAGCTCAATAGTCAGAATGGTTAGATTTATATTTTTCTGATACAGTGTAGAGATTCTTAGGTGCTGCAGCTTTTAGTTTATTGCTCATTTTTAGATTCAGCCATTTTGCCTAGTGCATATGTTGAATATCGAAAATAAAATTTCAAACTATTTATTGTGGTACATTTGATTAAAATTACATTTGACAATTTTAATCCTGACACTTGAAATACTTGCAGAGAGGTTAAGCCAAACAATCCAATTCCTCATTTACTCATGATCTCGTATAGCCTGTAGCTCTGCTGTTTGCCACTGCATGTAAGGGGAATGTGCTATGCATTGCAGAGAAAAAGTCGTGTTGGGCTATCAAGTGCCAGACCATTTGCTCTTTGAATATGTGTTTACATTGTAACATAGTAACACAGCATAGCCACCCTCAGACCACAGCACAACACTGGCATGTGTTAACTGCTGCATTAAGTTGACTCAGAAGAAAGCAAAAATGCACAGCTTGTGGTGTAGGGAAGTTGAAGCTCAGCCAGATTGTCTGCATTCTGAAAGAGGAACTTTCTAGGTATCTACAGCAGGCGCAAATGTTATGAGTGAACAGAAAAGCTATTGCTGAATACTTTGAATTACTGAACTTAATAATGTATATTAATTATAATTTCAAGGCAAACAAACAGTGAAATTATACAATTTGTACATTATTATTTTTTTATTATGCTTTGCTTATATAGCGCTACCTTATTCCGCAACGCTACAGATATTATCATCACTGTCCCCAATGGGGCTCACAAGCTAAATTCCCTATCAGTATGTCTTTGGCGTGTGGGAGGAAACCGGAGAACCCAGAGGAAACCCACGCAAACACGGGGAGAACATACAAACTCTTTTCAAATGTTGTCCTTGGTGGAATTTGAACCTAGGACTAAAACAATAGTGTACCATGAAGGTCCATTACCTAAAAAGGTACAGTAGGATAAAACTTTTGAATTTGTTAAAAAATAAATATGTGCACGTTCTCCACCAATTATCGTTAACTATTTTTTTTATACAGGATCTGTTAATCCAGATAAATGAATCAAATACTAGAGGGAACAAGTCAAAGAGGAAGACCGGCAACCTGATGGCTTGATACAATCAAGAAAAATGTTGATGAAAAGACCATATTGGACCTATCTAGGATTACTAAAATTGATCTTCCTTCAAAAATTGATCTTCCTACCTACAGTCATGGCCAAAAGTATTGACACCCTGCAATTCTGTCAGATAATATTCAGTTTCTTCCTGAAAATGATTGCAAACACAAAGTCTTTGGTATTATTATCTTCATTTAATTTGTCTTAAATGAAAAAACGCAAAAGAGAATGAAGCAAAAAGCAAAACATTGATCATTTCACACAAAACTCCAAAAATGGGCCCGACAAAAGTATTGGCACCCTCAGCCTAATACTTGGTTGCACAACCTTTAGCCAAAATAACTGCGACCAACCGCTTCCGGTAACCATCAATGAGTTTGTTACAATGCTCTGCTGGAATTTTAGACCATTCTTCTTTGGCAAACTACTCCAGGTCCCTGATATTTGAAGGGTGCCTTCTCCAAACTGCCATTTTTAGATCTCTCCACAGGTGTTCTATGGGATTCAGGTCTGGACTCATTGCTGGCCACCTTAGAAGTCTCCAGTGCTTTCTCTCAAACCATTTTCTAGTGCTTTTTGAAGTGTGTTTTGGGTTATTGTCCTGCTGGAAGACCCATGACCTCTGAGGTAGACCCAGCTTTCTCACACTGGGCCCTAAATTATGCTGCAAAATTTGTTGGTAGTCTTCTGACTTCATAATGCCATGCACACGGTCAAGCAGTCCAGTGCCAGAGGCAGCAAAGCAACCCCAAAACATCAGGGAACCTCCGCCATGTTTGACTGTAGGGACCATGTACTTTTCTTTGAATGCCTCTTTTTTCTCCTGTAAACTCTATGTTGATGCTTTTGCCCTAAAAGCTCTACTTTTGTCTCATCTGACCAAAGAACATTCTTCCAAAATGTTTTAGGCTTTTTCAGGTAAGTTTTGGCAAACTCCAGCCTGGCTTTTTTATGTCTCGGGGTAAGAAGTGGGGTCTTCCTGGGTCTCCTACCATACAGTCCCTTTTCATTCAGATGCCGACGGATAGTACGGGTTGACACTGTTGTACCCTCGGACTGCAGGGCAGCTTGAACTTGTTTGGATGTTAGTGGAGGTTCTTTATCCAACATCCGCACAATCTTGCGTTGAAATCTCTTGTCAATTTTTCTTTTACGGCCACATCTAGGGAGGTTAGCCACAGTGCCATGGGCTTTAAACTTCTTGATGACACTGCGCACGGTAGACACAGGAACATTCAGGTCTTTGGAGATGGACTTGTAGCCTTGAGATTGCTCATGCTTCCTCACAATTTGGTTTCTCAAGTCCTCAGACAGTTCTTTGGTCTTCTTTCTTTTCTCCATGCTCAATGTGGTACACACAAGGACACAAGACAGAGGTTGAGTCAACTTTAATCCATGTCAACTGGCTGCAAGTGTGATTTAGTTATTGCCAACACCTGTTAGGTGCCACAGGTAAGTTATAGGTGCTGTTAATTACACAAATTAGAGAAGCATCACATGATTTTTCGAACAGTGCCAATACTTTTGTCCACCCTCTTTGTTATGTTTGGTGTGGAATTATATCCAATTTGGCTTTAGGACAATTCTTTTTGTGTTTTTTCATTTAAGACAAATTAAATGAAGATAATAATACCAAAGAATTTGTGTTTGCAATCATTTTCAGGAAGAAACTGAGTATTATCTGACAGAATTGCAGGGGTGTCAATACTTTTGGCCATGACTGTATAAAGTCTTAAAGGCTTGAGATCGAGCTGAAGGCCGATAAATAATAACTATGTCTCAAAAATCCTGAATTCATGAACAAGATATCAGCAGCATAAAATCGTGTAAATCTCAAGTAAGAGTTCAGCGGTTTAAAAGGGGTGTTCCCATATCGTAATTGTATGGTATATTCAGGTGTACAACATAAATGTATGGGCAGTGCTTCAACACTATAGGTCCAGTTTGAGTTTATACCCATGGTAATAATGACTCATCAATAGAGATGAGCAAATAAAGCAAAATTTCGAACTTGCCTCTTTGTGAAGATTTACAAGAAATTAGATTTATCAAATAATTATTCCCCATGAATTTAATGTCCCTTATTATGCTCTGGGGTATTTTCCAGAACACAGTGCATATTAAAAGTAAGATGTAAAAACTAAAAGGAATCCTTATGCTAACCTTACTGCTCAATTCTAAGACACCTCCGCTTTTCATCATCATCCAGTATCCACTCTTGCACATATGCAGAACCATCCCGGGGATCATCAGAGCCAAAAGTCCCAGCTCAGAATGATTTTGATTGGGATTGATTTTTTTAATTTTTAACCTTTTGATGGCTCTTTTATGGTTCAGAAAAATGGCAGACAGGCGAATACGGATTTTGTAAAATTGCAGTAGAATTGAATTACATACAAATTATTCTCTCATCCCTAATCACCAATTCTTCCAGAGAAAGCAAAGTTAAATGTAAAATAAACCAATTTTCACAGAGTTAAACGCAGTCACCACATTCAAATGATCCAGGTACACACCTCAGATGTTACCTCTAAGGTGGGAGACACACTAGTGATTTTAAAATCGGTTAGATTTTGATGCAGGAGAGTAGGACGAGTGTAATGCAAGTGTAATGCGAGTGTCATGTCTTTTTTATGTGAGTACAATCCGATTTTTCACACCTAACATCCGAATTACATCCAAATGCAGTTCAATTGCTATATATATATATATATACTAGCTGAAGAGCCCGGCGCTGCCCGGGCATAGTAACTAACTGTGGTTAGTTATAGCAAATTATAATTATCCTCCATCCCATAGTCCCGTGCCCATATACCCATCATACATATCCGCCATCCCATAGTCCCGTGCCCATATACCCATCATACATATCCTCCATCCCATAGTCCCATGCCCATATACCCATCACACATCCTCCATCCCATAGTCCCGTGCCCATATACCCGTCATACATATCCTCCATCCCATAGTCCAGTGCCCATATACCCATCACACATCCTCCATCCCATAGTTAACCATTATGACATCATAATGAGCGGTGGGGCTAGCAACATATGATGACATCAGCGTCGCCATGGCAACCATTATTACATCATAATGAGAGGCGGGGCTTGATACACACACACTTTTTCCCCATTATGTAGATGGGGCAAAATTATATGGTGAATTGGAGCACGCGGGGTTAAAATTTCACCTCACAACATGGCCTAGGACACTCTCGGGGTCCAGATGTGTGACTGTGCCAAATTTTGAGGCTGCAGCTGCGACGGTGCAGATGCCGGACATACACACATACATACATACATACATACACACACTTGAGCTTTATATATTATATATATATATATATATATATACACTGCTCAAAAAATAAAGGGAGCACTTAAACAACAGAATATAACTTCAAGTAAATTAAACTTCTGCAAAATCAAACTGTCCACTAAGGAAGCAACACTGATTGACAATCAATTTCACATGCTGTTCTTCAAATGGAAAAGACAATAGATGGAAATTATTGGCAATTATCAAGACACCCTCAATAAAGGAGTAGTTCTGCAGGTGGGGACCACAGACCACATCTCACTACCAATGATACGACTCTACAATCCACACAAGTGGCTCAGGTAGTGCAGCTCATCCAGGATGGCACATCATTGATAGCTGTGGCAAGAAGGTTTGCTGTGTCTGTCAGCGTAGTGTCCAGAGGCTGAAGGCACTACTAGGAGACAGGCCAGTACACCAGGAGACGAGGAGGAGGCCATAGGAGGGCAACAAACAAGCAGCAGGATGGCTATCTCAGCCTTTGTGCAAGGAGGAACAGGAGGAGCACTGCCAGAGCTCTGCAAAATGACCTCCAGCAAGCCACAAATGTGCATGTGTCTGCACAAACGGTTAGAAACTGACTCCATGAGGAGGGTCTGAGTGCCTGAAGTCCACAGATGGGGGTTCTGCTCAGAGCCCAACACAGTGCAGGATGCTAGGCATTTGCCTCAGAACACCAGGATTGGCAAATTCGTCACTGGCGCCCTGTCCTCTTCACAGATGAAAGCAGGTTCACACTGAGCACATGTGACAGACATGACAGCATCTGGAGACACCGTGGAGAGCAATCTGCTGCCTGCAATATCCTTCAGCATGACCGCTATGGCAGTGGGTCAGTAATGGTGTGGGGTGGCATTTCTTTGGAGGGCCGCACAGCCCTCCATGTGCTCTCCAGAGGTAGCCTGACTGCCATTAGGTACCGAGATGAGATCCTCAGATTCCTTGTGAGATCACATGCTGGTGCGGTTGGCCCTGGTTTCCTCCTAATGCAGGGCAATGCCAGACCACATGTGTCTGGAGTGTGTCAGCAGTTCCTGCAAGATGAAGGCATTGAAGCTATGGATTGGCCCGCCCAATCCCCAGACCTGAATCCGAATGAATCCGATTGAACACATCTGCGACATCATGTCTCACTACATCCACCAACGTCACATTGCACCACAGACTGTCCAAGAGTTGGCGGATGCTTTAGTCCAGGTCTGGGAAGAGATCTCTCATGTCAACATCCACCGACTCATCAGGAGCATGCCCAGGTGTCGTAGGGAGGTCAAACAGGCATGTGGATGCCATACACACTACTTGGATCAGCCTGTAATTTGATTTTCTACTTTGATTTTGAGTATCCTTCCAAATCCAGACCTCCATGAGATATTAATTTTGATTTACATTGATCATTTTTATGTTTTCTTGTTCTCAACGCATGCCATTATGTAATGAATAGAGTTGAGCGACTTTTGGTTTTTTAGGGTCGAGTTTTCGTTTCTATAGGGAAAAGTCGGGGTCGTCCCGAAACACGAAACCCAATGTAAGTCAATGGGGAATAAAAGTCGGCAGTGAGAGGAGGACAGGAAACACACCTACAGTGCCCATTTGAATGCCAAAAGCATCAATTCTTCTTACTTAAGCTTGTCAACCTTAATTAACTTCATAATACAAGTTACGCACTGAAAAATGGGGGTTATTTGGCTAAGGTTGTGGGGGGTAGGGCTGGCTCCAGGTTTTCATGTGCCCTGGGCGAAAGAGCGCCCCTTTAACACATACCACAACTCATCATGCTCCGATACGGCAGAGAAATAGCGGTATAGTACAATGAAAAATACTTCACTTTTTACATCTCATGACGAGGCCCATCTATTTCTCCATACAGAATCATTGGTCCCATATAATGTTTGAAACAGTATATGATGAGCTCCACATAATGCTACAGTATATGTTGGTCCCCATGGATGAAGCTCCACTGTCTTATGGGCCCAAATAATGCTCCAAACATAATGGGCCCCATTTCTAATGCTCTAGTGTATAATGGGCCCTGTAAATGCTGCTCCAGTGTCTGATGTCCACCTTTGGAATGTTCCAGTGTATGGTGGGCCCCATTTATCATTCTCCAGAGTATAGTGCTCCCCAAAAATTGCTGTCCCAACATTGAAAACAATCAAATAAGTCTCCTCGCTAGGGAATCCCTGTACTTGTCTGGACTCCTCGTCGTCCCCATCTTCCATCTCACTGCACAGTATTTCAACTTTGCAAGTGCTGTGATCCTGAGCAAGCAGGGGGGGCCCACTCATTGGCGACGGCACTGGCACAGGGCCCCTGATAGTACGGTGGTGTGTCTGATGGCGGGTGGGCCGAACCTGCAATTTCATCTGCAGCTTCCTCTTTGTCACAGTGTAAGATGGAACTGTATATGGGAAGGGTAACCTGAGTTTCATCAGGGTCAGATTCAGGCCGTGTAGCGTGCGAGGGGAATGTAGTGGTCTGGGTCAATGTACCAGCAGATTCATCGAGCAGTGGCTGGGCATCAGTGCACTTGTGTCGCCTCCAGGAGTACGGTCGCCACAGTGGCATTACCTTCCTCCTAGGGAGTGTGATGTCATGCTTGGGAGCAACGAACGATCTCTCTAGCAGGTTAACTGATTGGGCGGCGTTATTCCCACGAGTCATGACCCTCCAAACAGCGTTCATGAAGGCAAAGTGTTTGTTTTACGTGGGCAGTATGGTTGCAAAGCTGAACCTTAAAGGAATGTCCAGAAGGGCACCACCAGGAGTGGAGCCTACGGTTAAATTCGACTCCACCTGGGAAACCTCAAACATGCCAGCTACAGAACAGATGCACACATTGCAAGCTTAATTCCGTTAACGAACGAAACTCCGTCATGCCCCGCGGTCCGAGTCCGGCTTACTAGAGGGACACGTGAGGCTCTGGCACATGAGATTGGCCAATAACTGGTGTGTCATGCCCTTACATGTCCGTGGCTGCATGTGCGCTACACTGAAAAGGCCAGCATTTGTCGCTTACAGGTGCAGATAACCCGCTGAACAACGTTAGTGATGGGGATCACTGATTACAATTATTACCCGCGAACAATGATTTCCCAGTAAGTGCAGGTCAACCGCAGTTCCGGAATTAGGCCTAACCGTCATTCCTGAAAAAATGAAAAACTTACGTGTGCAAACCACAGGTGCTGTAGCTTGCTTAACAGCTCGCCAGCCGTTCTCACGCCCAGTATGGATTACACGTGATTGCACAAAGGTGAGAAAGGGTACCGTATCCCCTGATAACATGTATGGATAGCGTACACATTCAAAATATATGTCTATACATCAGGAGGCAGGCTCAGACGGTGTTAGGCCCAGTATGGATTGCACGTGATTGCACAAAGGTTAGAAAGGGTACCGTATCCCCGGATAACATGTATGGATAGCGTACACATTCAAAATATATGTCTATACATCAGGAGGCAGGCTCAGATGGTGTTAGGCCCAGTATGGATTGCACGTGATTGCACAAAGGTTAGAAAGGGTACCGTATACCTGGATAACATGTATGGATAGCGTACACATTCAAAATATATGTCTATACTTCAGGAGGCAGGCTCAGACGGTGTTAGGCCCAGTATGGATTGCACGTGATTGCATAAAGGTTAGAAAGGGTACCGTATCCCCGGATAACATGTAAGGATAGCGTACACATTCAAAATATATGTCTATACATCAGGAGGCAGGCTCAGACGGTGTTAGGCCCAGTATGGATTGCACGTGATTGCACAAAGGTTAGAAAGGGTACCGTATCCCCGGATAACATGTATGGATAGCGTACACATTCAAAATATATGTCTATACATCAGGAGGCAGGCTCAGACGGTGTTAGGCCCAGTATGGATTGCACGTGATTGCACAAAGGTTAGAAAGGGTACGTATCCCCGTATAACATGTATGGATAGCGTACACATTCAAAATATATGTCTATACATCAGGAGGCAGGCTCAGACGGTGTTAGGCCCAGTATGGATTGCACGTGATTGCACAAAGGTTAGAAAGGGTACCGTATCCCCGGATAACATGTATGGATAGCGTACACATTCAAAATATATGTCTATACATCAGGAGGCAGGCTCAGACGGTGTTAGGCCCAGTATGGATTGCACGTGATTGCACAAAGGTTAGAAAGGGTACCGTATCCCCGGATAACATGTATGGATAGCGTATACATTCAAAATATATGTCTATACATCAGGAGGCAGGCTCAGACGGTGTTAGGCCCAGTATGGATTGCACGTGATTGCACAAAGGTTAGAAAGGGTACCGTATACCTGGATAACATGTATGGATAGCGTACACTTTCAAAATATATGTCTATACTTCAGGAGGCAGGCTCAGACGGTGTTAGGCCCAGTATGGATTGCACGTGATTGCATAAAGGTTAGAAAGGGTACCGTATCCCCGGATAACATGTAAGGATAGCGTACACATTCAAAATATATGTCTATACATCAGGAGGCAGGCTCAGACGGTGTTAGGCCCAGTATGGATTGCACGTGATTGCACAAAGGTTAGAAAGGGTACCGTATCCCCGGATAACATGTATGGATAGCGTACACATTCAAAATATATGTCTATACATCAGGAGGCAGGCTCAGACGGTGTTAGGCCCAGTATGGATTGCACGTGATTGCACAAAGGTTAGAAAGGGTACCGTATCCCCGGATAACATGTATGGATAGCGTACACATTCAAAATATATGTCTATACATCAGGAGGCAGGCTCAGACGGTGTTAGGCCCAGTATGGATTGCACGTGATTGCACAAAGGTTAGAAAGGGTACCGTATCCCCGGATAACATGTATGGATAGCGTACACATTCAAAATATATGTCTATACATCAGGAGGCAGGCTCAAACGGTGTCAGGCACAGTATGGATTTGACGGCCCAGACTACACAGCGGAGGAGCAGGGAGAGGTGAAGATTGCAAATGCTGGGGCCCTGCCCAAGCAAGGGGGGCCCACTCGTGGGCGTCAGTACTGGCACTGGGCCCCTCATAGTACGGCGGTGTGTCTGACGGCGGGTGTGCACCACCACCGTCAGAGACACTTGATTGCACTATGAGGGACCCTGTGCCAGTGCCCGCGCCCAAGAGTCGGCCTACCCACCTGTCCAGGGCAACGGCACTCGCACGGTGTCATGCGCTAGGTGGTGACCCCGGCCATGGGGGGGGAGGCAGCACAGTTAGGGAGTTTTAGAAAGTGGCATATGTTGATGTTTGACATTCAGCTGATGCAAAAGGTGAAATAGGTCAAGTCCCAGGAAGAGGTGGACCAAAGCAAGCCATTTTTCTGTCACCCTAGGTGTCATCAGGGGAAGGTGGGACAAAATCCTTGGAAACCCATGCATGGTTCATTTTAATGAAGGTTAGATCATCCACATTTTGGGTTGACAGACGGGTCCTTTTTTCTGTCAGGATTGATCCAGCTGCACTGAAGACTCTTTCCGATAGCACACTTGCAGCTGGGCAAGCGAGCTCCTGTAAGGCATATTGTGCCAATTCAGGCCAGGTGTCCAGTTTAGCGGCCCAATAGTCAAAGGGGAATGACCTGTGCGGGAGAACATCGATATGGGAGGAAAAGTAGTTTGTAACCATAGTTGACAACTGCTGTCTCTGGTCACTTTCCATCGATGCAGTATTACCAGTTGTGTGAGCGGTACTTGAAAAATCAGTCCACAATATTGTCATAAAACCCCTGTCTCCAACGCCACTTCTACTGTGTGCACCACGAACACCTCTGCCAAGCTGACCCCGGCCCGTAAGGCTCGTGTGAGAACCATCACCGCTGCTGTGTGCTGGGAATGCCTCAAGCAACCGATTTACCAGAGTTGCTTGTTTATTAGCCAATATTAGGTCAAGGTTGTCCTGTGGCATGATGTTTTGTAATTTGCCTTTATAGCGTGGATCCAGGATGCTGGCCAACCAGTAGTCGTCATCGTTCATCATTTTGGCAATGCGGGGGTCCCTTTTTAGGATCTGCAAGGCATAATCTGACATGTGGGCCAATGTTCCCGGTGTCAATGATGCACTGCGAGTGCTGGTTGGAGGAGCACTTTCTGGCAAATCCACATCCCTCCAGTCACGCACAAACCCTGTACCAGACCTTGCCACGCCAACATTTTCACTTGCCCCACGAGATGCATCCTCCTCCCCTAAGTAATCATCCCCATCATCCTCCTCCTCCTCCTCCTCTTCTTCCTCCACCTCGTCCAGGAGAGGTCCCTGAGCAGACAATGGCTGAATGTCATCAAGGATTCCCTCCTCCTCTTCCTCCTCATCAACATTGGCTGCAGAAGCCTGCTCCTTAAGGTGCGTCAAAGTTTGCATGAGCAGACGCATAAGTGGGATGCTCATGCTTAGGATGGCGTCGTCTGCGCTTGCCAGCCGTGTGCATTCCTCAAAACACTGAAGGACTTTACAGAGGTCTTTCAGCTTCGACCACTGCACACCTGTCAACTCCATGTCTGCTCTCAAAGTGCCTGGCCGTGTATCCTCCCACAAATGCATTATGGCCTGCCTCTGCTCGCACAGCCGCTCCACCATGTGCAGGGTGGAGTTCCACCTTGTTGCAATGTCGATAATGAGGCAGTGGTTGGGAAGGTGGAGCAATCGCTGCAGCTTCTGCATACGAACGGAGTGTACAGGCGACCGGCGGATGTGCGCGCACAGTCTTCGCACCTTCTGGAGCAGGGCTGTTAACTCCGGATAATTTTTGAGGAAGCACTGCACCACCAGGTTCAAGGTGTGAGCCAAGCAAGGTATATGGCTGAGTTTTGAAAGGGCTATGGCTGCCACAAAATTACGGCCGTTATCACTAACTACCTTACCTGCCTCAAGATGTACACTGCCCAGCCATGACTCAGTTTGTCGCTTCAAGTACTCGGCCAGCACCTCGGCGGTGTGTCTGTCGCCCAAACACATCATCTGCAACACAGCCTGCTGACGCTTTCCACTAGCTGCTCGATAGGGGGACACCTCGTGTGCAACAGTGGCAGATGCAGATGGAGTGCTCGTACGACTGCGCTCTGTGGACGAGCTTTCGCTTCTGGAGGAGGAGGAGGGACGAACGCCTACAGCCAACTGTTTCCTATACCGTGGGCTAGGCAGCACTGTCCCACCACCGCTGTCCCCTGTGGACCCTGCATCCACCACATTAACCCAGTGCGCAGTGATGGATACATATTGGCCCTGGCCATGCCGACTGGACCATGCATCAGTTGTGAGGTGCACCTTTCCGCTCACTGACTGCTTGAGTGCATGGACAATGCGGTCTTTCACATGATGGTGGAGGGCTGGGATGGCTTTGCGAGAGACGAAGTGGCGACTGGGTAGGTCATAGCGTGGTACTGCATAGGCTGCGCTTTCCACCAACCGAAAGGGCATCATCTCACACGAGATTAGTTTGGCAATGTGGGCGTTCAAACCCAGTGTACGCGGATGAGAGACTGAGTACTTTCTTGACCTACTCATAGTGTCTGGGAGGGTGAGCTGGACTTGAGAGCTGCATATGGTGGAAGTAGCGGTGGACAGGGCGGACTGAGAGAGGGTTGATGATGGTGATGGAGTTGTTGTTCTTTCTGATGGCCTAGAATCAGTCTTTCGTTGATATAACAGTGGGATTCCCTGACTGCTGTGGCCTTGCAACGACACCTCAACATTTGCTGCTGTGCTAACCGGTGGGCTTACAGTGGGGGAAACAATGTAGCGTTGCTGACTACCTTCGTTGTGATCAGTTGCACATGTGGCACTTGAGGTTTGGTGTTGTGTCCACGCTTGCAAGTGCATGGTGTTTAAATGTCTAAGCATGCAACTGGTATTCAAATTTTTCAGATTTTTCCCTCGGCTAAAGGTCTTTGCGCACTTCTTACAGATAACCTTGGTCTGATCATGAGGATTTTGTTCAAAAAAGTGCCACACTGCACTCTTCCTACTTTGGCAGACATTTTGCGGCCTAGCACGCTGTGATCTTTTGACCCTCTGGACAAGCTGTCCAGCAACTCTTTTGATTTTTGGAACCTGTCTTTGGAGTGCTCCGGGCCTGCCAGATAACAGCTGTTGCGATGTCGATGTCTGCTGTGGATGCTCCTCATCTGAGCTATTGGAAGCAGCACTCTCTTCCCCCAATGGATGCCAATCTGGGTCAACAACTGGGTCATCCATCACCTCCTCTTCAATGTCATGTGCACCTTCCTCTGTGTCACCGTGTATGGTGGTATAGTGTGCGGAAAGGGGCACCTGAGTCTCATCAGGGTCAGAATCTGGCTCTGTACACTGCGAGGACAATGTAGTGCTCTGAGTGAATGTACCAGCAGAATCATCCATTAGCGGCTGTGCATCAGTGCACTCCATGTCAGATTCATCTTGGCCTGGGTAATTCACCATTTCACTTGATAATCCAGGCATGGTATGTGAAAACAGCTCCATGGAGTAATCAGTAGTATGGCCTGCGTCATCCTTCAATCTTGGTTGGGGTGAAGGACACAAGGAAAGGTGTGGTTCATGAACATGAGCCTCCAATGACGACTCAGTGCTTTTACTTTTTACAACTGAAGAAGAGGAGGCGATAGAGCTGGAGGCTGAGTCAGCAATGTAAGACAAAACTTTTTCCTGATGCTCTGGCTTTAAAAGCGGTTTGTCAACGCCTAGAAAACTAAGCCTTCGAAGCCTTATGGAGCCAGACGATGACGCAGGCTCAACACCTCCTGCATTCGGTCCTATTTTGCTCTAGCCACTACCATCAGATCCACCACCAACACCATCATTACCAGCTGCCAACCCCCGCCCAATTCCACGGCCTCTTCCACCAGCCTTCCTCATTTTTGGTAGAAATGTAGACAAAATCCAACAAACTATATAGTAATGTAAAACAAGGTACAAGGTGTCTATAGGACAGGGGAGATTTTGAATTTCTGCAGACACTTGTGGACACTAGACACTTTTGGATTGTGTGAGGCCCACTGAATATCTGAGCGCTATGTCACAGGCTTGATGGCACAGCTGTGACCAAAGTGACTAGAGGATAAGTGAGATTTTGAATTTCTGCTCACACTAGTGGACAATGGACACTTTTGGATTGTGTGAGGCCCACTGAATATCTGAGCGCTATGTCACAGGCTCGATGGCACAGCTGTGACCAAAGTGACTAGAGGATAAGTGAGATTTTGAATTTCTGCAGACACTTGTGGACACTGGACACTTTTGGATTGTGTGAGCCCACTGAATATCTGAGCGCTATGTCACAGGCTCGATGGCACAGCTGTGACCAAAGTGACTAGAGGATAACGGAGATTTTGAATTTCTGCGGACACTTGTGGACACTGGACACTTTTGGATTGTGTGAGCCCACTGAATATCTGAGCACTATGTCACAGGCTCGATGGCACAGCTGTGACAAAAGTGACTAGAGGATAAGTGAGATTTTGAATTTCTGCTCACACTAGTGGACACTGGACACTTTTGGATTGTGTGAGGCCCACTGAATATCTGAGCGCTATGTCACAGGCTCGATGGCACAGCTGTGACCAAAGTGACTAGAGGATAAGTGAGATTTTGAATTTCTGCGGACACTTGTGGACACTGGACACTTTTGGATTGTGTGAGCCCACTGAATATCTGAGCGCTATGTCACAGGCTCGATGGCACAGCTGTGACCAAAGTGACTAGAGGATAACAGAGATTTTGAATTTCTGCAGACACTTGTGGACACTGGACACTTTTGGATTGTGTGAGCCCACTGAATATCTGAGCACTATGTCACAGGCTCGATGGCACAGCTGTGACAAAAGTGACTAGAGGATAAGGGAGATTTTGAATTTATGCAGACACTTGTGGATACTGGACACTTTTGGATTGTGTGAGCCCACTGAATATCTGAGCACTATGTCACAGGCTCGATGGCACAGCTGTGACCAAAGTGACTAGAGGATAAGTGAGATTTTGAATTTCTGCAGACACTTGTGGACACTGGACACTTTTGGATTGTGTGAGCCCACTGAACATCTGAGCGCAATGTCACAGGCTCGATGGCACAGCTGTGACCAAAGTGACTAGAGGATAACGGAGATTTTGAATTTCTGCACACACTTGTGGACACTGGACACTTTTGGATTGTGTGAGCCCACTGAATATCTGAGCACTATGTCACAGGCTCGATGGCACAGCTGTGACCAAAGTGACTAGAGGATAACGGAGATTTTGAATTTCTGCAGACACTTGTGGACACTGGACACCTTTGGATTGTGTGAAGCCCACTGAATATCTGAGCGCTATGTCACAGGCTCGATGGCACAGCTGTGACCAAAGTGACTAGAGGATAAGTGAGATTTTGAATTTCTGCAGACACTTGTGGACACTGGACACTTTTGGATTGTGTGAGCCCACTGAATATCTGAGCGCTATGTCACAGGCTCGATGGCACAGCTGTGACCAAAGTGACTAGAGGATAAGGGAGATTTTGAATTTCTGCAGACACTTGTGGACACTGGACACTTTTGAATTGTGTGAGGCCCACTGAATATCTGAGCGCTATGTCACAGGCTCGATGGCACAGCTGTGACAAAAGTGACTAGAGGATAAGGGAGATTTTGAATTTCTGCAGACACTTGTGGACACTGGACACTTTTGGATTGTGCGAGCCCACTGAATATCTGAGCACTATGTCACAGGCTCGATGGCACAGCTGTGACAAAAGTGACTAGAGGATAAGGGAGATTTTGAATTTCTGCAGACACTTGTGGACACTGGACACTTTTGGATTGTGTGAGCCCACTGAATATCTGAGCACTATGTCACAGGCTCGATGGCACAGCTGTGACCAAAGTGACTAGAGGATAACGGAGATTTTGAATTTCTGCAGACACTTGTGGACACTGGACACTTTTGGATTGTGTGAGCCCACTGAATATCTGAGCGCTATGTCACAGGCTCGATGGCACAGCTGTGACCAAAGTGACTAGAGGATAATGGAGATTTTGAATTTCTGCAGACACTTGTGGACACTGGACACTTTTGGATTGTGTGAGGCCCACTGAATATCACAGCGCTATGTCACAGGCAGAAATTGGCTAGTGTATCACAAACTACAAGGTGTATGTAGAATTGGGCAGAATAGGAATCTCCCTAGAGTGCAGGTCTGTAAGAACGGAACATGTCCTCGACTTATTCTCACAGAGTGACACAGATAGCTTCACTGTGGCTGTGATAACAGCCGTTACACGGTACTGTGTGAGGAGCGTACACCGCTGTATGGTGTGAAAAAATGCACGCTCAGTACCTCAGCAGGACAAAAAAAAAAAATTGGGATTGCTTTTAAAAAAGCAGTTTGCAGAGCAGTGGGTAAACAGCAATGCAGCTGTCAGGAAGCCTTAGAAGGCAGCCCAACAACCAACACCACTGATACACCACAATATAGCCTCCCCTTGCACTGCACACACAGTGACTGGTGTGTTGTACAGGCACAATCGCTAGCAGCAGAAGCAGTTTTTTTTCTTCTTCCCTGCCTAACGCTCTCCCTACAGAATCAGCAGCAACCTCTCCCTATGCTGAGATCGGCAGAAGTAAGATGGCGGTCGGCGTGCACGCCCTTTTATACCCCCTGTGATGCCCACCAAAGCAAGCCAATCACTTGCATGCCCTTCTGAAAGATGGTGGTGACCCGTGCCTATGTCATCACGTTGCCCACAGTGTCCGTGGATCCTGATTGGCTGAAAAAGAGTGCAAAACAAACTTTTGAAACGCGACTTTGGCACGTAAGTCGCCGACCTCGTGGCCAACCTCATCCTTGGGTCGGGTTTCGTTTCATGAAACCCGACTTTGCCAAAAGTCGGTGACTTTTGAAATTTTTCGACCCGTTTCGCTCAACTCTAGTAATGAATAAAGATTTGCAGCTGCGATATTTCATTCAGTAATATCTATGATGTGGTATCTTAGTGTTCCCTTTATTTTTTAGAGCAGTGTACATGCACCGTAAGCTGCACACACTGTACTAATCGTATTTGTCACAGACATCTATAAACTGTATCTATTATCTATATGTATTTACTGTATGTAATCCATCTCTTCTATCCAGTCGGATCCTGCTGTGATTTTACACCACCAAGGATGCTGAATTGACAGCTTTTCTTTTATCTACAGTGGGGAAAAATTGTTTAGTCAGCCACCAATTGTGCAAGTTCTCCCACTTAAAAGATGAGAGAGGCCTGTAATTGACATCATAGGTAGACCACAATTATGAGAGTCAAAATGAGAAAACAAATCCAGAAAATCACTTTGTCTGATTTAGCAAGATTTATTTAGCAAATTATGGTGGAAAATATGTATTTGGACATTAACAAAAGTTCATCTCAATATTTTGCTATATATCCTTTGTTGGCAAATACAGAGGTTAAATATATTCTGTAAGTCTTCACAAAGTTGGCACACTCCATGCATATCTCTTCTAGAGCAGTGATGTTTTGGGCCTGTCTCTGTGCAACACAGACTTTCCAATCCCTCCAGAGGTTGTCTATGGGGTTGAGATCTGGAAACTGGCTAGGCTACTCTAGGACCTTCATATAGTTCTTATGAAGCCACTCCCTTCATTGCCCTGGCAGTGTGGGATCATTATCATGCTGAAAGACCCATCCACGTTTCATCTTCAATGCCCTTGCTAATGGAAGGAGGTTTGCACTCAAAATCTTACGATGCATGGCCCCATTCATTCTTTCTTATATGCGGATCAGTCATCCTGGTCCCTTTGCAGAGAAACAGCCCCATAGCATGATGTTGCCACCCCCATGCTTCAAAGTAGGAATGGTGATCTTTGGATACAACTCAGCATTCTGTCTCCTCCAAACACGACGTGTTTTGTTTATGCCAAACAGTTCTACTTTGGTTTCATCAGAATCTTGCGTGGAACCCCAGATCGAGGGAGATTATCAGTGGTCTTGTTTGTCGTCCATTTTCTTATTAATGTTCCCACAGTTGATTTCATCACACCAAGCTGCTTGCCTCCTGCTGATTCAGTCTTCCCAGCCTGGTGCAGGGCTACAATTTTGTTTTTGGTATCCTTCAACAGCTCTTTGATCTTCACCATAGTGGAATTTAGAGTGCGAATGTTTGAGGTTGTGGACAGGTGTCTTTTATACTGATAACAAGTTCAAACAGATGCCATTACCACAGGTATTGAGTGGAGGACAGAGGAGCCTCTTAAAGGAGAAGTTACAGGTCTGTGAGAGGCAGAAATCTTGCATGTTTTTAGGTGACCAAATACTTATTTTCCATCACAATTTGCAAAATAAATCTTGCCAAATCAGACAGGGTTATTTTCTAGTTTTGTTTTCTCATTTTGACTCTCATAGTTGTGGTCTACCTATGATGTCAATTACAGGCCTCTCCTATCTTTTTAAGAGGGAGAACTTGCACAATTGGCGGCTGACTAAATACTTTTTCTCCCCACTGTATCTATGTATTATATACGATGTGCAATACAAAATAATATTGTGGTACTGTGTTAGACAGAAAAATAGATGTAAATACTTATGTCCCCCCCCAAAAAAAAAAATTAGAAAAGTATTCAAGATGTGGTACCTTTATTGGCTAACCAGTGAAATTATATTTGCAAGTAAGCTTTCAGGGCTCAGAAGGCATCTTTATCAGGCTAGATTACAAGTGAATTACTGAGAAGAGATGGCAACATTTAAATAGGAATTACAACAGGACATGAGGATACAGGCCAAGGAAATCAATTTAAGGTTTTTGTTACACATGCAAATGAGGTGGAAATGTTCTATTAGAGATCTGAAGACCTTCTTATGGAGGTGTGAACTATGTCCATGTATTGAGTCATGAATCCAGGTGTCAAATTCAGTCCTATTTTTAGAGATTGAAACATATTTATAAATTTGAACTCCCAACTTTTTCTTTCTCTGTCACTATTAAAATGACCTTTCAATATTAGGACTTTTAGATCTGCCAAGCTGTGTCCAGGTCTAGAGAAGTGTATTCCTACAGGCATGTCCAGCTCATTTTTAATAGTATGTCTATGCAGATTCATCTTTGTTTGTAGTTTTTGTTTAGTTTCTCCTATGTATGTCCCTGCATTGCACCTTGTACATTGTATCATGTACACTACATTGGAGGATTTACATGAAAAATAGTCCATCATCTTATAGTCCTGATTTGTGTTGGGTATGGGGACTTTATCTGTTGGTGATATGTGGGTGCAGGTCTTGCATTTCTTACTGTTACAGGGGACTGTGCCTGTCTCTGATGGTGATGCAAGGGCACTTCTTACAAGAATATTCCTTAGGTAGGGAGGCTGTTTGTAGGAGAGCAGTAGCAGTTCTGGGAATATTGCTTTCAGTCTGTGGTCTCTGTGGAATATTGGTTGGAGGTCAGCTCCAATTTTCCTTAAAATGCTCATGTGAGGGTTGTGCGTGACCACAAGTGGCACCCTGTTGTTGTTCTCCTTCTGTTTGTAATCCAGGAGGCGGCTTCTTGGGATCCTTGTAGCTCTGTAGATCTGTTCATCAATTAAGTGGATGATATCCTTGGTGTAGGAATGTTTTCCTAAGTGATAGTAGTTGTAGTTTTCTATCCTCGTTGTCTGAACAGATCTGAATGTACCTTAGAGCTTGACTGTAGATTATTGATTTTTTTGTGTGTCTTGGATGAAAGCTGTTCCATCTCAGGTATGCCGGATGTCCTGTGGGTTTATGGTAAATAGTCGTTTGTATGGTATTGTCTTTGATGTATATGGTTGTGTCTAGAAAATGGATTTGGGATTTTGAAAAGTCGAGGGTGAGGTTGATGGTTGAGTAGAACTTGCTGAAGTTTTTGTGGAAGGTAAGCAAGTCCTCCACTGAGCCTTTCCAGATTATTAGTATGTCATCAATGTAGCGGAAGTATGCTAGAGGTTTGATAGTGCAGGATGCCATAAAGTCTTGTTCTAGTTTAGCCATAAACAGGCTAGCATACTGTGGTGACATTTAGCTTCCCATGGCGCTGCCCATGCACTGTTGGTATATATTGTTTCCAAAGGAAAAATAGTTATGGTGGAGCACAAGCCTGATAAATTGCAAGGCTGGTTCCGTGGCCAGATTGTTTTTTTGGAGGAAATATTTGCATGCAGCAACCCATCTCTGTCAGGAATGTTGGAGAATAGGGACTCTACATCCATGGTGGCCAATATTGTATCCTCTGGAAGTGGACCCAGTGCTGACAATTTGCAGACCATGTCTGTAGTGTCCTGGATGTAGCTGGGTGTTTGCCTCACCAAGGGTTTCAAAATGTTCTCCACCCAGCCAGAGATATTCTCAATTAATGTGCCGATACCAGAGATGATGGGTCTCCCTGGATTACCTTCTTTGTGTATTTTAGGTAACATGTAGAAGGTACCTATTTGGGGGTTGTCTGGTATTAGGTCCAGTAGGGAGGATAACATAGAGTCAAACCCATAGATGATCTTTGTTAATTCCTCTTTGCATTTTTTGGTGGGATCTTCCTGAGGGGGGTGTAGTATTTTTTGTCCAGGAGTTGTCTGTGTGCTTCCTGGATGTAATCTGTCTTATTCATAATTACTGCAGCTCCCCCTTTATCTGCTGGTTTAATGATGATATTGTTATTGGTTTTTAAGGATTTTATGGCTCTTCTTTCTTCGTGCTGATATTGTGTGGTATTTTGAGGAGTTTGTCCAAAATGTCGGATTTTACTTTTTTGCGGAAACAGTCTATGTAGTGGTCCAGAGTTTGGTTGTGCCCAGGTTGTGGGGTCCAGATTGTCCTCTTTTTCTTTTTTGATGTGTCTGTCTCACTGATTTGTGATGGATTATCTGTGTGGTCATGGAAGAATTCTTTTAGCCTTAATGCGGAAGAATTCCTCAATATCACTGCAGAATTGAGCAGTGTCAAGCTGTTTAGTGGGACTGAATGTTAGACCCTTTGCTAGAACTTTCATTTCTGCCATATTTGGCTCATACTGTGAGAGGTTCACAACAGATGATGATGTATTAAAATTATTGTTTATATTGGGCTTACCTTCCGCTAGATTGAGACATTCTCCACTCCTGAGTCTGTTGATCTTCTTTTTCTTGTTGATGATTAGGTGGTATTGTATTTTGTTGTAAAAATCCTGTAATGTTTCTTTGAATAGACATGAACCAGGTCCTTGTATTCTGTCCTGTAGAGAATTTATTTCCTTTTGGATGTTTCCCTTTTTGTAGTAGAAAAATCCAATGAGGTGATTCTACAGTCTCTCAGATGATCTGTAGCAAAGTTTCTGTGAAAAATGCGTATTGTAGGTAAACTGAGTTGACTGAAAGCAATATTCCTAGAACTGCCACTGCTCTCCTACAAACAGCCTCCCAACCTAAGGAATATCCTTGTCAGAAGTGCCCTCGCATCACCATCAGAGACAGGCACAGTCCCCTGTAACAGAAATGCAAGACCTGCACCCACATATCACCAACAGATAAAGGCCACATACTCAAAACAAATCAGGACTATAAGATCATGGACTATTTTTCATGTACATCCTCCAATATTGTGTACATGATACAATGTACAAGGTGCAATGCAGGGACATACATAGGAGAAACTAAACAAAGACTTCAAACAAGGATGAATCTGCATAGACATACGATAAAAAATGAGCTGGACACACCTGTATGAATACACTTCTCTAGACCTGGACACAGCTTGGCAGATCTAAAAGTCCTAATATTGAAAGGTCATTTTAATAGTGACAGAGAAAGAAAAATTTATAAGTTCAAATTTATAAATATGTTTCAATCTCTAACAATAGGACTGAATTTGACACCTGGATTCATGACTCATTACATGGACACAGTTCACACCTCCACAAGAAGGTCTTCAGATCTGTAATAGAACACTTCCACCTCATCTACATGTGTTACAAAAACCTTAAATTGATTTCCTTGGCCTGTATCACCTCATGTCCTGTTGTAATTCCTATTTAAATGTTGCTGTCTCTTCTCAGTAATTCACTTGTAATTAAGCCTGATGAAGAGGCCTTCTGAGCTCTGAAAGCTTGCAAATATAATTTCTCTGGTTAGCCAATAAAGGTATCACTCCTTGAATACTTTTTTTTTGGGGGGGGACATAAGTATTTACATCTATGTAATATATATAAATATGTATTCTATGTGTAAATATTGTGAGGGGTTGACTCACTCTGCTGCTTCACAAAGGTAGACACAGGAACTGTCCTAGTAGAAATCCACCTGCTGGTTTATTTTAGACAGCGTAAAGCTTCGCAGGGTTCGGGAACACAAACAAAGCCTTTATGGCAAAAAAGTAAAACAAAGGTAAAGTTTCTCAGAGTCCTTGTCCTGCAGGCTTTACTGCAGGTAACGCACACAGCATCCTTAGCTCTTATTGGAGCCATGTGGGAGTTCCACCTGTTTCCCAACACACCCACAACTGAACCACAGGTACAGGTATACTGTATATCACATGTACTCATGACATCACTGCAGTTCCTCATACACCTGCAGGTCCTGCAAAGAAAAGGGGTATGGTGAGCACTTTCCCACTCGCACTGCGGGTGCTTGTCATGATCCATGCTGGATCAGGACTGATAAAAAGCACAGGTAACCTTTTTTTTTCTTACGCTGTGCTTAAGTTTGGTTTTTGCCCCCGGTGGCCATTAGGATTATTGCACTGTGGTGTCTTTTGGTCTAAGTTTGCCCCCGGTGGTGGTGAGCGTCATTGCACCCTGGTTTCTTTAGTTAAGTGCACCTGATTATAATGCAGGTGTGATTGCTCTGGCTCTGCTATAAAAGAGTCACAGGTGTTGCAATCAGTGTTGGTGATAGTGTTCATTTCAACCATCCTTGGTGGAGGAAGGAGCTGGAGAGCGTTCCTTGCAGCACTGTCTTAGCCCTGGTGTGGAAGGAGTCATAGGGGATTTCCTTGTAGCTCTGACAGAGCTCGGTGGCAGCGATTCTGGAGGAGAGCTGCATTCTGGTGGTGGACTCGGTTGCCAGGAGCAAGTGCAACAGAGTAAAGCTAAGTGGTGTTTCCCTGTTTGTGTTTTTCCTTAGTGTGTATTAGTACAGCGGTGGGGCCAGAGCCTGCGCCACCCAGCTCCCTAGCAAGGGATAGGTGTAGGGTGTGCTAGGGCGACAGGTTCCTGATCGGTGCACGGTGTGGAACTGGCATAGGGAACGTTAGGAGCATTAGGGACACTGACTCAGGGGAGTGCAGGAGGTCTCCACGCCCCCTTTCCCTATCGCAGGGCCCACCGTTGTAACTGTTTCCCCTTTCCCCGTGTCTTGTTATTTTAGTTACCGGCCTGCGGGCCGTGTCACACAGGACAGTATCACGTGCCGCGTCCTGTTGTTTTAGTTACCGGCCTGCGGGTCGCGTCACACAGGACGGATCACCGTGACATTATCACCAACCCATAACTTTTTTTTTCTGCTGAGCCATGGACCCAGTTCAGACCTTTGCCCAAATACTGCAGACCCTTACTGAGGAGATTAGGGGGTTGCGTGGTGAGTTGGTGCAGCAACTGCAGCAGTTGGTGGGCTTTGGGGGCTTGGTTCAGAGACAGCCTCAGCCAGAACCCAAGATATCCCTGCCTGACGGATTTTAATTTGTGGAGCCAGCATAGCCACGCCTTGCTCAGCCCCAACTTATCACCAGGCAGAGCTGATTGAAACTGGCTAATAAATTTCCATATTTTTGAGCAATTCTACTGCAAGTATTGAAAATGTTTAACACCATTTTTTTGTTGTAAACACTTTGATGTATCAGCCTTTTAGTCTGTTTATTATATTGAATGTCTTAGCTGAAAACTCCTACTCTTAGGCTGTGGTCACACTTGCGTGTGCAATGCGACAAACCCGCGCGAGTCTCTCACATCAATACCCGGCACTGCCGCCGGCACTCAGACCGGAGTGTGCAGCTGCATAGAAATACATGCAGCTGCACACTCCTGTCCCGAGTGCCAGCAGCAGTGCCGGGTATTGATGTGAGAGACTCACGCGGGTTTCTTGCATTGCACACGCAAGTGTGACCCCGGCCTTATGCAAATACTACCAGTAATTAGCAAAAAATCTGTCTACCCAAGCAAAATGTAGAAATGAACTGAAAAGGGGTTGTAAATCGCATAATATTTCTACATTTATAAATATATATTTTTTACAAATATTTAGTATTATCAAAGTATGAAATATTCTTGTTAAAGTCAGAATCCATATTCTAGCCATATTACATACTAATCTTAAGTATGCAGCTATATAAAAGAAGATTTTGCCCATAATTGCTAGATAGACTGGTGAGGCTGAGTATTCAATCTAACAGTAAAGGTGATTTATAAAGTCAATGTGCTATATGCCCTCCAGGAAATAGTGCTGCATTAATTCTAGAGGAAACTTTGGCTGGAGTCATATGCCCTAGTGACCCACTAGTTACAATGAGAAGTATGGTCACAAAAGGTTTTTCCTGTGCCTTCAAAGGCAGGTGATCAAGCCTTTGTCAATGTTACTTTCTGGTAACAAAATTTGATTTTTAACTTTCAATCTTACAATTCACTGTGATTTTGGTAGCTTCCAGCAGAGAGAAAAAAGTAAAAATTAGGTATAGTCTTAACCCCTTCGCGGCCCAGCCTGTTTTCACCTTTCTGACCCAGCTAATTTTTACAATTCTGACCACTGTCGCTTTATGAGGTAATAACTCTGGAACACTTCAATGGATCCCACTGATTCTGACATTATTTTCTCGGGACATATTGATAGCAGTAAAATTTCTTCGATATGACTTGAGTTTATTTGTGAAAAAAACGGAATTTTGGCAAAAATTTTGAAAATTTCGCTATTTTCCAACTTTTAATTTTTATGTCCTTAAATCAGAGAGTCATACCACACAAAATAATTAATAAATAACATTTCCCACATGTCTACTTTACATTATCACAATTTTGGAACCAATTTTTTTTTGTTAGGAAGTTATAAGGGTTAAAATTTGACCAGCAATTTCTCATTTTTCAACAAAATTTACAAAACCATTTTTTTAGGGACCACATCACATTTGAAGTCACTTTGAGGGGTCTATATGATAGAAAATACCCAAAAGTGACACCATTCTACAAACTGCACCCCTCAAGATGCTCAAAATCACTCACATTCAAGAAGTTTATTAACCCTTCAGGTGCTTCACAGGAATTTTTGGAATGTTTAAAAAAAATGAACATTTAACTTTTTTTCACAAAGATTTTTACTTCAGATAAAATTTGATCTATTTTACTAAGGGTAACAGGAGAAATTGGACCACAAAAGTTGTTGTACAATTTGTCTTGAGTACGCTGATACCCCATATATGCAGGTAAACCACTGTTTGGCGCATGGCAGAGCACTGAAGAGAAAGAGCGCCGTTTGACTTTTCAATGAAAAATTGGCTGGAATTGAGATTGGGCGCCATGTCACATTTGGAGAGATCCTGATGTGCCTAAACAGTGAAAACCCCCTACATGTGACACCATGTTTTATAAAGTAGACCCCCTAAGGAACTTATCTAGATATGTGGTGAGCACTTTGAACCCCCAAGTGCTTCACAAAAGTTTATAATATAGAGCCGTAAAAATAAAAAATCTTATTTTTTTCACAAAAATGATCTTTTTGCCCCAAATTTTTTATTTTCCCAAGGGTAATAGGAGAAACTGGACCCCAAGTGTTGATGTGCAATTTATCCTGAGCATGCTGATACCCCATATGTGAGGGTAAACACTGTTTGGGCGTATGGCAGAGCTCGGAAGGGAAGGAGTTTGACTTTTTCAATGTAGAATTGGCTGGTATTGAGATCAGACGCATGTCGCATTTGGAGAGCCCCTGATGTGCCTAAACAGTGGAAACCCCCAAATTCTAACTCCGACCCTAACCCCAACACACCCCTAACCCTAATTCCAACTCTAATCATAACCCTAGCCACAAACCTAGCCTTAGCACACCCTTATCCCTAATCCCATCCCTAATCCTAATTCCCACCCTAACCCTAATCTTAACTTTAGCCCCAACCCTAACCCTAACTTTAGCCCCAACCCTAACCCCAACCCAAATCCCAACCCTAACGGGAAAATGGAAATAAATACATTTTTTATTTTATTATTTTTCCCTAGCTAAGAGGGTGATAAAGGAGGGTTTGATTAATTATTTATACTGGGTTATTACAGCAGGTTTTTATGTTTGGCAGCTTTCACACAATAAAAGATGTTTTTATTGCAAAAAATAGTTTTTGCATCACCACTTTTTGAGAGCTATAACTTTTTTATATTTTGGCCCACAGAGTCAAGTGAGGTCTTGTTTTTTGCAGGACGAGTTGACATTTTTCTAGATACTATTTTCGGGCACATGACATTTTTTGATCGCTTTTTATTCCGATTTTTGGGAGCCAGAATGAACAAAAACCAGTAATTCATGAATTTCTTTTTTTGGGGGGGCGTTTATATCATTCCATGTGTGGTAAAATTGATAAAGCAGTTTTATTCTTCGGGTCAGTACGATGACAGCGAAACCTCATTTATATCACTTTTTATGTTTTGACGCTTTTATACAATAAAAACTATTTTATAGGAAAAATAATTATTTTTGCATCGCTTTACTCTGAGAGCTATAACTTTTTTATGTTTCCAGTGATCAAGCTATATGGCAGCTTGTTTTTTTGCGGGACAAGATGACGTTTTCAGCGGTACCACGTTTATTAATATCCGTCTTTTTGATCACGTGTTATTCCACTTTTTGTTCGGCGGTATGATGATAAAGCATTGTTTTTTGCCTCGTTTTTTATTTATTTTTTATGGTGTTCACTGAAGGGGTTAACTCGTGGGAAAGTTTAATAGGTCGGGTCATTACGGATGCGGTGATACCAAATATGTGCACTTTTATTGTTTTTTATTTACATAAATAAATGTATTTATTGGTAAAATATTTATTACATTTTTTTTCTTTATTTGGGGATTTTTTTTCTATTTTTACACATTATTTTTTTTTTAACTTTATTACATTGTCCCAGTATGGGACATTACTAGTGTTGAGCATTCCGATACCGCAAGTATCGGGTATCGGCCGATATTAGCGGTATCGGAATTCCGATACTGACTTCCGATACTTTTGTCATATCGGATACCGGAATCGGAATCGGAAGTTCCCATCATGCTATGAGCCTGCTTGCTTTGATTAAGCCAATGGGAATCCTCCGAAGTGTGGGCACATCCTGTTAGGCATGTAGGCATGTTAACTATTGGCATGGCTGTGATTGGCTGCCGAAATGATGTCATGATGCACTATAAAAACCACCGCAGCCGCCATTTCTGGTTCACTCTGCTGTGAATTCAGTTCGGGACAGGCTGCTGTAGAAGACTGTGAGGGACAGTTAGAAATAGCGATTCCACCAAACATCTAGTGCTTTACCCAGGCTACATAAACCACCACTGTAGCCTTCTTTGCCCTAGCAGCAGTGTTCACAGCTGTCTGCAAGGGCTGTGTGAGTGCAGCTCACGCTGTGGTGTGGGTCCTGCAGCCACGTCAGGTTGTAGGCTGCCCAGCGTGCCTCACTGCTGCCTCATACATCTTTTAATTTTTGAGCTGCATTTTTTACATAATTTCAATCTAGTGTGCTTCCATCCGTATCCATATACGTTGGTTGCAAACACTAGTAGTAGACAGCGGAGCCTTTCTGCAGCCTTTCAGTGCTAGTGTCCACTTTGCTGCACTGTTCACGGCTGTCTGAGAGGTCTCTGACTGTGTGTGAGTGCAGCTCACGCTGAGTAGTGTGTCCTGCAGCTACGTCTGGTTGTAGGACGCTCAGCGTGTCACTGCCTCACACATTTTTCTTTTATTGCAGCTCATTTTTTCTTCTATTAGTGTGCATCCATCCGTCTCCATCTACGGTGGTTGCAAACACTATATAGGAGTACACAGCGGAGCCTTTCTGCAGCCTGTCAGTGCCAGTGCCCACTTAGCTGCACTGTTCACGGCTGTCTGAGAGGTCTCTGACTGTGTGTGAGTGCAGCTCACGCAGAGTAGAGTGTCCTGCAGCTACGTCTGGTTGTAGGACGCTCAACGTGCGTCACTGCCTCACACATATTTGTCTTTGAGTGCAGCTCATTTTTTCTTCTCCTATTAGTGTGCATCCATCCGTATCCATCAACATTGGTTGGTTGCAAACACTATATAGGAGTAGATAGAGGAGCCTTTTTTTCTGGCTTGTGCCCTGCCGGCGCAGCCAGATTAGTATTACCCAATTTTTTTGGAGCCTCATCTTTTGCATTGTAGGTTACCTGCCTGCATTGTAATAGCTCCAAAAAGTTGGTGATACTATCAGTTTCAATTCTTTGTTCACATACTTTGAGTTTGTTTCCAACAAAGAAACCACAAAAAAAGTTCACCAAACACTACATTTGGAACTTGTGTAGGCCACATCAGCTCCTATTAAAGTGTAGTCCACACACACACACTTCATAAAATTAGTGTTTCTTGTACCTATAACCAGCTGTTCAGGAATAAGCACACTAAGGCCCCCCTTTGTACTTTTCTGCCTATCTTAAGCAGTCTAGCAAGATGAAGAAGGCAGGGAGTAAGGCGCGTGGGCGTGGAGTTTCAGCAGGGAGAGGACGTGGGGATTCTGCAGGGAGAGGACGTGGGGATTCTGCAGGTAGAGGACGTGGGGATTCTGGGCCTGCTGCGGGCACCAGTGGATCAGCATCCCCCAGTTTTAGCAGGCAACAGTCCTTTATGCGCAGCTTTGTAGGACCTCAACGTACCCCACTGCTGCGGGAGGAACAAATTGAAGCCGTTGTCGGATGGATGGCAGCTAACGCATCGACTTCAATTACTTCCACAGCCTCTCAGGACCAGAGCACCGAAGAGCAACCATCTGTCTCTTCACCACCTGCCAAAGTGCCCAGGCAGTCAGAGAGACATGGACAGGAGCCATCACAGTCTCTACTTCTGTTCTCGGAATCTGTTGGCTTGGAAAGAGGGGGCCAGCCAAGCAGCATTCCTGAATGTGAAGAAGAGGGAGTATGCAGTGATGCGCAACTTCTTTGTCCCTCTGAATCTGAAGAGGCGAGTGGGCCAGTGCCTATGGTCAGCACACCTCAGTACGCATCAGATTATGACGAGACTCAGTTGCCACTTTCTGGTGCGTACGGTGCTGGCGAGACAACCCCGGAGAAGCAGCTGTTTGAAGAGGGGAGGGAAGATGATGAGGTCCTTGACCCATCATGGCGTGAGGAACAGGAAGGTGGTGGGAGCAGCTCGGAGGAAGAGATTCCCCTACCGGCCAAAACAGGAGGCAGAGGGAGGGGGAAGACTTGGTTGCCTGTACCCTCCACTTCGGCACCCGTTAGGAGCATTCCTCATTCCAAAGGCAAAACGGGCGCTCCCAAGACTTGCAGTGCGTGGTCCTTTTTTGACACAGTTGCAGATGACATTTGCTTTGTCAAATGCAAGCTGTGTCATCAGATAGTCAAAAGAGGGAGAAATGTCAGCAACCTCAATACCACAAATATGTGGAAACATGTGCGCACCAAGCACGAGTTGGAGTTGCAGAGACACCCTGAAGACGTAGGCCAATGTACAGCACCACCTACCACCTCTTCAGTTCGTGTTGGGGCCTCTTCCTCCAGCTCACACACTGCTGGTTCGGCTTCCTCACAGGATCGCCAAGGAAGAACCTCTGCCACTGTTGTCCGGAGACCCTGTCAGATTCCACCCATAGCAGCACGTTCCCATCCATCACAGCCATCGGTAGCACAGGCATGGGATAAAAGGCGCCCTTACTCAGCAAACCATCCCTGAGCACAGTCTCTGAATGCTGGCATTGCCAAACTTCTGGCAGTTGAAATGCTGTCATTCAGGCTGGTGGACACTGACACCTTCCGGGACTTAATGGCATTGGCAGTCCCCCAATACAACGTGCCCAGCCGCTTTTTTTTCAGCAGGCGAGCCGTCCCTGCCCTGCAGAAACATGTTGAGGGCAAAATAAAACATGCGCTACTAAACGCCGTTAGTAGCAAGGTCCACCTGACCACCGATGCGTGGACCAGTAACCATGGACAGGGACGATACCTTTCCCTCACTGCCCACTGGGTCAATGTTGTGGAGCCGGGTACAGATCTGGAGAGTGGCGCTGTACTTGTTCTTCCAACGCCACGGATTGCAGGACTCCAGTCTGTATACATAGACTCCTCCTCCTACTCAAGTTCCTCAGAAACAGCAGAGCAGGAGCCTGTTACGACCGATATGAGCACAGCCGTGGCCAAACGTCAACAGGCTGTACTCAAATTAATTTCTTTGGGGAATCGAAGCCACACAGCGCAGGAGCTCTGGAATGCTATCAAGCAGGAGAGCGATGTGTGGTTTGGGCCAGCGAATCTCCAGCCGGGCTTGGTAGTGTGTGACAATGGCCGAAATCTGGTGGCAGCTCTTGGCCTAGGCAACCTCACACACATCCCATGTCTGGCACATGTGCTTAACTTGGTCGTGCAGAGCTTTCTGAGGGACTATCCGGATCTTGATGCACTGTTGCACAAGGTCCGCATAGAGTGCGCTCACTTGCGGCGTTCCAGCACAGCAAGATCGCGCCTCGCTGCTCTGCAGCGACGATTTGGCCTTCCGGAACATCGCATCATATGTGACCTACCCACCCGGTGGAATTCAATGTTACATATGTTGGAGCGGTTGTGTGAGCAGCAGGCAGCAGTCATGGAGTACCAGCTGCATCAGGCGCAAACAAGTCGCACTGTGCGACGTTCACACTTCAGCACCATTGAGTGGGCCTCTATGAAGGACATCTGCCTCGTTTTGCGTGCCTTCGATGAATCCACGCGGATGGCGAGTGCAGATGATGCACTAGTCAGCATGACTGTCCCCCTTATCTGCCTGCTTCAACAAACACTGCAAGCACTAAGGGATGAGGTTTCGGAAGAGGTGGAGGATGAAGAGTCCCAAATGCCATCTGCTTCTGGACAGTCTGCGCTACGTGTTTCCTCACAAAGGCCTAGGCAGGGGACACTTTGTGAGGAGGATGAGGAGGAGTCGATGGAGGAGGAAGACATCTCTCCAGAGGAGGGAGGTACACAAACCTCTACTCAGTATGTACAGCGAGGGTGGGGTGATGCAGAGCAGGCCGAGGTCACGCCTCAAACAGGGGACAGCGGTTCTTTGGCAGTTGGGAGTCTGCAGCACATGGTTGATTTCATGCTGCAGTGCCTGAGAAACGACCGCCGCATCGCCCACATTCTCGTCTCGGCTGATTATTGGGTGTACACCCTCCTAGATCCTCGCTACCGGGACAGCGTACAAAGGCTCATACCAACGTTGAACCGGGAGCGTAAACTGCGGGAGTACGAAGAGTCACTGGTGCAGTCCATAATGTTTTCCATTCCACCCGACAGCATTGTTGCTAGTGCTTTACAAAGCAGCTCTGTGCGTCGAGGCAGTGGAGGAAACTCTGCACAAAGAGGGAGCAGAGGCAGCGCCGCAGCACAAGGCAAGACCGCTATGGCCCAAATGTGGCAAAGTTTTGTGTGTCCACCACAATTGTCTACACCATCAGCGACGCCTCGAGTCAGCAGGAGGCAACGCTTCCGTCAGATGGTGTCATACATGTCTTGCCCTGTCACTGTACTCCCAGATGGCTCTTCCCCCTTCAAGTTTTGGGTCTCTAAGCTGGATACATGGCCAGAGCTTAGCCAGTATGCATTGGAGGTGCTGGCTTGCCCTGCTGCCAGTGTATTATCGGAACGTGTCTTTAGTGCCGCAGGTGGTGTACTAACAGACCGTCGCACGCGACTATCTTCCGATAATGTTGACCGGCTGACTTTTCTGAAAATGAACAAGGCCTGGATCTCCAAAGACTTTGCCATTCCTCTTACAGACTAAATTAGTGGTTGTCAACTGTATCCAGGTCTGCTGGTGTGTTCATTTTTCTACCACCTGAACTATAATCCCTGTGCTTCAACACAGCCAGTTGTCGCTCAGATGTGTCATCTGCACAGAGAAACACACTAGCTCCTGTGTTAGTGGGGTTCAGTAACGCCAGCTGATACCCTGCTGTGTGGACGGCAAAGTCACCAGCTCCATCAACATTCAAACCACTACTGATTTTTAACCGTGCCCAACTTAGGTCTCTGGCTCCACTGTCTCTACTATTTCCCCTGGCCTCCAACCCCGCCATCTACATCTCTGAAGTGGCGTCAGCACAATCTACACTTGTTCCTGTGTTCCTGTGGCTCAGTCCCATCAGTTTATCCCCTGATGTGTGTCCGGCAAGGTCTCCTGCTCTGTCCACATTACCATAACCAGTAGTGGGAATGAGGACAGAGCTGGCGAACTTGCCGGACAAACATCAGGGGATCAACTGACGGGACTGAGCACCAGTAACACAGGAACAAGTGTAGATTGTGCTGACGCCACTTCAGAGATGTAGCTGGCGGGGTTGGAGGCCAGGGTAAATAGTAGAGACAGTGGAGCCAGAGGCCTAAGTGGAGCATGGTTAGAATCAGTAGTAGTCAACAACCTCCATAAAAACCGCTGCCCATTGGCCTCTGCATGCGGCATGCGTAATCCTGGGCTCCAACAGAGTCAGTTGGTGTTCAGAAGTGACGTCTCCACAGAGCCAAACACATTCGTTCAAGTGTTAGTGGGGTTCAGCACTGCCAGCTGTTCCCCTGCTGTGGAGATGGCAAGTCTCCTGCTGCCTTCACCTGCCAAAAGCAACAGGCCCCAGCCTGCTCCTCGCCTAATCCTGGGCTCCAACAGCGTCAGTTGGTGTTCAGAAGTGTCGTCTCCACAGAGCCAAACACATTCGTTCAAGTGTTAGTGGGGATCAGCACTGCTAGCTGTTCCCCTGCTGTGGAGATGGCAAGTCTCCTGCTGCCTTCACCTGCCAAAAGCAACAGGCCCCAGCCTGCTCCTCGCCTAATCCTGGGCTCCAACAGTGTCAGTTGGTGTTCAGAAGTGTCGTCTCCACAGAGCCAAACACATTCGTTCAAGTGTTAGTGGGGTTCAGCACTGCCAGCTGTTCCCCTGCTGTGGAGATGGCAAGTCTCCTGCTGCCTTCACCTGCCAAAAGCAACAGGCCCCAGCCTGCTCCTCGCCTAATCCTGGGCTCCAACAGCGTCAGTTGGTGTTCAGAAGTGTCGTCTCCACAGAGCCAAACACATTCGTTCAAGTGTTAGTGGGGTTCAGCACTGCCAGCTGTTCCCCTGCTGTGGAGATGGCAAGTCTCCTGCTGCCTTCACCTGCCAAAAGCAACAGGCCCCAGCCTGCTCCTCGCCTAATCCTGGGCTCCAACAGCGTCAGTTGGTGTTCAGAAGTGTCGTCTCCACAGAGCCAAACACATTCGTTCAAGTGTTAGTGGTGTTCAGCACTGCCAGCTGTTCCCCTGCTGTGGAGATGGCAAGTCTCCTGCTGCCTACACCTGCCAAAATCCAGTAGGCCCCAGCCTGCTCCATGCCTGATCCTGGGCTCCAACAGCGTCAGTTGGTGTTCAGAAGTGTCGTCTCCACAGAGCCAAACACATTCGTTCAAGTGTTAGTGGGGTTCAGCACTGCCAGCTGTTCCCCTGCTGTGGAGATGGCAAGTCTCCTGCTGCCTTCACCTGCCAAAAGCAACAGGTCCCAGCCTGCTCCTCGCCTAATCCTGGGCTCCAACAGCGTCAGTTGGTGTTCAGAAGTGTCGTCTCCACAGAGCCAAACACATTCGTTCAAGTGTTAGTGGGGTTCAGCACTGCCAGCTGTTCCCCTGCTGTGGAGATGGCAAGTCTCCTGCTGCCTTCACCTGCCAAAAGCAACAGGCCCCAGCCTGCTCCTTGCCTGATCCTGGGCTCCAACAGCGTCAGTTGGTGTTCAGAAGTGTCGTCTCCACAGAGCCAAACACATTCGTTCAAGTGTTAGTGGGGTTCAGCACTGCCAGCTGTTCCCCTGCTGTGGAGATGGCAAGTCTCCTGCTGCCTTCACCTGCCAAAAGCAACAGGCCCCAGCCTGCTCCTCGCCTAATCCTGGGCTCCAACAGCGTCAGTTGGTGTTCAGAAGTGTCATCTCCATAGAGCCAAACACATTCGTTCAAGTGTTAGTGGTGTTCAGCACTGCCAGCTGTTCCCCTGCTGTGGAGATGGCAAGTCTCCTGCTGCCTACACCTGCCAAAATCCAGTAGGCCCCAGCCTGCTCCATGCCTGATCCTGGGCTCCAACAGCGTCAGTTGGTGTTCAGAAGTGTCGTCTCCACAGAGCCAAACACATTCGTTCAAGTGTTAGTGGGGTTCAGCACTGCCAGCTGTTCCCCTGCTGTGGAGATGGCAAGTCTCCTGCTGCCTTCACCTGCCAAAAGCAACAGGCCCCAGCCTGCTCCTCGCCTAATCCTGGGCTCCAACAGCGTCAGTTGGTGTTCAGAAGTGTCGTCTCCACAGAGCCAAACACATTCGTTCAAGTGATAGTGGGGTTCAGAACTGCCAGCTGTTCCCCTGCTGTGGAGATGGCAAGTCTCCTGCTGCCTTCACCTGCCAAAAGCAACAGGCCCCAGCCTGCTCCTCGCCTAATCCTGGGCTCCAACAGCGTCAGTTGGTGTTCAGAAGTGTCGTCTCCACAGAGCTAAACACATTCGTTCAAGTGTTAGTGGTGTTCAGCACTGCCAGCTGTTCCCCTGCTGTGGAGATGGCAAGTCTCCTGCTGCCTACACCTGCCAAAATCCAGTAGGCCCCAGCCTGCTCCATGCCTGATCCTGGGCTCCAACAGCGTCAGTTGGTGTTCAGAAGTGTCGTCTCCACAGAGCCAAACACATTCGTTCAAGTGTTAGTGGGGTTCAGCACTGCCAGCTGTTCCCCTGCTGTGGAGATGGCAAGTCTCCTGCTGCCTTCACCTGCCAAAAGCAACAGGCCCCAGCCTGCTCCTCGCCTAATCCTGGGCTCCAACAGCGTCAGTTGGTGTTCAGAAGTGTCGTCTCCACAGAGCCAAACACATTCGTTCAAGTGTTAGTGGTGTTCAGCACTGCCAGCTGTTCCCCTGCTGTGGAGATGGCAAGTCTCCTGCTGCCTACACCTGCCAAAATCCAGTAGGCCCCAGCCTGCTCCATGCCTGATCCTGGGCTCCAACAGCGTCAGTTGGTGTTCAGAAGTGTCGTCTCCACAGAGCCAAACACATTCGTTCAAGTGTTATGGGGTTCAGCACTGCCAGCTGTTCCCCTGCTGTGGAGATGGCAAGTCTCCTGCTGCTTTCACCTGCCAAAAGCAACAGGCCCCAGCCTGCTCCTCGCATAATCCTGGGCTCCAACAGCGTCAGTTGGTGTTCAGAAGTGTCGTCTCCACAGAGCCAAACACATTCGTTCAAGTGTTAGTGGGGTTCAGCACTGCCAGCTGTTCCCCTGCTGTGGAGATGGCAAGTCTCCTGCTGCCTTCACCTGCCAAAAGCAACAGGCCCCAGCCTGCTCCTCGCCTAATCCTGGGCTCCAACAGCGTCAGTTGGTGTTCAGAAGTGTCGTCTCCACAGAGCCAAACACATTCGTTCAAGTGTTAGTGGGGTTCAGCACTGCCAGCTGTTCCCCTGCTGTGGAGATGGCAAGTCTCCTGCTGCCTTCACCTGCCAAAAGCAACAGGCCCCAGCCTGCTCCTCGCCTAATCCTGGGCTCCAACAGTGTCAGTTGGTGTTCAGAAGTGTCGTCTCCACAGAGCCAAACACATTCGTTCAAGTGTTAGTGGTGTTCAGCACTGCCAGCTGTTCCCCTGCTGTGGAGATGGCAAGTCTCCTGCTGCCTACACCTGCCAAAATCCAGTAGGCCCCAGCCTGCTCCATGCCTGATCCTGGGCTCCAACAGCGTCAGTTGGTGTTCAGAAGTGTCGTCTCCACAGAGCCAAACACATTCGTTCAAGTGTTAGTGGGGTTCAGCACTGCCAGCTGTTCCCCTGCTGTGGAGATGGCAAGTCTCCTGCTGTCTTCACCTGCCAAAAGCAACAGGCCCCAGCCTGCTCCTCGCCTAATCCTGGGCTCCAACAGCGTCAGTTGGTGTTCAGAAGTGTCGTCTCCACAGAGCCAAACACATTCGTTCAAGTGTTAGTGGGGTTCAGCACTGCCAGCTGTTCCCCTGCTGTGGAGATGGCAAGTCTCCTGCTGCCTTCACCTGCCAAAAGCAACAGGCCCCAGCCTGCTCCTCGCCTAATCCTGGGCTCCAACAGCGTCAGTTGGTGTTCAGAAGTGTCGTCTCCACAGAGCCAAACACATTCGTTCAAGTGTTAGTGGGGTTCAGCACTGCCAGCTGTTCCCCTGCTGTGGAGATGGCAAGTCTCCTGCTGCCTTCACCTGCCAAAAGCAACAGGCCCCAGCCTGCTCCTCGCCTAATCCTGGGCTCCAACAGCGTCAGTTGGTGTTCAGAAGTGTCGTCTCCACAGAGCCAAACACATTCGTTCAAGTGTTAGTGGTGTTCAGCACTGCCAGCTGTTCCCCTGCTGTGGAGATGGCAAGTCTCCTGCTGCCTACACCTGCCAAAATCCAGTAGGCCCCAGCCTGCTCCATGCCTGATCCTGGGCTCCAACAGCGTCAGTTGGTGTTCAGAAGTGTCGTCTCCACAGAGCCAAACACATTCGTTCAAGTGTTAGTGGGGTTCAGCACTGCCAGCTGTTCCCCTGCTGTGGAGATGGCAAGTCTCCTGCTGCCTTCACCTGCCAAAAGCAACAGGCCCCAGCCTGCTCCTCGCCTAATCCTGGGCTCCAACAGCGTCAGTTGGTGTTCAGAAGTGTCATCTCCACAGAGCCAAACACATTCGTTCAAGTGTTAGTGGGGTTCAGCACTGCCAGCTGTTCCCCTGCTGTGAAGATGGCAAGTCTCCTGCTGCCTACACCTGCCAAAATCCAGTAGGCCCCAGCCTGCTCCATGCCTGATCCTGGGCTCCAACAGCGTCAGTTGGTGTTCAGAAGTGTCGTCTCCACAGAGCCAAACACATTCGTTCAAGTGTTAGTGGGGTTCAGCACTGACAGCTGTTCCCCTGCTGTGGAGATGGCAGTCTCTCCTGCTGTCTCCGCATTCCAAATACAGTAGGCCTCTGCCTACACCCTCCTATTTCCTGGGCTTCAACACAGCCAGTTGTAGCTCGGAAGTGCCGTCCACACGGAAAGAGACACTTGCTCCCGTGTCTCAGTGGGGTTCAGTAACGTCAGCTGATCCCCTGCTGTGTGGATGGCAGTCTCTCCTGCTGTCACCACATTCCAAATACAGTAGGCCTCTGCCTACACCCTCCTATTTCCTGGGCTTCAACACAGCCAGTTATAGCTCGGAAGTGCCGTCCACACGGAAAGAGACACTTGCTCCCGTGTCTCAGTGGGGTTCAGTAACGTCAGCTGATCCCCTGCTGTGTGGATGGCAGTCTCTCCTGCTGTCACCACATTCCAAATACAGTAGGCCTCTGCCTACACCCTCCTATTTCCTGGGCTTCAACACAGCCAGTTGTAGCTCGGAAGTGCCGTCCACACGGAAAGAGACACTTGCTCCCGTGTCTCAGTGGGGTTCAGTAACGTCAGCTGATCCCCTGCTGTGTGGATGGCAAAGTCTCGTGCTGCCTACACAGTCGTACTACTACTGATTTTTAACCGTGCTCCAATTAGGCCTGTGGCTCCACTGTCTCTCGTATTTCCCCTGTCCTCCAACCCTGCCAGTTACAGCTCCGAAGTGGCGTCTGCACAATCCACACTTGTTCCTGTGTTACAGGTGTTCAGTCCGGTCCGGACACACATCAGGGGATTAACTGACCGGACTGAACACCTGTAACACAGGAACAAGTGTGGATTGTGCAGACGCCACTTCGGAGCTGTAACTGGTGGGGTTGGAGGACAGGGGAAATACGAATATCAGTGAAGCCACAGGCCTAAGTGGAGCTTGGTTAAAATTAGTAGAAGTCTACAACCGATCTTAAAATTTCTTCAATACAGCCTCAGCCTGCTCCGTGCTTGTCCCTGGGCTTCAACACAGCCAGTTGTTGCTCGGAAGTGCCGTCTTCACAGAGTAAAACACTAGCTCCTGTGTTTGTGGGGTTCAGTAACGTCAGCTGTTCCCCTGCTGTTTTGATGGCAATCTGTCCTGCTGCCTCCCAATTGACAGCACATCAGGCCTCAGCCTGCTAAGTGCTTGTCCCTGGGCTCCAACATCGCCAGTTGCTGCTCATAACTGACTTTGGCACGGGTACTCCCTCCTGCCCAGCTTGGTTCCAGCCCTGCCTGCTGTTTCCGGGAAGTGTCAATGTCAGTTTGCCACCCCAAGTTGCCATGTCGTGTTGCGTTTGGGTTAGCCGAGGCTAGGGTGCCAGCAGTTTAGGTGCTTCCTATGTGGACTGCGGGTTCTGGTAAGAAAGGCTTGTTCCGTAGTGCCAGTAGGACAAGCACCCCCTGTAGGACTGTGTGATTCGGTAACTGCGGCCAGCTTGCGGCATGCCAACTTTGCTTTTCAGGGGTAACTTCAGCTGCCCCTCCGGGTTCCAGCACCGTCAGCTGGTTCTCGTCAGAGCCTTTGGCCTAGGTGCCTCCATCTCGGTATCCGAGTTCCGGCAACGTCTGCTGGTCCTTGGTAGTGCTTTGTAGCACAGGTACCTCCTGCTTAGTAACCGGGTTCCAGCACCGTCAGCTGGTCCTCGGTTGTGCCATTGGCTCTTATTCTTTCTGCTGCCCCTCCGGGTGCCAGCACTGTCAGCTGGTCCTCGCTATTTCCATTTGCTCTTGCAGCTTATGCTACCCCTCCGGGTTCCAGCACCGTCAGCTGGTTCTCGTCAGAGCCTTTGGCCTAGGTGCCTCCATCTCGGTATCCAAGTTCCGGCAACGTCTGCTGGTCCTTGGTAGTGCTTTGTAGCACAGGTACCTCCTGCTTAGTAACCGGGTTCCAGTACCGTCAGCTAGTCCTCGGTTGTGCCATTGGCTCTTATTCCTTCTGCTGCCCCTCCGGGTGCCAGCACTGTCAGCTGGTCCTCGCTATTTCCATTTGCTCTTGCAGCTTATGCCATCCCTCCGGGTTCCAGCACCGTCAGCTGGTTCTCGTCAGAGCCTTTGGCCTAGGTGCCTCCATCTCGGTATCCGAGTTCCGGCAACGTCTGCTGGTCCTTGGTAGTGCTTTGTAGCACAGGTACCTCCTGCTTAGTAACCGGGTTCCAGCACCGTCAGCTGGTCCTCGGTAGTGCCATTGGCTCTTGTTCCTTCTGCTGCCCCTCCGGGTGCCAGTACCGTCAGCTGGTTCAAGAGGACAAAGAACAGGAAGACAACCACCAAGATGCAGAACAACAAGAGAGAGAAGACAAAGAAACATAAAAAAACAAAGCAGAAGAACATTAAGGATAAGACTAATACTCTGAGCAAATGATATTATCTTATTTATAAGCAGAAGAAGACTAAGCAGTGTATGGGGGTGAGTCCGTTCCTCCTCGTGGTGCCCCTGGAAAAGGCCTGCTGCTGCAGGCCAAACTGAACGTGGACAAATCCTGTTGTAAATCTTTTGTGACAGGCAGAACGGAAGGTGTAAACTTCTAACTTTTCTAGATAACAACTACAGGAATGCCTGACACAAATAAGAATATGATGAAGAAGAATAGGAAGAAGATGAAGAAGTTGAATATGTAGAATAATAATTGTTGAATAAGAAGAATATGAAGAATGTAAGAAAAGGAAGAAGAAGAAGAATGTAAAAAAAGGAAGTAGAAGAATTAAAAAAAAGGAAGAAGAAGAATGTAAAAAAAGGAATAAGAAGAAGAATGTAAAAAAAGGAAGTAGAAGAATGTAAAAAAAGGAAGAAGAAGAAGAAGAATGTAAAAAAAGGAATAATAATAATAAGAAGAAGGTAAAAAAAGGAAGAAGAAGAAGAAAGAAGAAAGAAGAAGAAGACATACATGTCTGGCAAAATATAAATGAGGCTAACATAGTCAATATCTTTGTAACTCCTAACGTCTTTAAAAAAAAAGTTTAATTCCTGCTATTCCATTTGATTGGGCTAAACCTCTATGGCTTTAATGTCTGCTCCACCTCCCACAATACATTCTACATTATTCTTAGTTGTTTTTCTTCATGTAGAATTAACCTACAAGGAAAGAAAGGGTTTTTTTTAATTCCGATATTTTGGCTCCATTGACTTGCATTGGTTCCCGGTATCGGAATCGGCGATACCGATACTTTTTTTTAAGATCGGCCGATCCATTCCGATCCGATATTTTCAAGTATCGGCTGGTATCACTCAACTCTAGACATTACTATATAAAGTTAGATCACTGATCTAACACTTTGCACAGCATAGTGTCGATCAGCAATCTGACAGGCAGTGAAGGGAGGCTTGCTGGCACCTGCTCTCAGCAGGCACACACAAACCACCTCACTTAAGGACCTGGAAGGACCCCGCGGCCATCTTGGAGTCGGGGGTCTCCATGGAGACCACCGGAACAAAGGGATCGCATCATGTTGTTCCAGTGGGAGTGCACAGGGAGCCACTTCCCAGCGTGATACTTCTCTATGCCGCTGTCAGTACATCAGAGGGGTTAAATGCCCACAATCAGTGCTAGCACCGATCATGGGCGTTGCTGCGGGGTTTCAGCTGTCACATACAGCTGACACCCGCACCCGATCACCACGGTGCTCATTGTGAGGCCACGGTGATTGTGCTGCGGTACTAGTACTGCTGCAGGCAGAAATGCAGTTCCTGCAGAGCAGTACTAGTACGGTGAAGGTCGGGAAGGGGTTAAATTCAATACCAACAAACTAAGATTAGATGATTGCATTTTTATAAAATGTCAAAGTGCAAATTAAAGAGGTTGTCCACTACTCGGACAATCCCTTATCAATTGCTGTATTCCTCCATGTAAAATCAAAAAAGTGTGTAAACGTCAGTGCCAGATCTCTTTGAGGCTCGCAAGATGCTGTTAGGTCACGTGAGCCTTGCAGCCAATAAACAGCTGCTTTATTCTCACTTCCTTTGAACATCAGGAGGAAATCATCCCTTGTGAAAGGTAAAAACACCTTGTATACCTCCAGTGGTGGTGATGTTTCAGTGTCAACAGTGGCAGGTTTCCAGAAGCTCGCATGACATTGTTATGCCATGTTAGTGCTGAAGCCAATCAATGACTGCAAAAGTATTCACCCCTTTGCTTTTTACCTATTTTTTTACATTACAAATAGTGTTTAAATACTTTTGCAACCCGATTTGTATGTGATGCATCAGCATTCAGCAGTAAATAGTCTAAGTTGGTGAAATGAAGTGAGAAAAATATAAGTATAAATTAAATTTATAGGATCAAATAGCTAAAAATTGGCATGTGCATATGTGTTCACCCATTTTGCTATGAAGCTCCTAAAAAATTATGCTGCAAGCAATTGCTTTCATAAGTCCACTGTGTGCAATCCAAGTGTCACATGGTCTTTCAGTATATACACACCTTTTCTGAAAGGCCACAGAGGCTGCAACACCATTAAGCAAGAGGTATCACTAACCAAACACCATGAAGACCAAGGAGATCACCAAACAAGTCAGGGACAAAGTTGTTGAAAAGCACAAGTTGGGTTTTAAAAAAAATCTCAATCTCTCATCATCCCCGGAACACAATCAAATCCATTATCATCAAATGGAAAGAACATGGTATCACAACAAACTTGCCCAGGCCCCCCATAAAAACTCTCAGCCTGGGCAAGAAGGGCATTACCCAGAGATGCAACACAGAGCCCAAAAGTAACCCTGAAGGAGCTGCAGAGTTTCCCAAGTGGGAGATTGGAGTTTCTGTCCCTGCGACCACAATAAGCCATACACGCCATAGAGGTGGCCTTTAGAGAATAGTTGGCAGAAAAAAGTCTTTACTTACACACAAAAATTGTAAGGCTTGTTTTGAGTTTGCCAAAAGATATGTGGGAGACTTCCCAAATGGATAGAGGAAGGTACTGAGGTCAGATGAGACCAAAAGTAAACTTTTTGGCCACCAAGGTAAAGGCTTTGTCTGGTACCACACTAACACAGCTCATCAGCCACACCATCCCCACAGTGAAACATGGTGGTGGCAGAATAATGCTGCACCCATGTTTTTTGGCAGCAGGGACAGGGAAAATGGTCCAAGTCAAAGGGCAGATGAATGGTGCAAAATAAAGGGATATTCCTGATCAAAACCTGTTTTAGTCTGTCAATGATTTGAGACTGTGATGGAGGTACACATTCCAATAAGACAATGGCCCAAAGCATACTGCTGAAGAAACAATCAAGTGGTTTAAATGAAAATTTGTAAATGTTTTGGACTTGTCTAGTCAAAGCCCAGACCTTAATCCAATTGAGAATCTGTGGTCAGACTTGAAGATTACAGTTCACCAGAGGAAACCATCTAATTTGAAGGAGCTGAAGCAGCTTTACCTTGATGAATAGCCAAAAATCCTAGTGACAAGATGTGGAAAGCTCATAGAAATGTATCCAAGGTGACTTGCAGCTGTAATTACCACAAAGGGAGGCTCTGCAAAGTATCGCCATTTTATTAAAAAAAAATTCCTATTTTCTTCCCCAAAACTTGGGGTGTGTCTTATGGTCTGGTGTATCTTAGTGTCCACAAAATACGCTATTTCACCCGCTTTGTATATACATATACATCTCTGGCAAAAATTAAGACACCACTGCAAAATTTTCAGTTTGTCTGATTTTTCTCTTTATAGGTATATTTTTGAGTAAAATGTAAATTGCTCTTTTATTCTATAAACTACTGACAACATGTCTTCAAATTTCCAAGCACTAAATTTTGTATTTATTTTCAGAAAATGAGAAATGGTCAAAATAACAAAAAAATGCAGTGCTTGCAGACCTCAAATAAGGTCCTCAAGTTCATAATCATTTAGAAACAACAATACTAATGTTTTAACTCAGGAAGAGTTCAGAAATCAATATTTTCTGGAATAACCATAATTTTTAATCACAGCTTTCATGCGTCTTGGCATGCTTTCCACCAGTCTTTCACACTGCTTTTGGGTGACCTTGGCTGTCACTCCTGGTACAAAAATTTAAGCAGTTCTTCTTTGATGGATTGTGAATATCCATCTTCCTCTTGATTACATTCCAGAGTTTTCAATGGGGTTCAGGTCTGGAGATTGGGCTGGCCATGACAGGGATTTGATGTGGTGGTCCTTCATCCACACATTGATTGACCTAGCTGTGTGGCATGGCGCATTGTCCTGCTGGAAAAAACAGTCCTCAGAGTTGGGAAACATTGCCTGAGCAGAAGGAATCAACTGTTTTTCCAAGATAACCTTGTATGCAGCTTGATTTATACGTCCTTCGCAAGGATTAACCTGTCCAATTCCAGCCTTGCTGAAGCATCTGGGTCGCCCTCCCAGGGCTGTGGGGTACTTGGTACCAGGCCGGTGTTAGGGGGAAAGATGTCACAGCGGCGGTGACCCGGTCCGTGGCCCTGGGCGCCCAAGTAATGTGGGAATGTAGTTAATGGATTGGAATAGTTTGTGACGCCATCTGTGGTGTTTGGCAAGCAAGATGTTAAGCCAACGCTGCGTGCAAATCCTCTGGGGCTGATGGTTTGCTGCAGCATAGATGGTGTAGCTCCCCACAGATGAAGCTGTAACCCTAGGGCAGTGTAATGGCAATAGATGAGAATAGGCGCAGGCGGTGTGAGGAATGCTGGTACCCAGATGTAACGGTGCTGCCGGTGTTAGCGCACAAATGAATGGAAGACACCAGGGCTTGCAGTTCCTAAGCTTTACTCACAGTCCGTGGTACACACTGGTGCCTGCCTCCGTGCCGTGTCCTCCGGGGCAGAGACTCAATCAACCTCCCGGGGCAAGTCAGGATTCTCTGTTATGAATGAGTCACCGTAGGAGGCAAAAACAGAAATACTAGCTAAGTCCAGAAAACCAGAGAAGTTGGCAGCTATCGGATTACAGACCCCTGAACCTATCAAGAACAACTAGCAGTAGCCGTGGGGGGTTCGTACGGTGCCCTAGACCCCTTGATCACAGCCGGAGAACTACATAGCCTAAAGACAGAAAGGGAAATCTAAACTGCCCCAGAGCAGACCCCAAAGCAATAGGCAGCCCCCAACATATAATGACGGTGAAGCAAGATGAAAAAACACTCACACAGATAGAAAGATAGGCTGAGCAAATGATGGGGCCCAAGCTAACTAGATAGGACAGGGTAGAAAAGCTGCTGTCTGTAATCCGCCAAAACCCTATCAAAACAAGAGCCAACAACTGATAGGGAAAAAGCCCTGAAGACGCTAGGCTTCAAAAAGACTAAATCAGTATTCAGGTATTTTCTGAAGACAGAGCAAAATGGAATTCAGCTCACCCCAGCAGGGAATGGCAGAAATCAAGGAAAACAATGCAAAACAAAACCAAAACAAAAATGCAAAAAGTAGAACAGAAAACTTAGCTTTTGCTGAGCAGGAATCAGACTGGTCTCCTAGAATCCCTCAGAGAGATCACCAGCAAGGCAGAAGGTCATCGGCTGCCTTATATCCAGTCAGTAATTCCCGTCACCCAGTCATCATCATCCTGCCCAGGTGCTTGGTAATCAGCCTCACTACCTTCCTTCACCAGAAGAGGGAGTTCATCAAACCTCAATGGTGAAGGGGAAAATGAACTCACAACAATTCTCCTCTCCAACACTCCGCCAACATGTACCTTTCCTGAATGACTCCTCTATTGCGCCTTAAGATGTGAAGAGCTCCAGTACCTTAGTACTCTGGAGTTCCTCCTGTCAGATGTTCTTAACAACTCCACTTGTATGGCATACAGCTGTAGCCTCTCTCGGGGACTCCCTTCTCCGGAGTCCTGGCTCTTTATTCAGTTGCTGTTGTGCCTCAAGTCTTAGATGGGAGTAGTGCATTTACAGCCAACTACCCCACCGGTGTCTGCTGCAGAACCATAAGCGTCCATACAACCTTGGGGACCGGGCCCTGGCCTTGCGCTGAGAACCTATAAGCAGGGTTCCTCTTCCGACCCACAACTCCTCTCTGTTTTCTCTACTCCTCTTTCCTAGGGAAGCTTAGGTTGCAGTTCTACGTCTTTCTCCTTCTGTTCCTCTCCTCTGACCTGTAATTCTAAACCTTCCCAACCTTTTATATGTTTCAACTCCACCCACCTCCCAGCACATCCAGTGTTTCAAGCAGGGAACCACCAGGGCACTCCTAATGTCTAGGAGGAGAGAGAACCCTCATGTGATTGTGCTGAACTACCCTGTTGTGTGGGATGCGAGTGTTGGAGCGTGGAAAGGAGCTCCCAACCTACCTAGGTGGTGGGGCACTACACCTTAGGAGAAGGTGCAGTACCTCTGTGGTGACTGAGCCTCAGGGGCGCCACATACCCCCCGTTAAACACAGCACGTCCACGGGCTGCAAGACAACAAACTTGACAGTACAGGAACATTCAAAAATTTTTATAATGCTGCATAAACAATTCTTATACTAAGCTTCCTAGATAGGAGGTACGTATTCTTGAATGTTACAAACAATTCTTATTTAACTATCTAAGGTTCAAGTTAAAAAGTGCAATTTTTCATTCTAAGTGCCATTATCTGTGACTCACTATCACTTCAGTATCATACCTAGGTGGTGGGACACTACACCTTAGGAGAAGGTGCAGTACCTCTGTGGCGACTGAGCCTCAGGGGCGCCACACATCCCCAGATCATCACTGATCCTCCACCAAATTTCACAGTGGATGCAAGGCACTGTGGCTTGTACGCCTCTCCAGGTCTCCATCTAACCATTAGATGGCCAGGTGTTGGGCAAAGCTGAAAATTAGACTCATCAGAGATGATTACCTTTCTCCTGTCCTCTATTGTCCAATCCTTTTGATCTTTGCCAAACTTCAGACTGGCTCTCCTTTGCTTCTCATTGATGAAAGATTTTTTTTCTACTTTTACATGACTTGAGCCCTGCCTCTAGGAGCCTGTTACGAACTGTTCTTGCCATGCACTTCACCCCAGCTGCCATTTGCCATTCCTTTTGTAGGTCACTTGATATCATCCTGCGGTTGCTGAGTGACATTCGAATAAGATGACGGTCATCCCAGTCACTGGAGAGTCATTTTCGCCCTCTGCCGGTCTGTAGCTTTGTTGTCCCCAATATCTGCTGCTTGACCTTGTTGCCATCTTAGAAATTTTAAGGATGGAAGCAACATGACACTCAATGCATCGCTCTGCTAGTAAAGCCAGAATTGAGCCCTTTTCCTCACTCAAGACTTTTCTTTTCAACTCCTTTGGCATGGTTAAAAGTTATTTTTTCATTACTATTACTTTTGGGATATTACTAGCACTTGTTTTGCCATCCAGATTGTCCTATTGCAAGAGGATTGTGAACACCACAGCAGGGTTTTTTATACTACCTTTCGCTTGAGGCAGTGATCCTTGATACAGCTAGGGCACGCTGTATGTGCTCCTCAGGATACGCAAGGAGGCGTAACGGTCTTAGTGAGGTCTGTGTGAGTCTGAGGAGTCAGGTTTGTCAGGGCCAGATTAAGGCCTGGCAACCCACAGCGTACATAGTGGTGCTGCCATCCACGATGACTGGTATCGAATGTTGATGTCTTGTGCCCGGAAGTGAAGCGGAGGTAGACAGTTCCTGTGCCAGAAGAAAGACTGGTGTGTGTATCAGCTGCAAACAGATGGATATGGTGCCCAGCTGTGATCCGGAGATATCCAGTGCTGTGCACGGCTGTGTGCATGAGTAAAGAGACTAAAGGAGGCTGTAAGTGAGAGACATTGGCACGGAGTGCAGTCACCCATGGAAACTGGAAAAGGTGAAGTCCGGCATGTTTAGGGACTGTGATACAAAGTAGTGCTATGAACGAGTGTGAATTGAACACTGATAATATGCAGTGATATGCAATTGTGTGGATTGGAACCTTTATGTGTGAACATAACATATTAAAGAGACTTTTATGTTTGAACTTTGTGGGTCCCTGCCTCATCACTGCGTTCAGTGCTACCGCTGCCTTACATTTGTTAAATAAGATTTGGTTCAGGTGATCACGTAATCTGAAGCACATTAAGTAGAATGAGGTGTTCTCTGGTTGGAATTCAACTGACACTGGGATGGAATGGCTGTCAGACATGTAGAGAAGCTGATTTTTATAAAACTGTGCAGTGGTCTCTTAATTTTTTGCCAGAGCTGTATATCAATATAATGTTTCGACTATTTTCTGCTTCTTCTGTTACTACATGGCACTTACTCTGGCTTACAACATAAAGTGTTGAGAGGGTAAACCAAAACCAATTGCGTCCACTGCATGTACTTATGCTGTGCTAGAATTGCAGGCATCAGTACAGGGTGAGGAGCATCTCAATATGTTGTCTCTGCCATGTTGTCACTGTGGCAAAGCAGTAGTCTGAGAGCAATAATAGTCTCCATGAGTATTGACCAGGTGAAGACTAAATATGGGTGTCAAGACTAAATTCCATAATTTATTCTTAAATTAAGGAAAGAGAGCGCACATAGGGTGCTAAAAGTGATTTTCTGGGTGACAATACACGGTTAGTGCACTCACCTTTACAGGTTGTGAACAGTCACAACCCCTTGCAGAATGTGAAAGTACCAGTGGTCGCTGCAGACTCCTGTAGATACCAATGTCACAAAGGAGGAAGAAAAAGACTGGGTTTTTCAATGTATCCACGCTGACCACACAAGGACAGAAATTTATTCTTGGTATTATATTGTATGTAATTGATCGAATAGTTATTATTATTTATTTTTTAGAGAACCATTGATTCCATGGTTACATGGTTCCATGAGGTGGGGTTAAATTCAAAATACAAATATAAATTACAGTGAACAAAGGGGTTATTGCAGGGCATAGTGAGGTGGCAGCACAGTTAAGTGCAGACTGTAAGCTTGCTTGAAGAGATGTGTTTTTAAGTTCCATCTGAAAGTTACGAAGCTGGCGGATAATTGGACCGGTTGGTGTACAGCATTCTAGAGTAATGGGGATGCTTGAGGAATGTCTTTGAGGTGGTAGTTCTTGAAATATTAGTAATAATGATATTAATGGTCAATCACATTCTGAATTAAGTCTTTCATCCCAGGCAGAATTTTTTGTGCAAAAAGAAGGCAGCAATCACCTAGAGGCAACTCTTTGCTTTACACATTCAAGCTGTCAGGATGACGGAGATGACATCTCACTACAGTATCACATTTGTCAGGTTGCTTACATGAAGGGCCAAAGAAGACCTCAGCCACTCCATTTGTCATGGAATCAAGATAACATTATATTGTAATATGTTTGGTGCGACAACTCCATTCCTGTCTATGAGTGTTTAGTTGCTAGATTTATATTCTGTTTATAAAGTTGAAAAAAAACCTCCCATAGGCTAACACAGGGATAGCATATGACTGTACTTCTTGTTTTCTTGTGTCTGTGTATGAGAGAAGTAGCCTACTGTAGATGCTGCACAGATAGAGACACACAAATGATTTATTCCTGATCTATTAAGCTTATATATTGTTCCTGATAGTTCCTGAATAAAGAAGCTCTGTTGCCACATGCTTGGAGAGTATCCTGAATAATCCGCTGCCAACAGGTTATGGGCCCAGAGTGACTCGGAATCCCAGAGTAACACAGCAACAGAATCCCAGAGCAAAAGCAGCACAGAGCAACAGAGAAGATGTCCACTAGCAGCAATCCTGTCAAGTTCTCAGTGCAAAGCCTCACTAACCAGAAATTCACGGTGAAGATGCTGCTCATAAGAGAAGATACATGGAAATATACTCAGGTACAAGTGCCTCATCCATTACCTGATAATTCGCTAGAGAAGGTTTAGAAAGCACAAAGCACAATCTCCCTTCTGTTTAGATGATAATCAGATTGTGCAAATATGCAAGTATGCAACTGCAAAGGAGATGTGGGATGAGTTACAGAAAGTACATGAAAGATCAAATCTCAGCAATAAGCTTTATCTCATGAGAAAGCTGTATCAGTCTAAGCTAAGTGATGAACAGAATGTGAAAGACTATACAAGAAACACCCTAGAGATTGTGGAGTGTCTCAGGGGTATTGGAGAAGAAATTAAAGATTTTCATGTTGCTGCACTTCTATTAAGTGGTCTTTCAGAAAGTTATGACACACTCGTGACTGCACTAGATGCACAGCCAGATGATGAGCTGACACTAGAGTATGTTAAAGGCAAACTTGTGGATGAATGCAGGAGAAAGATGCAGCATGTAAGCAGCAGTAATGAATCCAAAGCAGAAACAGCATTAAAGACACAGGTTTTCCCTCAATATAAGAGCAATCTACGAGAAGTGTTGTGAGTTCATTTTCCCCTTCGTCACTGAGGTCTGGTGAACTCCCTATTCTGGAAAAGGAAGGTAATGAGCCTGATTATCAGGCACCTGAGTCTAATGAGGATGACTGGCTGAGTGGAGTCACGGACTGGATATAAGGCTGCCGACGCCCTTCTGCCCTGCGGGTGATTTCTCTGTGGAGTTCTAGGACACCAGTCTGATTCCTGCTCCTCTAAAGCTAAGTTTTCTGTTTTGCCTGTTAGCTTTTTTGTTTTGTTTTCCTTGCTTTTCTGTATTCTGCCATTCCCTTCTGGGGTGAGCTGAATCTCCTTTTGCCTGTAGCTCTGTCTTCAGAATATTCCTGAGTAATGACATAGCTTTTTTGAAGCCTAGCGTCTTCAGGGCCTTTTTCACTGTCAGTCTGTTGGCTCTTATTTTCATAGGGTTTTTCACGGATTGCAGACAGCAGCCTTCCTGTCCTGTTTGGGCGCACGGCAGGGCTCAGAAGGGAAGGAGCGCCATTTGACTTTTTGAATGGAAAATATGCTGGAATATTTAGCGGTTGCCATGTCGTCCTTGTGCGCCTAAACATTGGAGCTCCCCCACAAGTGACCCCATTTTGGAAACTAGACCCTCCAAGGAACTTATTTAGATGCATAGTGAGCACTTTGAACCACCAGGTGCTTCACAAATTGATCCGTAAAAAAAAAAGGACTTTTTTTTCACAAAAATTTTCTTTTAGCCTCAGTTTTTTCATTTTCACATGGGCAATGGGATAAAATGGATCCTAAAATTTGTTGGGCAATTTCTCCTGAGTGCACAGATACCTCATATGTGGTCATAAACCACTGTTTGGGCACACGGCAGGGTCCCGAAGGGAAGGAGCACCATTTGACTTTTTGAATGGAAAATTAGCTCCAATCATTAGTGGACACCATGTCGTGTTTGGAGAGCCCCTGTGTGCCTAAACATTGGAGCTCCCCCACAAGTGACCCCATTTTGGAAACTAGACCACCCAAGGAACTTATCTAGATGTGTGGTGAGGACTTTGAACCCCCAAGTGCTTCACAGAAGTTTATGACGCAGAGCAGTGAAAATAAAAAAATATTTTTTTTTCCTCAAAAACGATTTTTTAGCCCGCTATTTTTTATTTTCACATGGCTAATAGGAGAATTTGGACCACAAAAGTTGTTGTGTAATTTGTCCTGAGTACACCGATACCCCATATGTCAGGGGAAATCACTGTTTGGGCGCATGGGAGAGCTCATAAGGGAAGGAGCGTGATTTTGGAATGCAGACTGATGGGATGTTCTGCGGGCATCATGTTGCGCTTGCAGAGCCCCTGATGTGCCTAAACAGTAGAAACCCCCCACAAGTGACCCCATTTTAGAAACTAGACCCCCCAAGGAGCTTATCTAGATGTGTAGTGAGCACTTTGAACCCCCAAGTGCTTCACAGAAGTTTATAAACGCAGAGCCATGAAAATAAAAAATCATTTTTTTCCTCAAAAATGATTTTTTAGCCCGCTATTTTTTATTTTCACAAGGGTAACAGGATAAATTGGACCCCTAAAGTTGCTGTTCAGTTTGTCCTGAGTACGCTGGCACCCCATATGTGGGGGGGAACCACTGTTTGGACACACGGCAGGGCTCAGAAGGGAAGGAGCACCATTTGACTTTTTGAATGGAAAATTAGCTCCAATCGTTAGCGGACACCATGTCGTGTTTGGAGAGGCCCTGTCTGCCTACACTTTGGAGCTCCCCCACATATCACCCCATTTTGGAAACTAGACCCCCTAAGGAAGTTATCTAGATGCATAATGAGCACTTTGAACCCCCAGGTGCTTTACAGAAGAGTATAACGCAGAGCTGTGAAAATAAAAATATTTTTTTTTCCCCCCCGCAGGGGGGCTATTTATAGCATGACGCCTACGTAGGCATCATAGGTCATTTGGGCACAACTTTTCATGACGCCTACGTAGGCGTCATGGGTCGTGAAGGCGTTAATTTTGCCCAAATTTTGCCTAAAACTGGAATGAAATATGCATTTCTGCATTATTGCCATTGAGCAAAAGGTTTAAAAGTACCAAAACAAAGACAAGTAATATACAACACTGCTATGAAAACACAATTATTTTAGTACAAAATATTTTTGACAATTTACAAGACGTAGTTAAATCTACTAACAAAATAAACACCATTATCCAGTATGATGGGAAAATTCCTATGCATTACAGCATGCTGTGTTGTGTAGCACATATTTCCTGTTGCATTATGAAAAGGACAATATAAGAAATTACACTATTGTTAAAAATGGATGGCTTATACATTGACTCTAGTCATCATTAAAGCTATAAAGACATATCAGACAAAATGTTTAACCATTAGCCAAAAAATAACATGCATCCACCATAGGATGTAGACTTTACCTGCCAGAAGTTTTTGGATCAAAAAAATTATAATTCTTATCAACCAAATTAAGTCACTTGGAGGTTAATATCTATATCAAGCAAAATAAACCAGCGGCGCTGGTCTATAAAATTGATTCAGCACCAAGTAAAAATCCCCACACCACAAGGGATAAAATGAAATAATAAATAATACAAATAATACTCGCGCTATGAATCAATAAAAATAGAAATAATTACCTGTATTGTTGATGCAGTAGACTCATGAGCATTAGATGTTAAGAAGATAAAAAAGTGGAGTTTGATTGATCAAACTACGAGAAAAAAGGGGACAGACATATTAAATGTGGTTATATGGAACCAAATTACCGAGTACAATAAAAGATAATAGAGTTGCGCTCTAATATTTAAAAAAAAAAAAAAACAGCTACTACTAGTATTACTGTGCTGATGTGAATAAAATCAAATATAATGGATAAACCATATGCAATAAAAGTGCTTTAAATGTGGTCCAAGTTTATCTAACCCCAATATAACAGGTACCTCTAAAGAGTAGTGCAGTTAGAATGGCCAAGTAGTTCACCACTAAAGGTGGTCTTTTGAGCAGCGACACTTAAGTGTCAATAGGTGGAAGCCGATGGCATGTACTTAGCTTGAGGAGAATCCCGGCTATTAGAAGTGAGTGGATAAGTCCCAGAATTCTGTTCCGGCTGGTAACAGGCTCTATGTACAAGCAAATGTCCGGTAATCCTCAGAGAGTAGCGGACCCCACGTGTATGGCGTAGAGGCGGGGAAGTAGATGAAAATGCTGGACGCTCACCGGAGTTAGCGGTGTCAGGCAGCGGCAATCACGCCAGCCGCATTGCAGGATGCAGGCACACGTAGTCAGCGTTGTATGTGCCTGACAGGACCTTCGACGACGATTCGGGTCACGTGACGTGAGCAGTCATGTGATACCCAGCTACAGAGTGCTGTGTGAGCCAAATTTCCAAATAGTTTCGGAATAACTCAGATTCCTTCTTCAGGGATGGCTCGTCCTGCACTCAGTGGGATTAAATACCCTTGGCTCAGCAATAAATAGCTAATGAAAGCAAATGTTATTAATTAGTCAAAAGCAAATAGTTCCACCTCATTGTTGAGTCCCCTCAGTTTTTAGGGTGTCCAGTTCGAAAATCCACCTGGTTTCCTCCTTTGACATTAATTTAATGTAGTCACCACTACGCCAATGTTTATGGACCTTTTTAATGCCCATTATTTTGATACCCCGTATAGACCCCTTATGAAAAGATGAAAAATGTTTAGATAGGGGATGGTTATCAAACTTAGATCTTATATTACGAAGTTGTTCCCCTATACGTTTATTCAGTGGGCGCTTGGTACGTCCACATACATTTTTTGCACGGACACTCTATAACATAAATGACACCCTGAGTAGTGCATGTGATAAAATCAGTTATTGGAAATTGTGTATTGTCATTCGAAGTTATGCACTTTTGCTTGGTGAGATTGAGTGTTTTGCACATCTTGCACTTTTTTCAAGGAAAAAACCTTTAAATGGTTCCTTAAAGGGGCCCAAAGTAACGCATGGAAAAGTGGGAGTCCGTACTGTAAGGGCAATAATGTTGGCTAGATTCCTAGCCTTTTTAGAAATGAATATAAAATAATATCAACCTTATGGCTGAAATCTATTAAGGCTTTTATAATAGGTTTTTGTAGTAACAAAGTAAAACATGTTGGTGCATGACATTTTTGCACCAAAATATTGTGAGACTTGTTAGTGTGACTAGTTAGCGCTGCTTGTGCCACTTTGGAAAAGTGGGTGTCAAAGAGTTCATGGTTAGTTTAGTAAATGAGCAGGAACCCAAGTATATGAATTGCAACATTTTAAAGACTTGCAAAAAAGAAACAATTCTACTCCTGGAGTGGCGTGGACTAAAAACTGGAGAAAGTTTTCGAAGTTTTAAATGTAAAGATGTGTTGGATTTATAAAATATTGTGTGAAAAATGTGATAAACTTGGAGCATATAATGAAAATTACCCACAAGGAAATCTGACTTAAAAAAAAGTCCCCCCATAATAAATTTTCCCCACAGAATGTCAGTAATTAGTGGGCAATAATATACATAAACCACACTCAATGATACTACATTTTCTTTTGCAGTTTAGTGAAGTATTTAAAAGACTTTGGAATCATTTTTATCTTTCTTAGAATAACATAGCAAAATGGCAATAAACCAGCAAAGCATATGACGATTTTCGCTTGAAGTCCTTGGCATTAGATTTTGGCAGTAAATCAGATTGATTTTAGCCAAAACAGTTAACAATATAATGCACAGCTGAAATAACACATAGGGGCCAGCTGTGACCTCATTTGTCTATATAATGTGAAAAAGAAATTATTCAATAATATCAAGTTTGAAATAAAGCAATGATTTGCTTTCTCAAAAGATGTGCTGGTAAATTGGGAGAAACTATTTTACTTTTTTATTTAAACACATCTTTTTTTCACTATCCCGTCTTTCTTTTTTCTCACGGTTTTGTTATTCTTTGTTCTTTTCACCACACATCTTACTTTTTCTCATTCCTTCCTTTTTCCTTCAATTAGTCTTGCTTCCTTCAATTTTTCGCTCTCCTTCAAACCTTTGTTTCTCCTTCTTTAACACCTGTGTTTCTCCTTCATTCCTACTTTCTTTTCTTCTTTCCATTTTTCTCCCTCCTTCATACCTCTGTTTCTCCCTCCTTCATACCTTTGTTTCTCTTTGCTTCATATCTTTGATTTTTCTTTCTTCCTTCATACCTTGGATTCTACTCTCTTGCTTCCTGCCTTTGTAAGTGGGGCGTAATTAGGCAAATACCTGACTTTTTCGCTGGAGCCCCTGATCGTGTCGCTAGACACACTGGTCTGGCAGTAACAGGCTGGTACGGCTGACATATAGGCATGCTGGTGCAGGCAAGTACGGCTGTTGTGCAGGCAGGATTGTGCAGGTAGGCATGGCTGATATACAGGCAGGCAGGTGTTGGTGGACATGGTTGATATACAAGCAGGCAGGCATGGCTGATATATAGGCAGGCTGCTGCAAGCAGGCATAACTGATATACAGGCAGTTCCTGGCAGGCACGGTTGATAGACATGCAGGTGCTGACTGGCTTGGCTGATATGCAGACAGGTGCAGGTGAGCAAGGCAAATATACAGGCAGACAATTGCTGACAGGCTGGAAAACAGGGACACAAGGCAAGTACTGTCAGACAGGTACAGGGCAGGTAAACTTACTGGGGACCTGTCAACTTTACACGTTGCCTGACGTGTCTCATCAGGTGGAGGCACCTTAAATAATAAGTGTCTCTCAGTCATTGGATGGTGACATTTTAGGATGGAGTGCTGTCCTTTTAAGAAGGCGGGAGTGTGCACTAAGCACAGAGCCCGGGGAACAGCGAGCCGTGTGCAGACCCAGGGCAGCAGCAAAAGGCCAAGGAGGAGGGAAGTACAGAGGCCATGGCAGTGAATGAGTCAGCATCTCTGTCAGGGGAGGGGAGAAGTATGCAGGGATGCCGGCGCTACAGTACCCCCTCTTTACGCCCCCTTTACTTCAAGTCCGAAAGAAACCTCTACAGGAGGAGAGTGGCATGGATGTTTTCCCTGGGCTTCCACAACTTCTTCCCAGGACTGAACCCCTTCCAATCCACATGAAAAAAGATTTTTCCTCTTACCCTCTTAGTGGCCAAAATATTCTCTACCTTGAAAACATTTTCAGAGCTGAAGGAGAAGGAGTAGTACCTGGATCTTTGAAGTGGGTGCTGAGGACGGCAGGCTTGAGGAGAGCCAAGTGAAATGAATTGGGGATCCGTAAAGAGGCCGGGAGTTTGAGATTGTAGGCTACAGGATTTATCTGTTTAAGAACCTAGAATGGACTGATGCAAGGACCCTATTTATGCGAGCTTTATATGGACATATGTTGTGAGTTCATTTTCCCCTTCGTCACTGGGGTCTGGTGAACTCCCTATTATGGTAAAGGAAGGTAATGAGCCTGATTATCAGGCACCTGAGCCTAATGAGGATGACTGGCTGAGTGGAGTCACGGACTGGATATAAGGCTGCCGACGCCCTTCTGCCCTGCGGATGATATCTCTGTGGACTTCTAGTACACATGTCTGATTCCTGCTCCTCTAAAGCTAAGTTTTCTGTTTTGCCTGTTAGTTTTTTTGTTTTGTTTTTTGTTTTCCTTGCTTTTCAGTATTCTGCCATTCCCTGCTGGGGTGAGCTGAATCTCCTTTTGCCTGTAGCTCTGTCTTCAGTATATTCCTGAGTACTGACATAGCTTTTTTGAAGCCTAGCGTCTTCAGGGCCTTTTTCACTGTCAGTCTGTTGGCTCTTATTTTCATAGGGTTTTTCACGGATTTCAGACAGCAGCCTTCCTGTCCTTTTCTATCTAGTTAGCTTGGGCCCCTCTTTGCTCAGTCTATCTTTCTGTCTGTGTCAGTATTTTCATCTTGCTTCACCGTCATTATATGTTGGGGGCTGCCTATTGCTTTGGGGTCTGCTCTGGGGCAGTTTAGATTTCCCCTTTCTTTCTTTAGGCCTATTTAATTCTCCGGCTGTGATCGAGGGGTCTAGGGCATCGTAGGAACCCCCCATGGCTACTGCTAGTTGTGTTGATAGGTTCAGGGGTCTGCAATCCGATAGCTGCCAACTTCTCTGGTTTTCTGGACTTAGCTAGCATTTCTGTTTTTGCCTCCTACGGTGACTCAATCATAACAGACATACTTTGAAGACAGCCAAACCTTGTCCCCATGATGAAGTAGATGAGGGTCCCGACTTCTGTTGCTTGCATGTCTCTTCATATGATCAAAGGATTTCAACAAAGTGGTCGTGGTAATCTCACAGATCTTAGAGAATCCCTTTAGGAGATTTTCAGTGGCAGGAATGTCGGTGGTAGCAGACACAGGAAACAGAATATTGTGGCTATATACCATATTGTGACTATATACCATGAAAATGAAAAATGGGGATTTAGCTGAGGATTCGCTCACATGGTTGTTGTATGAGAATTCAACCCAAGGCAAGAGTTTGACTCCATCACTGTGGTGAGCATTGACAAAGTGCCATAGGTATATGGTCAGGATATGATTAACCCACTCTACCTGGCCATTGGACTGCAGATAGTAAGCAGATGAGAAGTCTAAGTGACATTCTGTAGTTTGCAGATAGCCCTCCAGAAGTGAGATGTAAATTTGACGCCTCTATCAGAGACCATATGGAAATTTACCCCATGGAAGCAAAAAATATGTTGAATGAACTTCTCGACAAGAACAGGAGCAGATGGAAGACCAAACAGCGAAGTAAAATAGTCAATCTTAGAGAAGAGATCCACAGTAATTCTAAATACTGGATGATCAATGATAAAGTCCATTGCGATATGCTCACAGGGAGCAGGTGGTATGGTCAGCCGAAGCTTTTTTGGAGTCTTATTCTGTGCACAGAGGGGACAGGCCGTGATGAAATCTGCAATATTTTTCCACAGTGATAGCCACCGATAGTACCATGAAATGAGATGAACTGTTTTTTCTCTCCGGTATGACCAGCTAATTTGGATGAGTGAACCCAGTGAAGCACCACTTCTTGTCTGGTTCAAAGACAAAGGTTTTTCCAGGTGGAACCCGAGACAAGCCTAGTGGAGTGACTGTAAGCATTTTGGAGGGTTCAATGATGCTCTGAGGTTCCTCCTTCAGAAGACAGAAAAGAACTGGAAAGTGCATCCATTTTTATCTTGTCTGCCCGCCATTAGTAGAGGACAAAATCAAAGAGAATGAAGAACAAAGAACACATGGTTTGGCAAAGATTTAGGCGCGGTATGGACTGGAAGTATTCCAAGTTCTTGCAGTCCATGTAAATAATTACGGGATGAACCTCTCCTTTAAGTATAAAGTGCTACTCCTAAAGAGGCAGGGGGTTATTGTCAAAAGTTCTCAATCGCCTATCGAGTAGTTGCATTCTGGATCCGAGAAGGCCTTAAAGACGAAGCCGCAGGTCACCATTGAGCTGGAAGGAGACTTCTGGGTTAGGATGGCTTCGGCACCGGACGAAGAGAATCCACTTCCAAAAATAATTGCTTATTGTTGTCTGGACAATGCAGCATCGGAGCGGAGGTGAAGACTTGGTTTAAGTAGACAAAGGTGCTTTCAGCCTCCCGAGTCCACACCCTTGGGTTAGCCCCCTTGATGGACAGGGCGGAAATTAGAGTGGCCCAAGAGGAGAAATGCGGTATGAACTGATGATAGTAATTATCAAACCCAAGGAATCACTGGATTGCCTTAAGTCCATCAGAGCAAGGCCACTTCAAGACAGCTGATACCTTCTCGGGATCCGTCTTTAGCCCCATCTCAAAGATGATGTACCCAAGGAATGGAAAAGAGGTTTGCTCTAAGATACATTTTTCAAACAATTCTTTCTCAGTCTCTGCAGAACCTAGTGAACCTCTTGTATGTTGACAGATCAGGAGAAAACAACAATATGTAGTCCAGGTAAACCAATACATACAAATAAAAAAGGTCCCAGAAGGTATTGTTCATCAGTTCTCGGAAGACTGTTGGGGTGTTACCGAGCCCAAATGGCATAACGCGATATTCATAATGGCCAGCCTGAGTGTTAAAGGTAGTTTCTTATTCATCCCCCTTGCATATTTGAATCAGTTTGACCTGCAGATTAACTTTGGTAAAGATTATGGAACCTTTGAGATAATCAAAGAGCTCTGATATCAGAGTCAGAGGATATTTATTTTTACCGTTATCAGGTTGAGTCCCCTATAGTCTATACATGAATGAAGTGAGCCATCTTTTTTCTTTAGAAAGAAGAACTCTGCTCCAGTTGGGGAGGAAGACTTCTGGATAAATCTCCTGGCTAGATTCTCTTTGATACATTCATACATGACTCGGGTCTCAGTCTAGGACAGAGTGTGGATACGGCCTCATGGAGAAGGAGGTCTATAAGACGAACATACAGCCTGTGTGGTGGTAGTATCTCCACCTTTATCGAAGACATCCACGTTATTTCAATAAGTGGGAGCTAGGCCAGGTAATTTTGATGGAGTAGGTAGAGGATTAACAGGAAGAAAAGGGACAAGGCACCTCTCGTGACAGACCTGCTCCTGTCAAGGTACTTCTCTGTATATTCAATCTAAGACATGCTAGAGCTTTTGTAGTGATAGTAGACCTAGGAGCAGGGGATGGGACAGACTAGACAGCACTAGACAGTACATGATGATATAATTTCTACGGGTCCAACTCAAAGTTCCACAAGTTCAGAAATGAAAAGAACGGCCTTGGAAACTGGTTTTACATCGACCAATGGATCCTTTAAACGTTGGATAAGGGTTTGATACCGTTCCACATTGGCCTGTTAAATGAAATTTCCTCCGGAACCAGATTCCAAATGTGCTGGCAAAACAGATATTGCCAAAGGAAACAGATATTGACAGTGTCAGCAAAGGAGAGAAGTGATCCTCACCCAGGGTAGCCTCTTTAACAGACCTTAGGCTCTGTAGTTTCCCGGTTTTTCAGGGCAAGAATGAATTAAATGGGACTGCCACAGTAGAAGCAAAAGAAGCACCTTGCCTCAGCACGACAGGCCTCCTGACAATGCTTGGCCATTTTCTTCCAATTAATATGCATGGACTCTGAGGATGATGCCAAAGCTGAGAGTTGCTGCATGATCGGCCTTTGAAAGGTAGGAGCCAAGAGCATAGGTCTTCTCTCATGGATCACCTCCTTGGAACACTCCTGAAACCTGATATTGATCCTAGTTGCCAGGGACACCAGGTCATCCACCAAGATTGGTATATCACGATCGGCCAGCTCATCCTTAATTCTTGAAAGGCCCTCCCAGAAGGCGGATACTAGCGCCTTCATATTCCAGGTGAGCTCAGAGGACAGGTCAGAGAACAGGCTGCAGAATCAAACAGAGTACTGACCCACTGTGACATTTCCCTGGCACAGTCATATTTATTATGCTTACTTATTTGGCACCATCATATTCCACATATAGTATATTATTCTAGGTTTTCTTTGCTGGATTTTTCATTTCATAATGTGTCAAATGTTTTCAATTGTTGAAAAGGTCTGAACTATAGCAGGCCAATTAATCACCTGATTTCTTCTTCTATGAAACATACTGAGATTTCTAGTGTTTTGTTAACCCTGTTCCAACATTTTTAAGATGTGTTGCTGCCATTAATTTCTAAAGAAGTTTTTTTTTCAAATAAAATGGAAAAAAGTCTTATTTTCAACTTTTGATATGTTCTGTTGTGAATAAAATAAGGCTGTATGGGATTTCAAAATCATTACATTTCTGTTTTCTTTACATTTTACACAGCATTCCAACTTTTGGGAATTGGGGTTCAATTTCCTGTAACGTATAACTGCTTTAAAAGTGAGTCATTTGCTTTTTTTTCTTGTTTTATAGGCAACAGGAAAGTGAATGAAATGGTAGCACAGATCGTCTTCATATCCATTCTCCTAGTGGATGGAACAAGGTGATTGAACAGGATTTTACACAGGTGAACAACTGGCTACATTGATGGTGTTGTTGGGTTTCTTGACTATGGAGTGAATTACCTGTATGACGGATTCCTTGATTATTAGCGTGGTTTCCAGGTTCCTATGTGTATTATTAGACATAAGTAATCATCTATACAGATGATTACTTATGTCTAATAATCCTGTCAACAGAGGCAGATAGCAACTTCTGTTCCTCTCAGTAGGAAATCCCCCAAGTCTACCTTTTTCCTCTTCTTCTTCGCTGCAGCTCCTCTTTTTCTTGCCTCAAGAGGCTTCTGGAGTATTCCTTGTGGGCAAAGCACTTTTCTGTACATCTTCATAGTTGTCCTGCATGAGAACCTTTTAGCACTTAGGCATGTGAATTGTTTCCTCCACCCCATCTAATCCAAGTACAAATACTGACTTTGTGAAAGATCTTTTTAAATCCAAGGAGTCCTGTGGTTAAATAGACTAAGAAACAGAAGCAATAAAGGTGTTATTAATGGAGTTTTAACTCCTTCACGACATATGACGTATATTTACGTTATAAGCATTTCCCAGCCTTAGATGCAGTGCTCCATCCACAGCTGATATCCAGTTAAATACTGCTGTCAGTGATTGATGGACCATGTCATCACTGGAAGCACATGATCACGGGGCGCCGATGGGTTGTCATGACAGTCGGGGATCTACTGTTGACCCCTATGGCTATCATTACTATCCTCCTGTGAATGCTGACCTGAGACCAGCATTCATAGGAGATTGTGACTTCTGCTGTGCATAGCACTGTAATGTATAGCACAGACGATCGGGCGATAGTAGCTTCAAGTCTCCTGAGGGGGCTATTACATAAAGTAAATAATTAAAAAAGTTATTGAAAATAAGAAAAAAATAAAAAGAACACAAAAGTTCAAATAATCCCTCTTTTGCTCCATTGAAAATAAAGCAATTAAAAAAAAAAAAATTATATATATTTGGTATCACTGTGTTTAGAAATGTCCCATCTTTCAAAATATAAAATAAATTAGTCCATTCGGTAAACAGCGCAACGAGAGAAAAAAATGACATGCAAGAGTTACTTTTTTTGGCTGCCACAACATTGCAATAAAATGTAATAAAAGTCTTTTAAAACAATGTATCTACATTAGTAGTGAAAAACGTCTTCTCAGGGCAAAAACAAAGAGTCCTCCCCCAGCGTCATATCCCAAAAAATGAAAATATTTTGGGTCATGGAAAATAGCAACAAAAGCAAAAAAAATTTTCATGTCAATTTCCAATTTTTTTTTCACAACTTAAATTAAAAAAAATTATACATGTTTAGTATTTGTGTACTCGTCCTGACCCGGAGAATCATATTGTCAGGTCAGTCATGCCATATAGTGACTATGGTGAATAAAAAAACAAAAATATATTTGTGAAGTAGCACTTTTTTCTGCAATTTCAAAGCATTTGTAATTTTTTCCTATTTTCCTGTACACTATATGGTAAAATCAATGATGTCTATCAAAAGTACTTCTTATCCCGCAAAAAACAAGCCCTCATATGACTATATTGATTGAAAAATAAAAAATGTATGGCTCTTACAAGAAGGGGAGGATGAAAAGAAAATGTAAAAAAAAATGGAAAATGGCTGTTTAAGGGGTTTAAGCCCAAATTGAAAAGGATCAACAGTTACAGCAGTGGAGAAAGAGGACTGTGCATAACATTGACTTATACTGACGATGTTGCTGTCAGAGGTAACATGATCCTATTGTGACTGAGATGAATGATGTGTCATACATTCCATAACATCCTCTGCTTCCTTCATATGCTATCCAGAGGCAAAAGATACCATTGGTGACCTGGGCTTGGTGGTAATACTGCCTGGACCGTGGGTGCCAGTGGTGTTGGTCCTGCTTGTGGCTACCATATACTTTTTCCTAAATATCTCAAGAATGGTAGGTCCTGGCGAGCAGAAACCTGGTCTTAAATCACCAGAAGTGCTTCATTTACGTGCCTGCCAAATTTGACACAGATTGGCCCCGTTTTTTGGCAATCAATTAATATTTGCTTTCATGTTCTGTTTTTTGCCAAATATATCAAAAACACTTTTGTATTCTGTTGTTTTTTTTTGTTTTTTTTTTAATATCTTGGAAAACATAGGTCCTAAGGAAATGTAACCAAATCTAAAATCTCCTAAAGATTTACATTAAATTTGATGCAGATTGGACCTGTCATTTTATTGTAAATTAATATTTGCTCTTTTCCATTTTTTGACGAATACCTTAAATGCTGTTATATTCCATTTTTGTGTTTTTTCCGGATGTAGTAGATGGTTTACTTCTAAACCAGTAGAAAATAAACTGCCATATCTATGTCTCATTGATTCTTTATTTGGATCCTCATCAGCAACGCAGGGTACCAATTTTTCTTTGTCCTATCTGAATCAAAGGAAAATAGTTGTCCTATGTACCCAGGCAAACCAAAGAACACTATTAAACTGTAATTTCTTTCTGCTGTATTTTACTTACTGTATGCCCCAGAATTTGGGGACTGCCAGAACTGTTGTCATATATCCACAGAGACTTCTTTCAATTAGTTGGAATACCCTGTTATAATACGTTCTTTCACTAGTAATAGGGACTATATTTTTAACTAACAATATCACAAATACACTACAACACTACATTGCCAACTATAGATTCAACCAAAAACACATTGTAAAGTGTATCCGTTCTTCCTGTACTATCTTTCTTAGATAATACATTCCACCACAGTTATGAGTGCTACAGAAAAATCTTATCAAGAATGTGGCAAGTGTTTTTCATTACAATCTAAAGTAAAATCCCTTATTCCCTAGCATACGTACTTCATCTGTAAAGTCACTGCAGAAATAGTAGCTAATCTTTTACTTAGGAAGGAATTGACGTCATTGACTTTGAGACCTAAAGGCTGGGACAAACAACAAACGTCATCTCTGCAAAACCCAGATTGCAAAATAATGAGAACAATGGCACCCCTTTGTAACAGGGGAGTTCATTCCTTAAAATTCTAATTTATTATTCAACTTAGGGCTCACAAATACAGGGTTACACATCTAAGTTGAATGGAACAATATTTGAGAAACCATAGACTTCTATGTCTTAAATTGGAAGAGCCCAGGCTGTGTGGGTAAGAGAAACCTAGCAGTCCTGTTGAATCTTCTGGTAAAATGTGTTATACTTTGTGTTTTGACCAGGAATACAGGGTCAGTCTCATCACCTGGTGCACCCGGCGCCCTAGACAACTGGATGCTGTCACATCAGTCACTTCTCCGACTGTCCGGGATTGGCAGGTGGGGGGCCCACTGACGCCATCAAATGCATCAGCTGGATGTGCATACTCCTTCTGGAAGTGCATCCCATCGCATCCATATGCAGCAATACAAGTTGCCGGACAATGAGAACCAGCAGCTGACGTCGGTGTGTAGATGACCGAGAGTGCACGATAGTGATGTCATGCGCTCCCGTGACTTGCATGTTGAAGTCAACTGCCGGCTTTAGAACAGGACGCCGCGTGGCGGGAGAGTGGATGAAAGGTGAGTATTTATTTATTTTTTTAAATCAGTAAGTACATGGGTGGCCATACCACTACATGGATTACTATGGTCTGTGCATTATGCTACATGAATAACTATGGGCTGTACATTATATAACATGGATGGCTATGGATTGTGCATTATACTACCATCGATGATTAAGGGCTGTGAATTATATATGGAGGACTACACGCTGTGTACTATAGTATATGGAGGACTATAGGCTGTGAATTATACTATGAGAGGGCCATGGGAATGCATTATACTATATGTATGATATTGTAGGAGTTACAATAGATATCACTCATGTAGTGTAAGAAATAAGTAAAATCTTTGACCTTATACTATACCTATATTTCTCTGCCGTATCTGTGAATGATGAATTTTTTGAGTTAAAGGGGCCCACTGAGACTCTTTCACCCAGGGCCCACAAAATCCTGGAGCTGGCCCTGCAGGGATATACAAACATTTTCTGGTAGGAGAGCCACATTGTCAGATTAAAGCTGTCACATGGGCAATAAACTTACAAAGTTATTCCGATAAATGGTTGAAAGACACTTCAGAAGAATGGGGGATCCCTTACTGCTTTAACATCGCATTGCACTCTGACCAATGTTATTAAATGGGGCAGTCCTCATCTGCAAGTTTTTCCTCAGCTCTAATTGGACAGAGGAAAAAATTGAAGCATGCTGTAAGTGGATGCGAGAAATAGATCTCACTCGCCAAGGCATGTCAATGGGTGTGAGAGAATAATCAGACGGCACACCGACCATGCATGTTCCTCCTGACTTTTACGCACACATCTCAAAAGAAACCCAACATTTCATCAGCCAAGTACAGTAAATTCACAGCCCGAACCATCAGAACAGAATAGATAGAAATATACACTGTTCAAAAAAATAAAGGGAACACTTAAACAACAGAATATAACTCCAAATGAATCAAACTTCTGTGAAATCAAACTGTCCACTTAGGAAGCAATACTGACTGATAGTGTTGAGCATTCCGATACTGCAAATATCGGGTATCGGCCGATATTCGCTGTATCGTAATTCCGATACCGAGTACTGATATTTTTACAATATCGGATACCAGAATTGGAAGTTCCCATAATGCAATGAGCCACTGTTGTGGCTGTGATTGACTGCTGAAATGATGTCATCATGATGCGCGGTCTGTACACATCATGATGCGCGGTCGGTGCGGGCCTGCCGGGGGTCTGTGCGGGCCTGCTGGGGGTCTGTACGGGCCTGCCGGGGGTCTGTGCCGGCTGCCGAGGGTCTGTGTGGGCCTGCCTGGGGTCTGTGCCGGCTGCCGGGGGTCTGTGCGGACTGCCGGGGGTCTGTGCGGGCCTGCCGGGGGTCTGTATGGGCCTGCCGGGGTTCTGTGCCGGCTGCCGGGGGTCTGTGCAGACTGCCGGGGTCTGTGCAGGCCTGCTGGGGGTCTGTACGGGCCTGCCGGTGGTCTGTGCCGGCTGCCGGGGGTCTGTGCGGACTGCCGGGGGTCTGTACGGGCCTGCCGGGGGTCTGTGCGGGCCTGCCGGGGGTCTGTGCGGACTGCCGGGGGTCTGTGCGGGCCTGCCAGGGGTCTGTGCGGGCTGCCGGGGTTCTTTGTGTCTGTGTACAGGCATCGTCTTGTAGTCCCATCGGCCTATGCCTGCTACAATGACAGTGATTGACACATTAGCCAATGATGGGACAGTAGTAGTCCCATCATCTGGCTAATGTGTTGAATGTAAAAAAAAAAAAATATATATATATATATATACATACTACATGCATACTACATACATACTACATATATATACAACATGCATACAACATACATACATACTACATACATACTTCATATATACTACATTCATGCAACATACATACATAATACATACATACTGCATATATACTACATTCATAAAGCATACATACATACTACATATATACAACATTCATACATACTACATACATACAACATTCATACAACATACATACATACTACATACATATATAAGATAATCCTTTAATCCTCTACTACATTCCGGGGACCCCCGGTATATTACTATCTAATACTACATTCATACAACATACATACATACATAGTACATACTACATACTGTATATACTACATTCATACAACATACATACATACTACATACATACTTCATATATACTACATTCATACAACATACACACATACTACATACATACTACACATATACTACATTCATAATACATACTACATACATACTACATATATACTACATTCATACAACATACATACATGCATACTACATACTACATACATACTACTGTATGTTGTATGAATGTAGTATATATGTAGTATGTATGTAGTATGTATGTAGTATGTATGTATGTTGTATGAATGTTGTATATATGTAGTATGCATGTATGCTGTATGAATGTAGTATATATGTAGTATGTATGTAGTATGTATGTATGTTGTATGAATGTAGTATATATGAAGTATGTAGTATGTATGTTGAATGAATGTTGAATATATGTAGTATGTATGTAGTATGTATGTAGTATGTATGTAGTATGTATGTATGTTGTATGTATGTTGTATGAATGTAGTATGTATGTATGCTGTATGAATGTAGTATATATGTAGTATGTATGTAGTATGTATGTATGTTGTATGAATGTAGAATATATGAAGTATGTATGTAGTATGTATGTATGCTGTATGAATGTTGTATATATGTAGTATGTATGTAGTATGTATGCAGTATTTTTTTTTTTACATTCAACACATTAGCCGGATGATGGGACTACTACTGTCCCATCATTGGCTAATGTGTCAGTCACTGTCATTGTAGCAGGCATAGCCCAATGGGACTTGTAGTCCCATCGGACGATGCCTGCACATGCACACAACCCACGGCAGGCCCGCACAGACCCCCGGCAGTCCGCACAGACCCCCGGCAGCCGGCACAGACCCCCAGCAGGCCCGCACAGACCCCCGGCAGTCCACACAGACCCCCGGCAGCTGGCACAGATCCCCAGCAGCCCGTACAGACCCCCGGCAGGTCCGCACAGACCCCCGGCAGTCCGCACAGACCCCTGGCAGGCCCGTACAGACCCCCGGCAGACCCGCACAGACCCCCGGCAGTCCGCACAGACCCCCGGCAGCTGGCACAGACCCCCGGCAGGCCCGTACAGACCCCCGGCAGGCCCGTACAGACCCCCGGCAGTCCGCACAGACCCCCGAAAGCCAGCACAGACCCCCGGCAGTCCACACAGACCCCCGGCAGGCCCGTACAGACCCCCGGAAGGCCCGCACAGACCCCCGGCAGGCCCGTACAGACCCCCGGCAGGCCGGCACAGACCCCGCCCGCACACACAGATACGCAGAGTGTCCGCCCACGCACCGCCCACACTCTTCCCCCCTCCCGAACAGGATGTGCAAGTAAAGAAAGGGTTTTTTTTAATTCTGATATTTCTGTCCCATTGACTTGAATGGGACTCCCGGTATCGGAACCGGCGATACCCGATACTTTTTGGGTATCGGCCGATCCAATCCAATCCGATATTTCTCAATATCGGATGGTATCGCTCAACACTACTGACTGACAATCAATTTCACATGCTGTTGTGCAAATGGAATAGATAACAGATGGAAATTATTTGCAATTATCAAGACACACTCAATAAAGGAGTGGTTCTGCAGGTGGGGACCACAGACCACATCATAGTACCAATGGTTTCTGGCTGATGTTTTGGTCACTTTTGAATGTTGGTTGTGCTTTCACACTCGTGGTAGCATGAGATGGACTCTGCAACCCACACAAGTGGAACAGGTAGTGCAGCTCATCCAGGATGGCACATCAATGTGAGCTGTGGCAAGAAGGATTACTGTGTCTGTCAGTGTAGTGTCCAGAGGCTGGTGGTGCCTACAGGAGTCAGGCCAGTACACCAGGAGATGTGGAGGGTGCCGTATGAGGGCAGCAAGCCAGCAACAGGACTGCTACCTCAGCCCTTGTGCAAGGAGGAACAGGAGGAGCACTGCCAGAGTCATGCAAAATGACCTCCAGCAGGCCACAAAAGTGCATGTGTGTGCACAAACGGTTAGAAACTGACTCCATGAGGATGGTCTGAGTGCCCGACGTCCACAGATGGGGGTTGTGTTCACAGCCCAACACCATGCAGGATGCTTGGAATTGCCCACAGAGCACCAGGATTGGCAAATTCACCACTGGCGCCCTGTGCTCTTCACAGATGAAAGCAGGTTCACACTGAGCACAGGTGACAGATGTGACTGAGTCTAGAGATGCTGTGGAGAGTAATCTGCTGCCTGCAACATCATTCAGCATGACCATTTTGGCAGTGGGTCAGTAATGGTGTGGGGTGGCAGTTCTTTGGAGGGCCGCACAGACCTCCATGTGCTCGCAAGTGGTAGGCTGGCTGCCATTAGGTACCGAAATGAGATCCTCAGACCCCTTGTGAGACCATATGCTGGTGCAGTTGGCCCTGGGTTCCTCTTAATGCAGAACAATGCCAGACCTCATGTGGCTGGAGTGTGTCAGCAGTTCCTGCAAGATGAAGGCATTGAAGCTATGGACCGGCCCGCCTGTTCCTCAGACCTGAATCCGATTCAGCACATCTGAGACATCATGTCGCGCTCCATCCACCAACATCACATTGCACCACAGACTTTCCAGGAGTTGGTGGATGCTTTAGTCCAGGTCTGGGAGGAGATCCCTCATGACAACATCCGCTGACTCATCAAGAGCATACCCGGGTGTCATAGTAAGGTCAAACAGGCACATGGAGGCTCCACACACTACTGAGCATCATTTCCTTGTTTTGAGGCATTTCCACTGAAATTGGATCAACCTGTAATTTGATTTTCCACTTTGATTTTGAGTATCCTTCCAAATCCAGACCTCCATGGGATATTTATTTACATTGATCATTTTTATGTTTTCTTGTTCTCAACGCATGCCACTACGTAATGAATAAAGATTTGCAGCTGTGATATTTCATTCAGTGATACAGTCATATGTAAAAGTTTTGGCACCCCTATTAATGTTAACCTTTTTTCTTTATAACAATTTTGTTTTTTGCAACAGCTATTTCCGTTTCATATATTTAATAACTGATGGACTCAGTTATATTTCTGGATTCAAATGAGGTTTATTGTACTAACAGAAAATGTGCAATCTGCATTTAAACAAAATTTGACCGGTGCAAAAGTATGGGCACCCTTATCATTTTCTTGATTTGAACACTCCTAACTACTTTTTACTGACTTCCTGAAGCACTACATTGGTTTTGTAACCTCATTGAGCTTTGATCTTCATAGCCAGGTGTATCAAATCATGAGAAAAGGTATTTAAGGTGGCCACTTGCAAGTAGTTCTCCTATTTGATTCTCCTATGAAGAGTGGCATCATGGGCTCCTCAAAACAACTCTCAAATGATCTGAAAACAAAGATTATTCAACATAGCTTTTCAGGGGAAGGATACAAAAAGTTGTCTCAGAGATTTAACCTGTCAGTTTCCACTGTGAGGAACATAGTAAGGAAATGGAAGAACACAGGTACAGTTCTTGTTAAGCCCAGAAGTGGCAGGCCAAGAAAAATATCAGAAAGGCAGAGAAGAAGAATGGTGAGAACAGTCAAGGACAATCCACAGACCACCTCCAAAGACCTGCAGCATCATCTTGCTGCAGATGGTGTCACTGTGCATCGGTCAACAATACAGCGCATGCATAACGCCTTTTTGTATGACCAAACAACTCAATCTTTGTTTCATCAGTCCACAGGACCTTCTTCCATAATGTAACTGGCTTGTCCAAATGTGCTTTTGCATACCTCAGGCGACTATGTTTGTGGCGTGCTTGCAGAAACGGCTTCTTTCGCATCACTCTCCCATACAGCTTCTCCTTGTGCAAAGTGCGCTGTATTGTTGACCGATGCACAGTGACACCATCTGCAGCAAGATGATGCTGCCGGTCTTTGGAGGTGGTCTGTGGATTGTCCTTGACTGTTCTCACCATTCTTCTTCTCTGCCTTTCTGATATTTTTCTTGGCCTGCCACTTCTGGGCTTAACAAGAACTGTACCTGTGTTCTTCCATTTCCTTACTATGTTCCTCACAGTGGAAACTGACAGGTTAAATCTCTGAGACAACTTTTTGTATCCTTCCCCTGAAAAGCTATGTTGTTTTCAGATCATTTGAGAGTTGTTTTGAGGAGCCCATGATGCCACTCTTCATAGGAGAATCAAATAGGAGAACTACTTGCAAGTGGCCACCTTAAATACCTTTTCTCATGATTTGATACACCTGGCTATGAAGTTCAAAGCTCAATGAGGTTACAAAACCAATTTAGTGTTTCAGGAAGTCAGTAAAAAGTAGTTAGGAGTGTTCAAATCAAGAAAATGATAAGGGTGCCCATACTTTTGCACCGGTCAAATTTTGTTTAAATGCAGATTGCACATTTTCTGTTAGTACAATAAAGCTCATTTGAATCCAGAAATATAACTGAGCCCATCAGTTATTAGATATATGAAACTGAAATAGCTGTTGCAAAAACCAAAATTGTTATAAAGAAAAAAGGTTAACATTAATAGGGGTGCCCAAACATTTACATATGACTGTATATGCGATGTGGTATCTTAGTGTTCCCTTTATTTTTTTGAGCAGTGTATATAGAATAGATAGGATAGATGCCCTGTAGATATTTATCTTCACAAGCCCTCTACATATAAGAAACTAGCACTCTTTAGTGCCTTTCATATGGCAGTACTGCGGCGCCTGAGAATAGCAGCATCGTTCCTGCTATTTACAATTGCAAGTATCGGATTCAAGAAACCCAGGACTACGTCAGATCTGTGTAGCAATGTTTTGGGGAATAAATTAGTGAACGAGGAAGAGTGTATTGTTTATTTTTCTTGCTTTTTCTGTCTTTCAGGTATCCATTTGTGGACTACAGCAGATTTCATGGACTACGTCGGATTCTGTGGACTAGATGGACATGCATGGCTTTTTTTTTAATATAAATTGGCAAACTAGGGAATGTGTGGGGGAGAATTTATTCAAAAAACCTTTTTTCTGTGTGTGTGTCTTTTCTTTTTTAAATGCTGGCTTAGTAATGGGAGTGTCTGATAGACACCTCTCCATTACCAACACCAGGGGTTGATATCATTCGTGATTTTTGACAAATCACAGCTGTCATCAACCCCAAATACGATTATCCCGATTGCCACCACACAAGCGAAATTGAAAAGAGCCAGGCAAAGTGTCAGAATTGTCGGATCTCATGTGATGCATCAATTCTGGGGCTGCTACAGGCTTTGATTTTTAGACTGGGAAGAGCACAATAATCAGAGAACTTCCCAGCCTGATAATATAAGCCTGCAGTTTTCTGCTTTCTCTTGACTGGTTATCAAGAATAAGGGGGAACCCACATCATTATTTATTTATTTAATAGGTTGAATAAGGCTAAACGCCTTTTCGTGGCACATGAACGGCACTAAAGGGTGCAAGTTTATTATACAGTTGAGCTCAAAAGTTTATATACCTCAGCAGAATTTTTGCTTTCTTGGCCTTTTTTTTTAGAGAATATGAATAACACCAAAACTTTTTCTCCACTCATGGTTAATGGTTGGGTGAAACCATTTATTGTCATTTATTGTGTTTTCTCTTTTTAAATCATGATAACCCAAAACATCCAAATGACCCTGATCAAAAGTTTACATACCCCATTTCTTAATACTGTGTACTGCCCCCTCTAACATCAATGACAGCTTGAAGTCTTTTGTGGTAGTTGTGGATGAAGTTCTTTATTTTCTCAGATGGTAAAGCTGCCCACTCTTCTTGGCAAAAAGTCTCCAGTTCCTGTAAATTCCTGGGCTGTCTGGCATGAACTGCTCACTTGAGATCTCCCCAGAGTGGCTGAATGACATTCAGGTCAGGAGACTGAGATGGCCATTCCAGAACCTTCACTTTGTTCTGCTGTAGCCAATGACAGGTTGACTTGGCCTTGTGTTTTGGATCATTGTCATATTGGAATGTTCAAGTATGTCCCATGCGCAGCATTATTTTCTGATAATGTACTGCATTCATTTTTCCTTCAACTTTGACAAAGTTTCCTGTGCCTTTGTAGCTCACACATCCCCAAAACATCAGCAATCCACCTCCGTGCTTTACAGTAGGAATGGTGTTCCTTTCTTCATAGGCCTTGTTGATCACTCTCCAAATGTAACATTTGTGGTTGTGGCCAAAAAATTCAATTTTGGTCTCATCACTACAAAAAACCTTGTTCCAGAAGATTTGAGGCTTGTCTCTGTGCTGTTTTGCATATTGTAGGCGAGATACTGTTAGGTGTTGGGATTCTCCTACTGCCCAGGGTAGATCCCAAGCATTACCTGGTACTGTGGTCTCCTATTTAGGTCCGGCCGCTGTTTATTGCTGCTCAGCACAGATGTCGGTCCCAGCGTCTTGCTCAGGTTCGTGGTATGCAATTGGTTACTGCTGGCTCTTTAGCCAAGTCTATGATAATCAGCGATATGCAGGTGCAGCTGTGATGGAAATATATACATATCATATAGATCTCACTTGAATGCATATATACTCATATACTCATATATATTCACAGCTAATATATACACTATAATCCACTGCTTTAAAATGGCTGCCACAAACTAGACAGCTCTTAGGGGTTTTTCCAAGATACAGTAAGAAAAGAGGAAGAAAACCAGATGTACTAAAGTGATGAGTAGATGTCTCAACTTTGTCCTGTTTGAAGAGTTATACTTTAGTTACTTATTCAGCCTCTTGCCATGCATTGATCATGATATATTCCATATACTCAAACAGCCAATAACATTGAAGCTTGATAATATGGTAATTAACTAACCACTCCTCTCTATACGTAATTATAAAACCATGTATATGCAATAAACCTTCAGAGTATTGAGGAAATGCTATCCTGTAACCATGCATGTACAGTGTCATCATTTCTTTGAGCGCTCAAAATACACAGTTTAATTGGGAATGGCCGCAGCACGCACACAGGGATAGATTTATCCTAACCAAAATTCCATAACACAGCCTTGCGCTCTGCAGTCTAAGTCCAGAGATCACCTTACTGAGCATGTCCCTGATGTAGCATCTTACTATTGGTGATCAGACTTTAGCTGCTCTGGTGATGTGGCAGCTCCGAATTGGCCCGTGGGCAATGTCTTGACTGAATGGGCATGAGTGTTTGGGGTGGAGCCTAGCATATAAAAGGTTCTCAGTGGCGCACGCAGGTGCACCAGTGTCATTTTTGGTGTGAGTGGGTGGTTACTCTACCACTCTGTCTGCAAGTTTGTGTGTGTCTGTATATGCTCATGACTGTACACGTTGGCAGGCAGGTAGCACACTTAAGCGGTTTTGTACCCATGGCTCAACGCCTGATTCTCTAGTCTGCTATATGCTTAGGGTGCGATTGCACTTTATTTTAGATTTTATATAGTGCAATCCGCCAACCCTAACAGATGCTTTGTGGCATTTTCACAGTAATGGCTTTCTACTGGCGTCTCGTCCTTGCAGTCCATTTTTCTTCAAGTGCCTCCTTATTGTGCATCTCGAAACAGCCACACCGCTAGTTTTCAGAGAGTCCAGTATTTCAGCTGACGTTATTTGTGGGTTTTTCTTTGCATTACAAACAATCTTTCTGGCAGTTTTGGACAACATTTTTGTTGGTCTACCTGACCGTGGTTTTGTTTTTAGAGAGCCCCTGATTTTCCATTTGGTAATCACAGTTTGAATGAATGCTGACTGGCATTATCAATTCCTTGGATATCCTTTTGTATTCCTTTCCTGTTTTATACCACTCAACTACCTTTTCCTGTAGATCCATTGACAATTCTTTTGCTTTTCCCATGACACATAATCCAGAAACATCAGTGGCTGGATCCCAGAAACTCACTCAGCTTTTATGCGCACACTGATTACAAGCAAACAGGTCACATGTGAGGATGTTACCTTTAGTAGTCATTCAAACCCATTTGTGTCAAACTTCTGTGCATGTTATCAGGCCAAAATCATGTAGGTGGCTTTAGAAATTATATGCCTACAGGACATCTATCCTATCTATCTAACCACCTATTCTAGTCTGACAGTTCGGGCTACAAATTTACTTTACGTGACTGATGAAATGTCAGGTTTCCTTTAAGATGTGTGCGTAAAAATCGAGCGACATACACATGGTCCGTGTGTCATGGGATTTTTTCATTGCACCCATTAGCTTGCATTGGTGAGTGCAATCCTATTCTCGCATCCATACTGCATTTTTATCCTTAGTCTGCTTAGAGTTTATGAAAAACTTGCAGATGAGCACTGTCTCATTTAATAACATTGGTCAGAGTCCAATGCGAGATAATACAAGCTCCTCCGTTTTATACTCCAGTGTGAGCGAGTCCTAAGACTGTGAGCCTTGGCAGGAGCATGGCTGTGTAGTACCGTTGTGCTTCTGCTGCAATTTTGTGGCATATGTATTCTTCACCGTTCAAGAACCACATTTGCATCACATATGGGTTAAAGTTATTATGATATGTGTTCATTATTTTTCAGTCTAGAAAGCACAAAACTTGGCAATACAATATAATATCCATCATAGTATAATGAGCAATTACTAAGTATAGGTTGCTGGATAACCTTCTTGTAAATTAGTTGTAATATACAATAACACAACACAGATGTCTCAGTTTATATGTCTTCCAGACATTTTAATACATATCTGTAATTGATTCAGTACTCAAAAACAAGGGTGGAGGTTGAAAGGTCTGTTTTGGCCTTTGCATCTAACATCTGGTATTATTTCTTAACAAAAGACTTAAAACTAAGAAGAAAACATACCCAGTTTCTAAGTTCTGGATTCCCTGAAGAGACATATAGTTTTACTTCACTGGGAGGATTTCTAGAATTCTTTGTCACAAGAGACAGACTGGAATAGTTGGAATTATCACCTGGAATAGCATGTATAGAACTCTCAGAGAACATGAGGCTTTATAGCAGCAGTTAAAATGGGGCCCCTTCTGTGCGCTGACTTCTAACATCAAGAGAGTTCAGCGACTGTTTTGCTACTTATACTTTGTAGTAAAGAGGGTGATTGTATGCCACCCATTGAAGATAATCTTAGCTTGCCACTTTATCCCTGTAGGGCACAAGAGCAGACTCAGGAGCCCCTGCTATCGATAAACTACATCCTGGGATAAATGCAAGAAATGACTGATTCAACTCTGGAATGTTAGACTTGAATGAGTACAAGAAGAATTATTTTAGAGGGTTATTTAATCAATCCATACAGAAAAGGTCCACTTTAATGACTTCTTAAACACTGCGCAACTAATTTCAGGGAAGTTCTTGTCCCCTGAGAAAATTTTATTGTAGCTTATAGATTTTGATATGCTGAACACAAATATGTGCTCCAAAAGTCTGAATCACGTAAGGTTTTTAAGAAACAACAGTGTATAGTCTACATTATGACGTCCGAAACACTACATACATGTGCATCGATGTCAGTAGCCAGCAATAGTCAGCCAGCATTGATGTACTCCACTTTCCCTGGTACCTTTTCTCCATTGCTAACGGCACCAAGATTGGCTGGAAAAAAGTCCAAGTGAGAATGTAGAAAATGCATTTTTAGTGACATATTGCATTTTATCAAATGATATGCTGTGAGCATGTTGATCATGAGTTGTTCAAAGTTCGATGCCCTGCTGTTGCCAAGGAAGTTGAAGGTCACATCTTTAACGGCTCTCCATGCCACTTGTTCAGCAACTTGCAAAAGACCATCAAAACTACTGTCATTGATTATATCTCTGATCTGTAGGCCAATAAAATATACCTTCTTTAATCTTTGCATCACTTATTGTTGGAAATTTCTTTCGCAAGTAAGAAAAGGCACCGATTCTTTGTTCATTGCTTTGACAAAATTCTTCATAAGCCCAAGTTTAATATGCAAAGGAGGGAGAAATATCTTTGCTTGATCAATGAGAGGATTATGTTTAACATTCTTCTGTCCAGCAACCAGGTTTTCGCGGAGTGGCCAGTCCTTTCTGAAATAGTGCATTTCTTGTGCACGACTGTCCCACACAACAATATTTGGTATATCCAAGCTGCAGTCCAAGAAGAAGTGCAACAACTTTTAGATCGCCACATATGTTCCAGTTATAATTTCTATATAATGTGGGTCAACAGTAACTCCATATTCTCATAGGTATAGAAGGATAGATATTTCCTTTGTGTAGCAAAACAGCCTTCAGACTTAAAACTGACAAGTCAATGTCAGGTCATGTTCGCATCCAAGAGCACCAAATAAACCCCAATACGTCATTGCAAAAGGTTAAACTGTCGACATGGCTTAAAAATTGAGTAAGATCTTCTTGACAACTGCGAAAAACAGAAACTCTTGTTCCTGATAATAAGAGATTCCGTTCTTGTAGCCTTGATCCCAATAATTCTGCCTGCCTCTTTGACAATTTTAAATCTCTGACCAAGTCACTCAGATCAGCTTGACTGAACAGATGTGGATTAGATGTAGAAGGCTCAAAGTCTGGGCCTGCAGCAGTCATTTTCCACTGATATTGTTAGTTCATCTTCGTCATCATCCATTGTCCATACTTTGGGCGGCTTTGGACCATGAAGACTTTCATCGTGCTGCACTGGTCTTATGGCTGAAGGAAGATTAGGATATTCTATTGCTTTCTTGTTCTTTGCTAAATATCCTGCTACATTTGTAAGGCAGAAGTAGCAATCTGTTACATCATCTCTGCTCTCTCCATATCATTGTGACAGCAAAAGGCATTGAAGGTCGTGATCCATTCAGCCATGCTCTAAGTATGTCAGTATTGTCTTTTGATTCCTCCCCTGCCCAGGAGATGTGTCGTATGCGCCGTACACGGTCAGCTGAATGATTGACTGCGTCTGCACGAAATTCGCATGATAAGTGCTTGCACATGTGTAGATCAGCAATTTTATGTTATTTCCGTGGAAATTTCAGAATATTCTGTTTCAGAAGAAGTTCACATATGAGTTTTTAGAATTATAACAGAATAGTATAATGTTTCGTATTATTTCTCAAAATCCTTACGTGATAGGAAAAATTTGAAGTCATTTCTGAAATCAGCATGAAAAAATCTATCAGGAACACTCAAAATTGTCCAAGGGACAAAACCTTTGTAACACAGTGTTATTCTTCCGTTACTAGATGGGTCAGTCTTACTATGCAGCTCTGTACATAGAAAAACTTATAATAAGTGCAAATTAATTTTGTGTCGGCTCATAAACAACCAGGCACTGTATCTGATGCTCTGAGGGAGCATACAACAGTATCATGGGCTTCTGGAGGAACTCCTTTCGTGGGAGGGAAATGCGTTGAGGCATGATGGGATCTAATCAGCATTGAGCTAAGTTTTCTTGAACCTGTTATATGCTGGCTGATTATTCATTTTTTTTGGGCATAGTGCAATATGGGGGTAGTTAGCAATATGATCTATGGTGTTATCGTTATACCCATATGGGAGCGGATGTGATCATAATCAAGTAGAGAAATTGCTAATTTTTGTATCTATTATCATAGCATTATGAGGAGGTCACTACTTGAATGACAGTAATTTGGACAAACGTCCGGCTCATCCTTTATCCCCTATTTGCCTTAACACTGAGGCATGATGAGATCTAGTCAGCATTTAGCTAAGTTCTCTTTAAACCTGTTATATACTTCCCGATTTTTTTGTCTTGGGCATAGTGTAATATGAGGGAAGTTAGCAATATGAGCTATGATGATATTGGTTTATTCATATGGGAGCGGATGTGATTATAATCAAATAGAGACCTCATAAACTGCTAATCCTTATATCTATTTTCATAGCATTATAATGAGGTCACAATTTTTGTGTGAGTAAATCTGAGAAATGTTCGTCTCACCTACTATTCCTCATTTGCCTTAACCCTATTGTGTGATTTTATTGCTTTTTGGGCTTTTTGGATTTTTTGTTATCAGCAGTCCCTTATTCTGTTCCTAAGCTTTTTCCCTATCTCCCTCAACTGTGATCCTGGTATTGGGGTGACATTGTAAGGGTCATCAAGGGACAGCCGACGCGGAGCGGGGGCACCAGTACAACTTAGGGTGTCAGGTAGGGACAATTTCAAATAGGGACCTTTAGTATTTTCCTCTTGCTATACCCCATTAAGTCATTGTTTTTTCAGTTACTGGTTGTATCCCTTTTCCCTTTTTTTGGTTTGAATTGTTGGTGGTTTGTGGTGCTGGGTGCCTAAACTGGACTGCCTTATTGATGTATTAGGCATCCAGGCCATTTTTTGCCCCCGTCTACATTGGTTATCCTCTTGATAGGATTTGAACAGGGCGAGTAGGGACAGCCGCCATGGAGCGGGGGCGCCATTTGCGTTCCAAGAGGGTGCCAACCTCCGCTGACAGGTAGGGGTAAGTCATTGGGCCCTACAGGGACAATTGGACTATTATCCACTACCTGGTGTTGTGATTTATCATTTTTTGTATCGGCTGGATTATGACAGAGTGTGTTTAGCATCTAAGGTGCCTTTGGTTCTAAGAGTTTTCCAAAAGTTTTTTAATAAATTGAGAATAAAAGAATTTTTTAAAATTAGTTTTTTTGTTTGTATGCAGCTCTGTACCTTTGACACCATAGTTCCTTGATCTAATACATATCACTTGTCACAATTTAGTAAATTGAGATAGGAATTCAGGTTAGTATCTAAAAGCATGCTCTGTTTAGAAATTATAAATCCTGTTCTGTTCAGTTCAACTAATTGACTACACAGTAAACCTAACGCATCATGCTTACAAGCACATAAATCACTTAAGAATAACTGTTCTACAAATGCAAAAGCTCCTTGAGTTACTCTTTACTAAAGAAGTCTGTGCGGTGACTAATTCCCTTAATTATGCCATTTTTCATCTGAGCACTTTGTACTGGCTAGCAGTAGTAGTCACATATCATGGCGCAATTTGGCTATGTGCATCTAATTTTATGCACTATCCACTTGCATCATGCGCATAAAAGCAGGACACATTAAATTGGTGACGTTGGCTGCAAATACTGAGAATGACCTGCTTTGTTACCCAATGCATTTCAGTGTGATTGAGGGCAATTGCCTAAGGCGGCAATGTTTAGGAGTGGTACTGAAATTACAGTTTCATTTTTTATTTGCTAAGTTGTCAAACTCAGAAGCATCTGAAATGCAAGGAGTGATGCTTTGTCTGTCTAACAGGATGTGAGTCTGGTTATTTGCAGGCAGAAAAAGATAAACTTGCAATACTATGTCGTGCTGAATCTGCAACATAGAAAAAATCTATTGGAATAAATAGGATTTATTATCATGGAAATCTTGAAGATCCCTTAAATATTTGTTACATTTACGCTCTTTAAGATGATAGCAAAATCTTTCCAGCTTACTCTGGAATTGACATTAATTAATGGAAAACTCTGTATCATTTGAAATAGCCAGGGAAACCCCTTTAAGTGCATCCCCAGTTACTGTCTGGTGTTTATTTGACATTAATTATTATCTGAATAAAAAAAATAAGATTACCACTGTAATTTATAATTGATAAAAATTATCTTGCTGATATAAAAATGATTGTTATTGTCAGCAGTGTCAGTTGTTTACATGGACTATTACAGTGTGTGTGAATGCACACTTTTGCTGATGGATGTCATGGGATCAGATCTGACCATTAGGCACCTTGTCAAGGCTGGCGGAACGCACCAAATAATTAAGATGGTGGTCCACCGTGCAGAGATGTTACCTGCTGTTCAGTAATGGTGGACACTAAATTGTGGTAACAAAGACACGCGGGTTAACCTCACCTGGTATAAAGGAGGCGAACCCTGTTGATTCACAGGGCCGCGATACCGCAAGGTAAGCGCTAGTGTTAGGTCACAGAACCCTGGCCCAAGGACACGAGGTCAGAGTCCCTCTAGACCCATTAGCGGTCAGCACCAATACTGCAGAGCTAGGTAGAGACTGAAACAATAGAATAACTGCTCAGAGAGTGTACAGCGCCGCACTGGCGGACGCCATTAACCACCCTAAGCTTAGGGTCAGGAAAGCACATAATTTGCGCACGGTGCCCCTCTGACGGGTGCTGTGGTAGGTAGAAATGAGCGACTTTGCCTTTTTTCGGGTCGAGTCGGGTTTCATGAAACCCGACTTTCGCAAAAGTCGGGTCAAATGAAATCGTCCGACTATAGGGAAAAGTCAGAGGCCGACTGAAACACGAAACCCAATGCAAGTCAATGGGGAAGCAAAGTCGGCAGGGAGTGGAAGACAGTAAACACACCAACAGTGCCCATTTCAATGCCAAAAACCTCAATTCTTATAACTGAAGCTTGTCAACCTTAATTTACTTCCTAATAATAGTTACTCAATGAAAACTGGGGGTTATTTGGCTAAAGTTGTGGGGGGGGGTTGGGCTGGCTCCAGGTTTTCATGTGCCCTGGGCCAAAGAGTGTCAGTGCACCCCTTTAACACATACCACAACTCATGATGCTCCGATACGCCACAGAAATATAGGTATAGTACAATGACACATACTTCACTGCTTACATGACATGACTGATCTAATTTAAATTGTACAATAGCTCCAAAACAGGACAGTATATTACTCCATACAGTGTTATGGCCACCACATTGTGCGCCATACAGAATAATGAGCCCCATATATTTCTCCATACCAAATAATTAGTCACATATAATGTTCCATACAGTATATGATGAGCTCCACATAATGCTCCATATATAATGGGTCCCATTTGTAATGCTCCAGTGTATAATATGCCCATTAGAAGCTGCTGCAGTGTCTGATCTGCCCCATTTACATTGCTTCCGTACATGATGGGCCTCATGGATGATGCTCCAGTCTATGATGGGCTCCAATAATGCTCCATATGTAATGAGCCCCATTTGCAATGCTCCAGTGTATAATGTGCCCCTTAGATGCTGCTCCAGTGTCTGATCAGCCCCATTTACAATGCTCCAGTACATGATGGGCCTCATGGATGATGCTCGAGCGTATGATGGGCTCCAATAATGCTACATATATAATGGGCCCCATTTGTAATGCTCCAGTGTATAATGTTCCCCTAGATACTGCTCCAGTGTCTGATCTGCCCCATTTACAATGCTCCAGTACATAATGGGCCTCATGGATGATGCTCGAGCGTATCATGGGCCCTAATAATGCTCCATATATAATGGGCCCCATTTGTAATGCTCCAGTGTATAAATGGCCCCTTAGATGCTGCTCCAGTGTCTGATCTGCCCCATTTACATTGCTCCAGTACATAATGGGTCCTATTTTTAATTAACCCAGGCATGGTATGTGAAAAGAGCTCCATGAAGTAATCTAACGTGTTTGCTTCCACATCCTTCACTTTTGGTGTGGGTGAAGGACACAAGGAAAGGGGTTGCTCCTGACCAGAAGCCTGCAGTTACGACTCAGTGTTTGCATTTTTTACAACTTCAGAAGAGGAGGTGATAGAGCTGTAGGCTGTTTCAGCAATGTAAGCTACAAACAGTTCCTGATACTCCGGCTTTAAAAGCAGTCTACCTACTCCCAGAAAAAGGAGCCTTACAGGCCTTCCAGAGCTACACCATGACGCAGGCTCAACACCTCCTGCCTTAGCTGCTATTGTGTTTTTGGCACTACCAGCAGATGCACCACCACCACCATCAGTACCAGGTGGCCCTCCACGCCCACATCTGCGTCCTCTTCCACCATACTTCCTCATGTTTTGGAAAATGGACCCAAAATACCAGCAGACACAGTATATGGTACTGTATCAGAAGCGTACAGCTCTATACAGTCTATGGATAACAGTAAATCTCCGTATATATTTCATGAGGCATACACAGATGCTCACAGGCTAAGTATGGATAACCCAATAAAATAACAAGTTGAAAAAGGGTACAGTATCACCAAATACAAGGTATATATAGTATAGTGTAAACATTCTGATTCTCCGTATACATTTCAGGAGGCAGACACAAATGCTCTCAGACCCAGTATGGATTACACAAGAATATGAAAAGCTGTAAATGGGTTATGTAACACAAGCGTACAGCTGTATACAGTGTTGGGGTAATCTTAAAGTTCCAAATATATTGCCGGAGTAACAGACAGACCTTTACAGGCTCATTATGGATAACACCAGAATCTAAATAGCTAAAAAGGTTACTGTATCAGAAGCGTTCTGCTGTATACAGTGTTGGCCAAATTGAAAATATCGGTATATATTTCCGTAGTCACCCTCAGGCGCGCACTCAGTTTGGTTTTGACCATAATAAAAAATGTTGTAAAAAAGGTCCTGGATAACAAGATAGCAAGTATATATTTTTTAGGGTACAATTGAAATCTCCGTATAAATAATCCCGTAGTCACTCTCAGATGCTTACACAGTATGGATTTGACAGTAATGCTAAATGTCGAACAAAGGTACTGTATAACAAGATACAAGCTGTTTCGAGTATAGTGTAAAAATTTGTTTCTCCGATTCACCGTATATATAGAAGGCGTAACCCACACACGCTCACTCACTATGGATAATGTAGGGAAGGTGGACTGACAGACAAACCAGCCTGTAGTGAGAAGCAGAGGTGTAGCGCAGTGTAGGTGTGAAACCGCTAAGATAAAGAGAAAGGGTGCAGTGTTTTAGCTTGCCCTTTGGAGGGCAGTGGAGAGTGTAGGATTGGGACTGAATAACTGCCATTGGTCAGAGAAACTGTTAGGTGATGGTGGGCGGAGTTACCAGAACTGGAAGTATAAATGGCTGAGGGAAGGTGCTGGAAGAGTCAGTCAGCGAAGGGAGCACAGTAAAGAGGAAGTTCTGCTGAGGAAATAGAGACAGTGGAAAGGCTCCAGAGAGGACTGACAGTTGAGGCGGTAATGGGGGGTGGCCCAGAGGACAGTAGCCGCAGACAAAGACGGCCTGGGGCTATCATACGGACGGTGTGCTCAGACTGGTGCAGCGCTGTGGTGGTTGGGCCTAGGCCAGCCACAGCAGAAGAGCCACAGAGAATGCCATGATTATAGTTACAAAGAAAGTGAAGATACCGGGGCCTGTGTACAGAGAAATGTGAAACGACTGTGGTAAATTGCTGTTGTCGACAGAAGGATGGGCACTAAAAACGGACCTGTTCAATACAATCTCTGTCTCAGTCTCGTGTTTGTCTGAGGCAAGAAGAGGGTCCCCGCACAGTTGGTTATCCTACAGATGATACCTTATTACAAATTTTTGAAACAAGGTACTGTATCAGCACATACCAGGTGTGTCCAGTCTAGGGTTAAATTTCCATCTATAATTCCGGAGTCAGACACAGACACTCACAGGCTCACTATGTATTACAACAGAATTAAAAAAGTAGAAAAAGGGAAAGGTATTCATAGCGTACACCAGTATACAGTGTTGTGGTACTTTTAAATCTTCGTATTAATATCAATCTCAGTAAGCCAGTCCAGAATATCCGCTACTGGAAACTACCTGGATACAAGTATAGATGCAAAGTCGAGTGTTAGCAGAAATTTTGGAATTACTCATCGCGGGAAAACCTCCTGGTAGATGTTGCAGAGGCGATGCAGACCCTCAATTACTGTGTCTGTGGAGAAAGCGAAAAAGATTCTTTGTGAAGAAAGGATTGCTTTATTGCAGTAGCGTGAATCACATCACCGTTACTCGTCTCCATCAAATTGTGATCACAGGGAGAGATGTACCCATGGTCCTCACTGTCTATCATGAGGTGTCTGGTCATTTTGGAGTGCAGAAGACAGAAGCCACAGGCCGTAGGCGATTCTATTGGATTTGCCTGAGAGGAGACATTGAAAATTGGTGGCAGGAATGTCATACATCTGTGACTATCACAACTGTGAAAGGTGATCATAAACCACCACTGCATCTGCTTGTAAGTTGACGTCCATTTCAAATGGTAGCCATTGATCATCTGAAGGTAGAGGCCAGCAGGACAGGCCATAGCTACATCTTAACCATCATTGATCAATACAACAAATTTCTAGTTGCCCTCCCTGTGAAGGATTTAACTGCCCAGAGTACACAGCCGTGGAGCAGGGAGAGGTAAGTATTGCAACTTGCAAGTGTTGTGGCCATGACCAAGCAGGGGGGGCACAATCATGGTCAACGGTACTGGCACAGGGCCCCTCATAGTACGCTGATGTGTCTGACGGCAAGTGGGCCCTCCCACCATCTGAGACACTATATTGTACTATGAGGGGCCCTGTGCCATTGCCATCGGCCATCAGTGGGCCCATCCACCTGTTCAGAGCAACGGCACTTGCCCGGGTGCGCCAAGTCTTGACCCCAGCCGTTGGGGGAGGGGTTGGCAGCCCAGTTAGGGAGGTTTAAAAATTGGCATATGTTGATGTGTTGGCTGGACATTCAGCTGCTGCAAAGGGCGTAATTGGGCAAGTCCGAGGAAGAGGAGGAAAAAACGAGGCACTTTTCTGGTAACCTATGTGTCATCAGGGGAAGGAGGGACAAAATCCTTTGAAACCCATGCATGGTTCTTTTTAATGAAGGTTAGATCATCAACATTTTGGGTCGACAGACGGGTCCTTTTTTCTGTCAGGATTGATCCAGCAGCACTGAAGACTCTTTCAGATAATACACTAGCAGCAGGACAAGCGAGCTCCTGTAAGGCATATTGTGCCAATTCAGGCCAGGAGTCCAGTTTAGAGGCCCAGTAGTCAAAGGGGAATGACCTGTGAGGGAGAGCATCGATATGGGAGGAAAAGTAATTTATAACCATAGTTGACAACTGCTGCCTCCTGTCTGTTAATCGATGCAGTATTAGCAGTCGTGTGAGCGGTACTTGAGAAATCATTCCACAACATGGTCATTAAACCCCTGTCTCCAACGCCACTTCTGCTGTGTGCACCACGAACACCTCTTCCATTGTGCCCACTATGGCTCGTGCGAGAACCAGCACCGCTGCTGTGTGCTGGGAAAGCCTGAAACAAACGGTTTACCAGAGTTGCTTGTTTGTTTGCCAATATTATCTCTAGGTTCTCCTGTGGCATGATGTTGTGTAATTTGCCTTTGTAGCGTGGATTGAGGATGCTGGCCAGCCAGTAGTCATCATCCCTCATCATTTTGGCAATGCAGGGGTCCCTTTTTAGGATCCACAAGGCATAATCGCATATGTGGGCCAATGTTCCAGGTGTCAATGATCCACTGCCCGTGGTGGGTGGAGGAGCAGTTTATGGCAAATCCACATCCCTACAGTCACGCACTGACCTTGGAACGCCAACATTTCCTCATGCCCCCTGAGAAACATCCTCCTGCCCAAAATAATCATCCCCCTCATCCTCCGCCTCCTCCTCTTCCTCTTCTTCCTCCACCTCGTCCAGGACAGTTCCCTGACTCAGCAATGGCTGCCTGTCATCAAGGCTTCCCTCCTCCTCCTCCGCTGCAGACGCCTGATCCTTAATGTGCATCAAACTTTGCATGAGCAGACGCATAAGTGGGATGCTCATGCTTATGATGGTGTCATCTGTGCTTACTAGCCGTGTGCATTCCTCAAAACACTGAAGGACTTTACAGAGGTCTTTCAGCTTTGACCACTGCACACCCGACAATTCCATGCCTTCCCTCAAACTGCCTGCCCGTGTATCCTCCCACAAATGCTTTACAGCCTGCCTCTCTTCGCACAGCCTCTCAACCATGTGCAGGGTGGAGTTCCACCTTGTTGCAACATCTATGATTAGGCGGTGTTTGGGGAGGTGGAGCAATCGCTGCAGCTTCTGCATACGACTGGAGTGTACAGCCGCGTGACGGATGTGCGAGCACAGTCTTCGCACCTTATGGAGCAGAGATGTTAACTCGGGATAATTATTAAGGTAGCACTGCACCACCAGGGTCAAAGTGTGAGCCAGGCAAGGTATGTGTGTGAGTTTTGCACGGGCTATGGCTGCCACAAAATTATGGCCGTTATCACTGACTACCTTGCCTGCCTCAAGATGTACACTGCCCAGCCATGACTCTGTTTGTCGCTGCAAGTAGTCGGCCAGTACTCCTCGGCTATTTTTTCCAGAGTCACACACAGGGAGCTTTTATTTGTCCGTGCTAGAAGGCGGTACACGGTAGTGTGTGAGGAGCGTACAACGCTGTACGGTGTGTGTATGTAAAATTGTCAAGCTCCGTGTATTTGTATACGGACTGACACACGCTGTCTCTGTCTAGTTTTGACCGTGATCAAACAGCAGATATACGAAACTGTTTGAAAAACGGACACGACTCTTAGGTGTAAGTCTGGAAAAACGGACAAACTCCTCGGCTTTTTCTTCCAGAGTCACATTCAGATAGCTAGTATTTGTCCATGTTAGAAGGCGGTACACGGTAGTGTGTGAGGAGCGTACAACGCTGTACGGTGTGTGTATGTAAAATTGTCATGCTCCGTGTATTTGTATACGGACTGACACACGCTGTCTCTGTCTAGTTTTGACCATAATCAAACAGCAGATATACGAAACTGTTTGAAAAACTGACAGGACTCTAAGGTGTAGGTCTGGAAAAACGGACAAAATCCTCGGCTTTTTATTCCAGAGTCACACCCAGATAGCTTCTATTTGTCCGTAATACCAGCAGGTACACGGTAGTGTTTGAGGAGCGTACACCGCTAGACGATGTGTGAAAAAATGAACAGTCAGTAACTCACCTGGACAAAATAATAAAATTTGGAGTGCTTTGAAAAAAGCAGTTTGAACAGCAGTGTGCACACAGCAATGCAGCTAGCAGGTAGCCTAATCACCACCAGTGCTGCAGCACACAACAAAAATCCTTCCCTTTCACTGCACACTAACTATACAGTGAAAAGTGCTATCAGCAGAAGCAGTTTTTTCTTCTTCCTTGCCTAACGCTCTCCCTGTTCAGAATCAGCAGCAGCACCTCTCCCTATTGTAAGATCGGCAGAAGTAAGATGGCGGTCGGCGTTTTATACCCACTGTGACGCCACACAAAGCCAGCCAATCACTTCAATGCCCTTCTCTAAGATGGTGCTGGCCACTGCGCATGTCATTGCATTGCCCACAGTGTGCATCCTCTATCATTGGGTGAGAAAAGGCGCTGAAAGCATCATTTGAAACGCGACTTTGGTGTGCTAATTGGCGACCTCATGGCCGACCTCACGCTAGGGTCGGGTTTCGAACGGCGAAATCTGACGTTGGTGAAAGTCGGCAATTTTTGAATCTGACCGACCTGTTAAGCTCAACTCTAGTGGTAGGCGCTGTAATATTGTGCCTTATGCTGGATGACACAATCTGGCACTAGAAGCTCAAACACCCAACTCATGCAACAACGCTCGGGAGGGGTTCTTAATGAGTCATTCACCAGATACAGACATACATCCACACATACACAAATATAATTATATATTAGTGCATGGCCGGGCGGCCATGCAAACCTTTTACAGTTGCAGGCTTCCGGGACCTTCCCTGTGATCCAATCAGAGCAGCAACAAGACCTGAGCATGTGACCGCCGACCTCCAATGAGAGGTTGTCCCACGGGCATGCTCAGTAGGCCGAAAGAGGTACTTTGTCTCAGGAGCTGCTCGCTGCTGGCTAGTGCAAGTTGCTATAGCTGAACCAGGGATGGCAGCAGCAAACAACCCGACAGCAGTAGCTTGAGCAAGACGCCGGCATCGACATCTCTGCTGAGCAGGACTCTCTGTGGTCGTGACTGAATGGGAGACTGCAGAAGGCAATGCTTGGGATTCCTCCTGTGTAGAGGAGGAGACTCGACACCTAATACACCTCAAATGAAACTGACCACAGCTTTAGAAATCAGCAAAACCGCTAATTTTTTCAATGTAGAATGCAAATTGATGAATTTGCTCACATGTCCTTCTATCATCAGCCATGTTCTGGGCTAGAACACCACAAAGTGAGATGGAGGAAGAAATGAGAAAAAATGATCCGATATCATGTCAGTGAGTGTCACAGATGTTCTGACATTTTCCCTTAGGGTATGTTTCCACGTTCAGGATTACATTCGGATTAGCTGTGGATTGAACACTGTGTACAGCCGCAGTGTCCGGATGTTACAGCTTAGTGGAGGGGATTTTATGAAATCCCGTCTCCACTAAGCATGCAAGAAGGCGGGTGATACACCCGAAATTACGGACATGCGGCACGTCTTTTTAGACCGCAGCATGTCTATTTATCTTGCGTAGACGCTCCGTCTACGCAAGATAAATTACACAGTCTATGGATACGATGCAGTGATACTGCATGTGTTCAATGAGCACATGCGGTATCACCACATGTAGAAAAGGGGGCGGCGCATTGGGCGGAGTGGGGTTTCCACAGCGTCCAAAGCACCGGCAATACTGAAAGTGGAAACATACCCTTTTAGAATTTGCTGGTATAATTCTGAATTAATTGTTCCATCAATGAGAACAAAATGTTCTGGCCAATATGCAGAAAAACAGGTCCAAACCATGATACTACCACCATCATGTTTCACAGATAGTGTGAGGTTCTTTTTCTAAAGTGCAGAATTTTTTTTCTACAAACTAAAGCTTCTCATTAAAAACAAAAAGCTCTATTTTGGTCTCATCCATCCATAAAACATTGTTCCAATAGCCTTCTGGTTTGTCAAAGTGATCTTTACCAAAAAGCAGACTGGCAGCAATGTTCGTTTTGAAGAGCATTGGCTTTTTATTTCCAATCTTGCCATGCACATCATTGTTGTTCTGTGAACGCCGGATGGGGGACTCATGATTATTAACATTAGCAGCTATTGTGAGAGAGGCCTTTAGTTACTTAGAAGTTACTTTTGCTTCCTTTGTGACCTTAGGGACTATTATACTCCTTGCTCTTGGAGAGATATTTATTGGACGAACACTCTTGAGGAGAATAATAATGGTCTTGCATTTCCTCCTTTGTATATAACCTGTTTATCTGTGGATTGTTGGAGTCCAAATCCTTTAAGAAGTATTTTGTAAACTTTCAAGCCTGATGAGCATCAACAACTCTTTTTCTAAGATCCTTACAAATTTCCTTTGTTTGTGCCATGATACACATCCACAAATGTGTTATGAAGAAAGAACTTTGATAGATCCCTTTTCTTTATATAGAATAACTTGGTAAGTTTCCGACTCACACCAATTTATCATCCCATTGTTTAAACCACAGGTCTTTAATTTCACCTTTAGTCTAAAAATTCACATACTTATGTCACTCATAGACATGGATATTGGAGAATTTTCTTTGTTTATAAATGACAGTCTAATATTTGTAACTCATTTGTTTGATTTTGTTTGGTTTATACATGAAAATCTGATATAGTTTTAGGCCAAATGTATGTAGAAATATGGAAAATTCTGAAAGGTTCAGAAACTTTCAATCATAATTTATATACAATGCCATCATGCAGTAAATTGCTCCTCTCCACCCTTAATATACAATCCCATTCTAGAATCATAGAATGGTAGAGTTGGTAGGGACCTCCTGGGTCATCTGGTCCAACCCTCTGCTCAAAGCAGGATTCACTAAGTCATGCCAGACAGACTGTTCAGCCTCTGTTTGAAGACTTCCATGGAAAGAGAACTCACCACCTCTTGTGGCAGCCTGTTCCACTCAATGATCTCCCTTACTGTCAAAAAGCTTTTTCTAATATCTAATCTGTGTCTCCTCCCATTCAGTTTCATGCCATTGCTTCTAGTCTTTCCTTGTGCAAATGAGAATAAAGATGATCCTTCTACAATGTGACAGCCCTTGAGATATTTGTAGAAAGCTATTAAGTCTCCTCTCATTCTTCTTTTTTGCAAGTTAAACATTTCCAAATAATGTAACCGTTCCTCATAGGACATGGATGGCAGACCGGTCACCATTCTGTTCGCTCTTCTCTGAACTTGATCCAGTTTGTTGATGTCTTTTTTTAAATTTGGTGCCCAAAACAGGACATAGTATTCCAGATGAGGTCCGTCTGACCAAAGAGGAGTAGAGGGAGATAATGACTTCACGTGATCTAGACTGTATGCTTCTATTAATACATCCCAGAATTGCATTTGCCTTTTTTACTGCTGCATCACACTGTTGACTCATGTTTAGCTTATGATCTATTAGTATACCCAAGTCTTTTTCACATGTGCTGTTGCATAACCTTATTCCTCCCATTCCCATATGCTTTTTCATTTGTATTGCCCAGATGTAGTACTTTGCATGTTTCCCTGTTGAAAACCATTCTGTTAGTTGCTGCCCACTTCTCCAGTTTATTTATAACTTTTTGAATCCTGTCTCTCTCGTCTCTAGTATTAGCTATCCCTCCTAACTTTGTGTCATCAGCAGTACATCATTCTTCTCGGCTCTATATATACAGCCCCATCCTGAAGTACACCACTCCTCTCATCCTCTTCTATATGGAGAATCATCATACACTACCACATGTCTATCATTCCTTTATATGCAGTCCTATTGTCCAGGACATCATTCGCCTCAGTACCTGAATGCAGCCCTATCCTGCAATACAGCATTCCTCTCGACCCTTGTACACAGCCCTATCCTGCAATTTATAGGTCACCTCTAAGTTTCCTCTGCATATAGTCCCATTCTGGAGTACATTGATCCTCTTAGCTCCTCATATACAGCCCCGTCCTGCAGTTAATTGCTCCTCTCAATCTCCTCTGTATCTTACAATGCATCAATCCTCTCAACCTCCTGTGAATGCAGTCCCATACTGCAGAACTTCACAAATTAACACCTGTATGCCCAGCCCCACCTTGCATATCATCACTCCTCAGGCCCTGTAAACTCAGTCCGATCCAGTAAAACATTGCTCCTTTCAGGCCCTCTATGCACAGTCTCAACCTGCAGTTCATTGTATCTATCCTCTGTATAAAAAATCTCCGTCTATAGTACATTGCTCCTTAGCCTCAGTATGCGCAGGTTGTATCTGCAATAAATCACTCCTCAGCCCCTGTATATACAGCCTCAATTTGCAGTACATTGCGACTTAATCCTGTGTATACAGACTCCATCTGCAATACATTACTCTTCTCAGCTTCTTTTAGACAGCCCTATCCTGCATTACATTGTTCCTCTCAGCCCTTTATGTGCAGCTCCATCCTACAGTACATCACTCTTCTCAGCCTTTTATATACAGCCCAATACTGCAGAACATGCAGTATGGAGCTGTATATAAGACCCCTGTATACAGCCCTATCCTGCAGTACTTGCTCTTCTCAGCCTCCTCTATATACAGCCCCATTCTCCAGTACATCACTCTTCTCAGCCTCCTTTGTATGCAGCCCCATACTTCAGGATATTGCTTCTCTCAGTCTCCTCTGTATACGGTCCCATTCTGCAGTACATCAGTCTTCTCAAACTCCTCTGTATATAGCCTCGTCATGCAGTACATCATACCTTTCTGCTTCCTCTGAATACAGCCCCATCCTGTAGTACATCCCTCCTCTCAATCACTGTTAATACAGCCCCAACCTGCAATATATTGTTACCTCTGCCCTATTATATACAGCATCCTCCTGCAGTATATTAGTCTTCTCAGCCCATGTATACAGAGTGCACCTGCAGTACATCTTTCCTATCAACCTCTTCTATATACAGCTCCATCCTGCAGAACCTACAGTACCTCTTAGCCCATTTTTATAAAGCCCCATCCTGCAGTACATCGCATCTCTCAGTCTCCTTTCAGCCCCTCTATACACAGTGTCTACTTGAAGATCATTGCTCCTCAGCCACTCTGTACAAAGTTTCCATCTGCAGTATATTGCTCCATAGCCATCATCATGCAATGTTTCCATCTGTGGTGCATTGCTCTAAGTTACTGAATACTGTCTCCATCATGCAGAACATCACTCAACCCCTGTATACACGGCTCCATCCTGCATCTCAGCTCCAATAGATGCAGCCCCTTCTCCATCGTTCCCCTTAAAAGCTGTAATACGCACTTCTCTCTGGTGGATGGTAAGAGGTATGTCTTCTGATGTGCATTGCAAGCATTGTATTGCACCCTGATACATGGGTGCTTATTTCAGCTTCCACTGTGGAAGCAAATTTTTAACATTAGTTATGGTAAATCATTTAGTGGCCTTAAACAATTTCTTTCGTAGTAAAAATTTAGGGGCTTCCAGTGCACACGAACTAACAAACTAATATATTTATTTCATTAAAATGCAAGTATAATGGAAGAAGGCAAAACATGCGTTGGGACTGAAGCCACCAAAAGGACAAGGGAGATTATCCGGTTTGGCCCTTTTGTAATCATGCTCACCATTTCTATATATGCTTACCATGTTTTTGGAGTAAATTGGACTAGTCACTTTATACCATTCTACTTAAACCACAGATACCGTTACTCATGACCTCTAAGTGATCCTGTTTTTGCATTTCCTTATTCCTTCGCACTGGCAAAAGCATTTAAAAAAAAATTATTTTATACATTGGAAATGTGACCTACATTGCTGGGTCACAACTTTAGATATGTCTATACCATATGCGCTATCGTTCATGACCCCTAAGTGATTCTTTGTTTTATTGCCTCCATGCCTTTGCACTGGCATTTTTATACTCTATATATTGGCAATTTGATTTATTTTGTATGGTCACAATTATATTATATACATGTTTGTCCCCCATCCTGTTTTTAATTATTTATGAGAGGAACAGAGGCCACTATCTGCAGACCGGATATAACTTCAAGAAAAATGTGCTGTCTTCCAGGTGCAAAAATTAAAGATGTGTCTGACAGGATATCAGGACACTTCAGACCTACAGATGACTACCCATTCCTGCTACTACATGTGGGGACAAATGACACCGCAAGAAACGACCTGGAAACCATCTGCAGAGACTTTGAAGACTTAGGCAAGAAAGTGAAAGAACTGGGAGCGCAGGTTGTCTTCTCTTCCAGCCTCCCAGTGGATGGCCATGGAACAAGGAGGTGGAATAAGATTCTGCAGGTGAACAACTGGCTACGTCGATGGTGCCGTCAGCAACGATTTGGATTTCTGGATCATGGAGTGAACTACTTATACGATGGACTACTTGCTAGAGATGGGGTGCACCTTACGAAGACTGGAAAGCATGTATTTGGAAGTCGCCTTGCTACACTTGTAAGGAGAGCTTTAAACTAGAACAACATGGGAAGGGAAGCAAAAGACCAGAAAAAGCCATACACCTGACAAATGCTATTGAGAACTCTGCTAATAGAAGTGGAAAGGAAGAACAAAGACGAAAGAATCTAATTAATAAAAATATTGGAGAAAGAGAAACCAATCACAAACTAAAATGTTTCTATACTAATGCACAAAGCATGGGCAACAAACAAGGAGAATTGGAACTACTAACACAGGAAAAGAAATATGATGTCATTGGAATCACTGAGACTTGGTGGGACAATACACATGATTGGAATACAAGACTAGAAGGATACAACTTATTTGCAAGAAACAGACTTGATAAACGAGGAGGGGGTGTCGCATTGTATGTTAGAAACGCGTATATCTGCACAGAGATTGAAGCTTCAGAGACTGGGAGTTCTGTGGAAACTGTTTGGGTAAGAGTACAAGGACAGAACAATGGAAAGGACACCATTGTTGGCATTTACTACAGGCCGCCTGTGCAAGCTGAAGATATGAATGAACTCTTTATGCATCAAATGGCCAAGTTCTCCAAAAAATATGACATAGTTGTCATGGGAGATTTCAACTATCCAGACATTTGTTGGGAATCTCTCTCAGGCAAAACTAACAGGTCAAGGAAATTCTTATCCTCTCTTGCTGACAACTTTATCTTCCAAAAGGTAAGGGAGAAAACAAGGGGAACTGCTACCTTGGATCTAATCCTTATAAACAGGGAGGAAATGGTTGAGGAGGTAAAAGTGGCTGGGACCCTAGGAGGTAGCGACCATGCTATTTTAGAATTTTGGATAACTAGAGGCGGAAGACCTGTGAAGACTCAGACGTCAAGGTTAGATTTCAGAAAGGCAGATTTTAAGGGATTCAGAAAGAGAATTGGAGGGATCCAATGGCTGGATATCCTTAAAGACAAAAATGTCCAGGAAGGATGGGAAATCTTGAAAAATGAAATTCTCAAAGCACAGTTGTTAACAATTCCGAAAAGAGGGAAGAATAGGAAGCATTTAAGGAAACCAGGATGGATGAACACAGAACTTAAGCACATGCTAAAAAGGAAGAAAAAAATGTTTATAAAATGGAAAGAGGGAGGCATATCTAAAGAAGAATACAATGCTGTCTGCAGAACCTGCAGGGCACCAATCAGATTATCTAAAGCTGAAAATGAATTGAGGCTTGCAAGAGATGTCAAAAGCAATAATAAAGGATTTTGGGGATATGTCAAAAGTAAAAGAAAAGTCAAAGATGCTATAGGATTCTTACAGGATGAAAATGATGAAATGGTAAGACAGGATGTTGAGAAGGCTGAACTTTTAAATTCCTATTTTGCATCTGTTTTCTCTCAGAAAGGAAATGTAACCTCAACTGTTATTCACTGTCCTATTAAGGGAATAGAAGAATCCAGGATATCTATAAACAGAAAGATAGCGAGGAAACACTTAGCTAACCTAAATGAATTCAAGTCTCCAGGTCCAGATGAATTACACCCCAGTACTGAAGGAGATAGCAGAAGAAATTTTTGAACCCCTCTCCATAATCTTTGAAAATTCTTGGAGAACAGGAGAATTGCCAGAAGACTGGAGAAGAGCAAATGTTGTTCCTATCTTCAAAAAGGGGAAGAAGGTGGACCCAGGCAACTATAGGCCGGTGAGTCTGACTTCTATACCAGGAAAGATCTTTGAACAAATTATTAAACAACATGTATGTCAGTACCAGGCTAAGAATGAAGTGATTAAACAGAGTCAGCATGGGTTTGTAACTAATAAGTCATGTCAGACTAACTTAATTTCCTTCTATGACGGTATCACTGATTGGGTGGATCAAGGAAATGCTGTAGATATAGTAAATCTTGACTTCAGCAAAGCATTTGACAAAGTCTCTCATACAATCCTTATTGAAAAAATGACTAAGTATGGAATGGACAAGGCAACTGTTAGGTGGATTCATAACTGGCTTAGTGATCGGACCCAAAGAGTGGTCGTAAATGGCTGCACATCCAGTTGGAAGAATGTCTCAAGTGGGGTACCACAGGGCTCTGTCCTGGGCCCTGTATTGTTCAACATCTTTATTAACGATTTAGATGAAGGAATTGAGGGTAAACTGATTAAATTTGCTGATGACACAAAGCTAGGAGGGATAGCTAATACTAGAGAAGAGAGAGAGAGGATTCAAAAAGATTTAAATAAACTGGAGAAGTGGGAAGCAACTAACAGAATGGTTTTTAACAGGGAGAAATGCAAAGTATTACATCTGGGCAATAAAAATGAAAAAAGCATATATAGAATGGGAGGAATAGGGCTAAGTGACAGCACATGTGAAAAAGACTTGGGTATACTAATAGATCACAGACTGAATATGAGTCAACAGTGTGATGCAGCAGCAAAAAAGGCAAATGCAATTCTAGGATGTATTAACAGAAGCATACAGTCTAGATCACGTGAAGTCATTATTTCCCTCTACTCTTCTTTGGTCAGACCTCATCTGGAATATTGTGTCCAGTTTTGGGCACCACATTTTAAAAAAGACATCAACAAACTGGAGCAAGTTCAGAAAAGAGCGACCAGAATGGTGACCGGTCTGCAAACCCTGTCTTATGAGGAAAGGTTGCAGGATTTGGGAATGTTTAGTTTGCAAAAGAGAAGACTGAGAGGAGACTTAATAGCTGTCTACAAATATCTAAAGGGCTGTCACATTGTAGAAGGATCAACTTTATTCTCATTTGCACAAGGAAAGACTAGAAGCAATGGGATGAAACTGAATGGGAGGAGACACAGATTAGATATTAGAAAAAACTTTTTGACAGTTAGAGTGATCAATGAGTGGAACAGGCTGCCACGAGAAGTGGTGAGTTCTCCTTCAATGGAAGTCTTCAAACAGAGGCTGGACAGACACCTGACTGGGATGATTTAGCGAATCCTGCTTTGAGCAGGGGGTTGGACCAGATGGCCCAGGAGGTCCCTTCCAACTCTACGTTTCTATGATTCTATGTCACCATTATGTTATACTACATCTGTTGTCTCTGTGGTGTCTATTCCATGCTGATTAAGGCTTTGTTTTTAATTATCCAGTTTTCATCTTAATTATGTTTATAGTCTAATAAAATATATATTAGTTGTTAATTTGTATGTATTCGAACTTAATTTCTCTATGGGTTAAAGTTTTCTAAATCAGTACACCTCCTGATGTTTTTGATTTACCAGGGCAGGAGACAAATGTGATCCAGCTGAATCTCTCTTGCTTCAGTCCTTGCGCGGAATGCCAGTAACATTACGTAAGGACTTCTGGCTGATGTGATGGACTATAGGATGAAAGCATGTGAGATGTAAGAAGAGATGTTGTATGTACAATAAAATTCCAATAACCCCCACCACACACAGTCTTGTAATCCCAAAGTGTGATATCTACAGAAAACGGTGCCAAAGTGGATCTTTCTAAAGCTAACACTGCCTTTGATATTTACGTTTGAAGCAATTCTTCCAAATATATAGACAGAATGTACGTAACTCTATCCCTACATCTGCCATAAAAGTAAAGTAGGTTTGGTTTTTGGATTCATTTGTTTTGAATATGGATCCAACATTTTTTTTTCAATAGATTTGTGGTTGTGGTACACCAATGTATCCTGGCCCATGGGTCCATCTAAGATTGTACAGAAAGATAGAGAATTGGTAAAACTAGGTTGCCTGGAAATATTATTCTTTTTTCTGGCAGATTACAATGCAACAGGGAGCAAAGTGGGAGTGCGATGGTTGAGGAACTTACGGCAGTACGATGACTCATCATTCTTGTGCTGCATCCTTTATGCAAACCGGTAATCACAGGAAAATTACAGGTTAATGATGGTTAAATTCAGCTTCAGTTATGCAATGGTTTAACAATTATCTTATCCACTGCTGAAGATTGCACTGGAGTTTGCGCTTATACTTATTTATTATATTTTTGCTTATTTAGCACCATCCTATTCCACAGCACTTTACACACATATCATTGCTGTCCCTATTGGGGCTCACAATCTGAATTCCCTATCAGTATGTTTTTGTAGTGTGGGAGTAAACCGAAGAACCCGGAGGAAACCTGAGAGGGTGGAGAACATACAAACTCCTTTCAGATGTTGTCCTTAGTGGGATTTGAACCCCAGGATTGCAGAACTGTAAAGGAACAGTGTCACGTCGCTCCGACATACTCACCCGGCCTCCTCTCCCATGCCGTCTCTGCATACTCACCCGGCCTCCGCTCCCACACCAACGCCCCTCGCTGTCCGATGGCCACGGTGGTCACCTCTGACAGGCTTGCGGCCAGCGCTGTCTCTGCGTGCAATGCGCATGCGCCATAGGCCGCGGCCGCGCCTCCCTTCTGCTTCTTGTGCTCTGGCTGTGCCAGAATCTCTCTCAGGCAAAACTAACAGGTCAAGGAAATTCTTATCCTCTCTTGCTGACAACTTTATCTTCCAAAAGGTAGGGGAGAAAACAAGGGGAACTGCTACCTTGGATCTAATCCTTATAAACAGGGAGGAAATGATTGAGGAGGTAAAAGTGGCTGGGACCCTAGGAGGTAGCGACCATGCTATTTTAGAATTTTGGATAACTAGAGGTGGAAGACCTGTGAAGACTCAGACGTCAAGGTTAGATTTCAGAAAGGCAGATTTTAAGGGATTCAGAAAGAGAATTGGAGGGATCCAATGGCTGGATATCCTTAAAGACAAAAATGTCCAGGAAGGATGGGAAATCTTGAAAAATGAAATTCTCAAAGCACAGTTGTTAACAATTCCGAAAAGAGGGAAGAATAGGAAGCATTTAAGGAAACCAGGATGGATGAACACAGAACTTAAGCACATGCTAAAAAGGAAGAAAAAAATGTTTATAAAATGGAAAGAGGGAGGCATATCTAAAGAAGAATATAATGCTGTCTGCAGAACCTGCAGGGCACAAATCAGATTAGCTAAAGCTGAAAATGAACTGAGGCTTGCAAGAGATGTCAAAAGCAATAATAAAGGATTTTGGGGATATGTCAAAAGTAAAAGAAAAGTCAAAGATGCTATAGGATTTTTACAGGATGAAAATGATGAAATGGTAAGACAGGATGTTGAGAAGGCTGAACTTTTAAATTCCTATTTTGCATCTGTTTTCTCTCAGAAAGGAAATGCAACATCAACTGTTATTCACTGTCCTATTAAGGGAATAGAAGAATCCAGGATATCTATATACAGAAAGATAGTGAGGAAACACTTAGCTAACCTAAATGAATTCAAGTCTCCAGGTCCAGATGAATTACACCCCAGAGTACTGAAGGAGATAGCAGAAGAAATTTTTGAACCCCTCTCCATAATCTTTGAAAATTCTTGGAGAACAGGAGAAGTGCCAGAAGACTGGAGAAGAGCAAATGTTGTTCCTATCTTCAAAAAGGGGAAGAAGGTGGACCCAGGCAACTATAGGCCGGTGAGTCTGACTTCTATACCAGGAAAGATCTTTGAACAAATTATTAAACAACATGTATGTCAATACCTGGATAAGAATGAAGTGATTAAACAGAGTCAGCATGGGTTTCTAACTAATAAGTCATGTCAGACTAACTTAATTTCCTTCTATGACGGTATCACTGATTGGGTGGATCAAGGAAATGCTGTAGATATAGTATATCTTGACTTCAGCAAAGCATTTGACAAAGTCTCTCATACAATCCTTATTGAAAAAATGACTAAGTATGGAATGGACAAGGCAACTGTTAGGTGGATTCATAACTGGCTTAGTGATCGGACCCAAAGAGTGGTCGTAAATGGCTGCACATCCAGTTGGAAGAATGTCTCAAGTGGGGTACCACAGGGCTCTGTCCTGGGCCCTGTATTGTTCAACATCTTTATCAACGATTTAGATGAAGGAATTGAGGGTAAACTGATTAAATTTGCTGATGACACAAAGCTAGGAGGGATAGCTAATACTAGAGAAGAGAGAGAGAGGATTCAAAAAGATTTAAATAAACTGGAGAAGTGGGCAGCAACTAACAGAATGGTTTTTAACAGGGAGAAATGCAAAGTACTACATCTGGGCAATAAAAATGAAAAAAGCATATATAGAATGGGAGGAATAGGGCTAAGTGACAGCACATGTGAAAAAGACTTGGGTATACTAATAGATCACAGACTGAATATGAGTCAACAGTGTGATGCAGCAGCAAAAAAGGCAAATGCAATTCTAGGATGTATTAACAGAAGCATACAGTCTAGATCACGTGAAGTCATTATTTCCCTCTACTCCTCTTTGGTCAGACCTCATCTGGAATATTGTGTCCAGTTTTGGGCACCACATTTTAAAAAAGACATCAACAAACTGGAGCAAGTTCAGAAAAGAGCGACCAGAATGGTGACCGGTCTGCAAACCCTGTCTTATGAGGAAAGGTTGCAGGATTTGGGAATGTTTAGTTTGCAAAAGAGAAGACTGAGAGGAGACTTAATAGCTGTCTACAAATATCTAAAGGGCTGTCACATTGTAGAAGGATCAACTTTATTCTCATTTGCACAAGGAAAGACTAGAAGCAATGGGATGAAACTGAATGGGAAGAGACACAGATTAGATATTAGAAAAAACTTTTTGACAGTTAGAGTGATCAATGAGTGGAACAGGCTGCCACGAGAAGTGGTGAGTTCTCCTTCAATGGAAGTCTTCAAACAGAGGCTGGACAGACATCTGACTGGGATGATTTAGCGAATCCTGCTTTGAGCAGGGGGTTGGACCAGATGGCCCAGGAGGTCCCTTCCAACTCTACGATTCTATGATTCTATGATCCAGAAGCACCTTCGGACCAATGGCAGACCAGACGGGGCGATATCAGGCCGCTTCCCCCTGAGGGAGGCGCCTGATCATTGTGTTACCTTGCACACTGGACCCTGCTTCCTCCTGTGCTCTCTGCAGCCTCTCGGTTCCGTCCTCGGTGTTTCCTGCAGCAGCTTCGCAGCCCTGTCATCCGTGTTCCCTGCAGTATTCTCTGTCCTGCTCCAGTGTTCCTGTTCCATCCTGCTCCAGTGTTCCTGTTCCCTCCTACTCCTGCCCTGTTCCTGTGTTCCTGTTCCATCCTACTCCAGTCCTGTCTCCCGTGTTCTGCTCCAGCCATCTCTTCACGTTCCAGCCTTACAGTCTACACTTCAGTCCCGCACTCCTACTCCAGTCAATTCTGAGCCGCCCCTCTCAGTACCGGCTACCATGGTACTTGAACTCCTGGGCTTGCTCCTAACGGTCCCTGTATAGGGGTCGGTTCCACCTGGCAGCTCACCTGGGGCCCCTCAGTGCTACGGTCCAGAGGGTCCACTCCAGGAGATTCCGGCTCCTGACCACCCACGCTAACAAACAGTGCTAACCCCTGAGTCACCTTCATTCACCTACACACAACTTTGTTTCCCTTGTGGTGGCAAACCACAACCTATCAGTATACAGAGTTTGCTCTAAACAAGATAGTGATAACAGAATAATTCAACATGATACTATTTACATTTTGAGACAAGAGTCCCAAGAGTCCAATCTCAGATGAGATTTCATCTACTCTCTGAGATAATATAATCAGCACTCCATGTGGATCTGATGCCAGCTTAAATTTCAGATGACGGCTCAATCTCTTGCTCTGAATTCTCTTTGATTGGAAATCAGCTACTGCTGTAACAATTAAATTCCATAACACAGCCTCTGTTCAACATCTCAATTTCTTTAAATGGGATAGTAACAGCCTCACATTCTATGTAACCAGAAGGCCCCGTCCTGGTTTACTAACCATGGGATTAACAGCAAAAGTTTCATGGTTTGATATCCTCAGCAACACTTGTATCAGTTTTTGTAAAGTAGGTTAACTTTCAGTTTCTTGGCTATAACAACTGAGCTAACAATCGCTATAATGGTTTACATATTCAGGATTTTGTTGGAGTCTTTGAAGCCAAAACTCAGAAGTGGATTCAAGAGGAGTATTTCAAGAGTATTTAATTTTTGATCTGTTCCTGTTTTTGACTTCAAAACCAGTATAAAATAATCTCAACATCCAAAACCCCCCACCTAACTCTCACTGTAAGTAGCCCTTGTCTCTATTGCTGGGTAAGGAACTTGAGGCTAATGTGATGGGCTAAGGTGTGATGCCACATGACTAGGAGGCTTCAGCTGCCCTCCCACTGGTCTCGCTCTCAAAGTGTCTATTGTCATTTTTGTAATTGCAGACCACCAAATCTAACTTTTCTAACTTTTCTTGCTCACTAATTTCTTTTTGATTATTCTGCACACTCTCTTCTTCATCCTTCTGTAGGATGTCCTTGTACTGATCCCAGCTTTGCCCTTTTGCCCACAATTTCCAGTTTGAATATTATATTCATAGTATTCTTAGCATAAAAAAACTCTTCTCTCTTTTCAGTTACAAACAAAGACAACTTAAATGTGAGCTTTCTTCTAACACTTTGACAGCAACTTACAGTTTATTATATTTAACAGAATTATTTTCTCCACTAAAAAAGGATAGTCATACCAGATGGGCACTGAACACGTAAATGGTATTGTGATGACACATTTAATATTAATTATCCAGACTTCTATTTTCAATGAGCCAGAACTTTGGAATGTATGCGCTTGTTCTTTGGTTGGTCAAGAAAACACAGACTTTTGCTCGTGTAAGCCTGTAATATTGACTTTTAAGTTGACGTTTGTTGCAACATACTGTGCTGTTATCCTGGATGACAGAGATGCAGGTTAATTGAACAATAGATGTTCATTAATATGTTGCTTATGCACTGCCCAGGCCAGATAATTTGTTGACCTGCAAAACATAGAGGGACAAACCATGCATATTGATAAAATACTCAAACAATGCAAATTAATTTAATCACACCTTCCGCTTGACCCCTGGATGATGGATTGAAAGACAACAGTTGTGAACTATATTAGTGGAATATGCCTCTGTAACAGGTTATTCAAGAGATCCAAAGAACCAGAGACTCTTTACAAAACCACAGCCAGGAACACTCTACAGGATTGCTGCCAGATCATGGCTCCATCAAAAGGGACACAGATTTTGGAGACCACAGCCATGGCTGAAATATTGTAGATGTGCCCCATTGACCATCGGTGAACCCATGGATACATTTGGGGAAGTCAGGAGTTGGACCCACCGGTCACCTGAGTCCCATGGATATGTTTGGGAAAAATAGGATGGGGACCTACAGGTCACATCGCTCCATAGAGATGTATGGAGAAGCCAGGTTGTGACCCTCCGGTCACCTGGCCTTGTACCTCAATGGACTGTCAGCTTCCTAAACTTGTCATTACCTCTTCTCTGTGCGTGCCACAGGTACGGGTAGTCGGCTCTAGAAGATCTGACGTCACAGCAGCATTTATCCCAGCGAGTCAGTGGAAGGGTGAGACTCTGTAGTTTTGCATCATCTTGGGTATTTTGCTGGGACTATTCTATGTTTTACTTGCCTGTTTTTTTGTTCAATAAAGTATTACCACACTGATATACCTTTACCCTGTATTGTCTGAGTAGTATTATTCCCATGGTAAATGGAAACAGGGCGTTTTGGTGGAATGAGCCCTGGTCCATACAGTTTCAAGCTAGCGGACTAGAGAACCACTGACTCCCTTTGTTTCCACAGGCATCATTGCTTCTAGTTTAATACAGTAATGCAAGCTATGGATAGTAGTAACAAACATGTATCCTAGAGGAGTGAAAACAATAATCATGATGCCACAATTGTGCAAGTTAAAGTTTGCTTGGGTTAATAATAACATCCCTGATGTGCTATGGTTAATGGTAATATTTCTGGTAGTCTAGGGCATGTAAGAGGTTAATATTAAAACTGGATCACTGGGATGGTGCAGTCTCTGTGTAAGCCTTGAGAGTGAATGCAGGGAGTGGGAATGGTGGTGTGGGGTGTTAACTAAATATGATATTATAAACTGCATGTCGCCAAAGTGGGTTCCAGGCAGACTGGGCCCTTGAGTGGTCTTTGGGAGATCAAACTGCTACTGTCTCTTAATCTAATAATATTTGCAATTTTAGCTTTTCTCACTAAATGATCTATGTGGTGGGGGTTGGAAACTAAATATGTTATTATAAACTGCATGTAGCCAAAGTGGGTTCCAGCCACGATTGGGCCCTTGAGTGGTCTTTGGGAAATCAAACTGCTGCTGCCTCTCTTAATCTAATAATATTTGCAATTTTAGCTTTTCTTATTAAATGAACTATGAGTTATGTTTTATGTATTCTCATTGCCTTGTAAAATGGAAAACATTTGTGGTCTCAGCACTGAAAAAACAAATGCTAATTTATACACATGAAGCCAGAGGGAAATTTATATGTCAGCAAACCTCAACAGAGTGAATACACTGATGTAGATGTCTGATTTTTGGAGTAGCTTCCTGGCTGTCAGCCAAGCCCTGCATGTTTGACGTCATCCTCTTGTTCCCCAGCTACCTTCAGGACCTCTCTCCTCAGGTGGTCCAGACATAAAACATTACTCTGAGTACATAAAGCTCTTAGCTTTGCAGGCTAAACTGCCAAATATAATTAGTTAATACGTGGCACAAAAAAATGAGCAAGAACTTTGCTGCACGGAGCTGAGCACGCATTGTATTATTGACGTATTTTTTTCTAGGCACATTTCCATCAACTGGAAAACAATCTCTATTTTTATGCCTGACATTTTGGACTCAGTATATGACAGTATTAATTGTATGAATCAAATTTTAATTAAAGTTTGCTGAATAAAGTGTGGAT